>NC_091463.1:46599897-47199897 GCF_027789765.1 Dendropsophus ebraccatus
CCCTAATCTATTCCTGTACTACTACACCCATCATCTATACCTGTACTACCACACTCCTCATCTTTACCTGTACTATGACACCCCTTATCCACTATACCCCCACTATTACACCCTAGCTAGATGGAGGCACATAGAAGATCTCCTATACTATATGGGGGCACAGAGTACATAGGGCACATATTTGGGAAAACTACTTATATGGGACACAGAGGGGGCTTGTCTACTACATGGGGGCACAGGTGGAGCTCTGTTACACTGGGAAGAAATACAGTTGTCTCAAATGTTAATAAAATAGTATCTGATGCTGCAGGGAGAAAAATGTCCTGTTTATTTAGCAAAAAGAAAAAAAAATTAGATTTAAATCGAGAATCATCCAAAAATTTTTTAAAAAAATCGAGATTTTATTTTTTGGCCATATCGCCCAGCCCTAGGTGGAGGCGCCCTATACTTAACATTGAGACACTGAAGCAGGTGAAATTCTGAGCAGAGTCTGTGGTGGTGATTCCGCTCAGAATTTCTGCCTCTTTTCCTCGGTGTGAACTTACCCTAAGGTGGTTGAGTTATCTACTTGTCTACTTTTTCTGTCTTCCTATTGTTTGTTGTGACCTATATTTTATCACTAGTTTATAGGAATACAGTACACTGCTTGATCCTAATCTCAAGTAGAATTGTTTAAAATCTCCCATCTTAAGAACCGCTAACTACTTTGACATTAAAGTATAATAATGCTGTATATGTAATGCACTCTTATGATTGTTACCATAATTGAAGGCTTTATATGAAACAGTAACAGCTAATGTTTTCACCCATGTCCACTACTAATTGTCTAGGTCCAATCCACATAATCACCCCTAAAGGGGAGAGAACCATATTGTCATTAGGCACATGCTCAGTTTTTTTTTTTCTTTCCTTAGGACACTGTTCTTGCAGAACTGTTGCAGATCAGAAAGGAACAGATTGTGACCTACCATGAGCATGATTCCCTTCTGGACCACAAAGAGGAAGAAGCTCTGACGGAGGAGGAAAGGAAGGCAGCATGGGATGAGTATGAAGCTGAGAAGAAGGTGAGTCTAGATGCTGAGGAGAATTCTCAGACTAATTCCTTTTTCTGGATTTGTGTGACCTCTATTGTTACATGTATTGCTGTTTTGGCTGCAAATCTAGAAGCTGAATTTGTTCTATCTTGCCTTCATTAGTGTTATTTTTTTTTTATACATTTGTTTATAATTGTGGATTTTGCACCTCTGAGTTGGAGAGCTTAGTTGTTGAGTTGTCTCTAAGCTAAGTTGAAGGGATTATCTGTCATTTCTAAACTCTTTATATGTTGCTGCCCATGTATAAAACATATTTTGCTTACCTCTCTGCTCTTCCCAGTGTTGTCTGACAACAGCCACCACTATTTCCTCAAAATAACTCGTTTTGGCAGGTGCCGAAAATCGTTGAGGGAGTGATAGGTTTTAAATATCCAAACAACCATGCAACATATATGGAGACATTGCAACAGATATGGCCTTTACTGCAGCATATCCATACTGAGTGCAATGAGTTTATTGATATCCCAAGACCATTATGGGAGCTTTCTGAATACACATATTATGAATGCATAGGCTGTCCTGGAATCTTAAAGTGTGTGGGACCTTTTTATAGGAGAAAATTAAGTTATTTTTTTTTATTTTTTTGCTATGTACTCTGTCAGTCCTGTTCTGATGTAATAGGATAGCACCTTTAGGCCATACATTAAAATCGATGCCCTTTTTTTTTTTTTTTCCTTTCCAGGGTTTGACTAGTCGTTTCAACATGGCAGCTGCAACTGGGCTCAATTACTCTCAAATCAATTTTGGTGCTGCTCAGTCGCCTTACATGCCCTTAAACTTAGGAGCATTGTCTTCACTGACTAATCAGCAACTGGAGGTAAGTAATATAATCCCAATGGTCAGATGCATTCATAGACTGAAAATGTGCAATTCCCCAGTAATCTGTTTGGTCTCTTACCTAGAAGCCTGTGGCTGTTTGTACATAGTTATCTGTAACTCCTGAAAGCATACAATGAAATGTAATTGTTAAAAACAGTTGACAGTTAATACAAAAAAAGCAGCTAAATATGCTCACCCCCTTCCCAATCCTAAATTCTGGTTTCTATAAAGAATCTGTACATATTGAAGCTGTGGATGGATTCTGCATTGCTGCCTGTGCTCTGCCTCCCTTTCCTCCTCCTGCTGTAAATTGCTTTACCAGAAGCCATACCCCATGCCGGAGCACCAGGTATTACTTTCAGGACAGCTGCTTACAGCTTATGCTAAACTGTTCCCAGTGCTAAATAACCTTACATAGCACTGAGAAACACTGAGTGAGCAATGCAGGAGCTTCTCCTGGTACTGTGCTCTGCATCCCTGTTCTTTTATAGCTCTAAATAGCTGTCCTGGATGCCATACCTGATGTCAGAGAGAGCATCGGCTATGACATCCTGACAGCTATTTACAGCTATAAAAGAGCAGGGGGGCAGAGCGCAGGCAGATATGCAGAATTTGTGCACAGCTAATGTGTGTGGAGTCTACATAGACTTGTGTAGGATAGACCACAGCAGCAGAAAAGGTTAATAAAGTGAATTGCAAAAATGTTTAATTGTTTTCAATAAAAAGGGGGGGGGGGTACGCTTTAACTCTTGCTTTAAACATACCCCAGGTAAATGATGTAATACATGTTTGAGTTATAACTTACCTCTCTGTTCTCAAGGATCTCATCAACCAAGGCAGAGAAAAAGTGGTGGAGGCTACTAATAGTATAGCATCTGCAAGGATCCAGCCTTTGGATGACATTATTGCCACAGTGGTAAGTGATTTTGAGGAGGTGTTTCTTTGAACTGTAAATTTTCTGAACCCTTCTGATCTTCTTGTCATTTCTTTTCCCCAGTGGAAGGAAAATCCTTCCTTGTCAGAATCCCAGGTCCAGTCCTTGGCTTTAAGCAGACAGTCAAGCCAAGAGCTAGAAATCAAGAGACGAGAGGCAATTTACAATGATGTTCTGGCCAAGCAGCAGATGGTGAGTATTTTACCTGTATTTCATGCTGGGAGATTCTGAGTATGTATTTTATATAGCAGTTGCCTTCCACCTCAGCACTTATAGGGTTACATTTCACTTGCACTTACGTGAGCTGTTGTGTCTTACAAAAAACCACTATCCTTCCTGCGAAATCCCTTTGAATTTCTCATGCGAGTGTTTCCTGGACTTTTTTTTTTCCAACAACAGGCTTCACACAATTAAAAATCATTCCAGTCACTAGGTTCCAAGTTATTTGGGGCACACATTGCTCTGGAATGTTCTGGCCTCCACAAGGCTCTGGACTGATCAACGGCATTCCTGCTCCAAATTGAGCTCCGCCATTTAAGTTTTTTTTTTAATCTTATTTGCCATTTGTTGGAATTTTGAACTCCCATGTCACACTGCCCCTTTTCCAGCCACAATGAAAGCCTTCCTTTTAATGTAATAGCTTTTTGCTGCGAGGTAAATCCAGCCTGCATGTGTCTTGTTTTACGGTAGTTAAATTGTGAACAAAAGAGAAAAGCATGGTCATTATGCCAACTACTTGAGTCTTACTGCTTGCAGGATTTGCCCTCTGGATACCAGCCTGCTAATGATGGTGATAATTTTAATGGGTTTTGCATATGGTGTGGTGTCCCTGACTAATTGATTTAATAGTAGAAAGCATTCTCCTCCTGCTGGATATGTGAGATGAGAACACCATGTTATTCTTCATTGCCAAATGTCTTTGTTAACCAGAATAGTTCTGATTTACACCAAATTGACATAAATTTTTGATTTAAGGGGTTATCCAAGCTTAGAAACACATGACCACTTCCATAAACAGCACCTCTCCTGTCCTCAGTTTTGGTGTGGTTTTGCATACATTTACCATACATATCATCTTCCAGCCTGGCTTGTAGTGTATTGATGTGGGGATGCTGAGTTTGACTTACACCAGTTTGACGGACGGAAATGTAATCAGCCGATGAGCAGGCACTTTCCTGCTCATTCACTGATCGCTGGCATTTTTACCAGTGCCGATTATCGGCTGAACGACTGTTCCTAGGGATGCTCATTAGAAATAATCAGCCCGTGGAAAAGGGGCCTTTAGACATCCAGCAGACCATGCTTCCCAGTACTTGTCTTCAGCTTTTTTATGATTGGTTGGGGTTTAGGCTACTGGGATGTAACTGATTTATGTCATAAATGCCACTTATGGGTATAATCTCCTATAATGTTTACAGAGTCAGTTTATCAGTGCATTGTTATGTCTCCTTATAGCTAATAAGCTGTGTCCAGCGAATACTGATGGGCCGAAGATTACAGCAGCAGTATAACCAGCAGCAACAACAGTTCAACCAGCAGCAGCAGCAACAACAGCTGGCCTTCCAACAGCAGGCAGCACTGAACCGTCTGATGATGCAGAAGCCTCCAAACATTATGGTCAACCCATCTGGCTTTCCACAAATTGACCTGCAAGGAATGTATCAAGGTGGTTTGCAGAACCATCCAATGCAAAGAGCACCAATTTCCAACAGAGGCAAAAATGCTGGACCTTCCCAAGGAAAAAAAATGTGATGATATTGCACTAAGACCTCTACTGCATTGTTTTAATGAGAGAGACATTCTTTATTTTCCCCATTTGTCTAGAACTCTTAAGGCTTGACATACTGTAGAAAACATTACATATGAAAGTGTTTGGTTTGTTCGCTTTTTGATTGCCAGACTGTACCGTTGTTGAGCTTTGCAGTTGATCGGTTCTCTGTTTTTGTTGAAGCAGAGCCTACGGGGGCCATGGAATCCTTTTTTTTTTTTTTTTTTTGATGTTGACTGGTTGCAGAAGAGACCTGTTTTCAGTGAAAGCATGCCTTCTGTGCCCAAACCAGTTACTCAGCTTGGCAACAGTCACTCACCAAGCTGATCTTGTAGCAAGACAAGTTCTGTAGTAGCCAATGCACTCCATATGCAGCTCAGCACATCAGCAGCACTGTAGAAATTCAATATGATTAAAGAATGCAGAGGATGTGTTGGTTTTCTAAACCATTTACTGTTTTTATACCTGAAATGGGCAACCAATCTGTACAGGTATTGTTGCTGAGCTACATATCCAATGGTTGTCAGCAAGATGTAGTTCAGCAGTGTATAGGAGATAGATGCGCAGCCTCGATCAGAAGTCTCTGAATGGGCCAACCCGTTTTGACTTCAGAGTTTTCTAGACTTAAAATTAATTGAGAATGGCCTAATGGCTAAAATACCTAAATAGACACTTTGTTCATGTTGAGGCTCCTGTTGTCCGTCATGTATTGCGCTATACGTTTTTATTGTGCCTTTGTAAATATAGTTTGTTTTCCTTTATTCTCATAGTGCTATACTAAATAGGTGTTTACATTAAACATTTTTTTTTCTTTTTCTCTGCCCTTGTACTGCGCCACAAAGTGTTAGAATGATCTCCTGTTTTCAGTCAGTTGAATTTGCACAGCTTATTAGTTATGGTATCTTTAGCACATTTACTCTGCATATCTTCAGCTCAACATGTGAACCACCTAAATATATTACTGAACCGTGGCTGTGGACTAGCCGTACCACTATAATGGATGGTTAAATACTATTTTGGAATATATGGACCAATTGGAGATATGATTATAATTCATATTCATTTATCAATGTCCTAGAATGTTTTTTCAGAAAGGGTGTTTTTTTTTTTTTTTTAGTTTTTCTTGCCATTATTGCCATATACGCGAAGTATTTAGGAACTGCCTTACCTTCCAGCATGTGGTTTCTTCTTGGGCAGCCTGAAGGAATTCAGCCATTTACACAATAACAACAGACATTTGCTGTCCTGTACCTTAGTCTCAGGTGACAAGTGATTTAACCCAAATGTCAATGGATGGCGGTAAATTCCTTTTACTTATTTTGGACAGTTTTCTTTTCTCCTTACCAAGCACTATACATATAGGCACCAAGCCTTTATGGCTCTGTAGTTGCAGATCTTTATATGCCGGTAGCAATTGTTTTGATATTTTGCTCAATTCAGATCAAATCTGAAACCCCCTCCAAATTTTTAGTGGGATCGCTGCACATTTCTTCACTAGTTTTTAGTGTACTACGGCTAGCCATTGACTATGGATCAGCAAGCCATGACTGCACTAGAAGCAGTAAAACCATTTACACTTTGTCGAGCACTTGCTGTTAAAGTGAAGATCATCCCTTTTTCATGTGAAAAATAAAGATGCTTGTTCTGTTGACAACCTTACAATATCCTAGTACATAGACCTTTTAAATTGGAGTATGAGCTCCCAGCTATGCGATTATATAATTATGGTGGGAAGCTGCAAAGTCAAAGCCGCTTAGATTCCAGAAAAGGCTCACACAGATACAATGTCACAATACTTTCTATATTTCTGTTACTTCAATGTTTTATTAGTTTTGCATATAAGTAGTGAAAGTCAGAATTAATTTCAGTTAATGATATGGCAAATTAATCCAATGTTCAGATAAGAAGAATAATGTATGTGCTTTCTAACCGCTTAAAACGTCTTGTAATAAGATTTTTATTTTTTACCCAACTGTAAAAAAAGAGAAGTTGCAGTTGCTCCTTATTAAAGCAAAAAGTGTATTTGCCTTTCTTAAGTAACAGCTTTTTTACTTTAAAGCTCACAATTACGTCGTGGTAGATCAGCAGCATTTTTCGCATTAACCTTGGACTTTATACTAATAAGACTCTTGGGTGTGATAAATATGGCAAGTCTTGTGAAGAGGACCTGCACGGAGGACCACTCACACCAATTTGTCAGTAGACATTTTAGCTGCATATGCTGTCTGCATTAAGTAGAGCATCAAGGTTTATCCAATATTCACAGACTTATCTTAACCTTAGAAAGACACAATTTTTTTTTCTTTTCTTTCCTTTTTTTTCTTTTGTTTTTGTTTTAACTAGCTGCACTACCTTTAAGCACAGTTGAAACAGAATTGCTTGTATTACAGGTTTGCCTGCTAAATTCTTCACATTTTGATGCTGTTACTTTGGATGTAAAGCGTTTGGTATTTGTGATATTGTACATGTATGTCTCAGTTGTATAGTAGTTTCAGTCCATCTAATCAGCTTTGGCTGCTGAAATCATACAGCTGTGGAAATTTGCCTTTTTTTCTTTCCTGCTCTTTGATTTCTATATTAAGTACTGTAGAAGTACTATAGAAAAGTTACTTCTTATAACAGCGCAGTTTTTTTTTGTTTGTAATATACTGAAGGACTGAAATTGTGTTTTTAATGAGCGAGCATTGAAAAAATGGAAATATCCTATGTGTTTTCACCATTGAAAGTGCTGTTTAGTAGTTGAAACTTTAAACAAATTATATTTAATATCTCATTTAATAAAGTGACCAAAACAGTTTCCAGGCTTTGACTGTTGTATGGATCCCTCATTGTTAACCACCATCCTTCACACATAATGGAGCTTAAATAGGTCAAATTCCAATATGCTTATGTGAATGAGGTCCTGTCAAGAAAATATGTCTCTAACCATTCAAGTTTTAGTTATGTTGAGTTATGCTACAAGAATCTAATGAACCTTCTAAACCTCTCCCCCGCACCTTTGATAGGTGGCTGTCCTACCTCTGGGACCTCCACCTAACAGACATAAAGGTAATTCCATAACTGTCTTTGGGAAAAGACCTTTAACCTAACACCTTAACACCGTATGGTTAAAGGGGTTATTTGTGCTAGCACATTTTTATCATGTTTCTGCCTTATAAGAAAACATAACAAACATGTTATATTTGCCGCTCAGCCGGTGTCCTGTTGCGGTGTCGACGTTGTCCCCCACGTTCTGACGCTGCCATTACTTCTAAGATGCTCCCGCTCAGCCGATTACTGGCTTCAGAGATGTTCCGTCTTAGAGCTGTCACTCCTGAGATTAGCTTGTCTCAGAAGTAACAGTGGCTACAGACAGCAGGGGACACCACAACAGGACACCAGGGGAGCACAGAGATGTAAGTATAACATGTTTTTATGTTTTCTTATATGGCAATAACATGTTAAAAATGTGTTCAACATGTCTACGGTAACAGCTGTTATTGTCTGTTTCAGCTCTATATTGTGAATGTCACTCATCCTAATGTGGCTGTAAACTGAACTGAATTGCAGTATGAATATGGAGGTATTGTCATATGAAAATACAATTGTTTATATAAAGCCTCTAACCTCAGACTGTGACAACTTAGCCAATACACAAATGGAAGAGGGGCTCTGTGTTCACAATAGGATTCCACAGCTGCTTAAGTTTAGACTAGACCCCTAGACAAAATAAACTGCTGTGACTGTAGAGGTCTACTACGCCTGCCTAATTTTACGAGATGGAGAACCTTTCAGCATAGATATGCCGTCCTCTCTGAGAGAGTGGCAGATTGCAGAGGTGTTTCATCCATGTGAGACTATGGTATCGTTTTTAGGAAGCTTAATTTATTAATTGCAGGACAATATAAACGCTGTGAATTAGTCTGGCACATTCATGAACCTTTAACAATAATGGATGTTATTTTTAGCAAATTCATGTATTTTATGTTTCATGTGTTTCTTTTATGTGTCTGAAAGGAGGATTTTGGGACCATCCGTGGTTAGGCAAAAGGAGGCTTAGTTCGAGTGCTTCTAAAGGACTGTTCATTTTATTTAAAGAGAATCTGTCACTAGGTTTATGCTGCATTTAATGAGCGCAGCGTAAACTAGTGACAAATGCTGAACAGATCAGGGTATTAGGGTCCATTTACACAGAAAGATTATCTGCCAAAGATTTGAAGCCAAAGGCAGTAATGGATTTGAAAAAAGGAGAAATCTCAGGCTTTCCTTTATGACCTGATCTCTGTTTATAGTCTGTTTCTGGCATTGGCTTAAAATTTTGGCAGATAATCTGTCAGGTAATCTTTCTGTGTAAATTGACCCTTACTTCCATCATTCTGTTCATCCGTTCTCCTAATATGCAGGAGAATAGGATTCTTGCCACACCCCTTCCCTGCCCTCAGCTGCTGATTGACAGTTGACTGCTTATATACAGAATGGATAGATAACTGCCAATCAGCAGCTGGTGGGTGGAGTTTTCTGCTCCTGAATATTGAGGACTTCTGGGCTCATTAACATAATGGAGAGGACTATTTATTGTCCATGATATTCAGGAGGATATCTCTGGATCAGCTGCACAGAACTGTGTAAGTGATACATCATTCTGTCCAGCTTCTCTGTCACTAGTTCATGCTACCCTTAGATGGGACAGCATAAACCAACTGACAGTCTCTCTAAGAATTTGGCTTGTCTGGTGTGTTGTCATGATCTCTTGGAAAGTTTGCTGTAAATCTACCCACAGTTTATAAAGCTCAATAGTGGCAACTTTCCATTCAAAAACTGTCTTTCTTAGCGCTTAATTTTAGGTTAGGTCTTAATTTTTTTTCCCATTAACATCAATCACACATTATGCTTTATTCCTTTCTTGGACTTTCGTTTTCAACTTTCTGAATGGTGTCTGGGGGTAAAAATGTTCTATACAGTATACCAGTTAGAGAAGAGCCAATCTATTTGTAAATTTGGCTTATCATTGGACTCTGTAGGTGAGCAGATTTTGCCCTGCTTTGGCTGGAGGTAGCAAGCAAATTTTTCACTATGGTCGGAAACTATGGCTTGCCTATTTCTCTGTGCTGGTAACGTCATGTGGCATAACCTAGTGCTGGAGGCGCTGACTATAACTAGGGCTTATTTCAAGGCATATTTCAAGACTACCCCAAAAACCCTGCAAAATCAGACTAAGGCTTGTTTTTTGGAGAAACTGTAGAAGTACGGTATATTTGGACTTCCCATCAGCTACTTCCTAGTAACGGCGCAATAGTTTCACTCCTGATACCTGTAGTCTACAATATGACTGCAGTCAAGTGTCCAGAAGGTTAAATAGAAATTGAATGCCTCCTATTGTTGGCCGCTTGCCTTGTTGGGTCAAATGAGAAATATGTTCTATAAAGTAGGCTTGCAAAGCAGTTCTGAGAAAATACATGGTCACAGCCATTTCAAATGTGCCAAGTGGTTAATATTTCATATCCATTTTCCAAAGACCTAGAATACTTCAGATTAATGCAGTTGTGGGAGAAAATTGATTTTGTATGGGAGAATGTGAGAGTGACTTTTGTCTCTGGATAGCGTCTAGAAAAGCATGGTGGCTTTGTCATTTCTGTTGTACAGAAAATGGGAAGTAAGGTCTTGTCACCTGCAATCTTGCTTTACCTGTAGCAGAAACAAGCATGCAATGTATTTAAAAGGAGTTTATCTGTTAAAAGTGGACGTTACGATTTGCAGTTTTATGCATATGGCCATAGTGAGCATGATGGCCAGAAAACATTTTATGGGCTCATAATTTTAACATGTGGCTGTTTAGTTTATTTTTTTTCTAACCATTTTTAACCGAGGAAAAAAGCCAGTGCCACATGTTATCAGACATGAAGCCAAACTGATCATTTGCATGTGATTTGAAAAAAAAAAGCAAGCTTAAAGGCTTGGCACATGTAAATTCACACATTCAATGATTTTCAGGGTTGTGGATAAAGTCCGCTATTTACCTCTAGCTTTTTAAAGTACACTGTTTACATCGCATCCGTATTTTCAACGGATTGCAGAGATGTCAGATCACGGCAATCTGCAGAAAACACTTATCTTAAAGACTTATGGGGAAATCCGTGCTGTAATATGTCCTATTTTTTCACGGAACCGATGGCGCGAAAAAACAGAATGGGCTATAAAATAGTCTGTGATTACAGACAACTTAATGGACTGTGTGAATAAGGCCTAATGTGGACCCATAGTGTGATCAGCCCACTAGACCACCATGGATGCAGGGACATAGCTATTTAAATGCAGCTGTCAGCTTTGACAGCTAATTGCCGCTGTCCCAGGCTACCAATAGCAGCCAGGATCGCAGAGGTTTGAACTCCCCTACTCGACCCAGGACGTACAGTTATGTTATGGGTGGTGGAGGGGTTAAGCTTTTTTTTCTTCTTTTAATCGCGTCTTTTTCAAATTACTAGTTCAGTTTCATGTCCGATAACATGTGGCACTGGCTTTATTCCTTTTTTAGGTGGTAATCATATTTTTTTCTTTTTTCTAAATAACACTTGTAAACAGCTGCAGAAATAAATTCATATTTTCTCAATAAGTTCCCACAATGCAGCTATGGAACAGCTGGAAAAGTGTAATTTTCTCTGACAAATACCACTTTTCTGAGTCACATCACTCTTCATGTACCAGTCTGCACCCATGTGCCTCTATAAAGATAGATCCAGTAACAGCTGCACTCTGTGTGATGTGCTCCTTCCCTTAATACCAGCTTTCACATGCTTATTTATTCAGAAAGCCTGAGTCTACTACTTCGGATTAGCAAGCCCTTGACAATATATCCTAATAGGGAAGGGTATTAGTTGTATTCAATGATCAATGAAGTTCATAAGTTATCTATGTAAAGTAGAGAGTGTTATTTTCGGTCTATAATTTTCTAGTAATTTTTCTCGATATATAGTATTGTATATTTTCTAAGCCTTTTCTTATAGAAAAACAAAACGCATTCTTCAGAGCTTAACACTAAGTTAAAGATGGATATCAAATGAAAAGTGATAGGAACAAGTAAACAATTGCTGAAAAGAAATTGTTTCTTAGGGTTACTGTATAACCAGCTAAGTAGTGAATGAGGAACATTTTCATAGTCCAATCTCTTAACAGGAGCACTACCTTGTGGTGGTATGGACCCTGCGTAGGGAGAGAAAAACAACCTCTCTTCTCCTCCACGCAGTAGTTTTTGCGCATAGTCTATATTAGTTTAGGTGTTTTTGTGTGCCATTTTTCTTGTTACAAGTCATCAATTTTTCCCACATCCTATGACCCGTACAAATGGCTGCATTGTTTTTAACCAACAATTTTTTTTTTCTTCCCCATAAAGCCAGCTTATCTGTTTCTAACTTTATTGCAACCAGTGACCGCTTACGGTCATGCTCACACGATTTTCTACCAATGTTATTTTAGACTCAAAAATAGGCCATCGTTTGAGTCTAAAATAACAGCCGTTGTTTAGCATACTTTGGTGGCCGTCATTGCAACGACAGCTGCTTTTACATTAGTCTAGTTTAGGTTTAATGATAGCCGCATTACACACATTTTTGTTTTGTTAATGGGGTAGTTTACCCAAAAATTTTTTCAAATCAATTAGTGCCAGAGATTTGTAATTTACTTCTATAAGAAAAAAAAAAAAAAAACAGGAACAGTGTTCAGTGTACAGAAATAAGAAAGTGCAAAACTGGTGGGGCTCACCTTGGGCGGTCATGCTTCGAGACCAACACCGGCAATTGCTTTTATTAGCTGTTTTCTGCCCTTCAGGTACCCAAGCAATTTGGTGCATTAATCAGAGAAAGATATCAGAGGTCCCATGTGTGGAGTTTTTCCAGGAGGATTAGGCACTGCACGGCAAGTTCAAGATCCTTCTCAAAGGAGAATGGGAGTCTTAGGCTGCGTTCACACATTCCGTGTTCCGCACGGAACACGGACGTGGAATGCCTGTAACAGACTCCTCCCCCCGCCCAGGCAGCATCTGTGATAAGATGCTGGGAGCTGGGGAACTACAGATATGCGCCGCGTTGTAATGACAGTGCTGCACAGCAGATCCAATACAGCGCGGCACATATCTGTACAGTTCCCCCGCTCCCAACATCTTATCACAGATGCTGCCCGGACGGGGGAGACTCCGTTACAGGCATTCCACGTCCGTGTTCTGTGCGAATGAATGCGTGTGAATGCAGCCTTAGTAGGTCTAATAAAACCATTTTTATTGCATATAACGTGTTTTGAGGTAGTCCCTTTTCATCAGATCATCAGATAGCTTAAAATTTAAGCAGATATACAGGATATTTATAGGAGAAAGGGCGGGAGTTTCAATTCCAAAAACACCTGGTAATGTCCCCGATAGGCCGATGTATCATCATGTAAAAGAGCATATTACCTTATTTTCCGGGGTATGAGACTGCCTTTCAACCCAGAAAAATCCTCTCGGAAGTCGGGGGTCGTCTTATATGCCGGGTATGGTCACTGCATAAGGTGGAGGAGCTCAAAAATGGCCTCCGGCGCAGACAGTGTGCATCACACATCAGATACACACTCTGTAATCGCGTGTATGTCAACCGTCAAGTACGTGTACATATATAATATTTTCCCAGAACCACGTATTAAAATGTAACTTTTAAAAAAATCCAATTCTACAACAAAGACACACCAAAATCAATATAACCTGAAAAGACGACTGCCTATCACTAGTCTGCGAGACATATGTATTAGGAGTTATCATCAGGATTTGGTCCACCAAGGACCGGGAAAGTGAATTCCTAGTGATAAGCAGTCGTCTTTTGAGGTTATACTGATTTAGGTGTGCTTTGTTGTAGAACTGGATTTTTTAAGCGTATGTATGAAAAGTAAAATTTTAATACGTGGTTCTGTAAAAATAGTGCATCATACATCACACTGCCTGTGAGGGGAACGGACCGGGAGACAGGTGAGTTAATTTTTTTTTTTGTCTTTTTTTTTTTTTTTTTTTTACCTGCAGTTAACCCCTTCCTAATCACAGCAGGGCTACAGCTAGTAAACCCTGTTGTGGTCAGGCAGGGGTTAACAATTTCCGGCTTACAAGGCAAACCCCTGAAAATCTTAAAAGTCAGGAGTCGTCTTATACACTTGAAAATACGGTATACTATTTTAACCATAGTACCATATACACAGGAACATTAAAAGAATATAAAACAATGTGCTGACTGAATTTCTTACTTCAATAATTGTAGCAAAACATACATATTACAATCAATGTGTGTTGCTGTTCTCTATTCGGTCTATTTCATTGACTGTGGAAAGCCTTTGTTTATGAATCTCCGGCTCTTCTGACACCAGTTGATTAAAAAATTTTTTTTGAGTGAATTACCCCTTTAAAAAGACTGTGAAAGGATGGCCAAAATAATGGCCACTGTTGGCTCAATAATGGCCGCAAATTAATGTCATGAATATTAACTTGATGGCCGCTGTGAACAACAGCCGTTATTCAATACATAGTGAGAACGGATGACCATTGTTTCCATTGACTTCAGTAGGAAGTGTTGAAGAATGAAAACAATGGATAATTTTAAATAAAATTGGTGGCTAATATTTTAGCAAATAAAGACAGTGTGAACATTGCCATCAAATTACTATTTCCACCAAAATGCTCAAATTCAAATGCTCAAATCTGCTAGGCCAGAATTCATTCACACAACAATGGGATATTTGTTAGAGCAGGCCGAAACAAAAGGTGGAGTAGGCTCACAAATTAAGAATCAAGAAAACTTTGACCAGGCAAGGTGATGCACTCCTGAGTGGGTTGAAATATTTAAGACGTTATCTGGCATGTTTTATATGTTGCAGCCCTTATATAAAACATAACATCTTATGCTTACTACTATACACTCCTCCCAGTGTCATCCTGAAGTGTCTCTGGGCTGACTGCAGACATTGCCAATTCCTCAGACAAAGTAGTCTCAGCAGTGACAGCCTGCTCAACCAGTCACTGGTTGTGGCACTGTCCCGTCTGTCAGTGATTGGCTGAGATGCTGCAGGACGACACAGGTGACCATGGAACGGTAAGCATAAGATATTTATTATATATAAGGACAGCAACATATAAAAAGTTTTTAGGTGCTGAATAACTCCTTTAAGTGGCACCCAGTCCGAGACTGAAAAACAGCTGACATGTGACAGTCCTTTTAAGATGTTGCACTGTCACAGAATTGCTATAGAGTTATTGCTCGTAATACAAGAATTGGGCCTTCCACCATTTCTATCATATACTGATAATGTGACAGGCCCAGAAGGCTTTTGCTCAAATTGTGTTTCCCCTTTAGGGTGCCTTCACACCTACCGACTCGCAGCGTTAATAACGCTGCAAGTCGGCTAGGTCCTGGCAGATCACTGTCAGTACATACACGCAGCGGTCTGAATGACCGCTGCGTGTATGTAAATCTGCCGGCTGCTTAACCCCTTCTGATGCCGGCCGGCCGCCTCCCGCTCAGCTCTGTATACATTACCTCCTCGCTCCACGGGGTCCCGGCGTCCTGCTCCCGAGCCCGGCCAATCAGTGTTTTGCCCTGCCGCAGCCACTGATTGGCCGGGCGGGAGAGCAGGACGCCGGGACCCCGTGGAGCGAGGAGGTAATGTATACAGAGCTGAGCGGGAGGCGGCCGGCCGGCATCAGAAGGGGTTAAGCAGCCAGCAGATTTACATACACGCAGCGGTCGTTCAGACCGCTGCGTGTATGTACTGACAGTGATCTGCCAGGACCTAGCCGACTTGCAGCGTTATTAACGCTGCGAGTCGGTAGGTGTGAAGGCACCCTTAGGGTATGTGCACACTGAGCAATTCTCGCAGATTCTGCCGCAGAATACGCGTGGAATTCCGCCCATTTAAATACAACATTTCTCTTTTCTATAGAGCAAAATGGGAATTCCGTCTGTTCATAATCTATGCACAGATTGACAATCGGGGGTCGCGATCAGTCAGTGACAGGCGTTTAAGGAAGTCATCCTGTGTTTATCCTGCAATTGCTATACATCCCAGCGTTTAAGGGATTCATGACAGGCAGCTGCGTGATTGTGGCTGCCTGTCATTGCCTCCACTGCTCCTTCACTGCAGGAACGTGCAGTAGGAATGTATGTATACGCATTGACAATATGACCTGCAAAGTGTAATGTCAGAAACTGGAAAATAAAAATATGGGAAAAATAAATTGACATTAGGAGTGTTGGAAAAATGGATGCAAGGATCTTGAACCTCCAAAAGTTTGTAATTGTCAATAATCTTGCAGTTTGCATTTAGGCAACTCAAAGTTCTATACAAAGCTTTTTCTATTTTCTGGCAATCCTGGTTTTAGCAGCTAAGGGTCCTATTATACTAAGTGATTTTTTGTTTTCTCCAATAAATGACTGCGTTTTTTTGAACGATCCAAAGTCATTTACCGTAATACACAGAACAATAGTCATTGGTTACGATTGCATATTTCCACTGATCCCAGCGAACCAGCTAACCTGTTTGCTGTGTCCCAGAACAGAGTTTCTCCTCCTGTTATTTTCCCAAAAGTGTATATTTATATCTGAGTCAGTCAGTATTTTATTGTCCCTGTTCTGGAAACTATGGTCCACTGCAAACTGTGTATATTATGTCACCCCTCTTAGTATTCAGGTCCGCTATTTCATTTATTTCTTGTATATTTTCAGCTGTCAGTGCCTAATGGTGTGATGATGCAATGGCTTGATGTCACGTGACTGCCCCTGCTGCCATGGTAACTCCAATACCTTTGGCTGGGGATACCATGTGACTTCCTGTCCTACCTCAGTCCTGTCTTCTACCTTCAAGAGGACAGGGTGTGTGTGTGTCCTCTCTCCACTGTCAGGAGAGAGGCACGTCTGCTCTGCTGCTCCAGCGTTACCAGAGGTGTTCCGGTCCAGTTGGGACCTGGTTGCCTATCCTCAAGTCCTTCAAGATCCTCATCTCCACTAAAAATCTGGGTGCAGTCTTCATTCACTACTCTCATCATCTCTCTCATCATCAATAGCAAGTATTCGTCTCAACTCCATTCCGCCCAGTATCATGACTCCAGTACTACTACTCTCATCATTCAGTTTCCTTAGTCCAAGTAATGCTACCATCACAGCCTATTGCAGCATCACCCATTACTCTGCCTTATCCAAGTCTGCCTTATTCCCGGTTGCATCCAGAGAGACTGTTGCTACTAGTTATCACCGTTTCAATAGATACACAACTATCCTAGTTTCTGAACCCTGGCATTGGTTTAATTATTGGTGCCTTGACTAGGGGCAACGAAGAATTGCCCGGGCCCCGCATGGTCAGGTCCTCGCTGGTTAGCTGCTACCCCTCGTGCCAAAACCGTGACCTAACATCAGGCAAGTGGCTACCCGGGTTCCTACCCTGTACTACCACCTACTACTACCCTCAGCGGAGTGGCCCAGCGCAGGGTTCATTTTTTGACGGACGACGAAATCCATCCATGCATAGAATAGAGTGTATGACATGGGCGGAGACACGCATGCCTGGAATCCGCAACGGATTTTCCATCACATTTCTGTAGTGTGCATATACCCTTATAGGGCCTTTAGAATGTGAACAATACATTCAAAGTCAAAGATATATTAGAGATTTCTCTGTGGATTATTTGACATTCAATGAGGTTAACAGATTTATGATTCAGTACACATAACCCTGATCCTGAATTTCCCCACCTTTGTGTTCTGCCACCAGACATATCCCCATCACCTCCACAATCCCAAAAACATTTATGGGACTGTCAAGTCTTACAGGAACCAGTTATTACCTAAAATTATAGAGTTTGCTGGTGCTTATGAGATTTTGGCTGTTTGTGTAAAATCTCACTCCCATATGTTAGGTTCAAAGTACCTGTCAAGGTCTTGTATACATGAGGTAATGTAAGAAAGGGGAAGTGTCAACAAATAGAGAGATTCAGAAACATCACCTCCAAATTCTGGTGACTTAGGGCATAAAATGAAAAGGAAGATTGTTTTGGCAAGTCCTCTGACGATGTTCATAGTGAACGTACAAACCTTACCAGATATGATTACCTAGTATGTATTCCCAGAAGAATAGAAAGTTACAACAAAGCTGATTACATGGCCTGATATTTCTTAAACAAGGTACAGCTGATTCAATACAGGCTGCACTGTAAAAAACAGCCTACCTGAGGGTGCTCTTACATAAGGCAGTTTTCAGGTGGGAATTTTAATGAATTAGATAAGTAGAGGCGTCTGTTCTTTATATTATTTTTTCCTCTTGAAAATGAATTATCTTTTCTTAATTTACTGAATCAGCTGTTGGCTGTGCTGTGTAATTAAAAACTGCATGTGTTTCTGATTCAGTACTGCACTGCGTAAGAGCGGCCTAAGCCATGCAGAGAATGTTGTAAGGTATCTCAGACGTTTTGGACCCTAAATAAAATGTATCAGTTTAAACCAAAATAAGCCCAAAATGCTTTGGTACAGGGGTCAGTAAGGTTTTGTAATAACTGAAGCCATAGGACCTGTGAAAGATTATAAGGTTATTTACTCTTTATAATCATACATCATATCGTATCGTATCTCTGATCAGCCCTACAGCCTACACCTGAGCAGGCAAGGAGTGACAAAAGCAGGTGTTGCAACTTCACTGATTTCACTGTGCAAAACTGTGCAGTTAAATTAGGGCTATGTTCACACATATTGGAGTTTCATTGCAGTGCTGCAGCACAGTAGTGGATTATAATAGGGGCGTTTCGGGCAACAACCCGGGGCCCTGAACTCCTGGGGGGCCCATGACCACCCAAAAGGACTTCAGTGGTGTACTGTCTCCTGGCTACACTTCCGCCATGATTTGCAAAAAATCACAGTTTTTTTATGGCAATTTTGCACAAATCAGGACATCATGACATTATCTGTCCTGTACTATGAACGCCAGGCTAGTGCCGCCATAGTTACAGTGGGGTGGGGGGGGGGGGCCCAGGCTTGGTGAACAGCCCGGGGCCTATGGTAAAGTTAATCCACCTCTGCTGCAGCATCTTCACAAAAATGAGCCGGCACTGCCAATCCCACCTGAACAGAAAACAAGACACAAACAGTATATCCTATGTAAAATAATATCGGATAAAGTGCTTATTGTGGGGCTCAAGTTCAAAGACAAAAGATGCTCGATCATAATAGAGATTAGAAGAAAAAAAGTCTGTGTCACAGGTAGAGAATACAGCCCGCTGTGTGGCGTTACAAGTAGAGAATACAGCCCGCTGTGTGGTGTTACAGGTAGAGAATACAGTGTGCTATGTGTTGTTACAGGTACAGAATACAGTGTGCTGTGTGGTGTTACAGGTAGAGAATACAGCACTGTTTGGTGTTACAGGTAGAGAATACAGCGTGCTGTGTGGTGTTACAGGTAGAGAATACAGTGTGCTGTGTGGTGTTACAGGTAGAGAATACAGTGTGTTGTGTGGTGTTACAGGTAGACAATACAGCCCGCTGTGTGGCGTTACAAGAAGAGAATACAGTCCGCTGTGTGGTGTTACAGGTAGAGAATACAGTGTGCTGTGTCGTGTGACAGGTACAGAATACAGCGTGCTCTGTGGTGTTACAGGTAGAGAATACAGCGTGCTGTGTGGTGTTACAGGTACAGAATACAGTGTGCTGTGTGGTGTTACAGGTAGAGAATACAGCGTGCTGTGTGGTGTTACAGGTAGAGAATACAGCGCGCTGTGTGGTGTTACAGGTAGAGAATACAAAGTGCTGTGTGGTGTTACAGGTAGAGAATACAAAGTGCTGTGTGGTGTTACAGGTAGAGAATACAGTGTGCTGTGTCGTGTGACAGGTACAGAATACAGCGTGCTCTGTGGTGTTACAGGTAGAGAATACAGCGTGCTGTGTGGTGTTACAGGTACAGAATACAGTGTGCTGTGTGGTGTTACAGGTAGAGAATACAGCACTGTTTGGTGTTACAGGTAGAGAATACAGCGTGCTGTGTGGTGTTACAGGTAGAGAATACAGTGTGCTGTGTGGTGTTACAGGTAGAGAATACAGCGTGTTGTGTGGTGTTACAGGTAGACAATACAGCGTGCTGTGTGGTGTTACAGGTAGACAATAGAGTGTGCTGTGTGTTGTTACAGGTACAGAATACAGTGTGCTGTGTGGTGTTAAAGGTCGAGAATACAGCTGTGTGTGGGGTTACAGGTAGAGAATACAGCGTGCTGTGTGGTGTTACAGGTAGAGAATACAGCACTGTGTGGTGTTACAGGTAGAGAATACAGCGTGCTGTGTGTTGTTACAGGTAGAGAATATAGTGTGCTGTGTGGTGTTACAGGTAGAGAATACAGTGTGCTGTGTGGTGTCACAGGTAGAGAATACAGCCCGCTGTGTGGCGTTACAAGTAGAGAATACAGCCCGCTGTGTGGTGTTACAGGTAGAGAATACAGTGTGCTGTGTCGTGTGACAGGTACAGAATACAGCGTGCTCTGTGGTGTTACAGGTAGAGAATACAGCGTTCTGTGTGGTGTTACAGGTAGAGAATACAGCGTGCTGTGTGGTGTTACAGGAAGAGAATACAGTGTGCTGTGTGGTGTTACAGGTAGAGAATACAGCGTGCTGTGTGGTGCAACAGGTAGAGGATACAGAGTGTTGTGTGGTGCTACAGGTAGAGAATACAGTGTGCTCTGTGGTGAAACAGGTAGTAACAGTGTTCTTTGTGGTGTTACAGGTAGCGAATACAGTGTGCTCTGTGGTGTATCAGGTAGTAACAGTGTGCTTTGTGGTGTTACAGGTAGAGAATACAGCGTGCTGTGTGGTGTTACAGGTAAAGAATACAGCGTGCCGTGTGGTGTTACAGTTAGAGAATACAGCGTGCTGTGTGGTGTTACAGGTAGAGAATACAGTGTTCTGTTTGGTGTTACAGGTAGAGAATACAGTGTGCTGTGTGGTGTTACAGGTAGAGAATACAGCGTGCTGTGTGTTGTTACAGGTAGAGAATACAGTGTGCTGTGTGGTGTTACAGGTAGACAATACAGTGTGCTGTGTGTTGTTACAGGTACAGAATACAGTGTGCTGTGTGGTGTTAAAGGTCGAGAATACAGCACTGTGTGGGGTTACAGGTAGAGAATACAGCGTGCTGTGTGGTGTTACAGGTAGAGAATACAGTGTGCTGTGTGTTGTTACAGGTAGAGAATACAGTGTGCTGTGTGGTGTTTCAGCTAGAGAATACAGCACTGTGTGGTGTTACAGCTAGAGAATACAGGACGCTATGTGGGCAAGAACACAATGAAGTGATGCAGGACTGCAAATGATAAAGTACTGCAATTAAATTATTCAGTAACACAATGAAACTGCAATGTGTGAAAACAACCTAGATGTTCTGCAACAGCTTTGGGTGGAGAATGTGCAGGGTGGAGGACTGTAATGAACAGCTGAAGGAAAGCAATTAATTCTGGATCTTGTAGATAAAAATTAGTGCAGAGTACCAAAACTGTACAAAAAAGCTACAATTAAAATGTAACATCAAATACGTCAAAAAAAGTTCTCTCCCTCAACTTGTCCTGCAACAATTAGAATGTAGAAGCAAATAGATCCAACTGAACCCTATTCTTCACAATGAGCATGTGCCTGCCTCTCTGTGAGAATAAGTAGCTGATGTGCTGGTAGCCGGCTTAATTCACTGTATGTTTAGAACTCTGTGCTGTGCTGTGCTACTCCAAGATCCAGGGGCGTAACTAGAAATTGCTGGGCCCCATAGCAAACTTTCCAATGGGGCCCCCCTCCTCGCTGCTGGGGAGGAAATGGACGCATGGTTTCGGCACATGCATTGTCTGACTTTTTTTCTATGTGGTTTTTAACTGCCTAAAATATAAACAAGGTTGCACATTAAATATCTGCATACCAGACCTGACCAATACCACCATACTGTGACTGGATAACACCAACATACCACACGTTAACAACACCGCCATACAGTGACTGGATAACATCGCCACACCAGACCTGAACAACACCGCCATACTGTGACTGGATAACACCGTCATACCAGACCTGACCAATACTGCCATACTGTGACTGGATAACACCGCCATACTAGACCTGACCAATACCGCCATACTGTGATTGGATAACACCGCCACACCAGACCTGACCAATACCGCCATACTGTGACTGGATAACGACGCTACACCAGACCTGATACCACCAAACTGTGACTGGATAACACCGCCACACCAGACCTGACCAATACCGCCATACTGTGACTGGATAACACCGCCACACCAGACCTGACCAATACAGCCATACTGTGATTGGATAACACTGCCATACCAGACCTGACCAATACCGCAATACTGTGACTGGATAACACCGCCACACCAGACCTGACCAATACCACCATACTGTGGCTGGATAACACCGCCACACCAGACCTGACCAATACCACCATACTGTGACTGGATAACACTGCCATACCAGACCTGACCAATACCGCCATACTGTGACTGGATAATGCCACCATACCAGACCTGACCAATACCACTATACTGTGACTGGATAACACTGCCATACCAGACCTGACCAATACTGCCATACTGTGACTGGATAACACTGCCATACCAGACCTTACCAATACTGTCATACTATATATATATATATATATATATATATATATATATATATATATATATATATATATATATATACACACATACATACACATATATATCCAGCCTGCTACTGTATATATATATATATATATATATCCAGCCTGTTACTGCACATACTGTAATATATATATATATATATATATATATATACCCAGCCTGTTACTGCACATACTATATACACATACAGCCTGCTACTGCACATGTCAGGGCACAGGGCTGCTTTCTTTACAGACGGTGTGTGACTACAATTCCCAGTGTGGTCTGTCTGTTTCCTTGGGTGGAGGGGAGAGGCTCAGACAGCAGACAGACCACGTTGGGCGTTGTAGTCCTTTGTCACAGCACTTGTACAAAAAAAAACAACACACTTCTGCTTCTCTTTAAGCACACACACACCTTATACTTACAGGAGGGGGAGGAAGGAGCTGTCACTGTCTCTGGGGGAGGTCCCGGCGGGAGAGGGCTAGGGCCGGGTCAGAGGTCGTCCAACCTCACAGGATGCTTCTCAGTGCTGGCAGCTGACAGTCTCCTGGAGGAGGAGTCTCTGAGGGAGCAGCCATGCTTTATCTCCCCCTCTCTTCACACTCTGATGCCGGGCCCCCTCCCCTGGTTAGTTTGTGTCAGGACAAGCGTCCTGAACAGCTAACCAGGGCACATCACACACACACAGGGAGGGAGAGAAAGGGAGGGGGAGCGCACAGGCTTTATCTCCCTCTAGTCTACACAGCCTGTGCCCTCGGACTTTGACTCCACCCCCTCCCCCACCGTAACTGTACGGCAGAGCAGAGAGAACCTGCGTACGTGCACTAACGTGGGGGAGGAGACAGTTCAGCTGTGGCTGGAAGCAGGAAGCAACGTAAGAGGCGGGAGGCGGGGGCATGCGTCCGGAGTTCAGATGCAGAGTGCAGACAGTTTCTCCCCCGGTGGTCTAACCGAGGAGAAACTGTCTGCACTCTGAGAGGAGACAAACGACTTACTGGCCGGGCCCCTTGATGCGGCGGGCCCCATAGCAACGGCTACGGCGGTAGTTCCGCCACTGCCAAGATCTCTCCCTGACTAGGTTCAAGATGACATGCTAAGATGAGCAGCGGGAGCTGACTTCTTATAGTTGGAGGTCACATGAGTAAGCCAGCCAATCAATGTAGGCTCTGTTCTCATGATGCCTGCATGCCCCCAGGGCATGTCAAAGCCTCCCTGCATGGATACTGGATAGAAAAAAGTGCCAGGCTAGGTGACAAGAGAAAAGAATTTTACTGGGTTTTCGCTGGGATACTTGATGATCAAAAACGAATACATCGAATAGTGTAATATTCGATCGAATAGCTACCCGATTGAGTACTACTCGCTCATCTCTATCTCGAAAGGTAAAAGCGGGAATTTCTGCAATATTGAGTTCATTTGTACTTAATGTCAGCCATCATCATTGTATAACATATCTGACTCCCAAAAGACAGGAATGTCTGAAAGCCCTAGCTATGTAGGTAACCATCCCAGAGACTTGTGTCACATTACTGAACAGAAACTCCAGACAAATGTTACATATCTAATGTGTGACCCTTTTGGGAACTTAAACTGGAACTGGAGATGTCTGTGATGTCAGTACCTCCGCCTTAAAGGGGTTATCCAGCGCTACAAAAAGATCCACTTTTCCCCCTACTGTTGTCTCCAGTTCAGGTGCAGTTTGCAATTAAGCTCCTTTTACTTCAATGGAACTGAGTTTCAAAGCCCCACCCAAACTGGAGACGACAGTAGGGGGAAAGTGGCCATGTTTTTGTAGCGCTGGATAACCCCTTTAACTTCTAGAGGGTGGGAGGTTGGATTGTGGGTTGATTCTTGCAGTCAGCAAGTCTCTGTGTGTACATAACTATTGCTTGGGTACTGTGGAGTGTTTCACCTAATAAATCCCTGGAAGATGTGAATTTGCATTGCAATAAAAAGATTTCTTTCATTCCCTTAAAAAATAAATACACAATGTTCAAGCATGCCTAAATATCTGGCCCCTATCAGGGTATGACATAGCTGATCCTACGTGTAATCCACGTCCACAAATAACATCCTTTGCAAAGGGGTAGACGTAGAGCATCAGCCAAAAGATGTTGGAAAGGCCCTGGCACTCAACGGGTACCACAAGGCGGCAGCAGCGACTGTCCAGAAGTGGCTACTAGTGTGACTGCTTGGAGGAACCGTCCACTAGCATCAGCAGTGTGGCAATTTTTCTGTCTTGGTGGCGGAAAAGTTCTGACATCTCTATAAAGTCCTAACCCATCCTAACCCAGGAACCACTTCTATGCGTCAGCATATGGAGCGCCATCACCCCACTGACTGGAAGAACTAGGACCCCTGGAGCACATGCCAGTCTCCTTTAAAGTTAATGCCCTAAAAAATGTTACCCCACCTTAAGTTATCTTATTTATTTATTTTAAATCCCTCACGCCAAAAATTTATAGGATAATCCTGTATAAAATAAATATATGGGGGGGGGGGGGAGGGGGATTTATCAAACTGGTGTAAAGTAGAATTGTCTGAGTTGTACCTAGCAGTCAATCAGATTCCACCTTTTATTTTATAAGGAATCTGTGAAGAATGAAAATTAGAATCTGATTGGTTGCTGGGGGCAACTGAGCCTGTTATACTTTACACCCTTTTGATAAATCGCTCTCCCCTGTTTTTAAATTTAGTACCCATGCTTAGAGATGATCGAACATCGGGAAATCTTAGGTACAATCGAACTCAAATATTTTCGAACATGCAGCATTTAATTCCCGATGGTAATGAAGATGCATTCTCAGGTTTTACCACAAGATGTCACTGTATATATTTATGCAAGTCGCACAGCTGTAGTAAGCCAAGGTTTATTGTATTTTGTGATTCTGTACACCAATAAGAGATGCTTTTCTTTTTCTACCTATCTGTACCCTCTTCTCTTCTATGCTCTCTCTTCTCCACCACTCACAGGAGCTGTTACATACACCCTGTAGCCACATGGGGAGAGGAAGTGTAGGTCATTTTTAGTTAGATCTTTTCTTATTCTTAGTGGAGCAAGACACACAGATCAGGCATCCCTGCTGAACTTAGCTAGGAGCCTGGCTCTGCCAGGTTCCCTGTCCAGGTACAAAAATGGTGCGTGGCTAATCCATAAATGTTAGCGCTGCCCAAAAGACTCCAAATAGAGGCTGAATAAAGTAAAAATATTTATTAAAAGTGCACAATATTTACGCGTTTCGAGGAACAGAGGTCCTCTTCATCAGAATAGCAGTGCATCTGCTATTAGCAGAATGCACTGCTATTCTGATGAAGAGGACCTCTGTTCCTCGAAACGCGTAAATATTGTGCACTTTTAATAAATATTTTTACTTTATTCAGCCTCTATTTGGAGTCTTTTGGGCAGCGCTAACATTTATGGATTAGCCACGCACCATTTTTGTACCTAGACTAGCCTTATTCCCACGGGCCCCCACTTGGGAGCATCCCGTTTGGGCTATCCTAGTTGGCCTGCAGCCCTGCACTCTCCACCGAAGCACCATATCCTGGCATCTTCTGAAGACCTGGTACCCATTTGGGTGATATGCATAAAGCCCAAGGGGCTTGAAGGTGAGCACCCCATCAGCACCTTGCATTTTTAACTGACTTGTTTGTACGGTATCACATGAGGCGCTGCTGCCTGGCTTTTTTCTCTCTCCCTTGTCTAGGTTCCCTGTCCGGGACAGACCAGCTGTGGTGTTAGGATACACATATGGAGAACACAGAGACTTTCTTTCCTAAAGTGACCCTTATACTCAAGATGCATTGCTAAACACTAAAGGGAGGACAAGTCAGAGAACACCTCAACCCACGCTGTGAACATATCTACACAGTGCAGGACAGTATCCTAGATTGAGGAACTTATCTGGATAGAGCAAAGCAGCCAAGGCCTACGTACTATATCTCGCAGTGTAGGTTACACTATGACACGCTCGGACACTTTGCTCAACTCAGCAAACCAAGACTGGGGCTTGTGTCACCCATGTAGGACGGGTACCCCGACATTGCAGGGCATAAAGTGGTTATAGCGACAAAGAGCGAAACACAGGCACAAGTATTCTTCTTTTAAGTATTTCTTCTTCAAGTGTCTCTTCTACTAAAGTTCCTGTAGAGAACTTGGGTTGAGACTCTCTCGACAAAATCCTCTCTACTCTTCTGAACTCTCTACTCTCAGTACAGATCCACTGAAAGCAAATCTGTATCAGTCACACATTCTACTATTATCCTGTATTACCAGAGACTTGTCAGTAAAGATCAGTTCATTTATTTAACTGGGACTGGGATTAACAAGTAATAATTGCACCAGCACCCATATACCCAGGCTACACCATCCTTGGGTCATTTTCCCCTTTCTGTTGGGTGTCGGTACGGACAGTCTGGATGGGTCATATCTCCACTCCGGGTCACCGTGATAAGAGCCCAAGGGACCCATCACAACCCAGC
The DNA here is from genome assembly GCF_027789765.1 of Dendropsophus ebraccatus. Lineage (NCBI taxonomy): Eukaryota > Metazoa > Chordata > Amphibia > Anura > Hylidae > Dendropsophus > Dendropsophus ebraccatus. Next base: position 46,626,645 of record NC_091463.1, read on the forward strand.
AGGTCACCGACCATTAGGGGTCAATACAGCCAGCTACAAAAAACTAAAAGCAGATACAACACCATACCTTTGTGCTGAGTTAGCACCATCGGCTGAGCTGTATTCCAGCCACCAACATAACATCATCCCGGCATTTGGGCACCACACAACCAGGTGCACATCACCACCACCACATATTTTATATAATATTTGTTTCCTAAAACCTCACTAACCTACTGCAGGTTAGACCGCTCATACATTGTAGAGTTGTAAAACTCACATACATATTTCAACCTTCTTTACCGGCAAAACAACACTTGTAAATGTTCTCAACAAATTTTTATGGAAAATACTGTTGGAAGAACTAAAATGCTAGCATGATTTCAATGCCTTTAATTTGCCTTCTTAATAGACACAAATACAGCCAGTTTGTGTCAAAAGGTTACCTGACCTATTAATTGAAGGGTTAACACTGCTTGAATCAGAAAGGAAGGCAGAATTAAGTTTGTCTATTTCTACTGGTGTAATGGGTGTTTCTTTGATTTTGTGGTTAATGAAATGCATCAGAAGCGTGATTTATGACAGAATAATTACCAACAAACAGGATTTAATGTATAGCCCTTTAAAGTCTGAAGTTATTTCCTGAAGAGTAACTCACAAGAAAATGTTCCCGCAAATCCCTGCAAAATGTCATTAAAGCTGTATTTGGGGTTTAAAGTCGAGACACCCCCTCCCATCACTGCCTGGAAATGAACATACGGCTTTAGTTATGTAAAAGTCTCATACCCTTCTACCAATAGTCAATAAGGATGGGGCTGTATAGAAGGCAGAGGCAATCACTACAGCACCTATTTACTTTATTTTAATGTAGCTTTGGAAATGACATAGATAAAAATTGTATGCCTAGTTTTTATCATTGAACAGATTATGGGGTTTAGATGGAGGAAATTAAATGGTTAATAAGCATAAAGATCTTTTTGAATTCATGTTTTGTATATAAAATTTTTTTTTTTTCTATAACTGTTAACTCTTATGTTAACTCTATAAGTGCATGCACTAAAGGTATTATAGAAAGCATGCAGCAAGGCCTTATTCACACATATCGTGAAATTGTCCATGATCGGTCCGGACCGCAACCACAGACAATTTTAGGGGACATTAAGTTGTACAGGTCTATTCAGACCCATAACCAAAATTAGGAAATGTCCTAATGCGGAGACGGATCACAGCACAGATCCCCCGATAGAACTTTATGGGATCTGTGTTTTTCACTGAATCCACAGATGCTACATCTGTGGAATCCGTGAAAAAGATGAAACCCATGTCACCTGTGTGTGTGTGTGGCGGGGGAGAGATTTGGGATCCTATGTCCACTCCTGGAAAGCTGAATGTGTCGCTCCATGTCACAGAACCCCCAACCAAAGAGGGGTGGGAGTTGGTTGGGTTTGCTCGCTGTGGGTATGCGCTTCCACATCTCCTTATAACCCCAGGAGTGGACCAGACACATTCAGCTCTTCTACATCTGAGGGGAAGGATTTGGGTGTGACACATTTAGCTCTGCTACATCTGAGTGGATTAGGATGTGACATATTCAGCTCTCATACATCTGACATTCAGCACTGCTACATCAGTGGATGAATAAACTTGCAATACATACTGTAAGGGGTGGGGGGTTTGGTAGGATGCCTACACATAGTGAAAAACATACTGGGGTGATGTGATGCAAGCACATCAGTGAAACAAACGGAAAAACGGATGCAATCACAGATGTTTTTCCACCGATCACAGATTTAGCTAACAAACTAAAATCACGGTCCTTTAAAAATCACTGGACATGTGAATGAGGCCTAACTTGGCCATAGAGTCAAGTCAATGCATATGCCTCCCAGGAGCTTTCATGACCCTTATGCTGAACATGGTCACGTGGTCTTACATACATCTGCTATGTGAGAGAGGAACAGAGAACGATCTTTATATGTTTCATAAAAGATGAATGACTAATGATTGTTAAAAAATCTGATAATCAAATAATGTGAAATTGAGTCAAGAAAGATTGAACGTGATGGGTGTGTATCTTTGTTCAAGCTGTAAAGTGATACATAATGTCACAGAACTGTAAGCTCTCATAAAACCTAACTCTTAACAGGTATGATATGAGTTACGTCATGAATCAGGTGAGGGATTATGGCATGGGGTGTTGGCAGTTAATTCCTATTGGTTATAATCAGCATGAGGGATCATTCTGATGCTGGTCATTTTACTGTGTAGACATACGATATTGGTATCTCAGTGGCATGATTGACACCCTCATGATGCCGAGGCCTTGGTGCTGTTTTGATTGATCTGCTGATAACACAGATCAGCAGTTAATATTACTCACCATCTATAAAGCAAGCTCAGCTTCCTTGCCATACATGTATGGCATGGGTTGGTAATGGTTTAACACCTTCACGTCAGCCATACGGCTGTATGCGTTCCTGCTGCACATACCCCATGCAGCAGGAACGCATCTTAATGTTCCTGACACTAAAGGTGTTTTACTGTGTGCATGGCCGTTTCAGGCAGCTGGGCATAACAGGCAGCTGCGGTCCTGGAGTTGCTTGTCACTTACTCCCTTATACAGCGATCCTGGCACATCGATTGCGGAGTTTAACGTAGTCACTGACAGGACAAGCATGGCTGCAGGGGTCCCACTTAGGTAAGCTACTTACCTCCGACCTATAAGTGGGAAAATAAAAGCGCTATGGCTCTTAGAAGGAGAGGATGTGGATGTGATGTGACCAAAAATCTTCAAGTTTTCACTTTGTCTTTTGCGCTTACACCATTTACTGTGCAAGATCAGGAATGTAATAATTTAATAGTATGGGTGATTCCACTTACAGCTTTTCCAAATTTATAAAAAAAAATATTTAAAAATAGGAAAAAGATGGTGATTTAAACTTTTTAAATGTTTTTTATTTTTATTTTTAAAAAAAAAACCATTTATTTTTACAAGGAGACTTTTATAAGCAATACCACGATTGACCCCTTTGTTCAGAGAGAGATAAGCTGCAGTTAAGAGTTCTCTTGCCATAGACAACACAGGCTGTGCCTAACGTTCCTGTGTATGGGGAGGGTGGGCAGCGGGCAGGAGACATAACTGAAGGTGTTATGGGGATGGTTATAGTTATTGAAAGTGTATGGAGATCTTAAAGAGATACTCCAGGAAAAAGGTTTTTACCAGTAATTAAAACACATTACAAAGTTATATAACTTTGTAATATGCTTGAATCACCTATCGGACCCCTTTTCCTATCTTCCCCCACCAGGAAGTGAAGTAAACTTATTCTTAACTAATGACTGTTGACCCCAGGCTGCTCTGTGGCAGCCATTTTGTGACAATGACATCATTAAGAGGGAGGCGGGTCTAAGCCCTGTTAAGCCTGCTTCCCTTTGTCAGATGACACAGGTTGCTCAGCTTTGATTGGCTGAACAAGATGTAAGATGTAACAGTTTTACAGAGTCAGTTAGAAATCACAGGAGACAAAGTGCATCATGGGAAAGCCCAAACCAGGAAGTAAAGAAAAAGTGAAGCCACCAACTGGAGGTTCAGGGACCTGCAAACAGCAGGAAATTCAAACGGAGACAGATTCCAGAAGGATGGTAAATGTAAAAACTATGTTTTTGTTTTTTTTTTTAATCAGTGCCAGAGTACACCTTAAACCTCCTAAGGACACATGACGTACTCATACGCCAATGTGTGCTTAAGGAGGTGTAGAGTGGGCTCTTTTACTAAAAATGTTCTCTATGCAAACTTTTCTTTGTTAGGATTATTTGATAGAGCGAGGTACAATTTAAATTTCTGCCTTAGGCAGCAGAAAACCTAGAATCAGCCCTGCATCTGAGTTGGAGAGAGGGAAAGGCCAACCCAAGTCTTCATTCAATTGAGTCAGCTATCAAGGTTTAAACTGTTATTTAGGTAAGATCAACAAAGTGAAAACCCCAAAATGGGATCAGCAAATGAAATATAGGTTCTAAGGCAGTAGTGCACAACTTGCTGCCCTCTAGCTATTGCAAAACTATGAGGGCAGCAGGTTGTACACCACTGGTCTAAGGAATCCTGCAGATGGGGGATGAAACATTAGAAAGTGGGAGGTCTGTAAAGCTGTCTGATATCCCAGTGAAATGGGATCCACCCCACAAACATTTTGTTGTATTGCAATATTTTATATGATCAAGTGAAAGGTGTCATTAAAAGTAAAACATGTTCTTCACAAAAATAATCCTTTATGTGGTTTTGATGACAGAGAATGAACAAGGTCATGGCTGTTAGAAGGCATGGGGAATAAAGTAAACATGCCATAGCCAAATATCATTGTGGTGGAAAGTTGTTCATGCAATTTTTTAAGTAGTATAAAAAAGCAAAAAAAAAAAACAACCCACAACTTTTATTGTGTAAAAAGACCTATACAAAAAAATAAACATAATTAGCATCTTTGTATCTGGTTGGTATCACATTATTAATACCTAATGGTGGAATTGCTGTTTTTGGTCAACATGATCCCCACTTTTTTTTAAAGTAGTAAACAAACTGGTGGAATTATAAATTATAATATAATAATAAAATATATATATATATATATATATATATATATATATATATATATATATATATATATATATATATAAAAAAATAAGATAATAAAATTATTTGTTTTAAGTTTTTCAACACGTAAGATGAAATTGTGCTGAAATACACCTTCAGGCTATGTTCACACTACGTAAAACTACGGCCGTAGTTCTCGCTGCAGAACTATGGCGGTAGTTTTGAGGGGTGGAACATAGCGTTATTTTTAATGGGATCCCGGCCGGAGCGTACACACATCGTATGCGCTCCAGCCGGGATCCCATGCGGCGCCGGAAAAAACTGACATGTCAGTTTTCTGTAGCCGGAATTCACTGAATTCCGGCTGCAGAAAGACCTGTCAGTTCACTGTGGGCTATGCGAAGCTCTGATGCGGGCACTCGCTAATGCGCCCGCATCAGAGCTCCGCGGCCGGAAAGATCCCCCGGCTGGAACGGGCTGAGACCGTAGTGTGAACATAGCCTCAAAATGAAAAGTTATGGCTCCTGAAATGTGAAGATGACAGAAGAAATAAAAATTGTATTCTTAAGGGGTTAAGTCAGCTAAATAAAACATTTTGAAATCTCCCACCACCACTGTCAGAACCTTCTGCTACAGCCCAGAACATTACTATTGGCACTGCTGTACATGCCCTAGGATGTCACTGTACACAAATTGGCTTGAACGTTGCACAACCACACGTCTGTGCATGCACATAAGAGACATAATTACAACAGTCTTGTAAAAACATACAGTGTAAGCCCATGATTTAACACATCCACTGATGTGCAAGAATGGCACAACTTCCGAAAAGGCCTTTACCACCCTATTAGGTTATATATGTACAGGAACTCTATAATTCCAGCCCACCCGTCCTTACCATACAGCTACACCTTGGTATTGAGTTGGTTAATTGGAATGGGGGGAATCCTTGGGAAAATGTCAAACTCATTTAGTAACCAAGCATGAGTAATCTCATCCTCTCAACATCCTCCAGACCAGATAATAAAGGGTTTGTTCATCCCCCTACCCCTGTGGAAATAACAGGGCATCTAATAACAGTTCAGCTTATCTTACTTTAGCGTTGACAAATCCTCTAATTTCAAAGATCATAGGACCAGGACAATGTCTGTTCTCATTACCCCTCGGGTTATATTGCAGAATGGTGAATTCTCATTGGGAGAAGGAAGAATCCTGTCTGAGCAGTATCAAGCATTTAACTCCTCCGCTGCAAGAACAGACTGGAGCCCTTCAAAATGCATTTAATATCATTTCAATCATTATTATTATTTATTTATAAAACGCCCTTTATTCCAGAGCGCTAGTCAAAATGCAACCTGTAAACCTCTCAAAACTTTGTGTGAATTTCTGTGTAAAAATCAGTGGCTATTTTTTATGTGTAATATTACACAACTGACCACAGCACCTTCTTACAACTCATTTTCCTGCAGTTCTTTTGCTCTCCTCTATTGTCTATCTCCATCTGACAATCATCTTAAAGTATTTTCACACAGAGCAGATTTGTTGCAAAACGACCCCTTCCAGAGGAATAAGGCTATGTTCCCACAGCACAAGAGACCGGCCGTTCCGTGACTCGGCCGGGTCATGGAACGGCCGGTCTCTGAAAAGATCATCCCGGCCGGCTGGATGATAATTTTATAGCAGCAGTGTTCTTATGCGGGCGAATCCCTGCGCGCCCGCATCACAACTCTCCAATGCATGCTATGGAGCGAGCAGCCGTATCCGCTCGTTCCACAGTGTGCACTGACATGGTTTTCATTGAATAGCGGCTGCAGAAAACTGACATGTCAATTGTTTGCGGAGCCACGAGGGATACCATGTATACGCTCTGGCTGGGATTCCTAGGCAGCAATGGACATATATTTCCGTATAAATCACGGCTGTTGTACAACGGCCATGGTTTTACGAAAATATAAGGTGTGTGAACAAAGCCTAATACTGTAAGGTGGCAAGAATTATCTGGGTGTAAGGTAACAACATCAATGTTAGAGATGAGCAAACTCTCTGCATTTGACCCCCGTAAGTTTGGGTTCAGGTTTGCGAATCCCCGAACATTCATCATGGCTGGAGAAGATAGATGCAACTTATGGCTGTATCCATGTTGTCCAGGCAGCCTTCTCCAGCCACTAATAGTTCGGGTTTGCCTAAACTTGAATTTAGGAGAAGTAAAATGCAGAGAGTTTGCTCTGAACAAACATTTTAAATGATGAACAAACATTTTAAAAGTTCAGATGGTTTGTCAAATTTTAACGCGAAACAAGCCACATTCTAATAAGAGAAGGATTGCAGCTATATTAGTGGTAGTATTACAGAGTATAGGTTTGAGAGGCAGCAGGAGCTTATGGTGGGACATTTCAGCACTGGGAACTTTGGATGGAGTCTATGTCATTTATATGCTCTCAGGGCAAAACATAACAAAAACTTTCCAAGGCACAGATACACAGGCATCCTGTCAGAATTGTGTGAAAACGTATCTGTGCATGGATTGGCACAAACCCCATATACTTCTGTGGCTCTAATGTATCTGGTAGTGACTACATTTGGGTCACCAAATTATCTTCACTTGCACTTAAAGGAGTGAAAATTTGGTGAAGGGGTGAAAAGGGGTGAAAATTTTTATTAAAGTATTGTATTGCCCCCCAAAAGTTATACAAATCACCAATATACACTTATTATGGGAAATGCACATAAAGTGCTTTTCCCCCTTCACTTACTACTATATAAAATGGTGATGTCACGACCCGGCTCCCAGAGCTGTGCAGGCTGTGGCTGCTGGAGAGGATGATGGCAGGGGGACACTGAGGGACACAGGGCACTGGAGAGACACTGACCATCCCTCTGCCATCATCCTCTCCAGAAGTCACAGCCCGCACAGCCCTAGGAGTTGGGTCGTGACATTACCATCTTATCCAGGAAGTGAAGCCTTGATGCAGCAGTAAGTGCAGGGAAAAAAGCACTTTATAAGAATTTCCCATAATAAGTGTATATTGGAGATTTTTATAACTTTTGGGAGGCAATACAATACTTTATAAAAAATTCTGCACGACTTCTCCTTTAAAAGCTGCAAAGTGGTCACTACCTAATTATGTTTGGCCCATAGAAAAAAATTAGGTCTTTGACACAGTCTATGCACAGATGCGTTAGAGCAAGATTTTGACAGGGTGTCAACCATGGGCAAAACTAGAAATTATTGGGCCCCATAGCAAAGGTTTGATTGCCGCCCTTCCCCCGGGTGACCACCTATATGGTATTATAGAAACAGTATAGGAGCAAAAATTATCACCACACTGTTACTGATTAAATTCTGTATATGGATTATTACTAATAATACCAGTTTACAGAGTCGCTTTAATGACCAAATCCAGTATACTAAAACCAATAATACCAACAGTACCAGCAGGGCCGGTTTTAGACAAAATGTGGCCCTGGGCAAAGTTGAAGGTGGGGCCCCAAATGCTAAAACATTGTAGCAGCAATTTAAGGTCCCGATACTTTTTTGTCAGCGGTTGGCGCGCTGCTCGAGGTGGGGTGATCTTCTGTGACCTTAAATAAGACCCCTCTGTGCCCTATATAGTAGATAGGTCCCTCTGTGCCTCCATAGTACATATAGTCGGTATCCCTCTGTAGGTAATTCTTCTGGTAGTTACCTCCACCACCCAGTATGTAGTATCCACCAATATAGGAGACATCTCACTGTAGGTTTTACACCTGTTAGCTAGCCCCCTGATAGTTGCCCCCTCAGCAGATAGCAGCTCCCCTGATAGTTACCCCCCCCCCAGCACATAGCATCTCCCCTGTTCCCCCCCCCCCCCCAGCACATAGCATCTCCACTGATAGTTGCCCCCTCAGCAGATAGCATCTCCACTGATAGTTAAATGCCCCCCCGCCCCCAGCACATAGCATCTCCTAGGGCTGGGGTGATGTGGGCAAAAAATAAAATCTCGTTTTTTCTTTTCTCGATTTTTTTTATTTATTTTTTGATGGGTGTAGTAGTATAGGCATAGTGGATAAGGGGTGTAGCAATAGTAGAAGCATATAAGATGAGGGGTGTAGTAGTAGATAAGGGGAGTAGCAGTTTTGGGAGTAGTAGTAGTATCAGGAGTGGAGGTAATAATAGCAATGGTAGTAGAGCAGTATTGGGGGTAGTAGTAGAGCAGTATTGGGGGTAGTAGTAGAGCAGTATTGGGGGTAGTAGTAGAGCAGTATTAGGGGTAGTAGTAGAGTAGTATTGGGAGTAGTAGTAGTAGAGCAGTATTGGGGTAGTAGTAGAGCAGTATTAGGAGTAGTATTGGGGGTAGTAGTAGGGCAGTATGGGGGTAGTAGTATAGCAGTATTGGGGGTAGTAGTAGAGCAGTATTAGGAGTAGTATTGGGGGTAGTAGTAGGGCAGTATGGGGGTAGTAGTAGAGCAGTATTGGGGGTAGTAGTAGAGCAGTATTAGGAGTAGTAGTAGGGCAGTATTGGGAGTAGTAGTAGAGCAGTATTAGGAGTAGTATTGGGGTAGTAGTAGGGCAGTATTTGTGGTAGTAGTAGAGCAGTATTGGGAGTAGTATTGGGGGTAGTAGTAGGGCAGTATTGGGGGTAGTAGAGCAGTATTTGGAGTAGTATTGGGGGTAATAGTAGGGCACTATTGGGGGTAGTAGTAGAGCAGTATTAGGAGTAGTACTGATGGTGGTAGTAGTAGGGCACTATTGGGGGTAGTAGTAGAGCAGTATTAGGAGTAGTATTGATGGTGGTAGTAGTAGGGCACTATTGGGGGTAGTAGTAGGGCAGTATTAGGAGTAGTATTGAGGGTAGTAGTAGAGCAGTATTAGGAGTAGTATTGGGGGTAATAGTAGGGCAATATTGGGGGTAGTAGTAGGGCAGTATTAGGAGTAGTATTGAGGGTAGTAGTAGAGCAGTATTAGGAGTAGTATTGGGGGTAATAGTAGGGCACTATTGGGGGTAGTAGTAGGGCAGTATTAGGAGTAGTATTGGGGGTAGTAGTAGGGCACTACTGGGGGTAGTAGTAGGGCAGTATTAGGAGTAGTATTGGGGTAGTAGTAAGGCACTATTGGGGGTAGTAGTAGAGCAGTATTAGGAGTAGTATTGATGGTGGTAGTAGTAGGGCACTATTGGGGGTAGTAGTAGAGCAGTATTAGGAGTAGTATTGGGGGTAGTAGTAGGGCACTATTGGGGGTAATAGTAGGGCAGTATTAGGAGTAGTATTGGGGGTAGTAGTAGGGCACTATTGGGGGTAATAGTAGGGCAGTATTAGGAGTAGTATTGGGGGTAATAGTAGAGCAGTATTAGGAGTAGTATTGGGGTAGTAGTAGGGCAGTATTAGGAGTAGTATTGGGGGTAGTAGTAGGGCAGTATTAGGAGTAGTATTGGGGGTAGTAGTAGGGCACTACTGGGGGTAATAGTAGGGCAGTATTAGGAGTAGTATTGGGGGTAGTAGTAGAGTAGTATTAGGAGTAGTATTGGGGGTAGTAGTAGGGCAGTATTAGGAGTAGTATTGGGGGTAGTAGTAGGGCAGTATTAGGAGTAGTATTGGGGTAGTAGTAGGGCACTATTGGGGGTAATAGTAGGGCAGTATTAGGAGTAGTATTGGGGGTAGTAGTAGAGCAGAGGAGAGATATGGGGGTACTTTATCATACAGGATACTGTGTGATTCAGCACCCACCTCCATCATGTACTGCTCAGGGCCTGGTGGCCATAGATACAGAGGGAGGAGGGCCCTGAACAGTATATGGTGGAAGGGGGGACTGCATCATACAAGATCCCCTGCCCCCTTCCTGTATACTGTTCGCTAGGCTAGTATATGGGGAGGGGGTTACTGTTTTATAAAGACACCCGAGGCTCCGCCCACCCGCGGCCGTAAGCACCGCCCCCTGGCCGCAAGTCCCGCCCCCAGTCTCCGTGACCCTCTAACCCCCCCCCCCCTCTATTTCTTTACCTGGGCTTGCCGTTCCTCCTCTTCTGTAGGGCACAGGCAGCTCTGCAGGAGGGGCGCTCCGTCCTCACAGCTCAGCTCCTTCGTTCATTAGTGGAGCAGGGGAGCTGCTTGTGCTGCTCTGCTTCCTGCTCCACTAATGAAGGAAGGAGCTAGGGGGCCCCTGGGGGATGGGGGCCCTGGGCAAGTGCCTACTTTGCCCCCCCCTAACGCCGGCCCTGAGTACCAGTTAATACCATAGGTAGTCACCTTGATAGTTAGGCATGCCCATGCAAATTACATCCCCAGTAGTAACCCCGTAGACAGAAAGCCCACCAGCATGTAGTATTCCCAGTGTAGGTGTAATCCCCCTGGTAGTTAGAATTCTGCCCCACCCTTAGACATCTCACTGTAGGTAATTTCCCCTGGTAGTTAGCCCTTCCCCCCATTTGGGCATCTCCTTTAGTAGTTAGCCCCCCTCCCTCCTAGCACAACGTGTTTCCAGGCTGGAACGGTCTGGCCTGGCCGAGACAGAAACTTTCAGAGTAGGAGCTGCTTTCTTTGGGAATCCCTATAGAAAACCTCTCCTGCTCTGGACAGTTCCTGTCTCGGCCAGAGGTGGCAGCAGAGAGCACTGTGTCAGACTGAAAACAAAACATCCTGCATAACATATAGCACCTAATAAGTATGGAAAGACTTGAGATTTTTAAATAGAAGTAAATTACAAATCTATATAACTTTCTGATAAGAAAAATATTTTTGCTGGACAACCCCTTTAACTTCTTTTCCCCATGTGGGTATCACCCTGTAAGTTAACCCCCTCCACCCCATGTATGCATCCACCTGTAAATTAATGGCTCCCATGCAGGCATCCCCCTGTAAGCTAACCCTCTCCCCACATGTACAGATCCCACTGTAAATTAACCCCCCCCCCTTTATATCGACATTTTCGTTTAAAAAGAAACAAAAATCAATACTCACCTAGGTGCAGTAAAGCAAACCTCTTGCGTCTCCTTCCTCTCCCTGGTCTGAGAACACAAGTGACATCACACATGCACCAGAGCACTGGGGGAGTAGCCTCCTGTGGCCAGAGGCAGAATGCTTCTTGCCCTGTCAATTAGAGCCTTGTGTTTAACTGCAAGCACTCATCAGGAGTACTTGCGGTAAAAGGGCTTGATCCGGGGAGGTTGGGAGGTCATTTATAGCACCCGGGAGGCTGCTGGGTGTTACAAATAATCTCATCTCAGGGGGCCCAGTCTTTCATAGTACGTGTGACATGGCCCGTAGCAGCCACTACAGCTGTTATGGCAGTAGTTCCGCCCCTGGTGTCAACGCGTCTGTTCCTCAGAAGGCACAGTTGTATGGATGCATCCTAAAAGGTTTGCTAGAAGATTTTTAAATATGAAGTCTTTTTTTCTCTAAATAACTGTCAACACTGAAATTGTATATTTTTAAACATAAAAAACACCAAAATTCTTTAGAAACTGAGCATGTGTACAATGAGACTATGATTCACACATCATTTGTTTTTGGCTATATTTTTGGAGAGCTGTCATTTTGAGTTGATAATACAACAAATGTGTGAAAAAATGAGATGGCCTGGGTCACTGGATACTGGTATGGAACCAGCCGGTGGGCTCTGGTGTTTTGGGGCTATTTGTCAGGCCAGGAGACACACGGCAACCAGTCTTTAGTTAGAGCTGATGTGAAGTGCAGAGCGTAGGTGCAGGTATGGCAGCAGAGATGGAAGAGTCACACTTGAAACAGTATAAAACTTTACTAGAATTAATCTTTAGTGCAATACAAAACAATGGTGCTCAGGTACTTAGTGCAAAAATTAAAAGCAACAGTAGTAGTTGATAGAAAAGAAGTAGACAGGCACCTTGCCAAATTTAGTAAGTACTCTGCCGGGATGTGGTGAAGTGTGTATAGTGACTTGAAGAACTCCTCGTACTCATGTATAGCTAAGTCCTAGTTATCTTATCTGACCAACTTCTGCCTCTTAGTGTCGGGTTTCCTTTCTGATTGGTAGTACAAGCCCCAGGCCTCTGTCTCTGGGTGTAGCTAGCTAGTAGTTTCCTTCCTCCTCAGCTGAGCAAAGTTCAGTCGAGATCTTGCACTGTGCGCTAATAAGGACCAGTCTTACTTTCCTCTCCTTCTTTAGGGGGTGACTGTCCTGAGAAAAGGATCCAGGGCGTAGGCAAGGGGGTTTGCTCCCTTATCTCCGGCTGCCCTGGGGTTAGCAACACATAGCTGCAGTGGTGACTAACTCTGGAACTAAACTCTACACATCCTGCTTGGCCTAGAGGCAGGCTCCAACTCCCCTGACTACAGGAAGAAAGTCTGTAAGAGAGGGTGCGTGTAGCTAAACGTTCCTTGTGAAATGCAGCTGTGCCCTGAGGGAGTGTGACATCTAGTGGTTGGAGTAGTGCACAGCAAACTATATACTTCAGCTGTGAGACCTGAAAGAACTGCTTTTACCTGGGTGTGTAGGAAAACCCAGTAGTGGGACACTACACAATGCCTAAAGTAAAAAAAAAAGTTGTAAGAAAGGGTCTCATGGAAGACATATTCCACATAGATTGTGAGACATTTTTAATGCCAGCGCTACAATACATGTAGGCAGGGCCGCCGATAGGGCAGTACAAGTGGTACTGCCGTATGGGGCCCGGACCCTAAGAGACACGGTAGGGGGCCCGGCGGGGGGCCCGGCGCACAGCGGGCGGAACATTAAAGCGATCAGAATACAGGAGAAGGACCTGTCAGCGTCCTCCTCCTGTATTCTCTCCCATAGGCTGCCGGCACTTCATACCAGCAGCCTATGGGAGGCCGGGCCGTGGTCATGTGCCCCTCCGGCAGGCGTGATGATGTGACGTCATCACGTCTGCCGGAAGTCCCGTCCCTGCGGCTCGCAAGATGGAGCCCGAAGAGGAGGAGGAAGAGCTGCTGCCTGCACAGCGCGGATTAGGTGAGTAGGATGTTTGTTTTTTTTAGGGGCACCTCTGGGGGCATTATTAGTGTATGGGGGCACCTCTGGGGGCATTATTAGTGTATGGGGGCACCTCTGGGGGCATTATTGGTCTACGGGGGCACCTCTGGGGGCATTATTAGTGTATGGGGGCACCTCTGGGGGCATTATTGGTGTATGGGGGCACCTCTGGGGACATTATTAGTATATGGGGGCACCTCTGGGGGCATTATTAGTATATGGGGGCACCTCTGGGGGCATTATTAGTATATGGGGGCACCTCTGGGGGCATTATTAGTATATGGGGCACCTCTGGGGGCATTATTAGTATATGGGGGCACCTCTGGGGGCATTATTAGTATATGGGGCACCTCTGGGGGCATTATTAGTGTATGGGGGCACCTCTGGGGGCATTATTGGTCTACGGGGGCACCTCTGGGGGCATTATTGGTGTATGGGGGCACCTCTGGGGGCATTATTGGTGTATGGGGGCACCTCTGGGGGCATTATTAGTATATGGGGCCACCTCTGGGGGCAATATTAGTATATGGGGGCACCTCTGGGGGCATTATTAGCTCATGGGGAACCTCTGGGGGCATTATTAGTATATGGGGGCACCTCTGGGGGCATTATTAACTCATGGGGGCATCTCTGGGGGCATTATTAGTGCATGGGGGTACCTCTGGGGGCATTATTAGTTCATGGGGGCCACCTCTAGGGGCATTATTAGCTCATGGGGGCACAGCTGGGAATCCTACATACAGGGGGCACAGCAGGGGATCCTACATACAGGGGACATCCCACACAGCGCAGTTACTATGGGAGCCTACAGGGGGGAGAAAGGAAAGGAAGTTGCTAGAAATGTGCGGAGCCTAAATTGTTTGTCTCGCAGGTTCTAAGGGGATGAAACGTATCTGGAAGGAATCATCATGGAGGTCTGGGCCGGATGGAGAGGAAAAGGGAAAGTGACGCCTCAGATCAAAGAAGACGTCACCTGTGAGTCCCTGTATGACACTTTTCTTATTTTGTAGAACATCATTTAGTAGGGGCGCCCCGAGGTGACAGCTACTTCATTATCTGTACTCAGAGATATCACTGTGTTATCTGTGGTGTTACATAGGACTGCAGGTGACATGTACATTATCTGTACTCAAAGATATCACTGTGTTATCTGTGCTGTTACATAGGACTGCAGGTGACATCTACATTATCTGTACTCAGAGATATCACTGTGTTATCTGTTGTGTTACATAGGACTGCAGGTGACTACTACATTATCTGTACTCAGAGATATCACTGTGTTATCTGTAGTGTTACATAGGACTGCAGGTGACAGCTACTACATTATCTGTACTCAAGAGATATCACTGTGTTATCTGTGGTGTTACATAGGACTGCAGGTGACTACTACATTATCTGTACTCAGAGATATCACTGTGTTATCTGTGGTGTTACATAGGACTGCAGGTGACATCTACATTATCTGTACTCAGAGGGATATCACTGTGTTATCTGTGCTGTTACATAGGACTGCAGGTGACATCTACTACATGATCTATACTCAGAGGTATCACTGTGTTATCTGTGCTGTTACATAGGACTGCAGGTGAAATCTACTACATTATCTGTACTCAGAGATACCACTGTGTTATGTGGTTTTACATAGGACTGCAGGTGATATCAGGTGATTTCTCCAGGTTGCAGAAGTTCAAACTTCATCGTGCCCTGGTGTGCTGGTGTCTGTATGTGTGTATACATGTGTGCTGGTGTCTGTGTGTGAGATCAATTCTAGAGAACTGGCTCATATACCCCATTTTCCCCAGTGGCTTAAAATGTAACCTCTGTTATACAGTTATAGAATTGTAGAAATTAAATGTGAACAAGGTGCAATTCAAATAGACACTTACTTGTATAGCTGTCTCTTGTGCTCTGTATGCAGTGCATTATATTCACCCCTGCAACGTACAATTTATAGCGTGTCTACAAGCCCAGCGGGGCTCATTATGATGGAGACTAAAACTTATACAAAGTGGGGTAGGGGTTCCCCTGTATTCAGAATGCTGCTGAGTGCTCGGCAATGCCCCATCTGGGATTATTGAATTTCGAGGGTCTATGCAGAGCAGGATAAAGGCACCTCTGCTGCACAAACAGGATCTCCTAGAAAGCGTTCTCACCGCCATGTATTCGCTATCACTGGCTTGGGTGAGCTAAACTAGTCTGCCTGGGGGGGGGATGATTTGTATATGCTCACTAACATGGAACAGCCTCATTATATTAGCCTTATCAACATATTTTATGTTAGCATACCGGGGGGGGGGGATATTGGTGAACATATACAAATCAAACAGCCCCACAGACCCTCGAAATTCAATAACCCCAAACGGGGCATTGCCTAGTACTCAACAGCATTCTGAATACAGGGGAACCCCTACCCCACTCTTGTATAAGTTTTAGTCTCCATCATAATGAGCCCCGCTGGGCTTCTAGACGCGCTATAAATTGTACGTTGCAAGGGTGAATATAATGCACTGCATACAGAGCACAAGAGACGGCTATACAAGTAAGTGTCTGTATGGTGACATTTAAATTGCACCTTGTTCACATTTAGGTTCTACAATTTTATAACTGTATAACAGAGGTTACATTTTAAGCCACTGGGGAAAATGGGGAATATGAGCCAGTTCTCTAGAATTGATCTGAACCAAATTATACCTCCCAGCAAGGCGTGGGGCAAACACACAATTTTTTTTTTTTTATTAATGTGGGGGGCCCAGACACTTTGGTTGTATGGGGCCCCGAAATTCCTGATGGCGGCCCTGCATGTAGGTTAGACACATCCTCAGGCTAAAAAATAGGCAAGTATTTTAACATGACCCATAAATCAATATGGCCTAGATTTAGCAATCACGAACTGTCTGGTTTTCCTGTAACAGCCAATCACAGCTCAGCTTTTATTTCTCAAACTACTCTGGTAAAATAAAAGTTGAGCTGTGATTGGTTGCTATGGGAAAACTCAACAGTGTTTGATAGAATCTGGGCCTACCATATCACCCATTTATCCCATACATCACAGCTGAATATACTGAGGTGTGCTCGTAGTAGTTACTTGCTCAGTGGTTACTCCTTGGTTTTCTTTTCCGAGGCGCAAAACAAAAGTTTAATTAGATGCATAAACCTCTCTGTCGTCATTAGTTGCCATGGTGACCCTAAAACACTATAAAAATAAATATTTTAAAATTCTCAGACGACTGATTTTTGCAGCGATGGCAAACATAAACATGTCATTACCTTTCAAAAACCTGGAGCTGACCCATTTCATTACAGACACCACAGATTATTATTGAGTCACATTTTAAGCAGGTTTTCACTGTGGAGGTTATTCCTAGGGCCACCAGAGTGCAGATGTCGTCTAGGCCAGCAGTCCAAGGGTTAAGGGTGGCACAACTGGTGGGAGACACGGATTCTGGCTGCATGCCAGGCACAGCTCTCTGAAGACAGGACTAGCTCCTGCTAATAGCTGCGGAGGGTGATTAAATGCAGCTGCCTTCATGCAGAGCCTTTCAGGGGATCCCCTTTCAGATGCCTCTCATCATTTACCCTTTCAGTACCTCACACTTTTTCTCTACAGCACAGAAATGCCTGTTTGCAGACTTTCCTGGGGCTGTCTAGGGCTATGTGAGTGCACCCAAAAATAATAATCATACACTCAGCTGGTTAAGCTCATTTTCAATAATCAAGATATTTAGGGGAGACGTCCCTCAGACAGATACATAAATAAATGTGTCCAACTTCTGGCATTACCCTCTGTGGACTTGGCTTTGATTAGTGTTGCCAATAGTCAATGAAATTTTAGTTAGGCCAGTTTTCCACGACAGACATCACATTACCCCGCATCAGCATTATGTTAGGAGAAAGTGTCCTTTGCTGATTTTTGCCTCTTTAACCTGAGAATTAATAAAAAAAAGAACTGTCTGTTCCAGGCAAATAATAGACAGGGAAGGGATGTTATGAGGACTCCCCCCTCACGGGCCATTTTGGAATCTCCTGCAAAAGGAGATTTGAGGTGTCCACTGAAATAAGACACTGCGTTTTATTACATGCCATAATGAACGTATAGTGCTGTGTTTCTTCGCCAGGGGAATCAGCAAGTAATCTAAGGTTATCCAAACAAGCAGGTGCGTTGCTGCAGAGAGTGCAGAGGATATTATTATTCTATGGACCAAGTACCTGAAGGGAAGTACAAATACCTTTCTGCCATATAAGAGGACAGTAGTATTTTAAAGTAGAATTTCTAAAAGTGGCCATGGGACCCCCAGGATCCCTCAAGTTGTGATGACGTGATGTGGACACCCCAGAGATTCTGGAGCCCACCATGGGTCCCTCAGTCCTACTGCTGCTCACCACGGGCACTGGGAGAGGGGTACGTTCCTACTTGTAATCAATTTCCACTAGGGGTGTTGCTACTGTTTACGCCCTTCGCAAAAGTCTGTACTCTTTATGTACTTATTATGGTAAAAGTAGTATTTAGAGTTGACCACTAGATGTCGCTGTATTATGTATTGATGTATGGACGCCACACAGCTGAAGGATTGCAAATGGTTATTGTGTTTATGTGTACCAGAATCTGTGAACCAGTAGGATTCCTGCTTTTTTCTTTCCTATCACCTCTTCTCTCTTTTCTTCTATTGCACTCTGTTCACCCAATCACAGCGCACCATACATGCTGTAGAGGAAGTGAGTCACACGGGAAAGAGGAAGAGTAAGTCAGTCTTAGCCAGTGCCCCGCATGGGTAGGACGCAAGACAGCACACTGTCACTAACTTTCTCTCAAGTACCCACACAAAGCAATATGCAATGTTAAACCTTTCACGAGAGGACCAGCCTACAGATAACCTTTACTATAGAGCCAAAGAGCTAGGAACTGATCCGGGTGGAGAAAAGTTGCTGTAAGCCTATGAACTCCATCTTGCAGCGCAGGTGTCAGCAGGGAACCCTCAGCATTCCACTTAACCCAGGTAACAAGGTCTGGGACCTGTGTCACCCATTAGTACGGTTCGGCCAACGCCAGTGGGCATAAGGTGGTGTGAAGACTTAAGCAAGGGTCAATACACAGGCACAGGTGTACTTCTTCTTCTACAGGTATTCAACAGTATCGTCCAATCTCCCGGCAAAGCACATGTCTACATGGGTTGAGACTCTCTCGGCATTCTCCTCTCTGCTACTCTACAGTACCTCAACACAACTCTACCAACACGACGATCTCCTACTCAGTACTTATCTCACAGAACTGGTTGTCTTATGTGCAAGCTTCATTGGAACTTTGTCAAGTGTATACCAGAGACTGCCTGTATTACCTGTTGCACATTTACAAGTAGTAAACCAACTCAACGTCTGTTGATTGTTTATTCATCACCACCAACACAGCATAAACATTGCAACCTTGGGACACTTCCCCTTTCTATGGGTGGCGGGTTCTACTATCTGGGAGGGTCATTACACCACTCTGGACACCTGTGACTACATCATCTGTGACACTATCCCAAGGGAACCGTGAGCAACCTGGCAGGACACTGGGGGGGGGATCTGTCACCCCATTATCATCTACCAAGCTGACAGCACAAGCTAGACATACTTTTGTTGCCTGTGCTTGTGGTTTAATGTTTATTAAAAACACCTTTATTTAGGCCATGAATAGTGTCAAGGAGAAGGGGCCTATTGTTTCCTGGGCTCTAGTGCCACTGTGCTTCACTGTGATATATGCCCACCCCTTTGTATAATCAATGATGCATACTATGCATATAGCACAGTGAGGTGTAGCAGTGAACAATAGGCCCCTCCTCCTTGACACTATTTATAAACAAAATAAAGGGTTCCTTTTATTATTTTAAATAAAAAGGCATGTCTTAGGTGCTTTTGCTGATACTTATCCAGCAGTGCTACCAGCTTGGTAGGCAGCCATGGGAAACATGGATATAGTCCTGGAAAACATGGATATAGACTGGCTGTATCCACGTTTTCCAGACAGCCTAACGGTCCTCTTACACAGGCCGTTTATCGGCCATGAGCATCACTAGAAACG
This sequence comes from Dendropsophus ebraccatus, assembly GCF_027789765.1. Taxonomy (NCBI): domain Eukaryota; kingdom Metazoa; phylum Chordata; class Amphibia; order Anura; family Hylidae; genus Dendropsophus; species Dendropsophus ebraccatus. The sequence goes on from NC_091463.1 coordinate 46,646,208, forward strand.
CTCTTGTAGCCGATAATTGGCCCATGTAAAAGTGACAGCGATCATCTGAAGAACAGTTATCGGCTGATTGCATCTTTTGAGCCTGCTTAAAAATGTATCTGTCAGGGCCCCCGGGGAACAAAGAGACACAGGACAAGTGGGCCCCATGGCTAACACACCCCACGCTGTCCCTACCTACTTGCAGTGCAGGTCCTAACTGACTGTCCGCAACTGGGCATCAGTCCCTGCTCTCAAATAAGTGCAAAACAAAGAAAAACAAAATGCAGAACACAATAAGTACAAACGGGCAAAAGAGAATACCAAAGAAGCAAGGGACGAAAGCCAGATATACTAACAGAAAGGGCAAACAAGGTACAATGACAGTAGACAAGAAAAAGTCACAAAGACACACAGAAAGACAGGACCAAGAGGGCAGCAAAGAATGGAGGACCAAACGAATGGAGGACGAAAGCCAGAGACAGGCCCGCTCCTGCCATGAGGCAGACTGAGGCTTCTGCCTCAGGCGGCAGCTCCTGTGATCCTCCAGGGGGCGGCAGAATCTTCCCTGACACTGTCATTTTAGTGAAGTGTAACTTCACTAAAATGACAGCAGCCCCGGCCCCCTAACACTGCTCAGTCCCTGGCCGGCTCCCCTGCCGCCCTCCCCAGGAACTGCCGGGCTACGTCTCTGTTACGTGTGACGTCACCCGGCAGTCTTCCTGAGGATTGGGTACATGCCTGGACGGACGGCCACAGCAGCTCCACATTTAGTCCCTCCTCTGCTCCACTGCTAGTGAGTATTGTAAACAGGGCTGAGGGGGAGGCTGGTGGCTGAGGCTGCTGATTGTCTGTAGGTCAGGGCTGGGGGGTGGGTTGACTGTCGGGAGGGAGGGGGATCAGGTCTTAGGGCCCTATTCCACCGGACGATTATCGTTAGCATAATTGTTAACGATTAACGATCTCAAACGACCGCTATTGCGAAAGACCTGAAAACGTTCACTCATTTCCATGGAACGATAATCGTTACTTATGATCGTAATTGCGATCGTTTCTTCTTCCGTATTTATTCGCTATTGCGTTCGTATCTATTGCGAACGACCGAACGATGTCTTATTCAATGCGAACGATTTGCGAACGAGCAACGATAAAAATAGGTCCAGGTCTTATAAAGCGATCAACGATTTCTCGTTCGGTCGTTAATCGTTAACTGCATTTCAACCGAACGATTATCGTTTAGATTCGAACGATTTAACGATAATCTGAACGATAATCGTCCGGTGGAATAGGGCCCTTAGAGCCGGGGAGGGAGCCAGCCAGGTATTAGCCAGAGTTGTGCTTCATGTGGGTGAGGGAGCTCAGTCAGAGCCCGTACAGACAGGGCAGTGTGAAGATAGGAGTGTGTGCACACCGGAGAGAGGACACATCATCCGTCTTTGTGACAGCTCCTGACCCCAGCTGATGTGCAGACTGATAACAGCAGCAGAGGCTCCTCCAGCACCAGAGCAGCCTTGTATCCTATCAGTGTGCTGCTGCTCCTCCTCCTCCTGCCTGTGCTGGACTCCAGTCCCTTCCTCCACTACTATGCTCAGTGTATACCCCAGTCTGAGGCATAGTGGTGGGGGTGGTATATATGGCAGCACATGTGGATATATATGTACACTGGGGCATAGTGGTGGGGGTGGTATATATGGCAGCACATGTGGATATATATGTACACTAGAGCATAGTGGTGGGGGTGGTATATATGGCAGCACATGTGGATATATATGTACACTGGGGCATAGTGGTGGGGGTGGTATATAGCAGCAAATGTGGATATATATGTACACTGGGGCCCCCAGTGTACATATATATCCACATGTGCTACTATATACCACCCCCTCCACTAATATACTACAGCGTACATATGCATCCACATGTACTGCCATATATACCACCCCAACCACTATGCCCCAGTGTACATATATACCCTATACACTATACTGCCATATACCACACTATACTGTTAAATAGCGTGGAGCAGCAGGCTGCCATTTTGTGCAGACTAGTTATTAGTGAAGCACACAGCTTGTCTGGGTCCAGCCCTCAGCCTCTCTGCGATGGAACTTGTAGTACAACAATTTCAGCTTAAATATTGTGCCTGGTTCTTTATAAAGTAAGAGTCTTATGAGGTTCTGCAGCAGCTGAGGTGTAGTATGAGGTTCTGCAGCAGCTGAGGTGTATGATGAGGTTCTGCAGCAGCTGAGGTGTATTATGAGGTTCTGCAGCAGCTGAGGTGTATTATGAGGTTCTACAGCAGCTGAGGTGTAGTATGAGGTTCTGCAGCAGCTGAGGTGTATGATGAGGTTCTGCAGCAGCTGAGGTGTATGATGAGGTTCTGCAGCAGCTGAGGTGTAGTATGAGGTTCTGCAGCAGCTGAGGTGTAGTATGAGGTTCTGCAGCAGCTGAGGTGTATGATGAGGTTCTGCAGCAGCTGAGGTGTAGTATGAGGTTCTGCAGCAGCTGAGGTGTATTATAAGGTTCTGCAGCAGCTGAGGTGTATGATGAGGTTCTGCAGCAGCTGATGTTAATGATGAGGTTCTGCAGCAGCTGAGGTGTAGTATGAGGTTCTAGCATCATAGCAGCATAGCATCATAATACACATTGAAAAAATAATACGTTTACTGATAGCTGCGGTATTCACATGGGGATAGTTGATAAACAATTGATTCTAGGATTGGGGGGGGGGGGCGCCATTTAAATTTTTGCCTCAGGCAGCACAAAAGCTAGAATCGGCCCTGGCCAGAGATGCAACAAGGTAAACGGAGAACCAAAAGCCAGAGATAGTAGCAAGATGAACAGAGGACAAAGCAAGGAACACTGAGGACTAAGCGAGGCACACTAAGGACTAAGCGAGGCACAGAACCAAAAGACAAAGACTGGTAAGAAACAGGCAAAGGATGAGGAAACCAGGAATACAGACTGAAAGGCAAAAAGGCTGGCTCTATATGAACAGACAAGCTGCACAAGACTGTCAAGAGCCCAGACTGAAGGGAGAGAGATACTTACAAGGGAAAATAAGTCCCGGACACAAAGCTCATAGGATAAGCAAGAGAAACACAGAAAACCAGAGGTGAAGAGACCTGTCCACAGAACACAGCAGAGACAATTAGTAAGAAAGCCACAGCAAGGTAAAGAGGAAGGAGAATTGAGAAACATGGAATGGATCACAGAAGACATCAGCAAAGAACATAATAAAACCAGGCACAGACTTGAGGCCAAAAGTGCAGTCTTTGGCGCAGAGGTTGAATCTTTGCGACAGAGGGCGATCATGACAGTATATTTATCAGCCTTACATCTCCCTGTGTAAACAGGGTTTTGTGCGGCTGAGAAAGATAACTGGAAACTGACATCACAAACAAGTATATATCTCTGCTGTCAGTTTTCAAATTACAAGTAGCTGTCTATACTTACCATCCGCGCTGCTTGTGATCTGGCATCTGGTTCTCTATCCCTCCAGCCGCTGCTATAGCTTGCCTGAAAATACAGCAGGCCTGAAAATACAGCCAGAATGAAAACCTTAGAGCCAGATCCTAGATCACAAGCACTGTGGCTGGTATGTATAGAGTGATGCTTGTGATCTGGAAACTGACAGTATGGATATATACATATCTGTTCTGTCATTTTCCAGGGCTGCATGAGTGATACTTCCCCCCTTGGTGTGTGTAAAGGGACCATTTGAGCTGCATCTAACTTTTTCAACTACTGCTACAACTACAGTTGTACAGTTTTTCAACTACTTTTTCAACTACAGTTTGAAAGGATCCAAGCATGCTCTAGCTATGCTCACCTCTAGCTGAGATATGTTCTTTTTTTTTTACAGCTCACAGAATAAGCAGCCCAAATCAGACAAAGAAGTGGGCCAAAAGAAAACTGGCAAAAAAAAGTTAACAATTTTTTCCTAGCCACTCCTTTAAATCCATTTTTCACCTACTTTTTGGATAGTTTTTTAAGGCTCAAAAAATGAAATCACAAAAAAAACTGTTAGCAGTTTAAAGTGGATCTGTCTGCCGCAATTTACATCCCAAGATTCTGGCATTGTTAGATAGCTGTTAAGACAAGGAGACACATGGGACCTTTCATATATCTGTCTGTGCTTTCAGATAGGGATGGTCCGAACCAAAATCGCTTCGGGTTCGTACCCGAACCTTCGGTAATGATTCCCGCTGTCTGCCCACTCCGTGGAGGACCGCCTGGAAAACTGGGATACAGCCATAGCCATAGGCTGTATCCCAGTTTTCAGGGCGTTACTCCCGCTGGATCCGCCCGCTCCACGGAGCGGGCAGGCAGCGGGAATCTGCTGCCAAGCGTTTGGGTTCATACGAACCCGAACCTCAGCAGGTTCGGACCATCCCTACTTTCAGAACATATCAGAGAGGTTTTCTTACGCTCAACAGTATCAGAGAGGTTTTCTCAAGCTCTTGATCTTCTGCATGCTGGAATCCCTTCCCATCCCTATTCCTACTTGCTTGACAGTCAGCTGCAAGCTGAGCTGCAAGCAGAGTAAGGGACAGAAAGAGGAGTGAGGAGGCATTCCAGATTGCAGCAAACCAGGAGCTTGGAAAAAACTCTCTGACACTTTGCATTGGAGAAAAAAAAAAGCATTTTATATGTTCTGGGAGCACAGATGTACGGAGATATATGAAAGGTACCATGTGTCTTTTTGACCTAACAGATATCTAACAGTGCCAGCAGCTTGGGACATAAATTGCACCTGACAGTTAAAGCCAGCCACAGTGTGGCATTTTAAGCAAGTCATGTAAATGTGTTTTGCACCGATTGTCAAATTGTGCCAGAATTATGCCAGAGTTGCAACTGTACATCTGGGCCACTGCCCCACATTTACTAGAGCTGTCTGATTTTTAGACAATGTGACAGTTCAAGAAAGGGCCAGATTTATCACAGTGGTTCATGCATTCTAGTCTAGTCTTAGTTTGGACCATCTATTAGCTGACTAACTGCATCAGGATTTTGACAAGCTTTTTAGTATATTTTGACACAGGGTGGAGCACCTTCAATCATGCCTTACCAAAGCCACACTTTTTTTTTTTTTTTTACTGTTGTCATTCGCCTTTATTGATCATGAATAAAGAATGCCAAAAAATCTTTCTTGTATATTTGGCACATGGTATGTAATACAGAATGCTGGGGCAATTTGCAAAAAAAAAAAGATAATAATATCACATTTACAATAGTAATTCTTTGTCATGCTATCGGCAGCACCTTGAAAGAAAGATACATTTTTGTGACATTAGTTTTCATATCCTTTCAATCAAACCACCACATTTCCCACATGGCTCCTTGGCAGAAGCCTACCGAGAAACTTTCTTATGAGAGCACTTATACTCCCAGTGTCCTGATCCCTGATACTCTTGTAGTGTCCCGGCATGAGTGGTTCACTAAGTTTTATACTACCTAGGTAAAGTATCTCTGTCTGGTGTACTTAGCACCTTCTCCACTAGGTGTCTCTGCAGTGGCCCAGAGCAGAAGATTTTCTCCTAATTGTATGTCCGCATCTGTATTTATTTGTGTTCTGACTGTCCCTGTTCTGGAAAGTATAATGGCCACTGCAAACTGCTTATATTATGTAACCCCCCAGTGTTCAAGTCTGGTATTACACTATGTATGTTTATTTGCCTGTTATTTAATGGTGTGATGATGCAATTGGCCTGGTGTCACATGATCTCCCCGGCTGCCATAGTAACCCCAATAGCCGTCGAGCTTTGGCTGGGGTCAGTTAGACACGCCCAGTTTACCTCAGACTCCTCTCTACCTTCAAGGGAGGAGGACGTGTATTCTGTTGTTCCTCAGGAAAACACCACAACTCCGTGGTATCCTCTCTATTTGTTATTCAGAAGTATTCTGGTCCAGTCAGCACCATCCTGACTCTCAACCTGTTATATTTATTCAAGATCTGAGTGTCGTTTTCAGTCATAGTCACTCCGTCATTACCAACAGCAAGTATCCTATTCAGTCTGTCCTACCCAGTATCATTCTCCGGGACTACTACCCCCATCATCCAGTTCCCTCTCACTCGTAGTAACGCTACCACACCACGGCCTATTGCAGCATAATCCATTCCTCTCAGTTGTACTTAAGTTTGCCTCAATCCTGGTTCCTATTCCATCTAGAGAGACTGTTACTATTGACAACCACCGTATTAATAAACGTACAACTGCCGTTGTTTCTGAACCCTGGCATTGGTCTAGTTATTGGTGCCTCGACTAAGGACAATGAAGAATTGTTGGTGCCCCGCATGGTCAGGTTCCCGTGGGTTAGTCACCACCCCTCGTGCCATAACCGTGACCTAACATCTGGCCCTACCTACCACTCACCGCTGACAACTACTACCCCCAGCAGTCACCTCATCGCATCTCACCTTCCCCTAGCTAGACTGTATGAGCACAGCTGAAGGTTAAGGGTTAACTGTTGCACTGTTTCTTTTACTGTTTTGGCCAATCACAGATGCTGGTGCTTTACACGGTCCTTAACCAACTCCACTTCTTCTCTGACCTCTTTCATACACAGCCCCACCAATAGGAGGTTAGACCCGGTCACCCCTATATAAACCAAGTTAGATTCTGGTAGAAGGTCTTTTGTTAGTGGATGGTGGGAAGAGACAGCGAGAGAAAGAGAGTTCCTGCTGCAGTGAAAGCCGTGCCTGGCCCAGGCCAGAGCCCTTGTCATGGACTACAAACAAAGCCAGAGATTTTCTTCAAAGAAAAACTGTTCTTATGATGCACTGCTTAGCCCAAAGAAGGGATAACTGTCCTCTAGGGACCACCTTGTCTACGCCAGGGATCCTTTTTTACCAGTCAGGACAGTCCAAAGGAGTCAAGAGAGAGATCCTCAGTAAGACAAAGTGCAGCAAAGCCAGTATCTTACTGGTTTTGCACTGGAAGTCTTGGGAAGTCTTCTACCCCCAGTTGTAAAGGCCTGGGCTCGTATTACCCAACCTGGCCCTCTCTGATAAGGTTGGACAGAAGGTGGACACATATCTAGATATATCTATATGGTATTCTTCTTCTTTACTATTCTTCTCTACACTAATCCCAGCAGAATACGCTACTACATTGGACAAGGCCCCCAAGATGGTCACTACACCTTCTCTACTGTCAAGCCTTACTTCACTGCTTACCTCGCTCTGCTACTTCATGCATTATAGTAACCTGCACTAGTCCAGATATGAGTATTGTTTGATGTATTGCACTGAAGTTTGCAAGTAAAGTCCATTCCTGGTTAATTTCTGGACTCGCTGCACCTGCACCCACACCTAGTGCTAACTCTTCAAGCACAGTGGTAACACCACTCCTGGCCACTGTGACAAGTGTTCCAGCAAAAAAAACACTGAGCCCACCTGCTGCATAACATCCTCAGCACCCCTGCTTTTAAAACTGTTTGTATAGTAAACATTTCTCACACAAATGATGTATATTGTAGCACTCTCTGAAACACTTCTGCTGTCTTGTCTTGGTTTTAATTAATAGGTCTTGAGATGATCTGCGACTACTCGAAAACAGGATGCCCCATTTGTAACTACTATGGTAACTGGGGGAGTTCTGGAGGAAGGAAAGACCCTAATGTAAGGTCATAATAGAAAAAGGGTGGAATGCAGCAGAATCCCATCTGCCTCAGTGTCAAACAGCGAGTCCATGGGAGGGCTTGTGCGCCTCCGCTCTCCTCCTGTCATTTCTTTGAGCAGAGAGCGAAGGAGAGCGGAGGCGTGCAAGCCTATCACATAGAGTCGCCGTTTGACACTGAGGCAGACTGGATTCCGCTGAATTCGCTCAGTGTGAACTGGCCCTTAGGGGTCATTCACTCGTCTGTAGAATTCCGTCTGTACACGGCCGCACGCTGTGTCAGCACAGTAGTGCTAACTTTTAAACTCTTTAGGAGCTCCTGACATTGTAATTTATCATGATGCTGGGAGCTCCCAGGTCCGGTCTGCAGAACACCATCTGTGTATGGACGGAATTCTACTTAAGTGTGAATGAGCCCTTATGGTCCATGCAATGCTTTCTGATTAAAAATATGTACAATAGCATTCCTTCTTCTCTGTAGTGTCACCTATTGGATGTAACTTCTCTATAACTGCATTCATAATTAATCCCTAGGTCAAATACCTTACACCACCCGCACTACACAGGTGGCAGTAGCACACTATAAGCATCTTCTTTACAATACGTTAGTCTGATTATGGTACATATGCAAGTGATGAAGAAGTCTGCTGTAGTGTACGGGAGTGCAGCTTTTGAGATGAATGTTTTGGTTTTAAAGCAGAAAATGTAAAAAAACATTTCCATGTATCAAACCTTATATCTCTCTGTGGACCTACAAAATATTTCAGTCCTGTTTGCATATATTTCTCTTGGATGGACTGTAAGAAAGTTCCCTGCAGCAGAGAATGAGTGGGTTGACTCTGCTAGAGCCAGTGATTTGTCTGCTGACACAGACATGTCATGAAGTAGTTCCCAACCTCATCTCTGCTGGATTTTATTGCTCACCAACAAATGGCAATCTATCCAACAACACGAAAAAAAAGGCTATCTTTATCAGAGAAGAATGATAATTGACTGTAAGGATCTATGACAGTGAAGTTGTTTTAAACCATAACTGTGAATTGATAGAATGTGTTACCACCAGTAAAAGGAGCCTTCTTCTCCATTATAAGAGTGACAAGGACCCAGCATGTTCATACATTACATGGATAGCTCATTGAGTTCTATGGAACAGTGAAACGCTTTAATAGGCTGGGTTCACACTATGTATATTTGAGGCTGTATTTGGTCCTCATGTCAGGTCCTCATAGCAACCAAAACCAGGAGTGGATTGAAAACACAGAAAGGCTCTGTCCACACAATGTTGAAATTGAGTGGATGGCCGCCATATAACGGTAAATAACTTCCATTATTTCAATACAACAGCCGTTGTTTTAAAATAACAGCACATATTTGCCATTAAATGACGGCCATCCACTCAATTACAACATTATGTGAACAGATCCTTTCTGTGTTTTCAATCCACTCCTTGTTTTGGTTGCTATACAGCCTCAAACATACAGCCTCAAATATACATAGTGTGAACATAGATTTTATGCTGCGAGTTTATCGCAATTAAATCTGCTGCGATAATGATTACTATGTAACTCAATGGCAATGTATTTCCGCAGTAGCGTATTTTGTGCATTTATTTGTATCATGCGGATTTTGTGCTGGAAATCCGCTGCAATATGGTAAGTGTGAAGGCACCCTAAAGAGAATCTGCCAGTAGGTTTATACTGTCCTATCTCAGAGTAGCATAAACTAGTGACAGAGAAGCTAAACAGAATGCTGTATCACATTGTTCTTCGCAGCTGATTCAGAGATATTCTTATGTATAATCTGGACAATAAGTAGTCCTCTCCATTATGTGTGTGAGCCCAGTAGTCCTCATTATTCATGAATAGCAGAAAACACTGCCCACCAGCTGTTGATTGGCAGTTTTCTATCAATGCTGTGTATAGGCAGTCACCTGTCAATCAGCAGCTGGTGGGCGGGGGGAGGGATGTGGCAAGAATCCTATTCTCCTGCATATTAGGAGAATGGCTGAACAGAATGAGGTAATACACTGATCTGTTCAGCGTATATATAACTAGTTTATGCTGCCCTCGATTAAGGCGGCATAAACCTAGTGACAGATTGCCTTTAAGTTTCTATGAAGATTTTCTGTCAAGTTCCACCAAAGATCAGCTTATCATTGCAGTTTTTTTTTTTTTTAAAGGTTCATTTAATGAAACCAATACCTTTAAAAGGCCCTATTCCAGGAGCCATAACTTAATATGGTGGTTTTGGTGGTTTCCTAACAGGAGCTGCCCCTTGGCTGGGTCCTTCCCGGAGGAATATCTGGCTATTCCTGTGTTTTGAGACTCTTCAATGAGGCTCCATGGGCTCTTCTTTTGCATATTCATGTTTCCCAGGGGGCAATGCACCTAGGACTTCACTGCATTGAGCACTTTCATTAGAAGCCAGCAGTGTTGTCATTTGGTCTCCCTGAGTTCAGCAATCTGTTTCTCTTATGGCTCTACTAGGCATTGCTCCCACCTAGCTCCTAACAGGAGCTGCCCCTTGGCTGGGTCCTTCCCGGAGGAATATCTGGCTAGTCCTGTGTTTTGAGACTGTTCAATGAGGCTCCACGGGCTCTTCTTTTGCTTATTCCAGGGGCCGACTGAGAGGAGTAAATGAGCGCTATCAGCATTAAGGGGGGGGGGGGAGGGGGGCTGCCCTGCCCGCGTGATCGCTAGATTGTCCGGGCAGCCCATAGCATACAGCAGCAGTCTAGTATCCACTGCTAGAGACAAGAGATCCTACTTATAACAGAACGCAGTTTGATGTACCTCATTTAAATCAGAATATGCAGAAAATTTTAAGCTCCACCCCTCATTTACCAACTACATAAGCCCCACCTTGTTGACCTTGTTGAGGCCTGTTTTGTCAGACAATGGCATGAAAAACCAGACGATTGTGTGGTTATGACCTTCCCATCACCATGATATTTCTTTATAGAAAACAATTATCCCTGGAGAAGGTTCACACCTGTGTCGGAGGCACGTAGATTTTCCTTTGTACCTGCTCAGTCATTGGATCAGAACAATGAAAAATAGAGCTGGCAGATCTGATGTTAGATAGAGGCCAAACTGACCCTATCGACTACAATGGGGTTTGTTGGGTTTACAGCATGATATTTGTTGTTTTACTGGACTTTACTCGCTATATTTTTTTTTCTGGTAATTTGGACAGAATTTGTGATGGAAACCCCTAATGGCACACATGTGAACAAAACCTTAAAGCGAGTCTGCACCTTTCTATGTTGCCATTGATTTATTTATTTTTCTCCCATGTCTCGGCTTAGAGACTGTAATGAATTCAGGGCAAGAGCAAACAGAAGCCTCAAAGAATGAAAAAAGAGTCAGAAGTAACAGAATGCAGGCAATATTCATTCCTACTATGTGAGGTGACTACGGACTGCTGAACATGGCTGCCATAAATTGCTACTTGTTGGAATCAGCTCCAGCAGGAGGAAGAGCTCAAGGGCTGGATTAAGAGACACAACCAAAAGGAAAGTTCTCAGGACAATTTGTTTCTCAATTCCTCTTAAGTTGTAGAAGTCCCTCCCCACCGCCACCATTAAAAACATACCAGATTACAATATAAAGACAATTTTATTGCCAATAAGCTCTTAAAGACTTGAAATTATTCTTATTTTTTATGTGTCAGTAGGATCTCAGTTTCTCCTCCTGATGAAAAATCTGGTCATAGGCATCTCTCATTAAAAATAAAATTATTTGAAATAAATAAATATATAAAATAAATATCATATACATTTCATAAATAGTTTTCATCCTTATGCACAGTATCTATGCTTGCATCTATATAACGTTCCTTGAAAACAGGAGCACTGTGAGGGGAGGGGGGATTCCACAGATGTCTATCTTCAGATGAGCATTAAAGGAAATGATGAACAGGTCACCATCAGGTAGATTTTGGTGGTGAAATCCTCTCTTTTATTAGTTTTCAGATCTTCTGCCATGGGATGGCAATGGTTGTGTTCATCATCCATCCTAGCTGGTTACAGAAGTTGACATGTATATCCATTGTTAAACAACATGATTAACGCTTGAAGAAGTGGCCGTAAGTGCCTATATCACATACATATATGTGTGTGAAAGGTTAGTGGATCTGTGATTATGGTTATATAAGGCACACAATCAGGCAAGCATGGAGCCTACTCAGGTTGGACTTTAATTTGTCCTGTTTGCTCCATCTGGATCTGTTTGTGTGTCTTGGGATAATTTTGTGAAGCTGAGTTGAGCTGCTAGAGAGGTTATTACCATTTTCCGACCTTTATAGTATTACACACGAGTCTATTGTAGCGTGTGCATGTCATTTCTAGCATCCCCTATCAGCTCCCTACAGCTTCTAGTCACGTGCTAATGCTTGTGGGAGATTTCAGTGATAGTTCACAGTCGTTTACAATTTTACATGTGGATTTCTAGCATGAGTTGCTTTTTGGTTACATGATTCATAAGAAGCCACAAGGCGGTTTAATTGTTTGCCGAAAGCCCACAGCACCGATATATCTTGTTTCAAGAGATTCCAAAAAGAATCTCCTTTTTAGGATTTTTTTCATTTATAAAAGGAACAAATATAATGATCCCCTTAGAAAGATAATGCTCTCATACATTCAAGCACAGTACCATTACTCTCAGTATAAAGCCTTCGGTATAGAAAAGACTATAAAGAGCCATTATTGCTATTCTTTTGTCTACCGAAGGCTTTAACTCAACCAATGTCAGGAATGCTCATTAATAGTGGGTTCCAAAGACTGGTAACCAGTGGTATACGTTTGTTGGTAGAGAATGGTACAAAGTACCTATTGTCTTATCTATATTTACAAAAGTAAGTATCTCTTTTATATAAAAAGGAAAAGTGGTCTATATTGTGATGGCCATCACGCTTACTCCTAGACAACAAACCTTTTAAACAGGTCCTCTAACAGTTTAAAAGGATTGCGCCTTCAGGCCAAGTAGCATTTTAAACAGCGCTCCAGCCACTGTATAAGTCCCAGTTATGTACATTGGCATCAGTAGGTAGCGGAACATCACCTATAGTGAAAAAGGTCTCTGTACATAACCGGTATTTTAGAAGGATCCACAGGCCTTGGGAGAAAATGTGTGAACTTCTGGTGTCGTTTAGTCCTATATCCATCTCTTGGAGACCCGTCTTTATTTAGGGCAACGTAGAACTGTCTCTCTGTGTCCGTATGCTTGTACAAGGTGGATGCATATGTGTTGTACCAATTCTCTTCAAACTGCTCTCGAAAAACACACTCCCTGTTCAGCTTTTTCTGTCAAACAATAAGAAAAAAACATTGGTGAGGTTTGAGTGGAACACAGAAGTTATAGTAAAGTCACAAAATGCACTTAAAATAAAGGATATGTGATAACCCTGTAACTTTGTTGTGCGTGCTACAGATAATTCCAACTAAAGACTGGATGTGATTAAAGGTCCTGTGTAGAGAACAAGAGGGTCCAGAAAACAAGGATATAACAGACCTAGAAGTCCGCTGCATAGTAAGAAGATAAAGGCACTCACTGATATCACATGCAGACAGTCTTTAGAGGGAGCATAATATGAGCGTCACAGCAACAAACGTTTCGTGCTTCCTAGCACTTCCTCTGCGGTTCATTGATGTGGCAATCCCACCATGCTCTCTCTCTCTGCACCCTTCTAGGATATAATGGACACACAATAAGAGTTGTCTGCATGCAATATCAGTGAGTTCCCGAACTCTGCACTGGACTACTTGTTAGTGCACCACAGATGCATGATAAGTGTCTAGCTATGACCCTTTGCACCGTCATTTAAACTGCTGAGCCAAGTAGTGCTGAGCCGTACATCCCTTATTAAAAAGTATATCATAGACCTATGTTCTACTGCCTTCTGAACAGAGCTTAGGCTTAAAGCGGACAGCAGTGTCACTACAATTAAGACTGCAAGCTTCTGTAAAACAGTCTGTGTCTGCTGACAGATTCTTAAAGCAATGGTTAGTAATTTAATTTACCCACAGACTTGCACATGGCCACCAGGATTCTCTCTATATTCATATTAACACTTTATCATGGCATTGCTTGTTGATCTCTACCATAATTCTGTACTTTTTTTTAAAAAGACATATATGGATGGGGGGGACAGGACTGTGGAGGTAATCTCTTCATAGCTATAACCGAGCTCTCCCCGGACAGAGAGTGCTGCATGTACATGACCACATCTGCCCTGCTCATTCCTTCATGCTCCCTGCATTTTCTTTCAGCCCTTGTGTTTCCCATCCTCTCCATTACTGTTATAATGTGCCTGCACTTACACTCAGCTATACACACTGCTGCTATAATGTGCCTGCACTCACACTCTGCTATACACACTGCTGCTATAATGTGTCTGCACACATACTCAGCTATACACACTGCTGCTATAATGCGCCTGCACTTACACTCACACTGCTGTGTAGACAAGTTTCTGTCACTGTCCTCCTGCATAGCTCTGTGATTCTCACTTCCAGATTGGTCCATGCTGAACACACACCCTTCCCCCATGCTGTCATGTGACCACACAGACCTCTGACAACAGCCCTGCTTCTTTATTCTAGCGTGTTCTACTATGCTACTGCATTGTGGGTATCTGCATCTCCATTCTGTATCTACAAGTTGCTGCTTTTTCAGGTTTATGCACTTACATTGCACTCCACATGCTGATTGCTATAATGTACAATAATTTATAATATGACATATTCAGCTGTTTCTCATTGTTTGTTTTATCTGTTCTTCATGTTATTACATGTTATTCAGATTTAAAAAAAAAAAAATTATATTTGGGGTGTAGAGCCAATTGTCTGCATATCAGTGATTTCTTATGGGAAAATCCCGGAACAAATTATTAAAGTAATCGAAGGCACTACTCTACTGTGTTGTGTATGGTTGTGGTGCATCTGATGCTATAATAATTTAGATTTTATTCTTATATCACAAGCTGTATGTAAAAAATGTGTTATAACAAATATATCAGCATTAAAGCTGCATATATGAAGGTCCTGTTGAACCTGTTATCTGAGCTTTTCTATAGCCGTTCTCTGGTTCCCCTTTTACTAGAACCTGGACTAGCCTTTGTTGCTACAAATATAAAATAACATATATAATTAGCACAGTCATTGAGTATTTTAAATGCATCTTAATCTATGGGAAAGACAGATGTGATTAATGCTTTAGCGTGACTTCAGATGGAAGAAATGCTACTTTCCGTATGTTTTTTTTTAACAAGCTATTTGGGGCCACATAGCCTTAGGGACCCTTGATGGATTTCCAGCCAGACTGATCCTCATGTTAGCCTAGGACTGAAGACACAGAAACAAAGTTGCTTGTGAGGAGAATAATCTGTCCATGCTACCTTCCTAAAAGTGCTTAGTGTACCTTCCCCGTACAAGATACTGGCATGGAGG
This sequence comes from Dendropsophus ebraccatus, assembly GCF_027789765.1. Taxonomy (NCBI): domain Eukaryota; kingdom Metazoa; phylum Chordata; class Amphibia; order Anura; family Hylidae; genus Dendropsophus; species Dendropsophus ebraccatus. The sequence goes on from NC_091463.1 coordinate 46,661,253, forward strand.
TGGTTAATTTTATGATTTTTGCCTGTGTTCTCCCAGCTGGGTTTCTGGGAAGAAAAAAAATTCCTTGACTTTTTCCTTTGGACCAAGAATGTTTTTCTTTTAGCGTTGCTAATTGTGTCTTTGATCATTTTAATAGGAAAATCTCCACCTGTACATAGATTTTTTGAAGATTGTTCCCTTATGCCTTGGCACAGACAATATATGTTTTCAACATGAATTTTACAGCTTTGACATAAAAGAAGCTGGCTTGCAAGTGACACATCGCAGGGCCAGCTCAAATCCACAGAGGGAAGAGAGCAGGCTATTGTAGAAACACATTTTTAATCATGAAATGACTACCATATGTATATACGTTTGTGAAAAGCGAGAGAGCGCAGCAAAAAAAAAAAAAAATCTACCTTTTCCTATAGAAAAACCAAGCACTTTATAATTCAGAATAGATATTCACAAACAGCCAAATACCGGCCTGAATAGGGGATTTTTCTTCATTTGTTTTTCTCTATTAATCTGGCAGGAAAAAAGCTGGATGGTGAAATATAATGACTTATTTGGCAGGAGGCGCTGAAAAAGGTGGAGTAAATTAGGAAGAAAAGTCCTGCTTTCCCTTAGCACCTTAAGCAGCTCAGGTTGTGAACTTGTACAGGTCCCATTAAATAACCCTTTTTGTGCCAAAAATAATCCTTTGTGAACAGTAGTTTAGCAAAACACTGGGTTCAATGAAGGTTAAAAAAAAGAAAATCTAAAGGCAGAGAAATATGAGAAATACTATTTGTTCTGTACTATAAAATTACAGAACATGAGTTCACAAATGTGAGACAGAAATTTGGAGGGGGGGGGGGGGGGGAGCTTTCCTTCTGGAATACCCCAGATCTTTATTGGTTAAATACCTTCTAATTTACAAAATAGAAGTGGCTTCACAAGCTTTGTGATTGCAGAATACACTTGGAAGCACAGTAACCTATATAGTTGAGGAACAAACTCTGTACCCCCAATCTGACACCCCCCCCCCACCACTTGTACCTTCGGATAGCTGATTTTAATCCAAGATCTGTCCTGCGGTCCGTTTGGCAGGTGATTCAGTTGTTTTCTTAAAAAACAACTTTTAAACTTAAGCCCGATGCCCTACGGGCGTGGCTTAGAATATCTGTGCCCTAACTTTGTGACCTCCCATCCGTCCCTCCTCCCCACCCTCTTCATCATTAGGAATGCCACTGGAGCATTTTCTCCATGCTGAACATTTGCACAAGTGTCTTAACGATCCAGCCCAGGTGCCGGGCTCACACAGCTGATGAATAAGAGACAATCTGCCTGGAGCATTTCTAATGATGAGGGTGGGGAGGAGGGACAGAGAGGTTGTGCCAGCCTAATGCATACACAATATAAGCTCCGGTCGTTGGGCACGGGGCTGCCAGTTTAAAAGTTGTTTTTTTATGACAATAACTGCATCCCCTGCTGAACGGACCCCAGGACAGATCTTGAATTAAAAGCAGCTATCCGAAGGTACAAGCGGTTTTGGGGGGTCAGATTGTGGGTACAGAGTCACTTTGAAAAAGCACTGTCACTTTAAATAAACTGTTAATTATTCAGGGCCCATGTGTTCAGACTCCCACAGATTGTTAGATAGGGCCAGCAGAAGCATGCGGATGTGAGCTTCACTCTTCTTGGCTCGCTGCTTTTTCTGCAAATTTACAGATCTACATTTCTAGTTATTGTTAAAAGTTTATTTTTTTAAGTGACTGGGACACTTGAAGAGCACAAACTATTTAAAGAGGTCTGCACAGACTGCGAGATGCTCCGAACGTCCAAAGTTGAATTTATCTCCTTCTACAGTGCTGTAATAGGACTTTGCGAGGCTAAGCATTTCATGCAGGGGTGCAGCAGTCACTTTGTATAAATCTGCTGTATGCGTTACTGGATATCTATTAAGAAGAGGTATACCTTAAGTTGGGTTTAGAAAACAGATGCCATCAATCCATGAAAACCTGGTGAAATGAGGGCCAGATACAGCGATAGAAAACATTCCAGTGGTACAAAGTGCGCTGCATGCACAAATTCCCTTCCAGGAGTTTCTGTTACATTGATATTCAACCTAAAAGACTTAAAGGGGTACTCCAGTAAAAGCTTTTTTCTTCCCAATTAATTGGTGGCAAAAATTGGCACAGATTTGTTTTTTACTTCTATTTAAAAATTTCCAGTCTTCCAGTACTTATCAGCTGCTGTATGTCCTGCAGGAAGTGGTGTGTTCTTTCCAGTCTAGAGAGCAGGAGAGGTTTTATATGGGGATTTGCTACTACTCTGAACAGTTCCTGTCACAAACAGATGTAGCAGCAGAGAGCATTGTGTCAGGCTGGAAAGAATACACCACTTTCTACTGGACATACAGCAGCTGATAAGTACTGTAAGACTCAAGATGATTAAATAGAAGTAAATTACAAATCTCTGAAACTTTCTGTTGATTTGAAAGATCTTTTTTTCTTGCTGGAGTACCCCTTTAAAGTTCTCATTTTGGGTTCCCACAAACTCTGTTACACAATGAGTTTATACTAGTTAAAGCGACTCTGTACCCACAATCTGTCCCCCCCCCCCCAAACCACTTGTACCTTCGGATAGCTGCTTTCAATACAAGACCTGTCCTGGGGTCCGTTCGGCAGGGGATGCAGTTATTGTCCTAAAAACAACTTTTAATCCAGCAGCGCTGTGTCTAACGGCCGGGGCTTACATTTGTATATGCATTAGGCTGGCACCACCTCTACGTCCTTCCTCCCCACCCTCCTCAACATTTACTGCTGTTTGAGCTTTGCACAGGTGTATTAACGATCCAGCCCATGTTCATTAAACAAACAGGTGAGGAATAGGGAGCAATCTGCCTGGAGCATTCCTAATGCTGAGGAGGGTGGGGAGGAAGGACAGAGAGGGTGTGCCAGCCTAATGCATATACAAATGTAAGCCCCGGCCGTTAGACACAGCGCTGCTGGATTAAAAGTAATTTTTATGACAATAACTGCATCCCCTGCCGAACGGACCCCAGGACAGATCTTGGATTAAAAGCAGCTATCCGAAGGTACAAGTGGTTTGGGGGGGTCAGATTGTGGGTACAGAGTCGCTTTAAAGCACTCATATTAATGGTACAATAATATATATATATATATATATATATATATATATTGCACTTGTATTTGGCATTATTCATCCTTATAAGCAGCAAGCTTTAGCAAAAAGCTAAATAAATCTTAGCCTGTAAATGGGGGTTGGGGGTACAATCTCCCTTGGGTTAAAACCTGTTTATGTATCACTATGTTATACTATGTTATTACTCTTTTTCCTTTATTTCTGGACAGGTAGATAACTGGAGCCAGCATCAGCATGGACCCTATAACAGCCCATCCCTGCCATAGGCGAGCATGTTTTGTAATTAGACCTCTGCACCAGAAAGCTGATAAATGGGTAAATGGTATATAAAGAGGTGCTTTGGCTCAAAATAAAGAGTAGATGACCTTGTAAGGTGGCAGGAGAATCTGTTAGCCGCCTATGTGAAGTTTGATGTGGGCTGTTCATTGTGAGGGTGTTGGTGAGCTGAAGTTTTTGTTGCCCTATTGCCTGTGGTGTGGCATGGATAGTTGAGTCTTGCAAGGTTAAAGGACTGAACAAGGGGGTAAGAGACCCTTAGGCATAGGGTGCGGTGTGGAGCATGACACTTCTGTAAAAATGACGGGGGGGGGGGGGGGGGGTTGTTAATGCTTACATGTTTACAAAATTATCACAAGTTTCAGTTTTCTGTGCAACACTAGCAAATTGACATGTAAGACACAGAAAATGTGTTTTTTCTTTACACAAGAAAACTGGCCTTGATAAACTCTCCCCATGGTGTCCCGCGTTGTCTGGTGTTTAAAGGTCTGTGAAATTACACTGACTTCAAATGTTTTTGGAGTTAATATTACACAGGAGTTACAGAACAGTTACAGAACAAAAGTTATTGAACACATACAGAACACAGGAGATATAGAACAAAGGAGTAACGAGCAACCACCAAGCATATTAGTGTCACCTAGGGTGTATTGTAAGCATCAAGCTTGCTGTGCCTTTTGAAGTGAACTCTAACCATTGCATGTATTGTGCACCTGTCATTTGAAGAACCATTATGGTCTTTGACAGTTTCTTTAAAGGGGGACCTTCAACTACACCTTAAAATCTACTCTAATATTGCTTGATTGGACTCTTTGTGCCCTTCTGCTTTAAGATCAAGAGCCATAGGAAGGATACATAGGAAGAATAATGTTCTAAAATACAGTAATTATTATTATGTTGGTTTTGCCAGTTGTTTATAACAGTGGGTTGAGATGATATGGATTCTGACATTTTTAGCATTGTATGCTGCCGGCCACTAGGGGCAGTGTTTGTATATGCTTTGCAGATGTTACATAATCCAGAAACCTTTAGCTTGCAGGCAGAATGGCCTATAAATTCTCATGAATTAATGCTAATATGAATGAACATGTAATTTCTACTTGGAACAACTTTAACAACTTATGTAACATGTTTGCAGAATATTTATAGAAGCCTAAAGTGGAAATAAATATCACATCAAAAATATACAAAATATTTTCTCTTTTACGTGCTAGTATCATTTTAGGGTTACCTGGTCAGGGTTGTTCTGCAGGGATTAAATATGAGGGGATATATTTAATCAGCTGAAGAAGGTAACGCTTGTCCAATTTCCAAATGTATATTGCTAGGCCCTTGGGCACACAAGAGGTGGGGTTTCCCTTCGTAACCCAGTTACTAATCTTTTATCAACTTAAGTGATCAAGATTTGTTCAGAATAAAAAATGTGATTATCCCAACACAGCTCACTGAGGTGCAAACTGGGTGAGGCTGTACAAGGGACATGGTGTTACCTGGTCCCTGAATTTCCAATCTGTCCATCTGCCACGAGAATGGATTTTAATATTTATGATGGTACCTGGCATCGCTGTATGTCTGTCATCAAGTTTATCAACAATATAAATTAGGTTTCTCTGACTCATGATGACTAATGTGTAAGCAACATGCTTATTTAGGTTGCAACACCTACTTGTTGTGGCTTACCATGACTAGTATCCAACATGCCATAAACAAGGAGCTTGAGCCGTTCTTGTCAAGTTTTAGTATAATAATTAGGAAATTACAGACATATTTATGCAAACCACTGCCAAATACAATCAACAGACCTAACACGTGGTGCCAGGTTGGCCAAACAACCATATATGATGTAGGTACACACAATGTCTGGGGTCTACAAGCTTTTTTTTTTTTCTGATCCTCATCAAGATGGTCGTATGATTGGAATATACAGTTTTTTTCTGATCTGAACCAGAGATCTGGTTCCTTGTGCCCAGATTTACTATTACTAAAAGCTTAGTGTCAGCATTTCCAATGTCAGTTCTCCTCTCAGCTGTTATGTTGCCTAAATGCACCAATGCACCTTGCCTGCCTCTCCTAATGAACATTCATCCGGAGTGGCGTCACTGCAGAGCGCTGCCCCAATATTCATTAGAAGAGATGGGCCCGCAGTGCAGATCGTTACACTGAGGACAGTAGTCCCACTCCCATGGCCTCCCGGAGCCCGACAGATTTAACACAGTTTATGCCAGAAACATATAGCTCAAATGAGGAAAAGATCAGATGCAGAATGAGAAAGTATTACTTCACTGAGGTAGTAGTAGCAAACTTCCAGCAGATGTGTTTGACAAATCTACAGTATCTATTCATATCAATCATAAGGAAGGCAATAGTAAAATAGTAGACTAGATGGACCAATTTGTCTTTTACTGCTCGCAGTCCTCTATGTTTCTAAGCTGTATGCTGGCTCATAGCTGGAATAGATTTCTGAGTCTGTATCAAGGACAGTGTGAGAAAATACACAAAATTTATTAGGAGGATTGTGCCTTTTTATAAACTTACTGCATCTCATGTGAGAGGATATTAACCTAAGACTGGCATGAGGTGCCCCCCTCTTCCTTGGTGTATTGCAAAGTTTCCTTTCTATGGTTTAAAAAGCCTCTTAGATCTTATTGATGTTACACTGTGTGTGTGTGTGTGTGTGTGTGTGTGTGTGTGTGTGCGTGTGTGCAATGATAGCAAAGTCTGTGATGCAATTAATAGTGGACAGGTTCTATGGATGGATGGTGGCCCTCAAAATACTCCCCTGATGGGCCATAAGGAACCCAAGTCTGACATTGTTTTCCATACCAAATATTCTGTTGTAGTCTTGCAGTATATATAAAGATAAAGTCTTCAAACTTACCGACCCATACAGTTCTCCTCTCTCATTCATGCCCAAGTACAGTCCAGAGTCCACACCACGGATACTGACCAGACCAACAGCCAAGCTTATAAACTCCAGAATTCCTACGGTGAAAACAAGAGCACAAAGTGAGCTAGATCAGAATGCAGCAATCCTTATCATTATCATGCACAATAAAGTTTCTTTTTGGTTTACAATTTATTATTTAAAGGGGCTGTCTTTTATTTTAAATGTTTATCTTAAAAATGCTTGTCATACTGCAAAGATACATACTAACAGCAGTGGTCACATGTCTTGTGTCAAGATGGACCAATAAGAAGAAATCATTCACTTTCATTTAAGTAATTTCCTAGCCTTTAAGCACACCTTTAGTTGGCAGGTACATTTTAATGTTATTTTATTTCTGTAGTGTTTAACCATTTTTTGGTTAGTATACAGGACATTTTGCTGTCTTTGAGGGAGAACAATATGATAGGTATATGGTCTACTGTACTTTTAGGATCAATCTGATTTTAAGGTCCTTAACCAGGGCTGTATTAACAGCTGCTGCTGCCCTAGGCACTAAACCTGTAGACGCCCCATCTACATACACCTATTGTCGATAAGAGACCTGACCAATACTACCATACCCCCCACCCCCCTGGAAAAGACACCAGATTTACTGGCAAGTCTGAATGGGAGGGAAAATAAAAAAATAAAAACAAAAAAATTAGTTTTTTCGTTCCCCCTGCTCCCTGGTGCTGCCCCCCTGCAAGGTGCTGCCCTAGGCACCGGACCACGGGTGCCTAGTGGTAAATACGGCCCTGTCCTTAACCTCAACCTTAAGGCCTTCCCGCCTCTCCCTATTAGTTTGCTTTATCCCAGGAAACACTAACCATTATACCTTTCCATAGAATAAACAATGGGGCTGGTGTAGATTTCAATTACAATTTATGCCTAAAAGCAAATGTAAATTGTAGAAAATTTGGCACAAGGAGACCACACCTCCTTAGTATGTAAGCATGCCCACTTCGCATGAAAGCATGCCCCCTCACCCACTTCTTAAGTTTGGCACAGGCTGGCAATAAGTCTCACTTTTTTTTCCCTAAAATTGCAATTTGCACAAAAGTGTGCAACTTATTTCTGGTCTGCACTAGGCGCAGGCTTTGATACAGTTCCCCCATAGAGATCTTTCAGAACACAAACTCTTTATAAAATGGTGTTCAAAGCTTTTCAAGAAAATTCATTACATTTCATAATGTCCAAACTGCTCCTGTATTGATCGGGTCTGTGTGGGAGGGGAAGGTGACCATTGGTATAGTGATGATCAGACGACCTGGTATGGCATTTACAGTGGCATGACTTGAACTGCCTCAGCGATATATCATGTAATAACTGCTAAATTATCCACACGAAACAAAGTGGTTATAGTCACAGCAAAATGTCCCATAAGCTATTTTCCAGATATCTATGTGTACACATGACCACAAAAGAGTATTTTGTTCAGTGATCAGTCTGCGTCTGCCCAGGATGTGATATTTAAGCTCATCACTGTATTTTACCTCCGAGGGTTAATGCTTCAAAGTGGGTAACATTTGGAGCAAAGCGTTCTCTACTACTTCAGCAGTCATAAACTTATACTTCTGCTCTAAACATTCTTGCTGTTTGCTGATGTATTTTTGGAAAAACCCTCCAATGCACAGTGCAAATAACACTGGTTGGCAGGCAGATGAATATGTGAAAAATGTATATGGCTACAGAAGCAGATACGTTCCACTGACAATGCAACACTTCCGAATTAAAAGTGATTCAGGACTAGTACTTTTTGTAAGAACCAGTGTTGGGACCAATCTCAATCTGTAGGACAATCTGTATTGTTTAAAAGGGCTTGTCCAGGAATGTATTTTTACTTAAAGTTAAAGTGGCCAGCCTGGGCTAAATGCAGAAAAAAAAGCTGTGCTCATCTGTCATGATCCCCTGTCACAAAATGGCCCTGTTCCACATCTTTGTTTCGAGACAGGGGCAAGGAAGTGGTAAGCAGCAAAGGGACACTTTCGATTTTCCTACAGCACCACCACAGGGAAAATAAATTTAGGGTAACTTAACACGTACCGGATTTGCAGTAGATTTCACGCTCCAAGTTTGCAGCAAAAGCCGCTGCGAATCCTGGTAGTGTGAAGTTCCATGGGGTTACATATCTGCAGCAAAATTTTCATACTTCTGTGACCCGGCCCCTTTAACCCCCACAGCCCGCAGCCCCCGGCCCGGAGCATACATTACCTGCTCGGTTCAGCGGCTGCGTATGCGGCCCCTTGGCTCCCGTTGTTCCCCATCAGCCAATCAGTGCTGCCGTGTACTAATTGGCTGATGGGGACCGAGGGGAGAAGGGAGCCTCACATGCAGCTGCTGTGCTGAGCAGGTAATGTATGCTCTGGGCATGGGCTGCAGGCCGTGGGCTGCGGGGGGGTTAAAGGGGCCGGGTCACATAATGGCAGCAAAATGAAAATTCTGCTGCGGGTTTGTGACCCATTCAACTCCACAGTACATGGATTCGCAGCGTGCAAACTCGCAGCGTGAAATCCGCTGCAAATCCAGTACATGTCCGGGAATAACAAAAAAATCTAAATATATGGATGGCAGTGTGTTAAAGATAAAAAATTACCTATAGTCAGCTCTCCTGGTCCCACACAGCGACCATGCCGACGATTCTAGTGTCAATACTGCAATACTGATTCCTTCTTTCTGATAACACATTGTCTCGGTAGGAAGTGCCTACTCAGCCAATCAATGGCTCAGGTGGGACATTGCTGAGGCCTGTGATTGGCTGAGAGAAATTCCTGCCAAGACAACTTATAATCAGGAAGAAGGAAACATTGGTGCGGCAGCTGCAGGGGATCACGGCAGGTTAGTAAAGTTGTTATTATTTTTAACCTACCCCTATCCATATACATAATTTATTTTTCTCTGGACAATACCTTTAAGGCAATGGACACTCAATAATGCAGGAAAGTGTTGTCTCTAAAGCAACAAACACACTATGTTCACATATAGGGATAGTTTTCCACACTGGAAAACCTCTTGTTGCTTAAACAAAAAATGTATGCTGACAAATGCATGCATGTTGTCAACATAAATTGTAGAAGTACACACACTAACCACACCCATGGCGTAAGGTGTACTATTGTAATAATGTTTAATTACATAACTAGATGGGAAACCATGGTGTTCTCTCCAAATTACAGTCTTTGTAACAGAAGAAATACTGCTTAACTTACGCAATTTGACTATGAACAGAATAATGTTCTGTAGCAAAGTATTAGCTCTAGCACAGTTTTTTTGGTAACCAGTAAATAGAAGATACTTATCTTGTTTGCCTCTGGTAAAGATTTGTGTTGAGCGAGCATGCTTGATTGAGCATAGTGCAAATGTGTAAACGAAATATACAAAAATGAGAACAAAAAAATCAATTCGTTTCTGCAAGACACATAACTTTAACGATATGACTGCAATTGCTGGCATAACGCTGGATTTCAAATGTGTCTTGCAGAAACCTACTGCATTTTTTCATACTAATTTTTGTTTATATAGTTTACATATAAATTCAAGGAATGAAATATACAAAAATTAGCAACAGGTTACTTTAGAGTAACTGAGGAGGGGGCACCTGGTTAAATGCTCAAGGTCCACATTGATTTCAATAGGGGTCGAGCACTTGAGCATTCAAAGATGAATGACCAATCAAAAATTTTAGTGCTTGCTCAACACTAGTAAAAAATCTAAATAATAGGAAAAGAAAACTGATTTTTACAATATGGAGTCTACATGAGACTGTATTGTTTATGTTTATCTATAAAGACAAGATCACATAAAAGAAGCAGTGACAGGCCTCTCAGTCAATCACTGGCTGTGGCACTGTCTCGTGTCATTTAATGAGTGGCTGAGCGAGCTATCACTGCCGAGACAAGTCCGTCTTGGAAGTGGTAGTGGGAGCGTTCCGCAGGCGACCCAAAGACACTGCACCAGTGAGGTAAGAATAGCATCTTTACCATGTTCTACAGAAGGACAGCATTATATAAAAAGTTTAAAGTAGAGCTGATCAGTACTGATGAGCGGATGTACTAGACACTCTGTGATCAGCTCAATGTTAAGGGACCTTTCTAACAAATAAAGACTATCCAACACCTACAAATACTTCAAAGTAAATATCAACACTACCCTATAGATGTTATGATCAAGAATTAATGGGTATTCCGAGTTTCCTGGAGCTTGTCCCATTCCACAGTGCTTGCTGTGTTTGGTTTTTGGAATGTGCACTACCTGCTTAACCAATCAGTGGCTGCAACAGTGTCTTGCATTAGCTGCCTATTGGCTAAATGGACAGCGCATGTACTGACCCCAAACACAAGCATTGAAGAACAGGACTAGCTCCAGAAGGATGGCAGTGGTTGTGGGAGCGAGAAAGGTAAGTATATGTTTATCTTATGTTTTACCCTAGGCTGGGCACATAAAAAAAAAGAAAAAAGAAAAGACAAAAAACTATCTCCAGTATGAGCAATTAACATCTGGAGATTGAAGAGAAAGATGTCTAAAGATTGAAGAGGGCTCCTCTTCCTCAGTCCCATTAGCAAGTGTAAACTTTTAAGCAATGCTTTTATTTAAAGAAACTTCCCACATGTTGCACAGACACGGCAAAAGTTTAGATGAGTTGAGGTCTCAGACTTTCTCCAAACACTACATATAGCTGGGTGAAGCACACAGTACCGCACATTCCTCAGAGCTCCATCCTACTGACTGCAAGAACCAAGCTTTTAAAGGTCCATGGAGCCTGTCTACCGCTATCAGTTAAATTGACCAACCAGCCTGGGAGTAAAGGGCTCATTGAAATGCTTGTAAAGAATATGCTATGAATTTAACAGATTTTTCAGTGGTTTTTCGGTGTTACATATGTAACATGTTTTTATGTAACATTTCTCCCATTATTTTGGGAAGCCTATGAGTAAAAACACCAGAAAAATGCCATACTAAGAGCATACTATATCTTATAACTGACCCCAAAATTGCTTTCGATTAATTCACTACTGGCCTATTATTTATACCACATAAATAACCTCAGATAAGATATAAAGTCATCTGAGTAAAGAGCTCATGATGAGCAGACTATAGCACTCTGCTGGGCATGTTTCTCCAACTATCTCGAGGATGTGGCAGTGAACTCACATTTATCTTCTGACAGACAGAGAACAATTCGTGCCAGGGTGATGCTGTTCACCAAAATAGTAGCTGGCAATGTGCGTCTCAGACTTCTGTAACTGTTCACCTTTCAACATTTAAGGCTTTTTAATTCTGTATTTTGGCAGGGAACTTACTGTCTGAGGGCCAGGGGTGGAGAATAATTTGATCCCGTCTAGGATTCCTTTGGTTTTCCAAATGTACCTGCTGCCATACATTCATTGAAATGGGACACATCTGCTCTTTATTTCCGACTCTATCATCTCATCTCCAAGGTCAAGAAAACATGATAGCCACCAAAATTCATCAAACAGTCTTTTCTCAGAACACATCTTTACACTATTTGCTTTGTAAAAATGGAAAGCAATAGAAGGTCCCCTTTCAAGCGGCTTGTATAAAAAAGCCGTTTGAACAATCTAACCGCGTCTTACTTCAAACATTACTTTTTGATGGGGATCGATTTTCATCTACTTAATCATAATGAAGACATATTATATGTCATGCTGATATTTGTAACCTTAAGAACTTCTGATAATAAATACATGGATTTTTCAGACTGACTGCAGTGGCTATTCAAAACGGCACTGTGCCATTTACTGTACAGAAAAGCACAGAGAGTCGTCGACTCCATATGGAAGCCGTTTATTGGTAGCAATTTCAGTCAAAACACAGTACGTGAAGTCCTGGTCATGCCCCTTTGTACTCATATTCACCAGATGGAGTAATTAGGCAGCGGTTTGGATGCAAATGCGCTTCCAGCCCTCACTCAGACACAAGTGCCGGAGCTGGACAGATCCCAGCTGTCTGATACTGACCTTCATTCAAAGGGAACTCCAGCATTTACTGCTGACAGGTGGAAAGTGAGAATACAATACACTAAGTATAGCATGCTCACACTAAAGGATTTCCCTCACGCACTCTTATGAGAAATGTAAGGAGATCATGATACCAACACAGTTGTAAGTGTTAATGGGTTGATTGTGTAACTATATTATATCTACTGCATTTCTGATGAAAACTCCAACACATACATTTGTGGATAACCGTGTTTTACCTTTTTGCATCCATCACCCTACTTTTAGCAAAAGTGGGAAGAGCTTAGTGGGAAGGGTGGCCACTCATGGTCAAGCAGATTTAACATAACATACCAAAAAAAGGCAAATGTGTTTAAACTCTACTCCAGCTCAGAGCAAGTTTGGCATATGAGTTGCCTTTTGTTATCATGTGAATGCTACATTGAATATTAGTGGAGTATATGCAACCTTTAACCTCTACTGATACCAGTGGATTTATATAATGCACAAAAAATTGTGCATAGAGGTACCCCATCTTACTGGGTGCATTAAGGTTCAGCTTCTGCTACTTCCTGGGAAACTGGAAAATGTACTCTTTTATTCACTATGGTGGTCCTAATTCTCATTTTTAACATGCAACAGCTCTTAGAAGTTTCAAGACAGGCTTCGGCTATTACTGCCATTAATCCAAATGATAAGATCATCATCATCATCATCATCATCATCATCATCATCATCATCATCATCTCTTACATTTTTCAGCTCATTTAAACTATATTTAATGTCATTCAGAGCAACGCACACAGTTGTATGGGTCAATCATTTGTAGGTGAAAGCATCCTTAATTGTTAGCTATTTGCCATTGCTTTTATCTTGGCTGAAAGCCAATACGTTAGGCCAAGTTAATTAATATAAATTATCAAGTTAAACAAACAAACAAACAAACAAACCAAAATCATCAACCTGTATTCCATATGTATTCCTTGTAATTACTTGGGTTTACTCAGCTGGGTTCTCCGAGAAAGGACCTGATGTTTACCTGCTTTACTATATTCACAAAGGCTAGAGACAGTATCTGTAGTGGAGAATGAACCTACTAAATAATAATTACGCATACAGCAAAGCCTGTCCACAATACCTCCTCTTTGGGCAGACAATTCTTTGCCTAGACTGTCCGTTATCTCCCTGGGATATTCCTATATATCATCAGACAGTTTCCAGTTGTGTTCTAAATATACAATGGAATGAGTTCCCTAGTCAGAAGAATTTAATCACATATGTTTTAGTACTACTCTGTGGAGTGATATGGAGAAATATACCCTGTTTAAACCATGGAAACTTTGACAACTCTGCCCATGAATAAAGAATAGAAGAATGAAAAAACAAAAGTTACATATCCAATCCATGTGAATAATGGGAGCTTGTTGACAGGATGGTGGCTAGATTTCAGAATTTCTAAAATATTTATTTATATTTTCCTTAATGCAAATTATGCCTTTTTTAGATATTGGTCATCTCCATCATTACTCAGTGACCTATCCTTTCTAAGTGTTGGTACTGTAGGTCATGTGACCTGGGTTCATGGTTAGGTTTATGAAACTTGTGTTTTACTCATTTTGCTTTCAGAGCAGAGCCAGAACAAAAGTTTTAAAGCTGCAGGATGCCGGTGAGTGAATGTGAACAGGACATATTGTGATTAACTGTTGCCATCAACACACTGCAGCTTACAGCTGGTGCAGCTAATTACCAGAGTGCTCTGAGTGAATGTTTATAGAAATATATCAACTTGGTGTTATCTAAGATCGCTTCACTACCAATGTGAATATAGCGATACAACTGAGGAGCGCGATCAGATACAAATTAACACAGAGCCAGATTATACTTGGTAGGGGGGCTCCCTTCCCATATCCTGACCCCCTACAGCAGCCAGTTAAAGGAGAGGTGGCAAAGAACATAAGGCATGGGCCTCCCTACTGAAGTCTGTGGAAATTAACCAAGTCTTTATGGAGACAACCAAGCAGTCACACCCTTAAAGTGGTACTCCAAAGCTGATAAAAATCAATCAATCAATCAATCAATCATAAACATACATTTACCATCCCTCTGGAGTCTTTCTCTGTTTGAATTTCCTGCTGTTTGCAGGTACCTGAAGCTCCAGTTGGTGTCCGCATTTTTTCTTTACTTCCTGGTTTGGGCTTTCCCATGATGCACTTTTTCTCCTGTGATATCTAACTGACTCTGAACTGTTAGATGACTTACATCTTGTTAAACCAATCTGAGGTCAGCAACCTGTGTCATCTGACAAAGCAATAGATACCTCCACTCCAACCCTTGGATAACATCGGGCGCAGGTCCAAGATAAACATTAATAGTGATTATAAAAGATTTTTTATTAAAACACAACGCATTTCGAAGTCGTGCCGACTTCTTTCTCAAGTGAGACACTTAAGAAAAAAGTCGGCACGACTTCGAAACGCGTTGTGTTTTAATAAATAATCTTGTATAATCACTTTTAATGTTTATCTTGGACCTGCGCCCGATGTTTTCCAAGGGTTGGAGTGGAGGTATCTATTGCTTTGAGTAACCAGTTTGGTTCCTGGGAGTGGCTGCGGTTCATTTACCTACTTACCATTGCTGAGAGTTGTGCCTTGCATTTGCACAACTCATTCAGGTGAGAGTCTCCAATTTCTCTCGTTTGAAGTAAAAATCGGTGGAATCACACTATGGAGCGCTGTTCACATTTGTATTTATAATTATCTGACAAAGGGAGGCTGGCTTAACAAGGCTTAGACCCGCCTCCCTCTTGATGATTTCATTGTCACAGAGCAGCCATGGGTCAACAGTCATTAGGTAAGAAAAAGTTTACTTCACTTCCTGGTGGGGGATTGAGGGGGGAAAACATAGGGTAGGAGGGCAGATAGGTGATTGAAGCATATTACAAAGTTATATAACTTTGTAATGTGTTTCAATAACTGGGATAAAGCTTTTCACTGGAGTACCCCTTCAAGGTCTCCATACACTTTCAATAACTACTACCATCCCCATAACACCTTCAGTTATGTCTCCTGCCCGCTGCCCATCCTCCTTATACACAGGAATGTTAGGCACGGCCTGTGTTGTCTATGGCAAGAGACTTATCTCTCTCTGAACAAAGGGGTCATCAGTGATTTTCACTATCACCACTGACATCATCTGTTGGTGGTTATTCGGGATGAACCCATACACCTTAGTGTTAAGGTGTTATGCACCTGAGGAAGAGGCCGGTCAAGCCTGGAAACGCATCATGCTGTGTACTGTAATTTTCAATGTTTTAATTATTTGAACCTTTTTTTGTACCCGGCAGGGTAGCTGCACCTCCAATTCCTGTGTAAACTGTGGAGTGGAGGCCCGTATCTAGTACCAGCCCCAGCATGGGCACACAGGAAGGCTGTAATCCAGTACTCGCCTATAGATGCCTGGAGAGTTGTGCCTCAGTTTTGCACAGCTTCATCAGGTGAGGGGATTTACTATTGAACTCCTATGTGAATCTTTTTATTTGATTAATGGTTCTGCACCATGGAGTGCTGTCTGTATTCTTTTTCTAGTATGGTATAGCTGATCATCGAGGTGTGGGCATCCCTCTGATCAGTTATCGATCCTATGGACAGCTCATCAGTCTATTTTGCAGTGAAAGTCCTGCTAATACAAATAGAAACATATGAAGACAATATGAAAAGAAATTTGGGTTGCCAGTAGTGGTAAATATGTGTTCATGGGAATCTAAAGTGAAGAAATTATAGAATTAAAAACACTGATCAATCTACAGATTAAACTGTATTTAAAGAGTAAAGCCAAAAATCAAAGCATTCTTGTTGGCAGCTTTGAGTTTTTCAGATTGTATTCTGGTAAACTTCGAGGTTCATATGATGGGAATTAGTGACACGTCTGGACAGGTTAACTGATCTAAAAGACATGGTGATGTTTGTGAAATGATCTCAGAACTGCTCCTAGAAATGTCTATTTAGTGGCTTTATACAACTGCAGTCTGGAACGGAAAAGGTATCAACAAAACACTTTGTTTATTAAAGGATACATTCAAAATCTCTTCTACGTGACAATGTATACTATAGAATTATTTTCTAATTTCAAAGACGGCTAACTTTTGAGGGACAAATCTTTGAACACTTACTTAACTACTGATGCACTGGTGTATATCAGGGGTGTTAAACTTGCAGCTTTTCAGCAGTTGCAAAACTACAACTCCCACCATGCCTCAACAGCCAAAGACAAAACTTTAGCTGTACAGGCGTAATGGGAATGGAAGTTCTGCAACAGATGAAGGGACAGTTTGGTAGGAAGTTTGATAGGAATTCAATAGCAACTTTTCCTAGTTAAAGGGGTTGTCCGGGAGAAATAGTTAGCCATGTATACTTACCTGTCCCACTCTCCAACTGCTGCTCGCACCGTAAATGGCATAGAGTCTATGTTGAGTGGCCATTTCTATAGGAATTGTCATCAGTTGAAAACACTGACAGTGGCGTAGAACTGGCGGCCTATGAACCGGCAACGGCAGTGGAGTGGGACAGGTAAGTATATATTACAGACATGGTCCCTGCAATCCCGGCAGCGTGACTAACTATGAATTTTTCCTGGACAACCCCATTAAGGATTGCCTTTGTCACAGGCCACTCAGCCAGTCACCAGGACAGCGCTGCCGAACTGTCCCCTTGATTGGCTGAATGGCCTGTCACTTCAAACAGTGCCAGGAGCGGAACAAAGCTAGCAAGACATCAGGGAGCATGGAGAGGTATGTAGGTGTTTATTTTTTTTACACAGTCACCAGCCATCAGTTATTCATCGATTTTACATGTAGCGATGTGCGCCCAACCCTGATGATATTAAGTCTGGACCTAAAGAAATTATCAGCGAATGATCGTTTCATCTGCTGATCATTGTCTCTATTACACGGAGCGATAATCAGCCAAATATTCTAAGGCTATGTCCACATATTGCAATTAATGTGTGTTTAGTTCATGTTAATTTGAGCTATTTTGACACATGTTCACAATTTTAAAGTTATATAGTGATATTTTTGCCATAAATTACCCACACATTAAATGCTATGTGTGAACACAGCCTAGGTCCAGATCAATTTTTCCTGATTGGCACTGCTGTTTCTGGACAAAGCTTTCATCAGTACAAGTTTTGGTACTAGTAGTTCTGATTATAAGTATAAAGAAAGATTTTTTAAAATTTTTTTTTTATATCAGTGCTCACTGTTTTTAAGCAAGTAACCTCTTTTCTTTTTGGGTAAATGATAGGACTGAATTATGCATATGCTTAAATACGGACTAAGGCTATGTTCACACTACGTAAAACTACGGCCATAGTTCTCGCCGCAGAACTACGGCCGTAGTTTTGAGGGATGGAACATAGCCTTATTTTCAATGGGATCCCGGCCGGAGCGTACACACATCGTATGTGCTTCGGCCGGGATCCCATGCAACGCTGGAAAAAACTGACATGTCAGTTTCCTGCGGCCGGAATTCAGTGAATTCCGGACGTAGAAAGACCTGTCAGTTCACACAGTGAAGAAAGCGGCTCCGGCTGCTTGCTTTACTGTGTGCTATGGGAAGCTTTAGGAAACGGCACAATGTTGTAAGGAAAGTGAGCGCTGACCTGACAGATTAACGCTTGCTTCCCCTCGTTCCCACTCGCTGTCTGTGCTATTACGTGCACAGATAGCGAGCGAGTAGGAGCAGGAGGGGCGCCCTTAAAGATCCTTAGATTGTCCGGGTTGCCCATTGAAGTCAGCTGCATTCTGCTGTCGCTGCTTCTGTTACACACAGAGCAACATGCAGAAGACCATCACTGACATAATCAGCAAGACCACGATCGTCCGACATCGTCCATTATCACTGATTGTTGCCTTTCAACATGCGCTGTTACACTAAACAATTATTGTCCTGAACATCCGGTAATCGGCCAAGGCTAGCCTGACGACTGAGCCATGTAATTAGTTGTAATAGACAGCTTGTGCCTCTATCAGCTCAGAGTTAACAGCAAATGATATTTGCATGCACATAGAATTACAGGCTTGTGGTGCATGATTCAGCTCCATTTTATGTACAGACACAGGTTTCCTATAAATACTATTGGGCTTCCCTTTGAAATGCAACACACAAATATTCTTTTAACACTGCCTTGGGGAACTCTGTAATGTACAAACCCAGAATGTCTTATATTGGATGTCTAGACACATTCACCCACTTGTATAATGGGAAATGGAACAGAGGCCGCAAAGCTGAGCAGTATATGACAATGAACAGGTAGACCAGGTATTAAGAGCTGTAACCCAATGCTTAGCTTGTAGCTTAGCTTGTAACCAACCACTTGTGCTAGCTGTGACCCTGTCTTGGCTTGTTTTCCCAGATTTTCCTTCACATCTGTTGGGTTCTAATTTTTTCCCGATCCTGTGGATTTAAGTGGTGCAGGTGCAGGACTGAAACAAATGATATTTATCTGGTGATATAGAGGCCTCAGGCTTCTCTTTGGCTGCTACATCTCTGATGGCATGTTTACAGTTATCTGTATTAACAAATACTTTATCCTCTAGATACAATAACATCTAACAACAGGAGTGAGAGTCATTATATAGCTGATCGAACAGATCGATATAACACTTCATGTAACCCCCATGGCTATTATGTGTCATTTTGTGCATATGTAATTCTTCATTACTGCAGTTTTTAGAAATAAATGTATAGGTATTAGACCAAGAAGCTTCTGTATTGTATATGTTTTACTGCTATTATTTTTAAATACAATCTATAGATAACTGGAAAAGATTTTATTAAATTAATACCAGGTGGAGCAGATTACTTTGGCAACCAATCAGATTTCAGCAGGCTGATGGGAATCTGCTCCATCTTCACAATTATCAGATCATCCTCCAACGAGATCAATTACATCAATAAGCTATATTAGGCTGGCCTCAACTTATCTGTTTTATGGGGGGGGGGGGGGGGGAATGCAAAAACGGAAGCAATTATTAAACGGATGCATTGACTTCGACTATAAAAAGAAACAGAACGAAACTGATCCATTTCCGTATGTTAAAAGTATTTATGTAAAAACAAATCTGTCGGCGTGTAAACCCAGCCTTAGTGATCCCAAAGCTTAAATTCCTCTGATATTCACATTAACAGCATAAGCAGCCATAGCTATGCACCTGATGTATAATATATCTGCATAAGATCCTACTGTATTGACCCTGAGGGTTTCTAATGACGTTAATCTAGGAAATAACTTAAATGCAATACACATTTAATGAAGAAGAGACAGTCAATGAAGAAATATTCAGTTGAAATAGCATCTATGTTTTCTTATGCATCATGTACTGTTATTCATGACCTAGGCTGAGAAGGCATGGGTGACCAATTTGTGATGACCTTGGTGGTGACATAGGTCAGACTCTGTTCTTTGGCCTGGAAGTGAGCCCAATATTAATTATCATTATTATTACTTTAATATTATATATTTACAGCTATTGGAACGGGAAGATCCCATGTCAAAAAGAAACAAAGTATAAAATGAAATCCTAGTATGGGTGCTGTCACACTAGGTGTTTAAAAAAAATCCAAAAGAAATGCAAAAATTTTTCTATGAGACTGGCAAATGATGGAATACGTATGTGGGCAGCCTAAAAAAGAATGTTGGATTTCAACTTATCTGATGTCTACTGATAAAGAACCACGGCTATGTATATAGCTATAGTAGAATGAATATTAATGGGGTCGCACCATTAGGATAATTCCTTTCTTTTTAATTGATGGCCTCTCTTAAGGGCTGAAATGTAATACCACACTCAACCTGAGGTCAGGTGTGGTGCTGTTTTTGTAAGCAAGTAGCTCTGTTTCTAATCCTAGATAACTCCTTTAATAGCTTCAGTGGGATGCCAACACCTATGGTGGTTGTCCTGAATTATTGTAGTTCGTCTCACATATACTTTGCCAGGAGCTGACCTGTAGTAACCTGGGCCACCACAAAATGAGTAGACACAAGATTTCTGTCTCCATTCACTGTGTACATCCAGCCACAGCCTGGCCTCTCCTCTATAAGCCAGGCCCAATTTAAAGCATAGCTCCTACCCTGGAGGACACAGTCTGACCATGTATTCACTCATGTGAGATGAGCATTAATAATATCACATACCACAATAATACATTAACAGTAACTAAAATGAATTCAGTGGAATAACAATAGGCTTGTATCGACAATTAATCATGAATAATTAGATTGGGCAGACATGAATTGATCGACAGATGTTTTCCATGGTTACTGTCTGTTTCTATTAATAAAATAGGACACAAAAAAGCATGATGTATGGGTGATTTAAAGGTGAACTATATTTAGTGCTGTTATCTCTCACTTGTACTTAGTTATAAAAACACTTACATTTTAATGCTCTTTTGCATGCATAGAGATAAACTCTGTTAAGAAAAATTCCTCTCTCTTCACTTTCAGCCGGCGTTCCCAAACAGTTAACATAATGTTTAATTGACAGGGAACAGTAATGAGGTAGGTGACCTCATAAGAGAGGCTGAAACTGATAGCAAGATCCTTAACTCTCTAATTATGTAAAGTCGGCTTTATGGCTGACTAGCTCAATGCTTTCATAGTCTAGTATTTTATTATATAATAGGCTTCCACTGATATGCAGCTTCTAGAAGTGTAACTATGGTAAAATAAAATTGTAGAATGTGTCCTTGCACTATTTTAAATTACTCTCAATAGCATGGAACTTTGGGGTTAAAGGGATTGGCCACTTTATACTAAAATTGCTCAATGTACAGTATTAGTAAGTGTACTCATTGTATATACTGACAGCAGCTTTCTGTGTACCTCATAGAGCCAAACTTAGACTCACCTCCTCCAGGCTGTGGTGTACTGCTCTGTGGTGAGCCTGTCCATTAGATGGCCGACATGGAGGAGCATGTGACCATGCCCCACCCCCTGTGTCCACCACTGAGCCTGTATATGCCTATGAGGGACAATTGGGGCAGGGCATGGTCACATGTCCCTCCATGTCGCCCATCTTATGGACAGACTCACCACAGAGCAGGACACTACCAAACTGATTTACTATAAAGTCACCAACTCCTTTAAATGTATAGGTCTAGGGCACAGACACCCTAGGCCACACCAATCTAACACAGCTCTGCAAGTTGTTTTTACGGACAATAACTGCAGCACCTGCAGAACGGACCCCATAATGGATCTTGGATTAAAAGCAGCTATCCAATGGTACAAGCGGTTTGGGGGGGGGGGGGGGCAGACTGTGGGTACAGAGTCGATATAAGGATTTAAATCTCTATAGTTGGGAGGAATGAAGGGATATGGTTCAGGAGGAAAGTGTTTTTAATTAAAAAAAAAGCTGAACACAAAAACAAGGGGACATAATCTGAGATTAGTTGAGGAAATGATCAGAAACAACACAAGAAAATATCATTTACTGAAAGAGTAGCGGATGTCTGAAACACTTTCTAGCTGATGTGGTTGGTAAATTTACAATAACAGAAGTTAACATGTCTGGGATAAATATCTATCTATCTATAATAAGAAAGGAAATACTAAAAGGGCAGACAAGACCAGGTGGTCTTTTTCTGCCAACAATCATCTATATTTCTATATACAGGGTCCTACTTTAACCAACTTATGGTCCTATTGGATGGCCTGAGCTGGTGTGTAGCTGATTTCCGAGATCGTCCCTTGTTTACAGAGCCTATTACACAGCTCGGTAACTGTACAGGGAGGGTTACACAAATGACTACTGGATCGTTCATGTGACCCTTTGCTGCCATAGCTTGTAGACCGCACAATCCCTTTTACACAGGAAGATGTGTAGCCCACGAGCGATGAGTACATACAGGGCCGGCCTTAGGGTAGATGGCGCCCTGTGCGAAACTTTCTTTTGGCGCCCCCCCCCGCCCCTGTTGATACCCCCTAATGGTGACATAGACTAAATCTCACAGCCTCCCATCCCTCCAGACAACCCCCCACAATAAAACCACAAACGGGACAGGAGGCTGTAGGATTTAGATACAATATACTAAATCCTACTACAACAAGCTCCACCCCTAAACCCCAGCCCCCCCAAACCCCCCGACCCCGATAGAAGTACCATCTATGTATGTATCTATCAATCATCTACCCCCCCCCCCCCCCCGGTTATATATGTGACCTTTTAATCACTTTTTGAATTTTTCTCTGGGATGTGACTTCACTAAAAAACAGCAAATTTGGACTTGGCCTATTTGGCAATTACACTGTTTACCGTGGGGGCAGTAGTTATGCACTGTTTAGCTGTTGGGTATGCTGGGGGCAGTAGTTATGCACTGTTTAGCTGTTGGGTATGCTGGGGGCAGTAGTTATGCACTGTTTAGCTGTTGGGTATGCTGGGGGCAGTAGTTATGTACTGTTTAGCTGTTGGGGTATGCTGGGGGAAGTAGTTATGTACTGTTTAGCTGTTGGGGTATGCTGGGGGTAGTAGTTATGCACTGTTTAGCTGTTGGGGTAGGCTGGGGGCAGTAGTTATGTACTGTTTAGCTGTTGGGGTATGCTGGGGGCAGTAGTTATGTACTGTTTAGCTGTTGGGGTATGCTGGGGCAGTAGTTATGCACTGTTTAGCTGTTGGGGTATGCTGGGGGCAGTAGTTATGTACTGTTTAGCTGTTGGGTATGCTGGGGGCAGTAGTTATGCACTGTTTAGCTGTTGGGGTATGCTGGGGGCAGTAGTTATGCACTGTTTAGCTGTTGGGGTATGCTGGGGGCAGTAGTTATGCACTGTTTAGCTGTTGGGGTATGTTGGGGGTAGTAGTTATGCACTGTAGCTGTTGGGGTATGCTGGGGCAGTAGTTATGCACTGTTTAGCTGTTGGGGTATGCTGGGGGCAGTAGTTATGTACTGTTTAGCTGTTGGAGTATGCTGGGGGCAGTAGTTATGCACTGTTTAGCTGTTGGGGTATGCTGGGGGCAGTAGTTATGCACTGTTTAGCTGTTGGGGTATTCTGGGGGCAGTAGTTATGTACTGTTTAGCTGTTGGGGTATGCTGGGGGCAGTAGTTATGCACTGTTTAGCTGTTGGGTATGCTGGGGGCAGTAGTTATGCACTGTTTAGCTGTTGGGGTATGCTGGGGCAGTAGTTATGCACTGTTTAGCTGTTGGGTATGCTGGGGGCAGTAGTTATGCACTGTTTAGCTGTTGGTTATGCTGGGGGCAGTAGTTATGCACTGTTTAGCTGTTGGGTATGCTGGAGGCAGTAGTTATGTACTGTTTAGCTGTTGGGTATGCTGGGGGCAGTAGTTATGTACTGTTTAGCTGTTGGGGTATGCTGGGGGCAGTAGTTATGCACTGTTTAGCTGTTGGGGTATGCTGGGGGCAGTAGTTATGCACTGTTTAGCTGTTGGGTATGCTGGGGGCAGTAGTTATGCACTGTTTAGCTGTTGGTTATGCTGGGGGCAGTAGTTATGCACTGTTTAGCTGTTGGGTATGCTGGGGGCAGTAGTTATGTACTGTTTAGCTGTTGGGTATGCTGGGGGCAGTAGTTATGTACTGTTTAGCTGTTGGGGTATGCTGGGGGTAGTAGTTATGCACTGTTTAGCTGTTGGGTATGCTGGGGGCAGTAGTTATGCACTGTTTCAGCTGATATAGAGATAGATAGAGATAGAAAGATAGAAGGGAAAGTGCTAGAGAGACAGAGGAGAGAGAATCATCAGACTTACAGCAGGGGTCCAGGATCCTGGAGGCTGCAGCATTGCTGAGGAGGAGGAGGGAGGACGCACATGGCTGGGCAGAGGTCACAGGTCACCACACTGATGGGACCTGAGCACCCTGCAGGCTGCAATGTGGCAAGAAAAAAGTCAGCCTCCCACATGTGGTGGGTGCCGGGGGCGGGGCTTGTCGGTGGGGGGCGGAGCTTACCGGGATCAACCCGGAACATTACTTTGCCAGGTCCCTAGCCCAAACCAACTACTATGTAAGGAGGGCAGGCGGCCAGCTAGAGGGGCGCTCTGGCAGACAGACAGAACGTCTGTCTGCCAGACCAGTTAAGTGTGCAGCTGACTGCCAGAGCGCCCCCTAGCTGGCCAGGAGTGATGCGCCCTGTGCAACCGCACAGCTCGCACACCCCAAAGGCCGGCCCTGAGTACATATTGCTTGTTTGTTGGCTGATCACTGGCTTTATACCACAGGTTGAGATGAGTCTGTTTGGCCCATGATTGTCCCATGTAATAGGCCCAAGAGGGGTTTCCCTATCTACAGATATTGATGGCCTATGTTCACATCACCTCAATGGGAGCTGATCTGTAATAGCCCCGTGAAACCACTACACAGTGAATAGAGCCATCCGCTTCTGGCCCCATTTATTGTGCAGATCCAGCCACTGCAACACTTCAGAATGGTGGAATGGTGGGGGTGCTGGGGTCGGCACCCTGTTGATCACATATTCATAGCCTATTCTAAGGACTGGACATCCATGTCTGTAACTAGAGAACCTTTTTAAAATAACCTAACTAAATGATGCAAATTTGAAGACACTTTGAATAAAAAGTATGCAATGAGGACACCTCAGGTGTACAGCATAACTAGACCACTACTATTATATATAAAACATATCTTGTACTGATATATGTGCACTCAACTAACATGACCTAACCCACCAGTTATAAAGTTCTAGGGGGAGATTTATCAAACATGGTGTAAAGTGAAACTGGCTCAGTTGCCCCTAGCAACCAATTAGACTCCACCTTTCATTCCTCACAGACTGTTTGGAAAATGAAAGGTAGAATCTGATTGGTTGCCGGGGGCGACTGAGCCAGTTTCATTTTACACCATATTTGATAAATCTCCCTCTCTAGCCTTTTACAGATGACATAGCCTTAGACTATGTACACACGCTGTAAGACACCGGCTGGTCTCTGAAAAGATCATCCTTGCCGATACTGCTGTACTGGTTGGATGATCTTTGCAGCCGCAGAGTTCGGATGCAGGCACATCCGTGCGCGCCAGCATCAGAACTCCCCACAGCATACTATGGAGCGAGCGGTTCGTACACATCCGGCCGCATGTCTACTTTTCCCACGCCCGTAGTTTCAGCCGCACATGTACGGCGGCGTATGAAATGCGGCCGGACTCATACGCAGTGTGAACATAGCCTTAGGCTATGTACACACGCTGTAAGAGACCGGCTGGTCTCTGAAAAGATCATCCTTGCCGGTACTGCTGTACTGGTTGGACGATCTTTGCAGCCGCAGAGTTCGGATGCAGGCACATTCGTGCGCGCCCGCATCAGAACTCCCCACAGCATACTATGGAGCGAGCCACCGGAACCACGCGCTCCATAGTGTGCACTGATATGGTTTTCAGTGAATAGCGGCCGCAGAAAACTGACATGTCAGTTGTTTGCGGCGCCACATATACTATGTGTATACATTCCAGCCGGGATCACATAGACAGCAAAGGCACATATATTTTCATAATAATCACGGCCATTGTACAACAGCCGTGGTTTTAGTAAAATATACGTTGTGTGAAAATAGCTTTAGACAGATTGATCAATCTTGTCCTTGGTGTTTCAATATATCTGTTTGCTTTCAGTGAATTTTTGGCGAATATTACCATAAATTTCCAGTTGCTTAAAGCGACTTTGTACCCACAATCTGACCCCCCAAACCACTTGTACCTTCGGATAGCTGCTTTTACTCCAAAATCTGTCCTGGGGTCCGTTCGGCAGGGGATGCAGTTATTGTCATAAAAACAACTTTTAATCCTACAGCGCTGTGTCTAACGGCTGGGGCTTACATTTGTATATGCATTAGGCTGGCACATCCTCTCTGTCCTTCCTCCCCGCCCTCTTCATCATTAGGAATGCTCCAGGCAGATTGCTTCCTATTCCCCACCTGTGTGTATAATGAACATGGGCTGGATCGTTAATACACCTGTGCAAAGCTCAAACAGCAGTAAATGTTCCTGGATCATTCCTAATGATGAGGAGGGTAGGGTGGAAGGACGGAGAGGTGGTGCCAGCCTAATGCATATACAAATGTAAGCCCCGGCAGTTAGACACAGCGCTGTAGGATTAAAAGTTGTTTTTATGACAATAACTGCATCCCCTGCCGAACGGACCCCAGGACAGATCTTGGATTAAAAGCAGCTATCTGAAGGTACAAGTGGTTTGGGGGGGGACAGATTGTGGGTACAGAGTCGCTTTAAAAACCTTATGGATGTAATCTAGCAGAGAGTTAACTAAATATGTATCCAGACTGTGAGTATCTGTGGTGTAACTCACAGAGCATTGCCTAGACTTAATTCAACTGTATCAGACTCTCAATAGTGAAATCTTTCTCTAGTCTTTAGAGTTCTTCATCTCCTGTTTCCATCAACAGTAATCTTGAAGACAGTAACATAAATTATTACAACTGCATATATATATATATATATATATATATATTTTTATTTTTTTTTCCCCACTGGACTCTAGGGATGTAGCACAGCAGATATACTACAAACTTGCTGATTATTTATATAATATCCCTGTCAATCACATTCATGAAGGAGACTAACCACTCAATAAATAACCTGGATCACATATAAATGGAGCAAACCAGGAGCCCAAGGTTCATGAGAACTAGAGAAAGTTTATTAGAGTGAATACAGAGAATCCCTGGACCCTGCTCTCTGATTCCAGAAAGGAATCCACTGAGGGCAGGACCTGGGATGCGTTGACTAATCCCAGACATTCCTGAAAATGTTTTTTGTGCACCTGCAGAAAAAGGGAAGTTGGAAAAAAAAAGCAGCTGACATTTCTTGAAAATGAGCACATTTGTTTAGCATTTCAGTTCTACCCAAGCGGAAACTGGAAAGGAGAGATGATTTATATTAATCGTGTAATTAGTTTTGTATGTGGCACTGGCGGATGCGTTTCTGGGTTGGTATGCAGGTTGGCAGGGAAGGGGTTAACCCTTCCCTGGCCAGACCAGGCCCACAAGGCATCGCAGGATGGTGATGTGAGAACAGACATCTAGAGGAAGGACACCTGTTTCCTCTTGGGTGGGTCGCAGACGATGGGAGCATGGGAGAGTGTCACTGCAAATTCTCTTCAATGAAGGCACACCTTAAACATAGGTTAACTGTTTCATCATTGTCCAAACACCAGAACTATTGGGACTATACCATACATGTGTCTTGTGGGACTATTGCTATTTAATGTACACCCCAAGAAATAACTAACATGCAGGGGTTACAAACTTTTAAGGGTAGCTTCACACGTACCGTATCGCTGCGTTTTTAATGGTGCGTTTTTGGTGCGATTTTTACATGCGAGTTTTGATTTTCACATGAAAATCATGTGAAAATCAAAACGCGCATGTAAAAAACGCAGCAAAAACACAGCGTTAAAGACGCACCGTTAAAAACGCAGCGATACGGTACGTGTGAAGCTACCCTAAAGAGAATACTGACAGGGTAAATTGCTTCATATATTAACCCTGGGGTGTGAGTAGCTGTGACAGGGAATGATCTCAGTTATGTACACCACTACAGAATATGTTGGCGCTATGTAGCTACAGGAAATAAAAATTGGGACTAGAAAAAAAAATATTTCTTTCAAAAAGTATGAAATGGAGCTAATATTACTTGTAATATTCATTTCGTCATGAAATTTATGGTATCTAATGAAGAGCAAAAAAAAAAAAAAAAAAGGAAAGAAAAACTAAAAGGATGAAAGGTTTCCTGCGTGGCTGGTGGAAGGATTTCTTCATCATATGCTATAACCCATCCCATTCAGCATCAAAGCGGTGAGTAAGCTATGGCTCTCCAGCAGCTTCCACCTGCACTTTCTATGTTCACTCTTATTTTCCTGTTCAATAAATGATATTTGGATGAGTTATTCCTATAGTTCATAAGGATAGACTTTGTGAGGTTACTTAGGTGTATACCTGAGGCAGGGAGATATAGACTGATGTGAGTGTGGGGATCATTTGTGTACTGCACCACAGAATATGTTTGTACTATAGGATTAATGGAAATTAAAATCTATAGCGTTCTATATGAACAAGATTTAGAAACCCAAAAATAGAGATTAGATTTACCAGGTTGGAAAAATCAGAGGAGTGGAGAATTTGTTCGGATCTCTCCTCCCTGTCCGACATTATTTACTTCTGGGTCACAGTACCTTGCAGTGCAGGGCATCTGTGTTTAGTCTGCACTAGCACTTCAGCTGATTTAGGTGAGAAAACTAGTGGCCATAGAGCGCAATAACCAGAAAAATGCTAGCATGTGCTTATCAGGACAAGATATGTGTCTATACCAGAATTTAGTAGCATATCCCTCTATATCAGAATATAATAGGATATCCCTCTATACCAGAACATGCCAGGATATACCTCTATACCACTAAATGTCAGAATAGTTCTCTATATCATAATATACTAGGCTATTTCTCTATACCAGAACATGCAAGTTGCCCCCTATATCAGAACATGCCAGTGTATTCCTCTCTATATTACTAAATGCCAGGATCTTCCTCTATACCAGATGGTGCCAAGAAGTTCTTCTATACTTGAATATGCCAGGATATTCCTCTATGCCAGAACATGTCAGAATATCCTTCTATACCTGAACACGCCAGGATATTCCTCTACACAATTTAATACCTAGATTTCCTCTATGCAACTAAACGCCAGGATATCACATTAAATTTGGGGATGTTCCTTTATACCAACAAATGCCAGGGTATTTCCTTATACTGCTAAGTGCCAGGATATCCCTTTATACTACAACATGCCAAGATGTTTCTCAATACCAGAACATGGCACAATATTTCTAAGTATGACTACATGCCAGGATATTCCTCTATATCAGACCTACCAGGATTTCCCTTTGGGAATGCCTAGATATTCATGTGTCTCACAACATGCCCAGAGATTGATAGATACTATACAGCAAACATAGAAATGTAGGTAGACAACTGGCAAACCTCTTAACTAATCTAAGGAAGCTGCTGCTGAAACTTCATGAAATATATTCAGAGAAGAAGACTAACTTGTCTTCCATATCTAACGCTCCTTTTTATTATTCTATCTAACACCACATTATAGCTCCTATAGACATAGTGCTAGCTTCATATCAATACCCACCAGTACAGTTGTATGTAAGCTGTGCTTGATTCTTCCCTCCTCATACATATACATCATAAGTATATAACTTACAGTTTGCAGTGTTATATTGACTGCTTTGGATTTAGAATGAATAAAATATTTTTTTTTTAATGATACACTATATTACTATACTATACTATATTATATCACTATATAATATCACTGTGAAGGTGCAAGTCAACTCAAATTAAATTATTATAGAAAAAAAAGAGTTTCTGTAGAACTCCCAGGGGACTCTTACCAAATCTGCTGTGGTCCTGCCTTGTGCCATGCACGGTGCCATTAGGGAAGATCTCTAGGTGGAAGCCAGTTCTGCAGTAGAGTTGCCTTCTCCTCAGGATGCCCTTTAGGTGGGCAAAATCAGTGGGAGAACCTCGTTGCAGCCTCCCTTCTATCTGACCCAGTCTTTCATTCAGAAACCCAGGAGAGTCAGCTAAAGGAACATTTCCAAGAGATGAAGAAAATCCATGCAAATCTATATCCAGAGATGCCAAAAAGCCACCAACTTCAGCCATTGCAAGAGATGACAGAGATGGGCACAGTGCTGTCAATTTAAGTCTCCCAGACTTTCTAGGGGAAGCAAGAAGTGAACTTTGTGGGGCAGTCAGATGAGAAATATGCTGTTGATGTCCACCAACTTGTCAATGCCTCTTGGTTCCAGCAGCCCCTCTGTGTAGATGAGTCCACGAGTGACCTTGTTCCAGTGGGGAATTGAAGTCTTGTCCCTCCTTATTAATCTCCTCTTGCTTTTCATAGCTGGGTCTGTCTAGCTAAGAGATGAAAACTGCACTTTATATACATAACACACTCCCCTTAACATTGACTTACTGGATATTTAAATACAAGCCACACCTCATTATTATTCCCCCTGGCTAAAGCTTTTTTTTCCCCTCTGATCCATTTAGTTCTTTTTGGAGAGAAAAAAAGATGTTGCACTCCCTCCTTTATTATAAGAAAGGAAAAATGTGCACATGGCAGTGAGGCAGAACAGTTTCTGGCAAAGTCCCTGATGAAATCATGAGTGTGTGTGTGTGACCTGAGTGTTGTACACAAGTCAGCCTGCACTCACACACTACACATAGGTGTCTGCTCACTGCCCCATAGCACAGGCTCACTGCACATCAATGGGGATAGGGGGCTTTTGAAAAATGATACAGCATAGTTTATGGCTGGATATTTTACAAGTCACTAGAGAGGGGGGATGTATATATCTGCATCTATACTGTACATGTGAGACAAGCTGAAGTCTGTCCACCTTTTTCATGTTGAGAACAGGTGTTTCCCCCAGATCATTTGTGCCCTGTGATACTGTGGCTGGAACTGCAGCTGTCAAGGGAAACTCAAGAAAGAGACTGAGGACAGAAGGAAAACTGAGACAGATAATGTGACTGACTGATCCCAAGTGATAAACTTAGGGGGTGATGAAACTATAATACACATGGTACTAGAAGCAGGCTCCATACAGCTAGCTCTCATACTGTACCTATATGTTATATGGCCAGTATGTGTACTGGTGCCTGCATTTCCATACAGGTAAGTACAGTACAGGGGATTAAACGCAATCCACAAACCCACCTATCCATTCAGTGCAACCCAAGCGTCTGTCTGGAGCAAGTCTATAACCTCACCAGGGAGAGTGTGAGACGAGGATGCGGCCACTAGAAGGCGCTGTTGTTCACTTGTTGGATGGTTCACCTGCAGACGTCTGGAAGGAGCTGCCGTTCTGTGGAGCTGAGCTTCTTCGCATGAGAAGGTTTTCGGGAACTGCTTGGGTCCTGTTGCAATCAGGTGTCAGCCCCTATGCAAAAGCGAGACTGAAAGGCAGGCCCAGTGGTCTCCAGGGAGGAGTCACCGAACATTCCTGAGACTGGGGAAATGTCATTTACATGCTGAACCTAGCATAGTTCTACACCCCCATCCAGGAGAAAAGAAAGGCATTGGGGAAGGGGGTTAGTTACACTTGTTTAAATATGATCCGAGCCCTGCTTCATACTGATGTGGCTGATGAGCCTCCATTCTCAGCAGCTTAGATCTGAACAGGTAGGAGCAGAATAATAATATTAGAATGACCATCATCACTCCACCATTATAAGTGGTTGCAGAACTATGTGCATTGACTCTATGTATCATCTATGGGAAATACCTTGTTCTGTAAACTAAAATGTAAGAAACAGATCATTTAGGACCTTCCTAGACAAAGCATCTCCATAGATCTGGACTGGCGTTACACTTGACAACGTCCACAATGATTATTATAGTGCGAAAGACAATGTATGATCCTAGTCATTGTGATATGGTTACCTTTACATGGCAGTAGTTTGTTTAGAAGCATTGGCCTAGATTTATCGGTCTGTGTAAACAAACACTGGTGTCATTTGCCCACAGTCAGCTCAGATTATGTTTTACCGTCACTTGTTATGATACCAAAGCTGAGCTGTGATTGGTTGCTTGGGGCAAATTCCACCAATTTAAAGTGGCTGTTCCAGGATAGGGCATAACTTACTGATTGCAGGGGTTCTCAAGGATGGGAACCTGACTTTCCTACTGATTGGAGCAGTGGTGGGCATTAATTTTCTGTAGGAGCGGCCAGAGATAGCTAAGTGTTGTTCTCTGCAATCTTTGGCCGCTCCCATGGAGTATACATGCGTGACCATCACTGCATTCTGAGGAGAGACTAAGGGGCATTAAGGGGCCTGTCCTTAAAATTGTGGGAGATCACAGCAAGCATGACCTATCCTAAAGGATAGGGCATAACTTCATTTCATTGAACGACCCCTTTTTTATTGATTGATGATAACACTGTGACCTCCAGAGCCTCATTGATGAAGGTTTAGGCCATTTTCACAGAATAGTACTGGGTCAGTATTTTGTATCAGTAGTTATAAGCCCAAAGCCGGAGTGGAACAAACACTGAAAAATATATGATTGAAAGATGCGTATATATTCTGTTTTTGGGTCTACTTCTCATTTTGGGTTACACACAGTGGGGGAGATTTATCAAACATGGTGTAAAGTGAAACTGGCTCAGTTGCTCCTAGCAACCAGTCAGATTCCACCTTTCATTCCTCACAGATTCTGTAAAATGAAAGGTAGAATCTGGTTGCTAGGGGCAACTGAGACAGTTTTATTTTACACCATGTTTGATAAATCTCCCCCAGTATATGTAAAATATGGACCAAATTACTATTATGCAAGAAAGGTCTTAGGACAGAGTCACATGCGCACAATATGACCATCCAGTTTTTGGCAGTTTGATGGGCATTTTTTGGATGTCCGTCATTTTGAGCCCAAATAACAGACGATATTATGAAATAACGGCTGTTATTTTGAAATAACAACTGTTATTAGGCCTTGAAATGATGGACGTCCAAAATGGGTAGGTCAAACAACCAAAAAAGACGTGAGGTCATGGACTCTGGATGCATTTTTATGCCTGTATAATGATACAAACTGAATGCATCACTATGAAGCTGTCAGTGTGCGTTGTTAGACCAGGATTTGTGGTCATAGCTCAAAGTCAACAAGAAAGTCAACAAGACAATTGGTTTGTCATTTTTACCCAACTTTTGGTCTTATGCAAAGAGTACAACATCTAAAGAGGTAGTAGTATGTACACCACTGCCATCACAGCTCTCCAGGCACCAGAAGCCACGTGTCAATAAATGTAGCAATTACTGAAAATAACTGGAGGAGCTAGAATAGATTCCATGTCAAACTGTACAGATTTTCTTTCATTTATGTTTCTTTCAGAAGTAGACCCTGCCAGTTTGTCACTCTCTGTAAATCCCAGTAAATCCATTAAGCCACATCACAGTAGGGCAAAACCTTAAGTGGAAAACAGAGAAAAAAGATTTTGACTCCTGTTTTGACTCCTGATTTACAGTGTCTTCCAAATACTGATGCAGAATATTGTTATGTTACAATGGCCTTCCAATAGAGAGTGACTGGACCTGATGGCCTATGCATCACTAGTGGCTAGGGGTTCAATATGCTTTCAGTAATGGTATTTGCACTAGTCAGGGGTTTATGACACATCCTACCAGCATGAAGTGAAATGATCTATAACAAAAACCTTTAAAACATATTTGAATGCAAAACTAACAGACTCAGGAATTACTATTGGGTGACAGTGCATTGTGCTAGACTTATCCATGTATTGCTTTTTCATGTCATGTCTATTTATATACTTATCTTGTATGGCAGACTCAAAAAAGTTTCAGGGAAATATTGTGCACATGAGACTGTTGAGTGACTTCATGTAGTCTGTGGCCTGCGACTGTCACATGGCAGTTGCCATTGCAGCTGTCATACAACAAAAGGTCTGTTTCCCCAGCCATTCTGGGCCAGTTACTAATTTCAACCCAGAAAATATTTAATAAGATGCTTAACTTACAGATACAACAATGTGTTCTTAGAAAATAAGCTGTGAAAGTCAAGTTGACACTATTGGATCCATCAGCAAAGCTGTAACAACTGTAAAGACATTACAGTTGAGGTAATAGCTGTCTGGTCTCCTCCCCCCATACATAAATATAGTCCAGGAGAATGTGTCACCTCTATACTCTATGGTCACAAAGGGCTAATTATACAATATTCATTTTTTAATAACAAACAGCTCTAAGTAAAGCTCATTTCATTGCACAGTTTTTACTTTATCTAATGTCCACTATTGGAATAGTATGTTTCTTTCTCTCCAGATTTTCTGTTCTGCATGTGAATTTGACAATATCCCAAAAGGCTGAAATCCAGTTTAATTAAAGGGAACCAATCACCTTCCTAATAGAGTGTGACTTCAATACCTTACAGCTGCCGGCATAGCTCACCGATACTGTGCTTGGTAGACTTTGGCGGGGCAGCAATTTCAAAATATCGATGCTGTATCCTCCATCCAGGTGCCTGATAAGTAGACATGAGGGCGGAGCTACAGTGGTATGTTGTCATGCTGCCTCCACCCTCTACTACCAGCTCCTCACACTTGATTGGCAGCCAGAGCTCTGGGCATTGCAGTAAGTTCCCAGCACTCAGGCTGCCAATCCATATTAATCAACATGGATGTTTGGAAACTGCCACCCCGCCGGAGTCTGCTGGGCACATACCATTTGCAGAGCCTCATTTTAAACCTTTAACAGCTAAAGAATAGAGAGTAAAATCAGAAAAATGGCTGTCTTTATTTTTCTGCCATTTATAATTCAAGATGAGGCTCAAAAAAATAATGTTAAAATGGTTAGGCCACATTCGCACATGCTGATGAACACGTGGCCAAAACTAAAATCCCACACATTCACCAATAGACATATGATGTCAATAATCCCTGCGACATTGTGCTGCCATTGATAAATGCATGGGGGCATGGTTTCAGCATGTGCTAACTTGGCCTTAGACCTTTACAAGTAGCCAGCCACGTTCCTGTTACCTACATTGTAGCCTTGCTTCCCTATCATACTAAGTGCTAAGAATTTAGTGCAGACAGGATGTCAATATTAACCTGTATCTGACTATAGTTGGTGGAAGCCTGTATATGAGTATAATTGGGGGAAGGGGGCAAACACCAATGGGCAAATGAGTCAAAATTCTGGAGTAATTTGTGCCATAAGACTGTCTTACGTGACTTGCACCAAATTTAGGCTACATTGGGGAACATAGTTGGCAAAGGCGTCCATCTTGTTATATAGATGGCCGCTAATAATGATCATGATGTTTATTAGCAACCATCTATAAAACAGCATGCCCGCTTTTGCCCGATATGTTCCCAAAGTGTTAACTCTATTTTAATTACTTCAGATACTCTATAGACATTTCCCCCTGTAACCAATAAAAGGGGCGACACTGTGTGCCTAAAACGTGCACTAATACAAATGATGCCTTCAGCTCTAATAATCGCTAAAATTTTAAATGCTTTATTAAAACATGTTAAATACCAGACATGTCAATGCATTTCAAAGTGAAAACTTGTTAATCATGGCCCATTTCAATCATGGTGAGTTTATGCCAATAAATAGTTTGTCAAAACTTAGGATAGAGAGTCTAAGAAGGTTTGTATTGCCTAAGAACCAGGCAGTTTAAAAAAAATTCGGGCCCAAGTTTCAGAAACAAATTTCAACACGAGTCTACAAAAGCTGCATATAAATGTATTAATTTTACTGCTGTGTATTGAAAATCAATGTCACTAGAACACTTGAGCAGCTGCTGGGGGATTAGGCTCAAATGTTCGCTACATGCAGGGTCCTCATAACTCAGAATTTGGGTTAACAGCATCTGTGAAGTGTCTCCGTCTATTACAAGATTCTAGCTTGTACAGGAAATTCGAACTCTTATTCATTCAAGCAACGGTGAGCTGTAAAATTACTCAATACCAGTAATGAAATAAGCCAGTAACTTATGGGAGCTCAGTGTGTCATGTCTTTCCCTCGCTGTTCATCCTGATGGTTTGATGTGGTCACATTTCTCAAAGGAAAATGGCCTGGATTACAGAAAATCTTTGTCCACATTCGCAAGAAGAGTTGATACTGGGAATTTAGCTGGGATCAGCCACTTCAAAGTAGAGCCATACTTTTGGGTATTGAAAGGAGCCTGCGTGAACATTTGCAATCCACTTCAAGAAGTCCAGATGTCCAGAACTTGAATCATCATATTGTTTTATAACAGAATTTTTTTTTATTTAAACATACAACATTAATTTTACAAGTAAACCTTCTGTGCCTCACAAGGTGGTCAAACAGCGGGATCCATTACAGGCTATATTAGCGATAGGTAATTATCACAATTGATAGTTAGAAATAGAGGACTGACCTTGTAATTGATCTTTGTAGAACACAACATGTATGTGTGTATATAACGTTTATAAAAAGTTAATTTCTCTTCATATGGTGGACTATTTGTATTCTGTGGATCTACTCTATCTCTTTCCATATTTATGAGCCTCACTTATAGATAGACAGCAGTAATTTTACAGCTTCTCTATATGAAGCCTATATATAGGCTGGAGGTCGGTTTCTTAAGTTTTTGTTTGAGCTGGACAATATGTGTGATTGATGTTCAAGACATCTGTGAATGATGAAGCCTTTTATGTTTCTTTACTTTGTCTCATAGATGAATTTGTTCTTTTGAGCTTTGAAACTCCGACCATCCCTGACCCTACCAGCGCACTTGTAGCTTCACCAGGCATCATGACTTTTAGTATTTCTTTCTGTCATGGCCTGGTCAAAGTATTCTACACCCCTAACAAATGAAGCACTTTATATACCCTTTACTGGGTGGAAGAACAGCAGTATTACTAAGATGTAACAGGCTATGTGTGCTGCTCAAAGAAGTGCAAGAAGAAACATTTTCTTCATTTTCATCCAGATATTCTTCCCAGCACATATCTTATTTTGTTCAGGAATACTGGAATAAAAAAATTGAGTAACCCCAATTCTATATATAAGCAAGCTCATAATCTATGTTCTAGAAATTGTTTTACAAATCATTTTCCCGGTAATAAAACATGCACTCTGTATAACATTGTGAATCCTCAGAAGGCACTGAGCATGTGCCAAAAAAAAGTAAAGGTGCAGGAGGCATATAAACAATTATGTTTGGCACATTTTATACGAGAAATTAGAAGGAAATGTTTCTACTATAGGGAGCAGTGAGTACATCATGTCCTATTGTGAGAACACTGCTAGTATAAAACCACACCTTCACTTCCTTAACCCATTCCATCCAGAAGTTTTTTTTTTTTTTTTTTTTATCAGCAACAATGCCTGAAAAACAAGGACACTGTTTCATAAATGATCTAGTTTTGCTACTGACTTTTTAACTAAATGTTTCATATGGGACTCTTTTTTTTTCATTTGAAATTATGTATATTTATTAACAGAAATATTAGGACATGGGCAAATAGAGGAGAAACTGTTAGGGTCGTTCTGTGGAATAGCTGTAAACGAACAAAAACTTGTTTAAATAATTAGTATGTAATTCTGTAATGTCTGATTGTCATTTTATGTATCCCCTGAATGGTAAATAATATGTTTATTTATACAGTATGTCACTATATCAATAAACATATTATTATAGAGCTTAGGCTGATCAATTGAGAATTGTGCCTTTCCTCAGGCCTAGACTGGACCTTTAACCCCTTCTTGACCAAAGGTCATTGATGCACAGATGTCCAAGTCACAGTGGAGCAGCGCTCTTCTCCTGCCTTCTCCTCTCCTCCTGCTGTCTGGGGCGTCATTTTATGCACCATGTGCTATAATTTACCAAAATATATTTGGTATCATATTGGTGTTAAAGAAAAGTCTTGATCGCTTTTTCATATTTTTTTTTCTGATATATAATTTTAAAAAATTAGCAATCCTGGTGTTTCCCCCCCCCCCCCCCTCTTTTCATTTAAACTGTTAACCATGCAGGAACAATAATGTTTCTCTTTCTCTTTTGCCTGTCAGAGAAAGTGATTGGAACCTGCGGGGGCAGTGAGGAAGTGAAGACTCTAACTTGCTGTTCTGTTCACATAGGACCGAGGATGCTAAAAATGCAGGTAATGAATGAATCACTTTATTTAATATGCAAATTAGGTTTGGTGCACTGGGGCCGGGACTACAGCCCTTAAGGCCCTATTACACAAAATGATTAGCGGCCGTATTCGGCCGATAATCATCTTGTGTAATAGAAGGAAACAATCAGCCAACATGAACAATGTCGGCAGATCGTTGTAGTCGTTTGTCTTTCAATGTGTTGAAAGAAAAATGACTAATATAGCAACTATCTGCTTCTGTCGCTCTCGTTTGCTCCTCTCAGTCATTCCATGTAATAGGGGCTTTAGTGCACTGATCAGCCTGCTGACCCGCCCATCACTGCAGAGTGCCCCCTTATCATTCATGAGAAGGAGCGAGTCAAATTGGTGTACTCAGGGCTTACTAAACAAAGTCTTGATTTTCCCAACATATACTAGTATAAAAATATACTTTTCAATAATGTTATATTACAAAGTAATATTAACTTTATTAAAGAAATATGTAAAAAGGTTCTCTAGAGTACCCCTTTAACATTATCAGACTCTGGAAAACCTTAAGACAGTACCATTTTTTTTAAAAACCTAAAGCGATAACTTTATTGTACTCTACGTTTATAAACCTGTGTTGTTTGGATGGGCTTTAAACATTCAAGCACATAGAATACAGGATAAAGGCTCACAGTCTACTATCTATAGGGTTTTACAGCTGAAAACACAGGTGCAATGAAGTTTGCACCCTAGGTGGCATCTGTTCTAATTGTGCGAGAATTCAGCTTACACCTCCACTTCACGCCCTCTTTTCACAACATTGTATTCCTTTTCTGCCATGATTTGGGTATCTAACAGTTTTGGTTATGTTACATAGCAGAAATGCCATGTGATAAACAGAATAGATAATAACGGTTAAATTATTATAGTCTTGTCTTGTCTAGGTTATTAGGCTTTGTTGCCCACCCAACCTTCACCTTTAGGAATAACAACAACAGACGTAAGTGATGTTTTTGATCAGTCAACTAAAAAAATTTGTTTAGATCAGAATAATGTCCCAATTGGTTCCAGAGGTCAATTCTATTAATGTAACAACTTTCTATGTTTGCATTGGGAAATTGTGTGGCTGGTGCTTACCTGTCACCTGTCAAGCCTGGGAAATGAAATTAAATTAGCACATGTTAAACACATACTCCATTAGGAATGTTTTGTAAGATTTTTGTTCCTGTGTGGTGGCTGATATGCTAAGTGCTTTGGTAAAAAGCTGACTCTTAATGTTGTCACACATACCTGAAAGGTTTATTCCTTGGGTGCAGGAATGTTAGAAAAACGATGTATCACAATAGAGTGTGAGAAAGTAAAAACGTGTTAGGACTGCCTTCCCTGTGTTCTTCCTACTAGCAGCAGACTTGCTTTGCATATTTTGTTTATTTGGCATTGAGCTTTTACGTGCTGGTATAAGCCTGCTAGGTCCGTAATGTAAGCATTGTTACTCTAACCACATTGTTTCAAAGTAAGGACAATAGGCCAACCCCTTTAACTCTAAAATAAATATTACAAAAAAGTATATTTTACACATTGTTATAGGTCCACTACTACATGAATTCATAGATTTGAATAATATAAAGCACAATAAAAAGATTACATTTACCAATATACATTTCTATATATTGTATTGTCAACATTCCATTCAAGAACAAAACTACACTAAAACCAAACTGTATAATGTGTATAATCTAACAATGATGCAAGATAATACATAAACGGAAGAACAACCACAATCAATTAAAACAGCATTAAGCCTTATTTATGAGATCCATAATACAAAGAAGACATATAAAAAAGGAAATAGTAACAACAACAACAAAAACAACAACAAAAAACCTTAACATTTCAGTCAGATGTGTTATATAAGGAGAACAAGGACAATCTCATATTTTATGTCTAATAGAAAAGCCATATCATAAAAGTTCATATCATTTCAGTCCTTCTTAAAGGTGAGTGCAGACATTGCATATATAGGATCTTACTAGGTAGAAATAGTAAATTGTAACCTATATTTGCCAATTGAAAACAATATTTCTCTTTGTGGTAGACAATGCTAAAAGGGTTACTTACTTAAAGCAGATAATGGCATGACCAGTTCAGGTAATGTTAGGAAAATGTCCATCAGGGTAATGAATAATTTTGTTGAACAGGTCCTATGATATACCAATAAACATAGGATAAAAGGCCCCATCCCAGAAACAAGAGACACACCCATGAGTCACTACATACTCCCATTTTATAGAAGCCTCCGGCTACACTGCCTTCTAGTCTTACCATATTTGGGACTACTAAAATGTGAGCTGCCGATATTGATTTTTATTTGGAAAAAAAAGTTTAAATTATGTACTGTTTATGTCAAAAATAATAACCTTTATTTATTGCTAACATACAGAGGGCATAAATACACTGTGAGACAAAGATTTTGTGCTGCCCATAGATTGGATGAGTTGGCATTTATTGTTTTTAGACAGGAACAGGAATTGGTGATAAGCATCAGAACAGCTATGAGACAGGAAAGGTGAGGTTTTTTAAGCTAAAAAAAATTCAGACAACCACTTTAAATACTGTATGTGGTATTGATTCTCTATCCACAGAATAAGGGATAAATGAATGAAGTCTGGGGACCTGATCACTGGGACAGGGTCTGTACAGAGTGTAATGGTTGTGCTAGGTTACTAAGGATTAGCTTCCATTGAAGTCAATGATGCCATCTATGATTGATTTCCATCTAGCCAATAAATGAAGATTCAGATAGAAACCACCCAAACACCAAAATAACAGGTGATGGTCTGTGGATACATTTTCTGAATAGACAGTGGACGTATAGACTGCACAAATACATTGAACGGGACACCTGTGAGTTAGGCCTCATGGACATGACCAAAGTCTGCTAAAAACCCCTAAATTCTCCTTCATATGCTTTATATGAGAATGGATATTTACTGTACCTCTGGGAGAAAAACTGTTCCAAGTCATCCCACGGCATATAAATCAATGTCAATCATCCAGAGCGTGGAGAAGAGGGGAGCCATGAAGCAGCATTTTAGCAGATGGGCCTGCCTCTTTGACTCTTCAGCTCAGAACAAAATAAGAGTTCTATAATTTATGAAAAGGCCATCAGCTTTCCAAAAGGTACAGTGTGTTTTATTATGCCATTGTTTCTCAGCCCATGTTTGCTGTTCATAGCATGCAGATGGGCTGACAGATTCCCTTTAAATGTGGATTTGTTGTTTACCCATGTAAATGTGGCTTATTGTTTTCCATGGGAAACCATCTCCCTGAGAAACTTGATAAAGGATGTGACAATTCATTATACAAGGAGCTCTGTAAATGACACTGTTACCATATCTAACACTTTTCTCACTGTGATGATGATGAAATGGGCAGTGAGTGTACATTATGACACACACACACACACGCACACACACACACACACACACACACACACATTGAGGCATCGTGGCATTTCTGGCCAACATTATGTTGTGCCAGGTGAAAAGAGAAGTGATGGATGATGTAGCTTGGTGCTTAGTATAAGGGCCCATTCACACTATGGAATCGGCACCGAAATTACACTCAGAACCCCTGCCCGCTGAATCCCGTCTGCTATCTCTTTTAGTAGGAGGCCTTGCGCACCTCCGTGCCTCTCCGCTCAAATGTGTACGGGCCCTTACACTGTATTCACACAGTGTAAAATAAAGGCTGCTATTTGATACTCATCGTCACTCATCGTCAAAATGACTGACATTTTAATTGGATGTCCGTCATTTAACGGCAGTTATATTATAACAATAGCCGTTATTATACGAATAATGGCCATTATTTGCCATTAAATAATAGCAATCCAATACAAAAAGTCTGTCTTTTTGATGGTGTGTAAACATAGCCTGAAGTTTGGTAGATGTGGGTCTTAAAATCCTTGCACGTGGAATTGAGCAGTGTGGAGGAGGAATAGTAAACTTATCATAACATTTGTGATATTTATATGGCATTCAGCATGTTATAAAATACCTATAGGGAGAGCTCATATGTAATATAGTCATGTGTATGAGGCCCGTAAAAATTCATGTTTTAATAGAACAGTACCTGAGTATAATCAAACACAGGTTCATCCAAACTGAGCTATTAAACTAAATGTGATAGTAATAGATAACAAGAAAAAAAATGGTGTTAAAATGAACATAAAGCACCAGCACTAATATAATCTGAACACTTTACTTACTGCTTTGTGTTATGGTTTTTATTTGACTGCAGTACAAATTACTCATTCGCAATATATTAGGTTAGATCTATTTGAGAACCACCAAGACAGTAAAATCTTATTTCCACCAGTGTTCCACAATAAATCCCTCGGAAAGGTCTCAGTGGAAGCTTTGAAGACCTCCCACTGACACGGAGCTAAACGCCTAGAAGGTTCCAATAATTCAATTTACATCACAGAGGAATATTCACTGTCAGACTCACTAAGAAAAGTGGTGCTAAATCAAACATCATCTAATCATGTTAGACAAAGTTTTGGCGTGTGATGCCACACAAACAACATGAACTAACTAAATAAAAGACACACTACATCTCATTTATTAAGAGTCAGTGAAAGCATAGGGGGAGATTTATCAAACTGGCGTAAAGTAGAATTGTCTCAGTTGCCCCTAGC
This sequence comes from Dendropsophus ebraccatus, assembly GCF_027789765.1. NCBI lineage: Eukaryota > Metazoa > Chordata > Amphibia > Anura > Hylidae > Dendropsophus > Dendropsophus ebraccatus. Next base: position 46,703,914 of record NC_091463.1, read on the forward strand.
AACCAGTCTGATTTTACCTTTCATTCCTCACAGATTCTTTGAAAAATGAAAGGTGGAATCTGATTGGTTGCCGGGGGCAACTTAGAAAATTCTACTTTACACCAGTGTGATAAATCTCCCCCACAGTTTATATGTGAAAAAAAGATATGATAGAGGCGTTTTCATTACTAAAATATATATGAAGAAATCAAATATACCGACATAGCTTCAGCAGTTTAACATTTGTACAAAATACTGCAAATTTTGGGCTGGGTCAACACATAGCAATATGGTCGTAGTTTTTTTTTTTTTTTTTTTTTAATCAGCGCCAGAGTACCCCTATAGGACACAGGGAGAGCTGCTGTTTAATGGTGTAAATAACTGTCGGCCCAGTCAACAGTTATCTCTCCCTTATACCCCATACACATGAATGTTTGGCGCAAGCTTATCTCTCCAAGAACAAAGGGATTGGGCTATGAAATCCATCATGCCTCACCCTATCTCCACTGACATTATCCTTTGGTGGAGACATGGAAAGGCCCCCTACACCTTTTACTAATGACTGAACCTGCTGTCAACGGTGGAATCAACTGATTTTAGTATAAAGTATATGGGGACCTTAAGATAATAGGTGACCAAAATGGACAATTTTGGCCATTTCTGCTGAGAGTCTGATATACTGCAGCCGAAAAACCCAGTATTGCACATTTGTGAGATCATACCAAATGGGGCTTAGGCTCAATGTGGGTTTTTCTATACCCCCCCCCCCCCCACACACACACACACAAAAAGTTAATTGAGCTGAGCTGTAATACCACATACAACCTGAGGACAGATGTGGTGCTGTTTGTGCAATAAAGTAACTGTGTTTTTAAAATCTTGGATAACCCATTTAATAGGCAAGATAGTGATTGTTTTATTTGATTCCTTTTGCTTATATAGCACCAACATATTCCACAGCACAGTATGGGGATTGTCCCTAACCTTTTCCTGTCCTAAATCTCAGATATACACTCTCAATCCAGTTTCACGAAAACATCCAACAGTTACATAAAAAAGGTCAAAGTGACTATAAGTGACTACAAGTCAACAACATGGTACCCATTTCCCTTTTTTTTTGGAATACAATAGAGAACCAGGAAATACTAGAGGTGACAAACATTCAGAGGCATTGCGGGGCAATAAAATCACACAGTTGTGAAAAAAATACAAAGTACTTCAAAAGCTATGGAGAAAAGAGGCGGTGGGGTCATATTAACATATTCTACAGTCCATGTGTGAGCTGAGAGTTGCACAGTGACATAAAGACATCCCAATATAGTGCAGTCTTAATAAAAAGGTGGCTATAAAAAGTTTCAGGTCATTGAATGACCTCTGATAGGGCTTTTACTGAAATTGCTTCACTTCAAGGGTGAGAATTGCCAGGTCATTAGCTTGTTAAAGTGTGTTATTGGCATCATCATCTGAAAGAATGAAAAGGGTGAAGTTTTCTTCTCACTTGCTTACTGAGACACTCAGCTAACACCACAGTCTGAGAGTCATCCACTGAACCAGCAACAGGTGATACATGGGGAAAACAAGTAACCCCAGGTCACCTGCTAAATACAGTAACCCCTCATTTATAGACTTTCCAGCTGTAATGTTAGGATACACTGTGTCACTGGATACAAAATGTGTTGCTTTGCCATTAAAGAGGTTGTAATGTCTGAACAACTCCATATGGCATTGTATATAGAAGCTTATGTAGAATGCTTAGACCAGAATGTTTTATGATGTTCGGTTACAATAAATACCAATAAAGGCTATAATAAGGTGGTATGTCTACTACTTTCGAACTGTGCATGTTCCCTCTGCACCATTTTACAGCCTGTGGCCTATTGGTGGTATTAGTGATATTAGTTTACGTTCCCATCAGTTTTTTTCACCCAATCTTTCCTCCAAAAAGCCTAGTTGGAAGAGAATACATAGCCTTGAATGTTCCTTTCCAACGCTACATTGTTACCAATGGTCACAACCCCTTAAGCAACTGAGAAATATTTGCGGTAAAGAAGATAACCTTGTTCTTATGATCACTTCTGGTTTAAAATAGTCCCCATTCAGCCATCACTAATCAAATGATGCATACTCAGGTTTGGGGTTCGGAACCTTTTGTTTTTGGGAGATAAACTGCCACCAGTGGTGTCTGGCAGCTGCTTTCTTCTATCACCTCATTCAGAATACATGCACAAGCAAGACATAAACTTTTGTAACACACCAGTGGGTGTGGACCTGCTATGTTACCTTACAGATCTGCAGAAAGAATCTGTGGAGCCTCATTTAATCTCAAAACACGTAACTAGCCAGATATCACTCCAGGGAAAGACCTAGCCAAGGGGTGGCTCCTGTAAGGAAACCACCAAAACCACCATATTAAGTGGCCCTTTTAGTCAATATCCAACCAGCTAAAGAAGACACTGTAGGCTGCTAGCAACAGTGGTCATGTGGTGGACCACCAGATTATGTTGTGCTGGTGGTTGTGATACAGCTCAGCCAGTGATGGTACTGTCGTGGCGCCAGTGCTGGTTCAGCACACAGGAGTGGTGGTGTACCTGCTTTTAGTGGTGGCTGGCTGTACCTGCCTCAAATAGTCAGTGACTGGACGCCCTTGGGCTCTTGTCACAGTGGTCTGGAGTTGAAAGATGACCCACCCAGACTGTCGGTACTGACACCCACAGACAGGGGAGAGAGCCCAAGGAGTGTGTAGCCTGTATGTGTAGGTGCTGGTGCAATGATCACCAGTAGAATAAATAAAAGGACTTTACTAATAGTTTCTTGTGATACAGGATACACTGGTAACAGATAACTTCTTTGGTACAGACTTGTGTTCACTGGATCTGTGATGGGAGATACTTTAAGTGCTGAGGTAGAGTAGCAGTGCTTGTGTAGCTCAATGTTGAGCAGTGAAGAGAAGTGTTAGGGTGCCTTCACAACTACCGTATCGCAGTAGAAAATCCGCTGCGGATCCGCAGCAGATCCGCAGCGGATTTAACTAAATGAATGAACACAGCACTAAATCCGCACTTACAAATCTGCTGCGGATCCGCAGCGGATTTGACAGTGCGTATTTAATGATGTGTTCATTCATTTAGTTAAATCTGCTGCGGATCTGCTGCGGATCCGCAGCAGATTTTCTACTGCGATACGGTAGGTGTGAAGGCACCTAAGGGTATATTCACACGGACGGGCTCGCAGCGAGAATCTCGCTGCGAGCCCGGCAGGTCCTGGCAGTTCCCATACACTACATACTTGCTGCGGTCTAAACGACCGCAGCGAGTATGTAATTATACCGCCCTTAACCCCTTCTGCTCCCGCCCGGCTCCCCCGCTGTAAGCATACATTACCTGTCCTCGCTGCACGGGTCCGGCGTCCTGCTCTCCCGACCGGCCAATCAGTGGCTGCAGCTGGGTAACACACTAATTGGCCGGGCGGGAGAGCAGGACGCCGGACCCGTGCTGCAAGGACAGGTAATGTATGCTTACAGCGGGGGAGCCGGGCGGGAGCAGAAGGGGTTAAGGGCGGTATAATTACATACTCGCTGCGGTCGTTTAGACCGCAGCAAGTATGTAGTGTATGGGAACTGCCAGGACCTGCCGGGCTCGCAGCGAGATTCTCGCTGCGAGCCCGTCCGTGTGAATATACCCTTAGGTGCCTTCACACCTACCGTATCGCAGTAGAAAATCTGCTGCGGATCCGCAGCAGATCCGCAGCAGATTTAACTAAATGAATGAACACATCATTAAATACGCACTGTCAAATCCGCTGCGGATCCGCAGCAGATTTGTAAGTGCGGATTTAGTGCTGTGTTCATTCATTTAGTTAAATCCGCTGCGGAGCCCGCCCGTGTGAATATACCCTAAAGGAGTTTGTCTTGAGAGCTCCAATTCAGGGTAGTAGTGTGGTTTGCTGGAGATACTTGAGAGAAGAAAACTTGTGAGAAGAATATTTGTGCCTGTGTTTTATCTAAACCACCTTCTGCCCTGCAGTGTTGGGATACCCTTCCTATCAGCATGACACAAGCCCCAGTCTTGGTTGAAATTATCCGGTGTCACCTGCGCTGCAAGATACAGTATGTAGACCTTCGTAAGGTTGCTTTGCTCTATCTGGGTCAGTTTATTTGTACTAGGACACTGCCCTACACTTTTCAGAGGGGTTCAATCACGGCGTGGCTGCGGTAATCTCTGAATTGTCCTCCTGTTTGGGTCTAACACCACACAGTGTCTGTATTTATAGTCTTAGAAGTGAAATTCTCTGGGTTCTCCATACATGTGTGTCTCTGACTAACAAAGGTTGACTGTCCCGGACAGGGATCCTGGCAGAGCCAGGCCCCGGCTAAGGTCAGCAGGGATGCCTGTTCTGTGTGTGTCCTACTCCTCCGAGAATCAGAGGGAAACTGACTGACTGACGCTACACTTCCTCTACCCAAGTGACTACTTCCTACCAGGGTATGTAAAAGCTCTTGTGAGTGGTGGAGAAGAGAGTGCGCAAAGAAAGAGGAACAGACATAGGTAAGAGAAAAGAAGTGTCTTCACTGGACAACAGGATCACAGAATAAAAAGGAAAAACAGTAACCCAATTTCCTGTCCATTTCCGTGGTGTTTCCATCATTTTCTGAAGCTGACAGGTTTTAAAGCAAGCTTCCCTGAGCTTGGGTCCCCTGCAAAAATGCTCAAGTTTCCCATTGACTTCAATGGGGTTCGTTTCTTGAAATGAGCAGCCGAGCAGCGGGAAATATTCGTCTCGAGTATCGAGCACACAAGCATTTTAGTACTCGCTCATCACTAAAAGGTCGCCAAGTAAGCCCCCTAACCTACTTAAAGGAGAAGTCCGGCCAAAATAATTTTTTTATATGTTATTAATTATGGAAAGCTAGACACATTTCTAATATACACTAATTATGGGAAATGCACATAAAGTGCTATTTCCCTCAATTTAGTAGATCAGGCAGACTTCAGTTTTTCTAAAAAACCGGTGACGTCACGAACCGACCCAAAGCAGGGCTGGGTGTAATTCCCATGAAGCGTCCAGTAGGGGCGCAGTGTATGGAGAAATGACATTGTAAGAATAACTATCACAAGTGCCAGCAGCCCCATTCACGGCACATAGGATGGGCCAGCAGCCCCTCAGTGAACACCCCCACCACCTAAAGACCCCCAAACTACCCCTATCAGAAGTGCCATCAGCCCCGTCCATGGCGCTTAGGACGGGGCTGGTGGCACATGTATTGCGGCTTCCCAATGTCTCCCCACCCCCGGAAAGCAGACCCCAGACCAGCCGCCCACCCCCCCTAAAACCCACAAACTTCACTATTTAGGAGTGCCAGCAGCCCCGTCCACGGCGCATAGGACGGGGCTGCTGACACTTGTAGTGCGGCTCCCTCCTCCGGCGCCATAGCAGACCTCAGACCAGCGCCCCCCCCTCTCTCCGTGCGACAAGCAGACCTAAGACCAGTGATCCCCTAGGGAGACGGGAGCCGCACTACAAGTGTCAGCAGCCCTTTCCTATGCGCCGTGGGCGGGGCTGCTGGCACTCCTAAATAGTGAAGTTTGTGGGTTTTAGGGGGGGTGGACGGCTGGTCTGGGGTCTGCTGTCTGGGGGGGGAGACAGGGGGAAGCCGCAATACATGTGCCACCAGCCCCATCCTAAGCGCCGTTGACGGGGCTGATGGCACTTCTGATAGGGGTAGTTTGGGGGTCTTTAGGTGGTCGGGGTGTTCACTGAGGGGCTGCTGGCACGGGGGCAGCTGCACCACAAGTGCCAGCAGCCCCATCCTATGTGCCGTGGATGGGGCTGCTGGCACTTGTGATAGTTATTCTTACAATGTCATTTCTTCATACACTGCGCCCCTACTGGACGCTTCATAGGAATTACACCCAGCCCTGCTCTGGGTCGGTTCGTGACGTCACTGGTTTTTAGAAAAACTGAAGTCTGCCTGATCTACTTAATTGAGGGAAATAGTACTTTATGTGCATTTCCCATAATTAGTGTATATTAGAAATGTGTCTAACTTTCTATAATTAATAACATATAAAAAAATTATTTTGGCCGGACTTCTCCTTTAAATTAGTTACATTTTCGAACCTACTCTTTTTAATCTACTATCTGCACTCACCGCAACCAAAGCTAAAGATTCTGTGTTGCCCATCAAGAGAAAGGACAATGGACCATCTGTGATTATTTTTGGAACACTTTGTACTGAAAAGTATTACATCATATTGCGCTAAAGAGTATTTAAGTAGAGTAAAATCCTTGGTTAAGTGCTGGACTCTGTGCTCATTACTCAGTCACACCTGCACCCTTACAAAGTCCAGTGCCAGTGTGTCCAGGGGTGGGTATTACCACTCCTGGCCACCGTGACAAGTGTCCATTCAAAACACCAACAAGCCCACTGCTATCACCACCTAGCAACCCCAGGTCACTGCACTGTGGTTTCTGCACAAGGCAGAGTTGCTCCCCGTGTTCTGTAACATGATGCCTGCAGACTGGACTGCGTTCTCAGTGTGGTAGGTTCCCTTAAAGGGTGCCTTAACACATAACGGATCTGCAGCGGATTTCTTGCTGCAAGATCTGCTGTGGATCCCTGCCCTGTACACTCTATGGGAAAACAAACTCGCAGCGGGATGAATGTATGTCAGCAGTTCACCTAGTTAACCCCCCGCCACCGGAGCGTATACTTCACCTTCTCCATGCTCTGGCTTGCTTCGGCTGTGGGATACCCATCTCGAATTTGCAGCGCGAAATCTCTCGCTGTGGATCCATTACGTGTGAAGGCACCCTAAGGCTGAGTTCATATGCTATAGTTTTTGTTTTGCATTGTTACTGTGAATCTCCAAGGTTTGGTTTTCAATGCAATTCTAAAAGGTGAAATACATTTTTAAAATTTTTCAACTGATCCACTTGTGTAAATGTACATTGCAAAACCGTAGCGATTCGCGGGTAAAACGTATGTTGTTCTTTGACTTGCAACATGCAGTATAAGTGCACAGTGTGTAAGCTGAGCCTAAGGCTTTATATTCCACCATCTAATGGTATATACCTAAAATTACATGTTTATTAAAATGTTCCCTTTTTGAAATACTGAACTCCTGCTAGTGGTGCACTGTGGGTTAAAGGCAGTAAAATGAGCCAACATAACAGAGTTACAAACGTTACCTAAGCAATACTAAAAACTAATAACATAAAAGTACTGATACAGGGCCCTGCGGAGCTTTGAACAACTGCCCAGTGTGCAGTTAATGGAGTCTTAAGCCTAATTTAAAACATAAAAAATAAACCATGCAGATGATGTTTGATCATTTTGTATCCAATGGCTAACAACTGCTTAATGTGGCACAAACAGAGACTTATAATGTAGGGTGTGTGCCGTCTATTACTGCAACCCTCTGCATCTGTGCAGAATAACTGCCTGAGATAAAGAACAGCCTATCCACAGGGAGCAAGCATTATACTGCTGCCAGGTGTGCTCCAGCTTACAAATCTCATGTCATTACTTCTGCTATCATCATTTATTTATGGAGCGACAACATATTTTTGCAATCGAATTCAATAGGAATAACAGCGTAGTGTAACTCTATTCACAGTGGATGGGATTCCCTTCTCTTTTTCCAGTGAAAGGGCATAAAGTTTAAAGAACACATTTGTTTTTGCTTAACTATATTTGTTAAGGTTCATCTAAACAGCAAAGCTGCATGTATGGTCCTGTAGTGCATAGGTATTGTGGTGCATAGAGTGTTTGCCTTTTGCTGTGGCAGGCGTATAATCTGGTTTAAAGTTAGAGGCACGCTGAGGCACAGTACAGTATGAGCACTACATCAGGGAAAATACTATAGAACTCCAAAGATAGATCCAAATCAGCAGGGGCGTAACTAGGATTCATAGGGTCTCATAACAAAGAACTTTATTGGGGCCCCCAACATATTCACCTGGCCGAGAGGTGAGGGTCAGGGCTGGGGGAGTTGCGGGCCACTCTGAGACGCTGTGCCTGGTCTTGAGGAATACTTATTACTAGTGATTGCACCATATAGGAACCTTTCACTGCTGTTTAGCTTAGGATTTGGAAAGACACACAGTTATATAAGGATATTGCAAAATGTAAAGACTAAGGCCCCCTTCACACATCTGTGTCTTTTTGTATCGTTCCACTGTCTCACCTCATGTTCCATGTCACTGTCTCCCCATCTTGTACCTTGCCACTGTCTCCCCTTCTTGTACCGTGCCACTGTCTCCCCTTCTTGTACCGTGCCACTGTCTCCCCTTCTTGTACCGTGCCATTGTCTCCCATCTTGTACCGTGCCACTGTCTTCCCTTCTTGTACCGTGCCACTGTCTCACCTTCTTGTACCGTGCCACTGTCTGACCTTCTTGTACCGTGCCACTGTCTCCCCTTGTACCGTGCCACTGTCTCCCCTTCTTGTACCGTGCCACTGTCTCCCCTTCTTGTACCGTGCCACTGTCTCACCTTCTTGTACCGTGCCACTGTCTCCCCTTCTTGTACCGTGCCACTGTCTCCCCTTCTTGTACCTAGCCACTGTCTCCCCTTCTTGTACCGTGCCACTGTCTCCCCTTCTTGTATCTAGCCACTGTCTCCCCTTCTTGTACCGTGCCACTGTCTCACCTTCTTGTACCGTGCCACTGTCTCCCCTTCTTGTACCGTGCCACTGTCTCACCTTCTTGTACCGTGCCACTGTCTCCCCTTCTTGTACCGTGCCACTGTCTCCCCTTCTTGTACCTAGCCACTGTCTCCCCTTCTTGTACCGTGCCACTGTCTCCCCTTATTGTACCTAGCCACTGTCTCCCCTTCTTGTACCGTGCCACTGTCTCCCCTTCTTATACCGTGCCACTGTCTCCCCTTCTTGTACCATGCAACTGTCTCACCTTCTTTTACTGTGCCACTGTCTCCCCTTCTTGTACCGTGCCACTGTCTCCCCTTCTTGTACCGTGCCACTGTCTCACCTTCTTGTACCGTGCCACTGTCTCACCTTCTTGTACCGTGCCACTGTCTCCCCTTCTTGTACCTAGCCACTGTCTCCCCTTCTTGTACCTAGCCACTGTCTCCCCTTCTTGTACCTAGCCACTGTCTCCCCTTCTTGTACCTAGCCACTGTCTCCCCTTCTTGTACCGTGCTACTGTCTCCCCTTCTTGTACCATGCAACTGTCTCACCTTCTTTTACTGTGCCACTGTCTCCCCTTCTTGTACCGTGCCACTGTCTCACCTTCTTGTACCGTGCCACTGTCTCCCCTTCTTGTACCGTGCCACTGTCTCCCCTTCTTGTACCGTGCCACTGTCTCACCTTCTTGTACCGTGCCACTGTCTCCCCTTCTTGTACCGTGCCACTGTCTCCCCTTCTTGTACCGTGCCACTGTCTCACCTTCTTGTACCGTGCCACTGTCTCCCTTTCTTGTACCATGCAACTGTCTCACCTTCTTTTACTGTGCCACTGTCTCCCCTTCTTGTACCGTGCCACTGTCTCACCTTCTTGTACCGTGCCACTGTCTCCCCTTCTTGTACCTAGCCACTGTCTCTTCTTCTTGTACCAAGCCACTGTCTCCCCTTCTTGTACCGTGCCACTGTCTCCCCTTCTTGTACCGTGCCACTGTCTCACCTTGTGTTCCGTGTCACTGTCTCACCTTCTTGTACCATGTCACCATCTCCCCTTTGTGTACCGTGCCATTGTGTAGTCTTTGTGGCCTGTGGCACCCCCTCCCCCTTGTGTACTGTGTCATCGTCTTATCTGTTGCAGAACTACAACTCCTATTATGTGATGTAGTCCTGCATAATACCCCACAAAACATGCTGGAAGATGTAATTTTACAGCCTACCGTATACACTATGCTGGGAGATGTAGTCTTGCATCTTACCACACAGAATGTTGTAGTCCTCCAACATGGATGGTCAACGGCTGCAAAACTACAACTCCCACCATGAACTGTTAGCAAGACATAATGGGTGTTGTAGTTCTCTGGGGGTAATCTCACCTGTCCCGGTTCCTGCTTTTTCATCCTATGGTCCTATGTGGCATCTGTGTAAATGGTCTGGTCTCCCTGATGTCAGTCTTGCTGTGCCCTTCTCTGAGGTTTAGGTGTGTGTGTTTGTGTGTGTGTGTGTGTGGGGGGGGGGGGGGCAGGTGTGGTTATCGCCACTGAGGTGTGGGGGGGCCTATAGCAGCTGCGTAGTCTTTCTCCATGGTAGCCACGCCACTGCTTCTTATCTTCAAAACCAGGAGTGTACTGAAAAGTGACACCAGTATATAGAGATAACATGGGATCAGACCATTCACAATAGATGATGCTCAGAGCTCCGCCTCCCCCTACCTGCACAATGATCTATGCACGGGTCACACAGTATGTCTCCCATACAAGTGAATAGGGCCAACTCAAGCCTAATGTGCCAATGCCCAAGATACTTGCTGTAAAGTTAAGACAGCTCAAAAGTAAAATGGCTGCACCCATAATAATGTAAAAAAAAAAGATTAAAAATAGAGGTAAGCGAACCTCGAGCATGCTCGAGTCCATCTGAACCCGAACTTTCAGCATTTGATTAGCGGTGGCTGCAGAGCCGTTTTAATACATTGGTGGGCCCAGTGCACAGCCCTCAAGAGTGGCCCCCCCCTTCCCTTTCGGCACATTGTATAATGTACTGAATTTGCCCCCACACTGTATCAAGAGCCCTAATACATACAGTAGTTACCTTATAACACTATTTCCACCATACAGTGATTACATATTACATAAAAACTGCACTGAACAAAACAGAAAGATATCACCAATGATACCATTACATAATACCGCCACATCATGACCCCTAACACTACAACCCTATAACAGAGTGCAGTTACATCCAGTGACTCACCGGGGGCGTCTTCTCCGATCAGAGTCTGTCACCTTTTCTTTTTCTCTCCATCCAGCCTGGGCCACCTTGAAGTCTTCTCCTGGCTGTAAATCTTCTCTCCAGAATCTGCCAGACAAATATTTTAGGCTCCAACACATACAGTAGTTAGGTCCCTTGTACCCCTATACAGTAGTAACACCCCTCTGTACCCCTACATAGTTACACCCCTCTGTGCCTTCATAGTTTTAAGGTGTCCCTGTAGTATATAGCCCCTCATGTGCTCCTCCAGTTATATACAGCCCTCCTGTGTGCTCCCCCATTAGTATATAGCCCCCCTGTGCACTCTCCCCAGTAGTATATAGCCCCCCCTGTGCTCTCCCACAATAGTATATAGCCCCCCTGTGCTCTCCCACAAAAGTATATAGCCCCCCTGTGCTCTCCCCCAGTAGTATATAGCCCCCCTGTGCTCTCCAATAGTATATAGACCCCTATGCTCTCCCACAATAGTATATAGCCCCCCTGTGTTCTCCCCCAACAGTATATAGCCCCCTGTGCTCCCCCCCAATAGTATATAGCCTCCTGTGCTCTCCCCAATAGTATATAGCCCCCTGTGCTCTCCATAATATATAGCCCCCCTGTGCTCTCCCACAATAGTATATAGCCCCCCTGTGCTCTCCCACAATAGTATATAGCCCCCCTGTGCTCTCCCCCAATAGTATATAGCCCCCCTGTGCTCTCCAATAGTATATAGACCCCTATGCTCTTTCACAATAGTATATAGCCCCCCTGTGCTCTCCCCCAATAGTATATAGCCCCCCTGTGCTCCCCCCCAATAGTATATAGCCCCCTGTGCTCTCCCCAATAGTATATAGCCCCCCTGTGCTCTCCATAATATATAGCCCCCCTGTGCTCTCCATAATATATAGCCCCCCTGTGCTCTCCCCCATAGTATATAGACCCCTGTGCTCCTCAATAGTATATAGCTCCCTGTGCTCCCCAATAGTATATAGCTCCCCTGTGCTCCCCAATAGTATATAGCCCCCTGTGCTCCCCAATAGTATATAGCTCCTCAGTGCTCCCCCATAGTATATAGCTCCCCTGTGCTCCCCCATAGTATATAACCCCCTGTGCTCCCCATAGTATATAGCCCCCTGTGCTCCCCAGTAGTATATAGCCCCCTGTGCTTCCCAGTAGTATATAGCTCCCCTGTGCTCCCCAGTAGTATATAGCTCCCCTGTGCTCCCCAGTAGTATATAGCTCCCCTGTGCTCCCCCATAGTATATAGCTTCCCTGTGCTCCCCATAGTATATAGACCCCTGTGCTCCCCAGTAGTATATAGTCCCCTGTGCTCCCCCATAGTATATAGCTCCCCTGTGCTCCCCCATAGTATATAGCTCCCCTGTGCTCCCCCATAGTATATAGCTCCCCTGTGCTCCCCCATAGTATATAGCTCCCCTGTGCTCCCCCATAGTATATAGCCCCCTGTGCTCCCCCATATTATATAGCTCCCCTGTGCTCCCCCATAGTATATAGCCCCCTAAGCTCCCCCATTGTATATAGCTCCCTGTGCTCCCCAGTAGTATATAGCCCCCTGTGCTCCCCCATAGTATATAGCTCCCCTGTGCTCCCCAGTAGTATATAGCCCCCTGTGCTCCCCAGTAGTATATAGCCCCCTGTGCTCCCCCATAGTATATAGCCCCTTGTGCTCCCCCATAGTATATAGCTCCCCTGTGCTCCCCAGTAGTATATAGCCCCCTGTGCTCCCCCATAGTATATAGCCCCCTGTCCTCCCCTATAGTATATAGCCCCCTGTCCTCCCCCATAGTATATAGACCCCTATGCTCTCCCACAATAGTATATAGCCCCCTTGTGCTCTCCCCCAATAGTATATAGCCCCCTGTTCTCCCCCCCAATAGTATATAGCCCCCTGTGCTCTCCCCAATAGTATATAGCCCCCCTGTGCTCTCCATAATATATAGCCCCCCTGTGCTCTCCCCCATAGTATATAGACCCCTGTGCTCCTCAATAGTATATAGCTCCCTGTGCTCCCCAATAGTATATAGCTCCCCTGTGCTCCCCAATAGTATATAGCCCCCTGTGCTCCCCAATAGTATATAGCTCCCCAGTGCTCCCCCATAGTATATAGCTCCCCTGTGCTCCCCCATAGTATATAGCCCCCTGTGCTCCCCCATAGTATATAGCCCCCTGTGCTCCCCAGTAGTATATAGCCCCCTGTGCTCCCCAGTAGTATATAGCTCCCCTGTGCTCCCCAGTAGTATATAGCTCCCCTGTGCTCCCCAGTAGTATATAGCTCCCCTGTGCTCCCCCATAGTATATAGCTTCCCTGTGCTCCCCATAGTATATAGACCCCTGTGCTCCCCAGTAGTATATAGTCCCCTGTGCTCCCCCACAGTATATAGCTCCCCTGTGCTCCCCCATAGTATATAGCTCCCCTGTGCTCCCCCATAGTATATAGCTCCCCTGTGCACCCCCATAGTATATAGCTCCCCTGTGCTCCCCCATAGTATATAGCCCCCGGTGCTCCCCCATAGTATATAGCTCCCCTGTGCTCCCCCATAGTATATAGCCCCCTAAGCTCCCCCATTGTATATAGCTCCCTGTGCTCCCCAGTAGTATATAGCCCCCTGTGCTCCCCAGTAGTATATAGCCCCCTGTGCTCCCCCATAGTATATAGCTCCCCTGTGCTCCCCAGTAGTATATAGCCCCCTGTGCTCCCCAGTAGTATATAGCCCCCTGTGCTCCCCCATAGTATATAGCCCCTTGTGCTCCCCCATAGTATATAGCTCCCCTGTGCTCCCCAGTAGTATATAGCCCCCTGTCCTCCCCTATAGTATATAGCCCCCTGTCCTCCCCTATAGTATATAGCCCCCTGTGCCCCCCCCATAGTATATAGCCCCCTGTGCCCCCCCCCATAGTATATAGCTCCCCCTCCCATATAACATTGAAAAAAACAAACACTATTACTCACCTAGATCCTCGCGTTCCTCTTCTCTTCCCTCTTGTGGCCGCACTTCCTGCAGTCACAAGAGGCTGCACTCCCCTCACCCTCGCGCCGACGCTCCAGTGACGTCGGGCGCTAGAGGGAGAGTGCGGCCTCTTGTGACCGCAGGAAGTGCGGCCACAAGAGTGACTGACAGGGAGGGAGCCAATGGCTCTTTCTCTGTCAGTATCACTGCTGCTGCAGCGCTGAAGCGCCGCAGCAGCAGCGGGCGGGGGCAGCGGCGAACGCCGGGGGGGCCCTGCAGGGGGCGCCATGGAGGGGTAAGTAGATTACCCATCCATGGCGCTACCCCCTGACAGGCTGGTGGCCGGAGCCCTGTGTGACCGCATTGGTCGCACATAGCAACGGCCGGCCTGCTCGGGGGGCCCCTTTAACCAGTGGGCCCGGTGCACGTGCACCATGTGCCCTCTGGTTAAAGCGGCCCTGGGTGGCTGCTGAAGTTGGATAAAGCCCTAAGGCTATGTGGAAAACATGGATATAGTCATTGGCTGTATCCATGTTTTCCAGACAACCTTTAGAGCTTTATCCAAGTTCAGCAGCCCCCGCTAATAAAATGCTGATCGTTCGGGTTCAGATGGACTCGAACCCGGTTCGCTCATCTCTAATTAAAATGCAATCACGTTTTAGTATCTCTATACACCTATGTAGATATTGCGCCAAAAAACAGACATTTGCAGCTAGAATAGTCATTTACCACATTAGCAATGTATAGAGTGTATTTGTTTAAAGTTAGGACTAGTTTAAAGTTATCTTCATTGAAAAGTACAGTGCTTTTCCTTCAAAAATAAGGACATTTCAATGTGACCCCAAACTTTTGAACGGTAGTGTATATACACCCACAGAAGCAACATTAACATATATACAGATACACCACTGACATACACACATTTATACTGGAATGTGATTACACTAGTGCAGATGTTTATACCATGAATAGACTATACAAAGGGAAATCATCTCCTAAGTGTAACAAGAACTATTGAACTAGAAATAATATCTGCTGTGGAACATCTTTATAAGCAGATCTATCAGTCACCAGATTGTTGGAATGAGAGACAGTATCAGCTGAAAAGCATTTTCTTTTAGTGGTGGTCTCTCTTTATAGGGTCCATTTACACAGAAAGATTATCTGACAGATTATCTGCCAAAGATCTGAAGCCAAAGCCAGGAATAGACTATAAACTGAGATCAGGTCATAAAGGAAAGACTGAGATTTCTCCTCTTTTCAAATCCATTCCTGGTTTTGGCTTCAAATCTTTGGCAGATAATCTGTCAGATAATCTTTCTGTGTAAATGGACCCTAAGAATCCAACATTAATAGAAGCTGCTGCAGAACATCTTTGGAAGCAAACTTGTCAATCACTGCTAACATATACAAACACACACATTTACACCAGTGTTACAGACACTACTGACATATACACACACAAAGATACATAGACACAGTAGATTTTTTTTTTCACAGCGCTTCACCTATCTGTATGTTTTTGAATGTGGGAGGAAACTGGAGTACCCGGAGGAAACTTACGCAAACACAGAGAGAACATACAAACTATTTGCAGATGTTGCCCTTGGTGGGCTTTGAACCCAGGACTCCAGCGCTGCAAGGCTACAGTGCTAACTACTGAGCCACCGTGCTAGCCACATATACATACATACACTAAGTGACACACACACATACACAGCACTTACAGCTCCCAGGATTCATCCTCTTCCGCCTGTAGTCCAGCTGACCTTTACACCGAAGCATTTAGGACCTGCCGGTCATATGATAAGGTCCTTCATCACTCTTCTTCGCTGGGTGCAGGTAGGCCCTGCTCCTCTGTTCCTTTTCTTCCTCTTCTTCTCACTGCACTACAGTGAGCGGGCTAAACAGTACAGTGGTGGGTCCCTCTTCCTCTCCGGGCCCCTTGGCTAGGGAGGGGGCACGGTGGCAGACTTCGGCTGTCTTTTTGAAGCTTTCCTTTGTTGAGAAACATACAGTTTTCAGCTAACAAAATCTTTACTAGAGCAGGTTCTCATGAGAACCAATAATGTTTAAAGGGGTATCCCCACATCACAAAATTATGGTTTCTCAGCCCCCTCTGACCTGTTAGCAGCAACCTGAGATGATCAAGAAAACAAAAACAGGTGGTCGAGTTAAAGTGTACTTGTCATGACTCATGACATATAAAAAAATAACCCCCCAGTAAATACATAGTTAATTATTGCATTATGAATTCTCCATTTTTATTTTAATTTTGATGCCTCATTGTTACGCTCAGTTCGCCATTGTGCTGCTCATGTTTCTGCATTTTACTATGAGCCAGTGTGTGGGTCTTTTTTATCAGTTATTTACACATCTGCAACAGTGCATGGTTGTTGGCCAATCAACATTCATCTTGACTGGGACAACTGACATCACTTCCTGCATTTGATCTCTTTTTTTTTGCTGTTACTAAAGACCAAATGGCCTTAGTGACGGAGCCTTGACTGCAGTTTTCTAGTAAATGAGACACCTAGTGGCTGAACGTATTGTATTCCATATAGAAAATGAGCAAAGAAAATAAATAAATGAAGTAAATGGCAAAGTTTAATCATCTCCCCTGCTGATATAGCGTTATTTATGAAAAATGACAGTGTCAATTTAAGCAATTTGTGTAACTCCCATTGGTGAAAGTGTATCGTGGCATAAACAAAGGAGAAATCTGAATGCCGCTTGTTACCGTGCATTTGCAGGAAGGAGCCTGTGACAAGCGGCATTACTATGCATATATGAATATGCATAGTGGGTGGGTCGGGGGCAGGGCGGGCTAGGCGGGCCGAGGGGGGTGCTCCAGGTGAAAGGGCAATGCCCAAAATGCTCCTAGGCTGGGTATTAGCATATCTGAAATTATCAAACAGCTCCACTATAGCATAGGAGAGAGAAATAAGAAAAACAGCACTGCAATCAGAAGGTAAACATCTGCTGGGGGTTATCAGCAGGTTCACTGGCCCGATCCTGCTTATAGTACCGCTTTAAATCCCATTCACAAGTACACTGCCCATGATTGTGGGCTGTATATCTGTGGGCCATCTGCAATTAAGGACCTTGCATTACTGTACATTATGGTCTTGCCGACAGATGTGTGTACAAGGCCCAAAAACTAACAAAACCTTTTCTAAAGAGTTTGAACTCCATCAATTCCCAGGCAGACAGACTGTGCACAAAGGGAGAAAATTCAACTCCATTATTACCCTCTCTAGTAGTGGTCAAACAACAAAGATCACAGCAAGAGCGTAAAACAGTTTGTGATGTTACAAAAGGGTAACTTCTAGGCAGCTAAAGGTCTTTCTCACGTCAATTAATGTTAAAAGGGTACTCTGGAGACTAAAACTTTTTTTTAATATGTTGCTTTAATAAAGTTATATTACTTTTTGTAATAGAACTTTATAAAAAAAATATTTTTTTTATTTATATGTATACTTCCCAGTTGCCTGGCAGCAGTAAGGGGCAACACAGACCCCCTACTATAACCAATGTTTGTGTCGGGAACTGCAATTCCCAATCCCCTCCTCTTTTGTAGATCTGCCACACTACACAGTACAGTACACACCCATGTACTGTACTCTAGCTTCTAGCACAGTGAATGGTGATAGCAGAGAATAAGAATATACAGCACATGGTGGAACAGGACCCTGCTCTGTATGGCAGTGAGTGGCCATGGTCCATTCACTTCAGAACTCTGAACTGCCTGAGCCACACCTCTATGGCACTTGACTGCAGTAACTGGCCACGACTAAACATCTTTTTTTTTGCATAAAAAAGCCCCATTTTGGAGCCAAAATCATGGTCATAAAAAAAAAAAAGAAAAAAAATGGCCATCAAATGGCCAAAAAAAAGGCATTGTCTGGTCATGGCCTATCATAGCATTTTATTAGCAGATCATGATGCAGTCACAGACAGCTAAATGAGTATGCTTTACCTAAAGGCCCTATTCCACGGAACGATTATCGTTCATAAACTCGCTCCAGCGACCTCTCGTTAACGATAATCGCTTCGTGGAATTGGTGTAAACGAGCGAACGACAAAGGTAAAATTGTTATATTGTCGTTCAAAATTGTTTTTCAGCATGTCGAAAAAAATCGTTGGTCTTTGAAAGATAATTAGCTAATCGGTTCGTAAAATTCGAAATCTTTCAGTCGTTCGTAAAAAGGTTTAAAAAAAGTCGTATGGTCATGATCACCCCGGTGAACGTTTTAAACGACCATATAACGACCGCAAAATAATCGTTACATTACATATATCGTTCACGTTATGTGTTATCGTTCGCTAAAAAAAATTGTTTAATGATCGTTAATGAGCGGTCGTTGGAGCGAGTCTATGAACGATAATCGTTCCATGGAATAGGGTCTTAAGACCTATGCAATACTGCTAGCATGTTGGCACTGAATTTCCAGGTGACAGATTTCCTTTTAGTTTGCTAAATCTCCTAGCAACACAAAATTGTTGAAGTTATTGTAGTCATTGCCTTCATACCCTAACACTTCCATCACTGATATTGTACCTCCTAATCACTTGTACTCTCACAGCCGCTCAGCAATCACAAACAACCAGCCCTTACTTCCTAAATGTCCTCTTGAAGCCAAGTGAAAGCATTAGTGGCTAATTAAATAAAATGTGGTTCTATGCTGTTCTTATTTTACACTTGGCAAGCAATCCCATCATTGCTGGTTCCCTTGGCCCCTTCTCTTTCTTACACCTTTTTTTCTCCCTGTGCTGCATTGGAGGGGTGGGGGCTTTCTGGATAGTATAATGCAAGTTAGTTCTGACACTGCACAAAGTAAATCCACTCCTTTCTCAATGAGCTCAGAGCCCGAAACAGGTGCTAGGCGTAGCCAACTCATATCCAGATTAATCCAAGGCCTAAATCTGCTTCGTGTCATCCTGATGAAGTAGCTTGGTCCCACGGTCAGAATGCCTCAAAAGGGAACCGATCAGCCAATTTATTTAATAACAGATCAGGTAACCACTTGATGATTTAAACATTTGTGATTAAAAGGAAACAAGGGGGAAAACATTTTGTTTTATTGACTACTAGCCCTGCCATAGGGGCAACACACACAATAGAAAAACTTCAGTCAAACTTAGTTTGTTGGTTGGTAACACATGCAGGTATATGAAAAACATTAAACATGTGGTACATCGCTTTAAGGTTTTTACATCAATAAACTGGCACCGATGCGGGGATTCCAGTTCAACGGTCCTCTTTTTAAACCGTGGCCATGTTCCCACGCACAGCGCCAGTCTATTTCAACCTGCACCACCTATAAAGGAGTGCAAAAAATACTCCACACACAGCCTTATAGACCCTGAATGGGCAGCAAGACTTACACTCAATGCACTTTGATACAAACTTCTCCTTGCTGCATCTGTTGCAGTTGTTGTGACTGCTGAAGGTGCCTCATGTCTCCCATGTCTCATGGGTTTCCTAATAGCTGCATACAGCACCCATAACATCATAGCAGCATCTGATCATGGAATCTGTCTAGCATTGAAAGCTATTGAATACATTGGAGACATGAGGCACATGTTTTCCTATATCTGCATGTCAGATCCCATGGAGTATTCTGCTATGATGTTATGGGTGCTGTATGCAGCTATTAGGAAGGCCATGGGAGGTTCAGTACATGGGAGGCACAGTACAGCATACATGAGAGGCACAGTAAATATGACATGGGAGGTACAGTAGTACATAGGAGACACAGAACATGGAAAGCACAGTAGTACATGGGACGCACAATACATAGTACATAGGAGGCACAGTTGTACATGGGAGGCACAGTGCATAGTACATAGGAGACACAGAAGTACATGGGAGTTATGATGCTCTACTAAAAAAAAAAAAACATTTTCCCTGCTGTAGCTCTGGCCCTCAAAGATTTTAGTGTAGGCTTTGGTGTAAAATTGTGACATTTTTTAATCAACTTTTACTGTGTTTTGAGCAAAAAGTTTAGAGCACTTTGCAAAAATTAACAGTGTTAGGGGAAAAAAGGAGGGACTAGTGTGAGGTACCCTGGGATTGGTCTCACTCAGTTTACAGAAAGTGGAATAACCCAGAAAAATATATGCAAACAGTCACATAGGCAGTTAACCCATAATAATCCTTCCTTCAGCTGTGCTGTACAGTGCATAAAGTATAGAGAGACATCTAGTGATGGGAGTGCAGAATACACCTTCAGCCCAGAAGACAGATATATAGTAATACCGAGCTACACACACACAATACAGCAGTGAAACATCAGCTCTGGGATACTGCACATATTCTGAAATGTAGCATGTCAATCATGTCAGGACTGTATGTGGGAGAATTTATTAATGGTTTTGGTATAGGTTTTGGTGTAAAATTGTCGCAAGTTTTTTTTTTTTAGCAACTTTGATGTAGGGAGTTGTGCACAAATGTGTGACTTTTCAAAAAAGTTTTAGGCCAGGTTCAGACTATGTAACTGTGCGGCTGTATTTGCGGCTGTAATTGTGCGGCGGTATTTTTGGTGGTTCATGCGTACGCTGGAAAGTATAGGATATACGGCTGCACAGTGCACACTATGTATGAATCTACGGCCCGATCGTAAACGGACCCGTAAAAAATGAACAAGACCATTGTTTGCGGCTGGACATGCGGCCGAGGATTGACAGGCGGTCCGTACGGAGTACTTCAAAAATAGCCGGCAATGATGCCGAATGCCGATGCCTCTAATAGTTAATATATTAAATTAATAAAACACATTTTCTTTGTAATAAAGTCCCTTTCGTTGGTCAATAATTTAATTCTAACGAATCCATCATTTGGCAATTAAATATACTGTTAAAATAAATAGATATATAAATAAATGTATATTTATATATATATTTATTTTTTGACAGTATATTTAATTGCACAATGATGGATTCGTTAGAATTAAATTATTGACCAACGAAACTGAATTTATTTCATCGAAAATGTGTTTTATTAATTAAATATTAATTAGTACAGGAAGCTCCAGTAAGCCGTTAATTCATATGCCGGCAATAGAGCTTTCTGTACTAATCATCACTTTACTTTAATGAAAACATCAAATGTTTCTTCTAATTATGTTATCACAATAGCATTATTAGAAGAAACATTTAGAATTATATGTGCGTTTAGCTGATTGGCTGATCGGCTGAGCGCACATATAATGAGCCGGTCCGCAGTACAGTGACTTCATTGTGCTGCGGACCAGTGAAGAGACAACATCGGGGTGAGTATAGAGCTCTCCCCACCCCCTCCCCAGCACTGCACCCATCCCAGCAAGGAAGGGGGGGGGGGGGGTCAGTTAACCCCTTCCTTGCTGGGATGGGTGCAGTCTGACATCAGTCTGGCCCCCAAGGGGTTAAGGGGGATGCAATACATCCTCCCTTAACCCCTTGGGGGCCAGACTGTAAGCAGCGATCTGTAAAGATGCTGCATACTGTAAGGTGCACAACACCGCTCACAATGATGGGTGTTGTGCTCCTGTTTGTGTGTTTTTTGTGTGTTTCTCCCTTTTTGTTTTTCAGATATCGGTATCCTGTGGATTCCGTCGGATTCGGTGGACTACGTCAATGACCAGCGTTTTTTTAATGTTTTTTTTTTATAAAATGGTCAATGAGGGGTGTGGGGGTGTTTTTATTTGAATAAAAATTTTTTTTAACTTGTGTCTTGTCTTTATTTCTTTACTTTATAGACTTAGTAGTGGAAGCCGTCTAATAGACGGAATCCATTACTAAGTTGGGGCCTAGTGTTAGCCGGTATAAAATGGCTAACACTAACCTCCTATTATTACCCCAGTACCAATGCCACCAGGGGTACTGGGAAGAGCCGGGTGCCAGTGGTCCCGGAGCGTCAAAATTGGCGCTCCTGGACCGGGCGGCAGAAGGCTGGTAAGATTTAGGCTGGGGAGGGCCTAAACCAATGGCTCTTCCCACCCTGGTGTTACCAGGCTGCTGTCGTTTGGTTTTTAACCCGGCTGGTTATAAAAATAGGGGGGACCCTATGCGGGTTTTTTTTTAAATAAATAAATAATAAAAAAAAAAAACGCATAGGGTCCCCCCTATTTTTATAACCAGCCGGGTTAAAAACCAAACGACCGCAGCCTGGTAACACCAGGGTGGGAAGAGCCATTGGTTTAGGCCCTCCCCAGCCTAAATCTTACCAGCCTGCTGCCGCCCGGTCCAGGAGCGCCAATTTTGACGCTCCGGGACCACTAGCACTCGGCTCTTCCCAGTACCCCTGGTGGCATTGGGTACTGGGGTAATAATAGGGGGTTAGTGTTAGCCATTTTATACCGGCTAACACTAGGCCCCAACTTAGTAATGGATTCCGTCTATTAGACGGCTTCCACTACTAAGTCTATAAAGTAAAGAAATAAAGACAAGACACAAGTTAAAAAAATTTTTTATTCAAATAAAAACACCCCCACACCCCTCATTGACCATTTTATAAAAAAAAAACATTAAAAAAACGCTGGTCATCGACGTAGTCCACGGAATCCGACGTAATCCACAGGATACCGATATCTGAAAAACAAAAAGGGAGAAACACACAAAAAACACACAAACAGGAGCACAACACCCATCATTGTGAGCGGTGTTGTGCACCTTACAGTATGCAGCATCTTTACAGATCGCTGCTTACAGTCTGGCCCCCAAGGGGTTAAGGGAGGATGTATTGCATCCCCCTTAACCCCTTGGGGGCCAGACTGATGTCAGACTGCACCCATCCCAGCAAGGAAGGGGTTAACTGACCCCCCCTTCCTTGCTGGGAGGGGTGCAGTGCTGGGGAGGGGGTGGGGAGAGCTCTATACTCACCCCGATGTGTCCTCTTCGCTGGTCCGCAGCACAATGAAGTGACTGTACTGCGGACCGGCTCATTATATGTGCGCTCAGCCGATCAGCCAATCAGCTGAATGCACATATAATTCTAAATGTTTCTTCTAATAATGATATTGTGATAACATGATTAGAAGAAACATTTGATGTTTTGAGTAAAGTAAAGTGATGATTAGTACAGAATGCTCTATTGCCGCATATGAATTAACGGCTTATGGAGCTTCCTGTACTAATTAATATTTAATTAATAAAACACATTTTCGATGAAATAAATTCAGTTTCGTTGGTCAATAATTTAATTCTAACGAATCCATCATTGTGCAATTAAATATACTGTCAAAAAATAAATATATATATAAATATACATTTATTTATATATCTATTTATTTTAACAGTATATTTAATTGCAAAATGATGAATTAGTTTAAATTTAATTAGTGAACAACGAAAGGCACTTTATTACAACGAAAATGGGTTTTATTATTTTAATAGATTAACCATGAGAGACATCAGCATTAGTGCAGAGGATCGCAAACCCCGGTAATAGCAATTCATGTAAACTGTTTCCCTGCTTTCCCAGATGCATCCAGAGGTGTTTGCATCACTTTCTTAAGATTTTATTTGTTATTTTTAGTTGAACCAGATTTCCAAGTAAATGACCGTATGTTTTGAGCCGCATGTCTATTTTTTCCCACGGCCGGAGTTTCATCCGCACATTTACAGCCGCATAAAAAATACAGCAGCACAGTTACATAGTGTGAACCTAGCCTCAAGGTGGAACCATTGATAAATCCTCCCCCCATGACTTTTTAGGAGACTGTGGCCACCGAAATGACTCTTCTTGAATAATTTACATGCAGCACAATCTATTTTATGTTTAGAAAGCATCCACAAGAAGAAAAACAAGGATTTTCTGATTTAAAAAAAAAGGGGTCTGCAGCTTTCCAGAGATACCATTGCTCTTATCTATCCTGGTAGTGTATGAAATCTTAGTTCACTTGAATGTGAAGTGTGGTGTAAACGTGCTCCGATCTCATATATTGGTGCTTGCTTACATAACCTATTACATGACTCGATAGTCATGCGGTCAGGGCTGCACAGAGATAACAGCTCTTTTCTTTAATCCGCCAAGGACTGCACATCCTCTATTTTTTGGACAGGTTTAAATTGAGGGATTGCTAGCCATTACTAACCACAGGCTAGAAAAAAGAACTTCTTTGGGGACATTTATATACACAGGCGTGCTCGTACACCAGTCTTAGATAAAGGCACTTTTCTCAGCCGGTGCACGCCTCTTAGTAAAGCCGGCTGGCCCTGCTCCTGGCACAGGCGTTTGTGCTAAAGGCTACACCTGCTCTGGAGCAGGTGTAGATTTTTGTCTGGTAAGGTTGATAGGTAAGGTACTGGAGGAGGCTTTGCCTACTTCCTGCTTTGCCGTGAGCCGGGGTTTCAGCTGACGTGTGTCACAGAGCAGGTAAAAAGGTACTCCTGCTCAGTGGCATACACCCGGGGAGCATCCTTCATAAATCTCCCCTCTATTTATGGTCTAAACTTTTTGCATTGTGACTTCTCTACACAGGTTTACAGGGTAAATTCAGCAGTTTTTATACCTTATTTTATATCATACGTCATGGTGCTTGTTCCTGTAAAAAGTGATTTTTATAATGTGGGGATTGTGCTACCAGGACGGGGCTAAATCGCGCTGCACCACTTAGTGTTACTTTAACCCTTTAAAGATGGAGCCAATTTTTGTTTTTGCTTTTTTTCCTCGTAGCGGTTGTATTTTTTCACTTACAGACCCACATGAGCCCTTATTTTTTGCACCACTAATTTTACTTTGCAATTGCAGACTTTATTGTTGCATAAAATATGCTGAAAATTAAATACTAAAAAAAAATTATATGCGTGGTCAATTGGTCAATTGAAAAAACAAAATAAAAAACAAAACCCACTTTTTTTTATTTGGGGAGGTTTCGTTTTCATGATGTTCGTCCTATGGTAAAACTGATGTGTTATATATGTTCCTCAAGTCGCTACGATTACAACGATAGGCAACTTGCATAACATTTGTTTGATTTTATTTTATAGAAAATAAATCTTCCTTAAAATTGCTCTTTTACCATCCTCATAATGCTTATATCCTTTGGCCTATGGAGCTGTGTGAGGTGTCATTTTCTGCGCCATGATCTGTACTTTCTATCGATACCCTACTTGCATATATGCGACTTTTTGATCGCTTTTTATTACAATTTTCTGGATTTGATGCATCCATAAATGCGCAATTTCACACTTTGGCAGGTTTTTGTGCTTATGCAGTTTACTGTGCAAGATCAGGAATGTGATAATGTAATAGTTCGGGCGATTACACACGGCGATACCAAATATGTTTATTTATTTATTTTCTTTTATAAAATGGGAAAGGGGGGGGGGTAATTCAAACTTTTTTTTAAAGGAGGGGATTTTCCCTGGGGTCAGCCACTAGACCCCAGGGAAAGGCAAATGAAGGACTTTAAAATGCAGCTGTTATGTTTGCTAATAGCTGTGGTCCCGGGCTGCAGATAGCAGTCGGAATTGCGGCAGATCAGAGTGGGGTCGCCACACGGCCCCCCTCTAAACCCCCTATGATGGTCCCTACTTCTGCTTCTGCCTCAACTTCTCTTCACTCTTCACCTTTTGTCTCTCCTGCATCTGTGAGTTTTGCCTTAACTATTATTGCACTAAAGATCTAAAGTAAAGCTGTTCTTCTGGTTAAGCACTGGACTCTGTCCTATTTTTTAGGTGTTGCACCTGCACCTACACCTACACTTGGGCTATCACCTTTTTTAGGTGCAGTGCCTGTGTGTTCAGGGGTGGGTTCCAACACCACTCCTGGCCACTGTGACAAGTGCCCAAGTGACCCAACACTCACCTGGCCGCAACACCACCTTGCAGCTAGCCTGGGCCACGGCAAAAAGCTGATTATTTTTCTTTAAAGAATTAAGCGATCAGCTGAGGAGGGAGCTTATCTACTAGCCCTAACACATGGAGTGATATGCACCTAATATCCCAGATAATCTTCCCATAGAGGGGCTTTCAGAATCAGATCATTTTAGCAAATCTGGGCCATTGCATATGATTGTGTTACTGTACAGAGTCTAATGAACCTGACATATTTCTCCATATCGATTCAATAAGTAATTATGGTGCTCAAACACAGCCACTATTAGGCTTTGTTCACTCTATGTAAGTTTAGTAATAATCACGGCCGTTGTTGCCGATTTGTGGCCGTAGAAAACCTGTCAGTGCATATACCCGCATCCCAATTTATTGGGAGTGAAGATCATCCGGTCGGTACTGCAGTACCAGCCGGGATGATCCTTTCTGACACCGGCCGTTCTGTGACCCGGCCGGGTCACAGAACGGCCGGTGTCTTACACAGTGGGAACATGGCCTTATAATTAGGGATGAGCGAACTTTTGAAAAGTTTGGTTTGGTTCGGTTCGATCCCCCGAACTTTCCTGAAGTTCGGGTTCTGACGAACCGAACCGAAAACGAACCTTGCAATAACTGCTGAATAATTGCAGCTACAATAGTGGGAGTGTGATAGGGTATAGTTTTGTGTAGTTGCAGTTGCTTTTACAATGAAAAAAGTGGAAAAGATCAAAGTGCAAAAATAGTGAAAAAAATAAATAGCTGGCAAATCGGCAATAATGCCGAGCCGACTCCCCTAATGGTTAATATATTTAATTAATAGAACATATTTTCATTGTAATAAAGTCACTTTCGTTGTTCAATAATTTAATTAAAATGATTCCATCATTGTGCAATTAAATATACTGTTAAAATAAATATATATATAAATAAATGTATTTATATATATATTTATTTTTTACAGTATATTTAATCGCACAAGTATGGATTTGTTTAAATTAAATTATTGAACAACGAAATTAATTTTATTACAACGAAAATGTGTTTTATTAATTAAATATTAATTATTACAGGAAGCTCTTTTAAAGCCGTTAATTCATATACCCGGTAAAAAGAGCTCACTGTAATAATTAATACTTTAATTAAAACATCAAATGTTTCTTCTAATTATGCTATCACAATAGCATTATTAGAAGAAACATTTTGAATCATATGTGCGCTGAGCTGATCAGCTGATCGGCTGAGCGCACATATAATTAGTGGGTCCGCAGCACAGTGACTTCATTGTGCTGCGGACCAGCGAAGAGGACACATGGGGGTGAATATACAGCTCTCCCCACCCCCTCCCCTGCACTGCACCCCTCCCAGCAAGAAAGGGGGGTCACTTAACCCCTTCCTTGCTGGGATGGGTGCAGTCTGACATCAGTCTGGCCCCCAAGGGGTTAAGGGGGATGCAATGCATCCTCCCTTAACCCCTTGGGGCCCAGACTGTAAGCAGCGATCTGTAAAGATGCTGCATACTGTAAGGAGCACAACACCGCTCACAATGATGGGTGTTGTGCTCCTGTTTGTGTGTTTTTGTGTGTTTCTCCCTTTTAGTTTTTCAGATATCGGTATCCTGTGGATTACGTCAGATTCCATAGACTACGTCGATGACCAGCGGTTGTTTGGATTTTTTTTTTAAATAAAATGGTCAATGAGGGGTGTGGGGGTGTTTTCATTTGAATAAAAAAAAATTCACTTGTGTTTTGTCTTTATTTCTTTACTTTATAGACTTAGTAGTGGAAGCCGTCTAATAGAAGGAATCCATTTCTAAGTCGGGGCCTAGTGTTAGCCGGTATAAAATGGCTAACACTAACCCCCCATTATTACCCCAGTATCCAATGCCACCAGGGGTACTGGGAAGAGCCGGGTGCCAGTGGTCCCGGAGCGTCAAAATTGGCGCTCCTGGACTGGACTGGCTCATAACCAGCCGGGTTAAAAACCAAGCAACAGCAGCCTGGTAACACCAGGGTGGGAAGAGCCATTGGTTTAGGCCCTCCCCAGCCTAAATCTTACTAGCCTGCTGCCGCCCCAGTCCAGGAGCGCCAATTTTGACGCTCCAGGACCACTGGCACCCGGCTCTTCCCACTACCCCTGGTGGCATTGGGTACTGGGGTAATAATGGGGGGTTAGTGTTAGCCATTTTATACCGGCTAACACTAGGCCCCGACTTAGTAATGGATTCCGTCTATTAGACGGCTTCCACTACTAAGTCTATAAAGTAAAGAAATAAAGACAAGACACAAGTGAAAACTTTTTTTTATTCAAATAAAAACTCCCCACACCCCTCATTGACCATTTTATTTTTTAAAATCCAAACAACCGCTGGTCATCGTCGTAGTCCACCGAATCCGACGTAATCCACTGGATACCGATATCTGAAAAACAAAAAGGGAGAAACACACAAAAAACACACAAACAGGAGCACAACACCCATCATTGTGAGCGGTGTTGTGCTCCTTACTTTATGCAGCATCTTTACAGATCGCTGCTTACAGTGTGGCACCCAAGGGGTTAAGGGAGGATGCATTGCATCCCCCTTAACCCTTTGGGTGCCATACTGAACAATCTGGCCCCCAGGGGGTTAAGTAAGGGTTCCCACTTAACCCCTTGGGGGCCAGACTGTTATCAGACTGCACCCATACCAGCAAGGAAGGGGTTAAGTGACCTCCCTTCCTTGCTGGGAGGGGTGCAGTGCAGGGGGGGGGGGGGTTACTCACGCTCCCAGGTCTTCTTTCTTCTTTGCCTTTCTTCTATCTTCTTTCTTCTATCTTCTTTCTTCTATCTCCTTTCTTCTTTGCCGGAGCCGGCAAAGAAGTGTGTCAGCTCCGGCTCGGGTAAATTCACACGGGCGGATCCGCAGCGGATACCTCCCCTGTGAATTCCAATGTAATTACATACTGGCAGCGAGATTGTCATCCCGCTGCCAGTGTGTAATTCCCGGCCCAATCAACCCTCCCGGAATAATACATTACCGGCAGTGGGATCCGGCCGCATCTGAGGCTCCCGACTCCCGCGCAGCCAATCAGTGACTGCAGCGGGGCCGTGCACTGATTGGCTGCGCGGGAGCCGGGAGCCTCAGATGCGGCCGGATCGCGCTGCCGGTAATGTATTATTCCGGGGGGTTAATGGAGCCGGAAATCACATACTGGCAGCGGGATGACAATCCCGCTGCCAGTATGTAATTACATTGGATTCACAGGGGTCCGCCCGTTTAAATTTACCCGATCCGAAGCTGACACAGAAGAAAGAAGATAGAAGAAACGCAAAGAAGAAAGAAGACCTGGGAGCGTGAGTAACCCCCCCCCCCCCGGCAAAGAAGAAAGAAGATAGAAGAAAGAAGATAGAAGAAAGGCAAAGAAGAAAGAAGACCCGGGAGCGTGAGTAACCCCCCCCCCTCCCCTGCACTGCACCCCTCCCAGCAAGGAAGGGGGGGGGGTCACTTAACCCCTTCCTTGCTGGTATAGGTGCAGTCTGACAACAGTCTGGCCCCCAAGGGGTTAAGTGGGGACCCTTATTTAACCCCCTGGGGGCCAGATTGTTCAGTATGGCACCCAAAGGTGCCACACTGTAAGCAGCGATCTGTAAAGATGCTGCATACTGTAAGGTGCACAACACCGCTCACAATGATAGGTGTTGTGCTCCTGTTTGTGTGTTTTTTGTGTGTTTCTCCCTTTTTGTTTTTCAGATATCGGTATCCAGTGGATTACGTCGGATTCGGTGGACTACGACGATGACCAGCGGTTGTTTGGATTTTTTTAAAATAAAATGGTCAATGAGGGGTGTGGAGGTGTTTTTATTTGAATGAAAAAAAAATTCACTTGTGTCTTGTCTTTATTTCTTTACTTTATAGACTTAGTAGTGGAAGCCGTCTAATGGACGAAATCCATTACTAAGTCGGGGCCTAGTGTTAGCCGGTATAAAATGGCTAACACTAACCCCCCATTATTACCCCAGTACCCAATGCCACCAGGGGTAGTGGGAAGAGCCGGGTGCCAGTGGTCCTGGAGCGTCAAAATTGGCGCTCCTGGACTGGGGCGGCAGCAGGCTGGTAAGATTTAGGCTGGGGAGGGCCTAAACCAATGGCTCTTCCCATCCTGGTGTTACCAGGCTGCTGTTGCTTGTGTCATAGTCTCAATGATAAGTGCACTTTGTGATTGTAAAAGGCCATTTTCCATTACAAACGGGTGTGTTTAGAAGCTAGGCATGTCCATTTCTATTATTTATGACCTGATTGTTTCCATCTGTTTTTCACATCTGTCCCTTCGATGCTGTGACCACACTGATTTCAACAAACACAGCACTTGTAAAATATTAAGGCATTTCTGTGGCTTGTCCTGCTTTCCAGATTTCACTGTATGACTGGCAGGGTTTCTAAAGCCGTACAACGTCACTTTCCATGGATGCCCAGACCCAGAAATCTCCTCTTCTTAAAGATTAAGGACCATTTGTGCTGATTCCAAGCTGAGCTTTCAAACTTCAGTACTCTCCAAAAACCTGATTTTTTGGTGCTAAAATCACTCACTCAACATAATACCATACTTTTACACTGGGCACTTTGTCTAAGAAAAGGTGTCAAAAAATCTGTTCGGAAAATGATTCCAAAAATAATGTAGAGTGAAATTACATTCAGCAAAAGCACAGTAGCAGCACATTTGAAATTTAGAGTGGCTACAAAATGGTGATTAAGGGCAGCGATTTCATTGG
Organism: Dendropsophus ebraccatus; assembly: GCF_027789765.1. NCBI lineage: Eukaryota > Metazoa > Chordata > Amphibia > Anura > Hylidae > Dendropsophus > Dendropsophus ebraccatus. The sequence goes on from NC_091463.1 coordinate 46,734,285, forward strand.
TCTGACTTAGTATTTTGGATGTGCTGTCTGCACAGGTGTCTTCCCAACGGCTGAGTGTAACTGAAAGACTTCTGAACATGTGGTGAAATACATCTAATTTCATGTGAACTGCATATTTTAAGCTGGAACATTACAGGATGTGGAATTAGCTGACATAATAGTTTATAATGGATTAAACTTCATGATGTCACGGAGTGCCCGTAGAGAATTACAACATTTCTAATGGGGGGTATCTCAGGTTAGTCTCATCCTATTTTAATGAGAAGGGGATATGTAATAACTGAAGAAAAAATCTTCATCAAGGCAACCACTAATATCTTCTTTATTTAGACCTCTCCTTAAACAAAAGTATAAACAAAAGAATGGTATACACAAGGGTTAGTGAAACACCAACGTGCTTCTGGAGTGAACCCTGTTCTTAGTCATGATAAGGATAATAATAAAAATAAAGATAATGATAAAAATAAAGCTAAGAGGGTATATTGCAATATCATGATGGACATAAGGCGGCATAGTTGTGCTCCTTGATAAGGTTATGTACATTCCTCGATAAGGTTATGAGAACAATGCTGAGTGATACTTTTATTGGTTTGAGATTGCCATATAATCCCATTCAGGATTTTCCCTTGCAATGTGCCCTCTTTTTAAAGATGGATTCATTTTCAGAGCATAATCAAAGAAACATGTTGTTATCATTATGTGTTGGACCCCATTATTTCTATCATACTTGGCTTGCCGAAGATCCACAAGGGTAAAATACACCCATCTATGCAGTTTATGGCTATGTTCAGACTACGTAAGTTCTGTAGTGTTACAACGGCCGTGATTTCTGCGGTACTTTTGTAGTGCAGCAGGCTGAGGGAATCCCGCCCGGAGTGTATACATATAGTATACACTCCGGCCAGGATCACTAGCGGTACCATAGAAAACTGACATGTCAGTTTTCTGCGACCGCTATTCACTGAGTAGCGGCTGCAGATAACCCTGTCAGTTCATACAATGGAGCAGGCGGCTCCGGCCGCATGCTCCATTGTGTGCGCCCGCATCAGAACTCAATGGCGCTAAAGATCATCCGGCTGTTACTGTAGTAACAGCCGGGATAATCTTTTCTGAGACCGGCCGTTTTGTGGCCCGGCCGGGTCACGGAATGGCTGGTGTCATACTACGTGTGACCATAGCCTATGGGTGAGAGGGTGTATGTACAGTTAGATCAGTAATAGCCTCTCGTCCTGTGATTTCTAGTGCATAGTAAAGATGTATTGAAGGCTGTGATAGAATTTGAGATAATTCCCTTTGGCTTAGCTGTAATGTCATCTTTCTTTATACAAGCAAATTGTGCCAAACTGCCATGAGTACATCAAATAGGTGACCTGGTTCTTATTAAATCACTTATACTATCTTAATGACAATAACTATTACTATTAAAGGGGTACTCCAGCAAAAGATTATTTCTTTCAAATCAACTGATATCAGAAAGAGCCAGCGATTTGTAATAAAAAAAAACAACCTTCTATTAAAAAAACTCTAGTCTTCCGCTACTTATCAGCTGCTGTATATTCTGCCGGAAGTGGTGTATTCGTTTCAGTCTGCACCAGTGCACATGCACAGTAAGTAATTATGGAAGCCTAGTGCTTCTGTGTAGTGGTGGTATGGGTTACTGCAGCTCATCTCCAGTTCAACTAAATAGGAGCTACCCAGAATTTTTATATTGGGGATGATAAATTGAGTAGCTCCAATATTCATTGTCACTTGTTAATGTTCATCTCTGGATATAGTAATGTATAGGATGTTTTAGACAAAAATCTGCTTAAGGTTCTAATTTTTTACTTTATTAGCAATTTATGCTCTCACTCTTAATTGTGTGATTTTTTTTTGCTTGCAGTCTTGCTTTCTATATGTATTTTGCAAGTTTTTTTTTTACTTCAGTGATTGAAGTAAAGTATTAAAGGAGTACTCCAGAGTCTGCTTTAATAAAGTTATATTACTTTGCATTATAACCTTATTAAAATAAATGAATACTTTTCTCTGTGGTGAAATTTTTGGTGCTGCAATTCAGAATTGCATAAAAGCTTTAATAATCCTTTTATGTTGTGATTTTATTGGCCAAAATGTACTAGCTAGCTTTTTATTATGACATGGCTGTCCTTATGGTCCAGCGCCAGTGCAGTTACTTCCCAGTTAGCCAAACAATTCTGAGAGAGGGAATGACATTACTAAAGTCATTTGCAGATGATGTAATGGTACACTGAAAGCATTATTGCAAAGCAATCCTCTTGACATCCGTAACTTGGGCGAAATAATACTGTTTGGTTTTACCAACGAAAGAGCCAAAGAAGAGAAATTAGAAGCTAGAAGTAGTATGTTTGATGTTTTGTCTTTTAAGCAAATCTCCCAAAATTTAGCTTTTCCCATTGTATTTTTTAATGATGAATTACCTCCTAAAGGTCACATTATGTCCACAGACCACACACCTGGCTGCACCTGAAATCCCCATCCAATATAGGATCAGTACACAAGCTTTTCTAATAAAAACACTGGAACAAGGAAACAAAAAGGAGATTAAAGCACAGGTTGCAGATAGCAATTACTAAATGAGGTATCCAGCTAGCAATAAAAAGTAGGAATTACTAAGACAAAAGCAAATGTAAACCGACTGTCAGGGCTCCGAGGTAAAAAAACATGCCACATTGACCTAGGTCAAGCTTCTAATTTTGTAACTACAATAAGGAGGGGAAATGAACAATTGCCTATTTCCTACGGCATTGCTCTCATTCTTTATCTGGGAAAGAACTCTTCAAGGACGAGGATTCCCATAAAAAAAATCCACATCTAGTATGCCATTCATTCCTAATATGTGATCACCATCCACTAGGATAAGGATGTTACAGAAAAGAAGTAACAGATAAAGGTGTACTGTATACCAATTTTCATTTCCAGTTTCGAGAAATAGTAAGTTTACCAAGTAATACCATTGTGAACCTAAATCCAAATACTAATATTTATGGTCATTTAGATGTAAATGATGAGACACATATATATAAGAGAGAGCCTATCATCTAAGTGTCTCTTTATGTCTTGATAAAGAAAAGGCCGGACGCAACGGAGTTAAGGGAGGCCAGCATGACAGGGGAGCTGGCACGGGAAGGGTTAATTTGTGAACTGGCTGGGAAGAGCGGGAGTTGCTAAGGGGAGGGGTATGGGAGTTAGGGGAGGGTATATATGTTACTGGCTCTTCCTGGTTCTGGTCAGCACATGCGGAGCAGCAGTGAAGAGTCCCGCCCTCCCTCCCTTAGTTGGGGATAGCTGGATTGTACGGGTCGTAGTTGGGTAGTTCGGGGTGGGGGTTGGGTTGTCATTTTGTCATAGCAGCGGCTGGCAGGTTAGGGGGTCCTTGGGGTTGAAAAAATGGAGTATAAGGGGGTACACGAGGTGAGGTGCACCCCCATTCCCCCTCATTTTATTAAGGATTATCGGGGGGCCTTGGAGGAGGCTGGGCTCCTGACTGGGTGGTGTCCCGGGGAGTAATGGTTTGTGGACAATCGGCCAGTGCCTTTGGACTTGTGGTAGGGCTCCTGAGCCTGGGGGAACCGGCTGGGGGTCGGAAATGAGGGGTAATAGCCTGATATTTTGTGGCACAGTTATGGGTGGCCGGTTGTAGTTTTAGCCTCAAGGACCTCCTTCCCGTTCTAGGTCATTGTTGCATAATGTTTTATGTTTTGTATGTTTGTTAATAAAATTTGCCTGCTGTGGCCAAAAACTTTCCAAAGAACCAGGTCTCTGTCTTCCTTGTGGGAAGGATGGAAGGGGGGTGGTATGTGGGAAGAGGGGAGGGGGTAAGGGTAATGGAGGGATCAGCTTCCCCATGTCATGTATTTGTGAACAAGATGGGAAACATATACTTTTATATTAACAACACATTGTAATATACAGTGATCCTGCACAAGATAGCAAAGCATCACTGTGTATTGACTGAGCAGCAGGCAAAGGATCATGGGAGTCCACATTACCACTCGGCATGCTGGGAAGTTCCAGCTGACAATGACTCTTTTCAAAAGAGCCAGAACAAGCCCATGAAAAATAGGGAAATAAGGATTAATAGTGTCTGAAAAGAAAAAAAGAATTATATTTAGAAAAAATAATGATAACTAAAAACGGATTAAAATAATAATAATAATAATAATAATAATAATAATAATAATAATATGTGATTGGTTCTCCTTAAAGCACAGCAACCAGAATTTCCAGAATTTCTTCATATGTATGTGCAGCCCATAACCAACAGCATGCAGGTGCCATGCCAAGGGTCAGCTGGAATTTGTGGGTCCGAGGGATAAGCTTTACTGGTGTCCCCCAGTCTCCAGCCACTTACGTCTCAGACGGGACTTGAGACATGATGTTTGCAGCTGACTCAGACATTTAGCAGCAGAGGTGGGACCCTGCTAAAGCTGCTGAATGGCTGAGCGGGCCCACCAAAGTCACGTCTCAAGTGCTACCTGAGACATGAGCTGCTGGAGACTGGGGGAACAGAACAGCGTGATGCAATGGACATAGTTGTTTTCATCCACCCGGAGTACCCCTTTAATTCAGGTGTTTCAGGTGTTTCAATGTAAGATTTCAGTTGCTAAGTTTTTTCACAGTACACAATACGCTTTCGAGGCACTCTTACTCAGCCAATTTTCAGTGGCATTCTTCTTTTTACAAAAGGCTTTATTAAAACGGTCACCCAGCGCTTGGTTCCTCTTGTAGGTGGTCAGAGGTCTGAGTATCACAACCTCTTTTAAAGCAGCGTCACTCTTAATTTTTTTAATGGTTCTTTCCTTTCTTTCAATTCAGTTTTTTGTTAAGGCATTTTTATAAACAGTGTCACCTCTCTCACAGTGTAACCTCTCTCACTTAGTCTATCAAGTAGGTCCTGGGCTTGTACACAAAAGTTTTTTTTTTCTAATCATCATTATTAATGGCATAGAAGCTACCTGTAAGGGATGGCCAACTTGACAGACATAGGGGGAAAACTGTTGTAGTGCAGTAGGTTTTCTGTATCCTGTAGTAACTAACCTTTCTTTTTCAGCAGTCACCAACACAGCAAGAAACTCAAGTTGTTCTTTCCAGTGAAAAGTATATTCATTGAATTTGCTGCATTCAGAAATGAAGTCAGTAGACTTTGTCTCCGTACCCTTCCAGACCATAGACACATCATTCAGGTAACAATGCTGTGATTTAATACATATGCTGAAAGGTGAAAAAAAATGTCCTTTTTTTCAAAGATGAGTAGGAACAAATTAGCATATGTACCTGCTATGGACGTACCCATAGCTGTTCCAACTCTCTGTTGGAACCAAGGACCCTATCTTAAGTATCTTAATTAGAGATGAGCGAACCGGGTTCGGGTTCGAGACCATCTGAACCCGAACGATCTGCATTTTATTAGCTGGGGCTGCTGAACTTGGATAAAGCTCTAAGGTTGTCTGGAAAACATGGATACAGCCAATGACTAAATCCATGATTTCCACATAGCCTTAGGGCTTTATCCAACTTCAGCAGCCACCGCTAATCAAATGCCGAAAGTTCGGGTTCGGATCGACTCGAGCATGCTCGAGGTTCGCTCATCTCTAATCTTGTTTGTGAGAATTAGTTCCAAAACTTCAGTGTTGACTGCTCTGAACTCTGAACTTTTAAGTGCAACGAAGAATCATTATGTGGCATCAGGGTGTACAGGCTCTTTATACGTAGACTCTGCACCTGTTTTAGAGAATATTGTCATTCTATACCTACAGAGAAACGGGCACCTAAGGTAATAGAACATGGTAGACCTGTTCACAATAGTAAAAGGGATGTTTTATTGTTTGCAGGAATAGAGAGGATTAACCCCCTGAAAAAAGGCAGTGATAGACATATAGCCTTATTGAAAAAAGAAGCTTACTGTACCTTATAGCACATTTTGAAGCCTCTGGTCCTCTGGGATTAAATGACAAGAACAAATTCAGTGCATTCCTTTAGACTGTATTTAAAATTTTTTAAACATGTATTTGTTAATTGCACTTTGTATATAATGTAGCATTCAGGGGATGACGCCAGTGCACAGCCAGAGGAAGTGTCAATCAAGACACAAAGCGGGACGTCGCTGAACTGCACTCAAAGCACCCTTTCCCCTGCTATGTAATGATAACTACACCACAATAATTAAACTGCACGTCAAATGGTGAGTTACTGCTTGTCTTTTTTCTGCTTGCAGCCTGTCTTAAGTTTATTGAGACCCACAACCAGCAGGCAAAGTTAAAGGACAACTCTGATCTGGGGTGATTTTTGGCAGAGTGCTGGTGAGGATGAAAAAAGTAATATGCTCTCACCTTCCCCGGTCCAGTGCTGATGCCGGTATCCCGCAGCTCTGGTCCCCTGGTCCCGGAGGCTTCTGGGTGGAGACCTGGGTCCGACTGGAGACCTGGGACGTGACTTGTTAGCCCCACTCAGCCAGTCAGCAGTTGTGGTGGGACCCCGTTCTGAACCCCATCCTCTTTGTTTCATCCCGCTCTGAACTATGCAGGCAACAGTATGACCAATAATACTTCCATACAGCAATCATATAGTGGTAGACACCAATTGCACACAGGAACTCTTCAGAGAGTAAAATCACCTTCCACATGCAGGAGAATACAACACCGATTAAATCAGTCACAAGTTGAATATATAACAAAGAGGAAAAGTCAGCTCTCTTTTTGTGTTGTAACAAAAAAATAAAAATTAAATTTAGGGTGCGTTCACACCTACCGGATCCACAGCTGATTTTCATGCTGCGAGTTTGCAGCGAAATCAGCTGCGGATCCTGTACTGTGAATTTCAATGGGTCCCATACACGCAGCGGATCCGCTGCCTGCATGAGACCCGGCCCCTTTAACCCCTGCGCCGCCCCCGGCGCCCTTAAACCCCCGCACTGCCCGCACGCCCGATCGCCTCCCTGGCCCCCCCGCACGCCCGATCGCCGCCCCGGCTCCCCCACACGCCTGATCGCAGCCCCGGCCCAGCCGGGTCACGGAACGGCTGGCCTTAGCCCTTACTTAAGTCTTAGTCCTTACTTAAGTACCGGCCGGGTGATCTTTCCGTCCGCGGAGCACTGATGTGGGCGCATCAGCACGCGCCCGCATCAGAGCTTCCCATAGCCCACAGTGAAGCAAGCGTCCGGAGCCGCTTGCTTCACTGTGTGAACTGACAGGTCTTTCTGCGGCCGGAATTCACTGAATGGGATCCCGGCCGGAGCGCATATGATGTGTGTACGCTCCGGCCGGGATGCCATTGAAAATAAGGCTATGTTACACACCGCAAAACTACGGCCATAGTTCTGCAGCGAGAACTACGGCCGTAGTTTTACGTAGTGTGAACATAGCCTAAGACAGCGGCCGTTCTGTGACAATTCTATTGAATTGGAATACGGGCACATTCGGGTGTGCCTATATTCCAATTAACAATAGCAGACAATGTAAAGTACGTCCGGAGCCATACTCTACATTGTCTGCAGAGTCAATAAATAGCAACCGCACAAAATTGACATGTCAGTTTTCTGTGCAGCGACATGGAATCCCGGCCGAAGTGTATACACTCCAGCTGGGATTCCATAGGAAACAGTGTAAATTTATTGAAAATATAAAGTGTGGGAACAAGGCTTATAGGAGAAGTCCCATGAAATAATAAAAATTCAGGAAGGTAAGGGGGTGCAGGAACATAATGAACAAACTATACTTACCTTTCAGGTCCAGTTGAATCATTACATACCAGGGTGATTGATTTTTAGCTCAGCTAATCAGTGGCTGGCTTGGGACAGCGTATCTGAAGTTACAAAATATATTTAATATTGTAGTTGTTTTAATCTGCCAGTTTTTAGTTCAACAATGCGAGCAATAGTAAAATCCATTCTGATCCCATAGTGGCTATAGTAACTTTTTAGCTGGTAGAGTCCAAAAGAAAGCTTTTCTGTATGAATACCCATTTCAAGTAAAATATTTGAAATGGCAAAATATGGGAAAGTTGAACGAAACTAACCGTTAAATGAAAGGTTAACTTAATCATGTATCTTCCAGTAATATGATGGTTGAAAGGATATTTATATGAAAAGTTTGCCGCGATGTCACTAGTGGTCAAGGATGGTATTTCTCATGCATATTTCTCTGCATATGCCTAATGGTGTGATGATGCAATGGCTGGATGTCACGTGACTGTGCCCTGCTTCCATGGTAACACCAATGGTCATCGAGCTTTTGGCTGGGTTACCATGTGACTTCCTGTCCTACCTCAGTCTATTCCCCACCATCAGAGGGAATAGGTTGTGTCTGTCCTCTCTCTCCCTGCTAAGGAGAGGGGCCTGTCTTGTGCTCTGCTGCTTTAGTCCACTGGCTATGTTCCTGTCTCAAGTCTCAAGATCCTCATCTGGGTGTCGATTCTTCAGTCATTCTTCAGCTCCTCTCATCATCATCTTCTCAAATCATCAACAGCAAGTATTTCATTCCAGTCTCATTCCACCCAGCATCTCTGCTTCAGTATCACTACAACTCCCATTATTCAGCACGCTTATCTCACAGCCTATTGCAGCATCACCCATTACTCTGCTTTATTCAACATTGCCTTATTCCCGGTTGCATCCGGAGAGACTGTTACTACTAGTTACCACCGTTACAATAAATACACAACTACCGTTGTTTCTGAACCTTGGCATTGGTGTGTTCATTGGTGCCCTGACTAAGGACAACGAAGAATCGCACGCCCAGTAATCCCGCATGGTCAGGAGCCCGGTTTCCAGCTGTAGCACCCTCGTGCCTACACCGTGACAACATTCTCCTACAGCTGCCCCAATTCCTGCACCCTCACAACATCTGTATACTGCGGAGTGGCCCCTAGGGGCCAGGGCATCGCATTTGTATGTTCTCTCTGTATTTGCGTGGGTTTCCTCTGGGTACTCCGGTTTCCTCCCACACCCAAAACATACAGATAGGTGGATTTAGATTGTGATGGGGACAGGGAGCAATAATTGGCAAAACTATGTAAAGTGCTGCGGAATCTGTGTGCGCTATACAAATAAAAGCATTATTATTATTATTTTTATTATTAGACACTGGGAGTTGAATGCCACCTTAGAGCTTCTAGGAAAAACATGGATGCAGCCTTGGGCAGCATCCAGCTTCTCCAGATGGCAGGACTTTAAAGCCGAGGGTTTGGGTTAAAATGTAATGGTCCTTACAGGTTATTTTAACTCTTTACATTAATGGCACTTCTCCTGGGTCACGCCCAAACCCTCGGCTTTCAAGTCCTGGCTTCTGGAGAAGCTGGATGCTGCCCAAGACTGCATCCATGTTTTCCTGGCAGCTCTAAGGCGGCATCCGATTTGTCTAGACGCCGGTAGTCGAATCCGTGGGCTCTGCTTTGGCAACGTCAAACATGAACACTTTTCTGATTTTCACTCATCACTATTGCTAAGCCTTCATCCACTATAAACAATTAAAGGTAATTCATTCCTTTATATACTTATTATGGCTATTTTCAGAGATACTTTTTGCAATACTTTTTTTAATGTTCCATAGATAACCTATGTACTGAGATTCTCTTATATATAGATGTCTTTAGTTATGTATTAGCACATCTTGACATGGAAGAAGATTTATGAAGACCTTTAATTAGGCTCCTCCCCCCGATTGCCCCTGTCGGATTCACTAAGAGGCGCAGGTGTAGATTTCTGCCACAATTTATGCCTGCGAGCAGGAGTAAATCATGGTGAATGAGGCGTGGGAGGAGGCCACACCTCTTCTCTGCCTTGTTGTGCCCCACCTGCCGCCTTGCATCAGGGATGCAGCTGCCATACACCAGGAAAAAGGGGCGAATCTGCGCCTTCTGCCTGGTGTATGCCAGTGGTGCAGCCTTCCTAAATGTCCCCCATGGATGATGACTTGTGGTTCTTCCAATTTCACTGTAGGTTATAGAGTGGTCTGCCTAGCAGAAAGCAAGCCAACAAAGAGAAATACACTGTCCTAAATGTACTGTAAAATTAAGATCTTTTATTGCACGAATATTCTGAGTTTATTCTTCTATGTTGTAAAACACAGTATTCTGCAGTATACTCCCATGTACTGGACTATTATCTTTCTTCAATGTCTTGAAGCCCTAGCCATGTCCAGCTAGAGGATTGTGAATAAGGGGCAGTGGAACTCCAGGACTACATCCAATCCACGCTGGGCTGTCATCTTCCTTTTCTACCTCTAGATGCAACGTACAAGAAACTGAGGTACCGTACAACTTAGTAGTTAAGCACAGTGCAACGGCCGTGTCTTTACTGCATGCTTCTAGGATTCCTGAGAAGTAACCTGGACGGCTATCTCTACCTACTAGGTGGGCCAGTAATCCCTAATCATGTGCCATTCTGTGCCCACATGATAGCTTAGGTAGATGTTCATTCCCATGGATACAGGGACATTTTCTTATGACCCCCAACTGAGTAGTCTGGATACGGATCCAACATTCACTCTGACCCCCTAAGTCGCTTCAACTCCACTTCTCAAGTCTGGTGTCTTCATAGTCTGCTTACTCAACTTATCAGTGTATCTCCGGCTCCTACGCTGTGTAAAGTATCAAAGTTGTCTACCAGTGTGTCAGCTGTGTCTGCTATATCTGAGAAAAACACAAGAGTCGATTGTTTTCCAAAAGATTCCTTAACAGTGAAAAAGACTGTTTATCACTCTGAAATAACACCTGCAAAGCTATATGTGTCTATATATCTCTTCTTCAGTAAAGACTTTAACTGTCAAACAACTTACCATCACTACAACTCCTAGTATCTTAGCAGAGACAAGTGAATGTATCCAGGGGTGATCCTAGCTGATACCTTTCCTGGTAAAGGGGTCGTATCAGTGCAGGGTTTCTTGTCCCATTCAATGTTTAGTGAGGGGCACAGAATAATTGATCACCGAGTGCCTGTGGATAGGCCATGAATCATATAATCCCAGAACAACCCTTTAAAACTTATCACCACTGCTTAGTATAGGTGGTAGGTGATCAGTAGGGGTCCAGTTACTGGGACCCCCACCAATCATAAGAAAAGGAGTCTCTTGTTTTCCTAGGAAATGGAGCAGCAATGTACATGCTTGGCATTGGCTACCTTTTTTTTTCTAAATCCTATTATTTGGAACCCAGGTGCCAGCTTTGAATAATTACTGATTTGCAAATGTTTGTAAGGTTAACTTATTATTATTTGAGAGGTTAACTGTATTAACATTACTGCTGCTTCCTTTCTAATACCTAGTGGTAGATATCTAATGCAAATAAGTATAACTATAAGGCTCCCTGCTGAATTACACTTTCCTATCTTTTTTACATTTCCTGTTGTCAGACAGAGGCTCCATGTAGGATAACTTGCAAGATTTGAAATATGATTTTATTATAATGAAAGCAATAATTCAAAAGTTACATTAAACGTTACTTCATGAATCAGGATTCCAGAAGTTATGCATTAGTAGAGCCAAAGTAAACAGCTCATTTTATTTTCTGGTGAGTAAAGCGAAGCAAAGTATTTTGGAGCAAAAAGTATTTATTTGTAAAAAAAAATAAAAATCCTAAAATGTGTGTGATGTATTTCCTGGGGAGTACAGCAAAGTCAAGTATTTTGGAGGTAAAAGTATTTATTTGTCAAATGTGTAAAACGTGTGTGATGTTTTTTCACACTTAAAGAATGTGGTAATAGAAAACTAAAGTATAAGTAACGAGGTTGAAAGTTTGTGGTAAGACAGGACATTGCCTCTGCATCTTGCATGGGAAAAGCCCATTTTAGTTCTTCTGAGTCAGCAAGTTACCGAAGTGAATGGAAGAATCCTTAATCCAAGGGAGGGATGTTCCAGTGTGCAGTCTTTCAAACCCACATTGTGCACCCAAAATCTTGAACTCAATCCAAGTCTCTGTCTGCTGTTTGTGCCTCCTTGTGTAATTGGATAACCTCAGAAGGTATGAGAAGATTTTCATTCTGTACAGCAATTAACTCTCACTTTACATTGCGAATCCAGCCTAGAAAACTGAAGCAGAAAGAACACAAATGTAACAAATCAAGCCTATTAAGCCTATTATATTAATAGCCACAAGCTTGTACTGGGCACATACAAATATAGATTTAAACATGGTATTAACGGCGTAGGTAATGGATCCTTAATCAGATTGGTGCAAGTTATGCTTAGGTGCAGTGCTGGACTGGACCACCAGAGGATCCTCTGTTAAAAAGCTAGCAGAGAGGAGGGGGTGGGGCTTGTATGGAGGGGCAGCGGGCCCATCCAGGAAGGTAGCTACTCCTGGGGCCCTCAGTGAGAGCAGATCCCGACCACCTGACAGCGAGGAAGCACAGTCACTTACACTGTGTACTGTACTGTCCGCTGCCCTCCTGTAGCTTCCTCTTACTGTCGGGTCTGGAGGGATGGGGGAGGGGGCCTACAGCCTGGAAGACTGCAGACGCCACACAGGAAGTTATGATCAGGAAGACCCCCCTGCAGAGCTGCCTGACTACAGTGATCTCATCTGAGGTCCTGACTCCTATACATCCTCCTGGCATAAGTACTAATATAGCTGCCAAGTGGGGAAGCAAACTTAACAGAATAGGTTAGTGTATGTGAAAATGTGTATATGTATGTGTGTGAGTGTATGTATGTATGTATGTATGTTTATACAGTATGTATGCATGCATGTATGTATGTATGTGTGTGAGTGAGTGTATTTATGCATATATGTGTGTGTGTATGAGGGAGTGTATGTATGTGTGTGTACAGTAAGTATAAGTGAGTGTGCATATATGTGGCAGTTGGGGGGCTGCTTTTAACTATTTTCATATCTGTAGTGGGTCTGTCTGTGGCTAATGTACACTATAGAAGTATGGAGCAAGTTCAGGAGCTAACCCTGTTTCATATATACAGCTGCTTTCTGCAGCTAAGCCTAGGTTCACACTTGTGCACCATGTTCCATCACAAGTTCTACCTATTTTGCAAGCAGTAATTTTATGGCCGCCTAAATCCTAGAGAATAAATGGGGACCAGGCAGGAAGCGAACAATGAAGTCAATGGGATGTGTCTGGATCTGCTATTGTCTATTCTTGGAAGATTGTCCAGCTCTTTTTTGTGGTGCTGAAAGGAGCCATGGTGCAAGTGTGAACCTAGCCTAGCAGATCTGTGCACTGGGGGACGTAATTCCGTCCCCAGTCAACCAAAACTACTTATTAGCATTGGGATTAAACTCCTTATAGCACAATAAAAGTTTACCTTCATCCTCAGTGCCCCATACCCAATCGGGACATATCAGCAGGTTAGATACTTCTAACATGATGATAATTTCTCTTTAAAGCCTGAAATGGAATAGATGTCACAAAATATAAAAATATAAAAGTATTCAAGGACCAAAGGCTAAAAAACACTGAAAGCATCTTTGGCCAGATTAAAATCAGCCTGCCTTCCCTCTCTCCCCTAAAAGCAATATGAGATAAACAGAGGGCCACATAAAAAGAGCTGCAGAGTTTTTACTGTATTTGTCCTTTATTCTTATTTATTTTTAAAGTAGCAGTTTACAACAAAATTTTATTTCCCCCCTTCCACCCGAGGCCCCTCCCATCGCTGCACGCTGGCGCACCAAGGTGATCGGTGTTCTGCGGCACGCCTTCGTTCCGGTTGCACAGCGCTGTTCAAATCCCGCAGTGCTCACGTCATCCGCTTCTGTGACCTCTCCTCTGTCCCTTGTGATTGAAGGACGGCAGTCATGTTTTCCGATGCATTGTCTATGGGAGAGCGTGACTTCCGTCCTTCAATCATGGAAACAGAAGAGGGGTCAAGGAGTGGACAATGTGAGCGCACACTGGATTTGATTGGTGCTGCAGCATCGGAACCGGAACACGCCAGCGCGCATGGGGAGGGGGGAATATATATTTTTTTTGTGTTGTTACTTTAATTCCTAGCTTCAGATAGCAGAACAGAATTGTTAGAAACAATTATGGGCACAATAGTCAAATTGTTGAAGCCAATATTATCTAGCTAGATACAAATTATAGAGCTAGAATCCCCATTTAACTACACTGAAAATGTGATTTATGTATGCATCATTTCTAGATCCCACTCTGCCAGTGTACAGAACGTGACAGCTGCAATATCACTTGAAGGAGAAATGGGTGCGAGTCTGTGCTAAGTGTATGTGAGTTTTTATTTCCATGGACATAAACTGCTCCTTTAAAGCTGCTTGACGGCTCAGGCAGCACAGCGATTAAATTCTCTTGATGGACTATTTAATGGTATAGGCTTAAAAATAACCACAAAAAAATGAAGCCCGTCTGAAAATGAAATAGTATCTTTAACAAAAAAAAAAAACACAAAAACCTTCAGTAATATTTTTTATTTGTGCTGTAAGGATGAAGGAGTCCACCCTCTAGCAGATGTTCTCAGTCCAATAGTTTAGTGTTTTTGGAAGGTTGCCCATGATTTCCACCTATCTCTAGCCATTTACAAGCGTTTTATTTCTCCAGCTGAGTTTTCCTTGAAATTTATACATTTTCAGACCGGCTTCTAAATTGGGGCTCAGTTATGTTTAAAGTTATTTTTCCTGAGATGAGAATCCTGTAACAAAGCATCGAAAGCATCAGTCAGAGAAAAGCCAGTTAAATGAAGGGTGGGGTTAATCCTGAAATTAGCCATAATATTGCTGGAATGTATTTTTAAGTTGGGTTCGGGGAGGGGGTGTTGCAGAATACTTTAACCATGCGCCATTCATCGCCCTCTCCTTTTGTACTGGAAACTTTAAATTAACAATGACTTTAAATTCTCCAAATGAATACACAGAATATAATTTTTTTATGGGGATCTATAGATTTTAAAACATTAGGCAAAATTAAACAATGATTACATACAGTATAGTGGTATGGTCAGATGGCTTTGTTGTACCATGTACTATGTACCATGTTGTACTTTATATAGAATGGCTTCTCTATGTGTACTATAATTCTCCCAAATCACATTTAAAAAAAATAATAATATGTGTAATTTTATATGTTATTTTTGGAATAACTATCTTTACAATATTTTTGTGCATAAGGAGCAGAATTATAGTAGATATATTTGTCAGGAACTTACATGCGAGGGCTCCAGCGTCTTTTTTGGCCTCTTCTCCGGCTGACGGCGCTAGGATACAGCGCCGCCGGAGCCGTGTGCAACCAAAGGAGCCGCGAGTCTCGCGTCACTCGCAGACTCCCGGCCGTGCAGCTGAGCTGCATTGCACTCTGAGTGACAGATCTCCCTGCCACTCGGCCTGCAGTGCATCAGCTGCAATGTGGCTGGATTCAGGAGGCAGCACCAATCAGCTTTTGATCCGGGCTCCTGATCCAGTATAAAGTAAAGTGCAAGCCAGCATGTGATCGCTGGCCATTAGGTTAACTTGCCTGACTTGTTACCTGACCTCCTGCCTGACTATTGACTATCTGTTGTTCTTGCTGATTTTGTACTGCGCTGCCTGTTTGGATTTGACCCAGCCTGTTTGACTATTCTTTTATGTTTGTTCATCCGTCTTGTTCCGTGTGCACGTACTAAGTGTAGGGAACATCTACGTGGTTGTCCACGGCCGCCTAGGGCCGACTGAGGCAAGTTGGCAGGGACAGTGGGTGAGTTCAGACTTAGGGCCCACTGTCTGGTTGTGTCTGTACCTCCCTGTCCTGACACCATTCTTGTACTTGAGCAGTATTTTACTAGTTATACATACAGTTGAACATAAGGGGGCAGTATTATAGTATATTCTGTTACATAAAAGGCAGTATTAGGCTATGCTTACAAAAAGTCTTTTTTAGGCAAAAAAACCCACCACTTAATAATGATGGCTGTAACTAATGATCATGATTATTTATTTACAGATGTCTGTCAGGACAGGGGGTAGGGACAAGATGAGACAGTGGGCCCTAAGCCTGTACCCACCAACTGTCCCTACCTAGTCGGCCCTAAGCAGCTGCGGACAACCATGAAGAAGTGTCCTACACTATATAAGTGAAACACAGAACTAAACAGTCAGACAAACACAACAAGGGAGAGTCAATAAGCCAAGTCAGAGCCAAATGGACAATGCAGTCCAAAATCAGTGATCAATCAGTGATAGTCAAGAGGTAAAGCGGGAAGTCAGGTAACAAGTCAAGCAAACAAGGAATTAGGAACGGGGACTGCAGGAATAGACAGGAGGAGCTGGGATCAGGGTATAAACCTTAATTGCCAGCAGGGAAAAACTGGCTCTGATTTCATTTATGAGGATCAAGAGCCTGGTCCGGATCCCCATTGGACCGGTGCTCTGATCCTCAAGGTTCCGGACAGGCAGAGGCATCTGTCAATCACAAAACACTGCTCAGCTGCAGTGATCAAGGCTAGCACTGAGCAGTGTAACTCCGGCATTGCCAGGAGGCTGAAAGGCAAGCGGGGGTGTCAGCCAAAAAGTAAAAACAGGCCCAGTTCACACCAGGCTTACTGCACATTCCTGACACTGTCATTATTAACTAACATAGCCTTATAGTAGTTTTATTTAATTGTAATACTTTACATTACCATGATACATGTGCCAAGCTCTATGTAATGCATAATGGTAAACGCGGCATTATGTGTTTAGATCAGAAATTGGCATGGCAATAAAATCTAAACCAGATCAAGAATAAATTCTCCAAAGAAAAAATTTAGACCCCAAAATAACTTCAGCCTTTATATTTTATATATATATATATATATATATATATATATATATATATATATATTGTGGACATGTCACTGGTAAAGTGCTCGAGGGGATGTACATCTCACCCAGGTTGATACATAGTGTGAGATGGTGAGTCCAGGAGGCATCTGTGCTCAGCAGTGTTATGCTGCTGAGCTATTATTTATTATTGCCGGGCCTGGACTTACATGGAATGGCAGGTAGGTTTTGGTAGTGGGACTTGCCATTCCCTCCCCCTCGATCCAGTGTGGGTTTTGGGATCAGGTGAGCTCTGATCCCAATCAGCCTGAGAAGGCAAAAGGTGGGCTCAGTATACAGGTCTCTCTCTCTCAGCCAGGAGTGAACAGCCTGCATGCTGTTTGGTGAGAGCTGGGAAGACAGCAGCTGCTGGGGCCTGTTCACACCCCGCAAAACTGACCACTGAAGTGCCAGAGAGGTAACCTGTGTTGTTAGTTAGCGCCCAGACGGGCAAGACCTTTTTGTTTTGTTCTTAAAGCACAGTGTTGCTATATTTCTGTTACGGACTGTTTATGCTGAAAATAAACGCCAAGCTGTTGTTTTACAAGTCCAAGTCTGCTGTGAACTGTGTCCAAACACACCATCCCCCGGGAAGATCCCTACAATTGGTGCTGCGGAGCGGGCAAAAGGGTTGCTAGGGGCAACGGTGTGCATCAACTTGGCTACAGCGGCATATGTCCTGGGTGAAGGCTGCTGCTTCACTCCAAAAACAGACAAGCAACATGGAGGAGATGATGAAGCAGTTAATGCAAGTGAGTCTGCAACAGCAACAGGCATTGGCCGCACAACAACAGGCTCAGGCAGCCGCTAAACAGGATCAGGAGGCCGCTAACCTTCGCCATGAGCAGGCTAATATGCAGCAACAACAGGCTCTGACAGACGCTAACCTGCGCCATGAACAGGCTAATAGGCAGCAACAACAGGCTCTGACAGACGCTAACCTGCGCCATGAACAGACAATGGCTGCACATCAGCAAGCAATGGCTCAACAACAAAGACTTATTGAGCACCTGATAGCAAAGCAAGAGTGTTATAGAGCATGTAGCACAAATGCAGGACCGTATAGCCACTGTAATGCCCCTAGTAAGGGAACACCTCCAGAGGGCGCAAGAGGGCCAAAGCAGAATTTACAATCGTTCTGCAAGAATCAGGACATTTGGCCCAGGTGACCGAGTACTCATACTTGTTCCCACTGTAGAAAGCAAATTCTTAGCAAAGTGGCAGGGTCCCTATGAAATTGTAGAGAAGATCAGTGAGGTCAACTACAAGGTACACCAACCAGGTAGAAGGAAGCCTTTTCAAGTTTATCACATAAACTTGATCAAGCCCTGGAAAGACAGGGAATCCTTGGTGGCGACAAAGCCTGTTGGTCATCTGTCACCACCAATCCCTCCGGTCAGGATTGGTGACACCCTATCAGTGTCCCAGAAGCAGGAAGCTAAGGAGTTCCTGCAGAGAAATAAAAACAAGTTTTCTGACCTACCAGGGCGTACGCATCTCATTAGTCATCATATTGAAACTGAGCCTAGAAGCAGAGTAAACCTTAAGCCCTATAGGATACCAGAAGCACGGAGGGAGGCGGTATCATCCGAGGTAAAACGTATGCTTGACCTAGGAGTCATTGAGGTGTCTCAGAGCGAGTGGTCCAGCCCGATTGTGTTAATCCCAAAGCCCAATGGAACTTGGAGGTTCTGTAATGATTTTAGAAAGTTAAATGAGATCTCCAAGTTCGATGCCTACCCCATGCCCAGGGTAGATGAGTTGATAGAAAGGATGGGTAATGCCAGGTACATAACTACCCTCGATCTCACTAAGGGCTACTGGCAGATCCCACTCACTCCTAAGGCTAGACAGAAGACTGCATTCTCCACCCCTGATGGGCTCTTCCAATACGTAGTGATGCCATTCGGGTTACATGGAGCCCCTGCCACTTTTCAGAGGTTGATGGACTTGATTCTGCGACCACATCGTGATTACTCCGCTGCCTACCTCGATGATGTGGTCATTTTTAGCCCGGATTGGGAAAGTCACCTCTGTAAGGTCCAGGCGGTGTTAGATGCCATAAGTGATGCGGGGTTAACCATCAATGCAGAGAAGTGTGCACTAGCCTTAGAGGAGGCCAAATACTTGGGCTACATTATTGGGAGGGGGTTAGTGAAACCACAACTAAATAAAATTGAGGCAATACAGAATTGGCCTCAACCCCTCACAAAGAAACAGGTCAGAGCTTTCCTGGGTATTACGGGCTATTACCGAAGGTTTGTGCCGAATTTTGCTTCAGTTGCAGCCCCACTAACTGACCTGACAAAGGGTGCGAAGTCCGCAATGGTGACATGGACTCCAGAGGCCGAGAAGGCTTTTCAAAGCCTTAAGTCTGCCCTGTGCCAACAACCTGTGCTAGTTACCCCTGACTTTAGGCGAGAGTTTCTAGTACAGACAGATGCCTCTAACACAGGGTTAGGTGCCGTCCTCTCACAGGTCGTGAATGGCGAGGAGCATCCGGTGATGTACTTAAGCAGGAAACTATCCCCGGCCGAGAAAAACTACGCCATAGTTGAGCGAGAATGTCTGGCAGTGAAGTGGGCCCTAGAATCCCTGAAGTACTACTTACTAGGCAGGAGGTTTAAGTTAGTGACAGACCATGCCCCCCTAACATGGATGAAATTAAACAAGGAGAAAAACGCGAGGGTGACTAGGTGGTTTCTTTCCCTCCAAAACTTTAATTTCATGGTGGAACACCGGCCAGGGAAATTACAGGCAAATGCTGACGCCCTATCTAGGGTACACTGTCTGTGGGGACAAAATGCTCAGCCCTCCGGTCTGAAGAAGAGGGGGGGGATATGTGGACATGTCACTGGTAAAGTGCTCGAGGGGATGTACATCTCACCCAGGTTGATACATAGTGTGAGATGGTGAGTCCAGGAGGCATCTGTGCTCAGCAGTGTTATGCTGCTGAGCTATTATTTATTATTGCCGGGCCTGGACTTACATGGAATGGCAGGTAGGTTTTGGTAGTGGGACTTGCCATTCCCTCCCCCTCGATCCAGTGTGGGTTTTGGGATCAGGTGAGCTCTGATCCCAATCAGCCTGAGAAGGCAAAAGGTGGGCTCAGTATACAGGTCTCTCTCTCTCAGCCAGGAGTGAACAGCCTGCATGCTGTTTGGTGAGAGCTGGGAAGACAGCAGCTGCTGGGGCCTGTTCACACCCCGCAAAACTGACCACTGAAGTGCCAGAGAGGTAACCTGTGTTGTTAGTTAGCGCCCAGACGGGCAAGACCTTTTTGTTTTGTTCTTAAAGCACAGTGTTGCTATATTTCTGTTACGGACTGTTTATGCTGAAAATAAACGCCAAGCTGTTGTTTTACAAGTCCAAGTCTGCTGTGAACTGTGTCCAAACACACCATCCCCCGGGAAGATCCCTACAATATATATATATACATTTACACCCTAGACACTCTAAATTATTTAGGACCCAAACTAGGCCCCTAAATTATTTGAGGCTCCAGAATAGTTCCTTAAATTATTTCAGACCTGGATAACATTCTGAAATAATTTCAGACCCTATATCATACACCTCTAAATAAATCAGACCTCACATCAAGGACCCTAAGTTAGTTCATACCCAAATCCCTCTCTCTATGATATGTACTTCTACACAATAAATACTTATATTAATCATTCATAATTGCTCATTTTGTGTAGGTCACCATTGTGGCTCTAAAACTGTTCTCCAGAATAAATCCTTTAAGTTGGATTTTTGCAAAGCGGCCTTCATGCATTGTTTTTCTAGCACATCCCAAATATACTTAATTGAACTGAAATCTGGGGAATTTGGAGACCAAGTCAAGACACTGAGATTTCTGTCATGTTCCTCATATAATTCTTGGACAGTTTTTGGGTGGTGACAGGGGCCAAATCAACTTCAGTGCCAGGATCCAATGTTTTACAGCAGAAATTGCCCAGAGCATCACACTACCTTTGCAGGCTTGTCATCTTCCCATAGTGCATCCTGGTGCCACGGGTAAAACATGATTTATTAAACCAGAAACCTTTATTTATTGCTCAGGGGTCCAGTTCTGAGACTCACACAGCTATTGTAGGCACTTTTGGCAGTAGGTCAGCATAAGCACTTTTGATCATGGTCGTGGCTCTACAGCACTATATGTAGCTGGCCATGGCGCAGAGTGTGTCCTGACAACTAGTCAGCAGTAATTTTCTACCAATTTGTACTAAAGCAGATCTTCTGTTCCACGTCACATCACTCACATCAGCTGTCTCTGAACATTCACATCAAAAAGTCCCGCAAGACCTGATCTTTTAAAGATGCTCTGATCCAGATACATAGACATCACAATTTGGCCCTTGTCAAAAATCCAAAGTGTGAACTTCTTAAACTGATCGCTTGCTGTCTTCTACATCTCACTCCTAGGTGCCTTTGTAAAGAGATGATTATTGGTATTGGTCAATGGTTTCATTGCTATGGATGATTGCTATATATATAGTAGATAGCTACCTGCCATCATGGAAGGAAAAACATCTGTAAAATACTTTTAATTATATCTTTTTTAATATATGGTCTTTTTTAACATTTGCAATATTTTTTGTATTTTCTTTCTAAAAGCAGGCTCCTGGATATCTATAGGCAGCCATTTAAAGTCCATATTGAGACTTCTATGGAAAGCAGCTTGCTCCCTGAAGTAGATTCGCTCTCAAAGCACTTTAGCCGTCTTGTTCTACAACTTTCAGAGCTTTCCCATATTCCTTGTGTTTTACTTTCTTAACTCATGTTGCCCAGTACACCTTACAACCTTTGGCAACACAGCAGCTCAGTATTTCTGATGAGGCTAAGACTGCATTCACTCTACTTTTTTTCATCCATTTTTACAAAAGAATGGATGGAAAAGCGGATGCATATGAGTGCATCTGTTTTGATCCATTTTACATTGACTTCCATTATAAGACTATGTTCATACTATGTAAGAGACCGGCCGGGTCACGGAACGGCCGGTCTCTGCACAGATAATCCCGGCCGGTACTGCAGTACCGGCCGGATGAAATTTATGGCCGTAGTGTTCTGATGCGGGCACATCAGCGCGCACCCTCATCAGAACTTGCCACAGCACACAATGAAGCAAGCGGCCGGAGCTTCATTGTGTGAACTGAAATATCAGTTTTTTTGCGGCACCGCATGAGATCCCGACCGGAGCGTATACGTTGTGTATACGCTCTGGCCGGGATCCCATAGAGGAATAGGCAATGTTCCACACTGCACAACAACGGCCGTACTTTTACATAGTGTGAACATAGCCTAAAAAAGGAACAAAAAGCAGCTGTTTTTTTAGTGTAGACAAAAATGTGGTCGACCATGTTTTTGTGTACGTTAAAAAAACAAAAACAAATGTGTTTTGATCCTTCTTTTATACTGTAAGTTAATGGAAAAACTTATCAAAATCGATGCACACAAATGCGTCTGTTTTTTTCTTCCATTTTTTTTTGTAAAAACGGATGGAAAAAACTGATTGCAAAAGCGTAGTGTGTACCTAGCCTAACTTGTATGAAGGAGACTCATTGGTGTTGACTTGATGTCACTACGTTTTTCTAGCACAGCAACAGAGAGCTGAGAGCTCTTCACTATGTAAGCCGTACAGAGATGGGAATACTGCAGGGCCCACTCTTTAATCCATTGGTATAATGTCTAGTGTATCCACATAAAAATCTGAACTTGTTGCACTCTAGTACAGCACTGGAATTCATTATTAATGTGAGATATATTATGTGAAGTCATTCACTGCATATTCCAGCTTGAAAAGCCATAAACACTTCAGAATATAAAACATTTAGAAAAAAATATGTCCATGAATAACTCCTTACGTACTGGCCCGTTTGGGGCTTTACTTTTTTTTTTTGCTTTATCATAGTTGCAATTCCAAGAGCCATAATGTTTTAATTTTAATGTGAAAATAACTTTTTGGGGTACTCTTATCTATTATTTTTTTTTTTTTTTTTAAGGTAGGTGCAAAAACATTTCTGCAACCTATTTATGTAGCTATTATTATTTTTTTAATTGAGGGGCTGATGTGGCAGGCATTCAGAACTTAAAGGAGACCTGTCACCCCCCGTGCCGGGGTGACAGGCTCCTGACCCCCCGTTAGAGCCCCCTATACTCACGTGATCCCGCCGGGTCCCGCTTCACGTGAGTATAGGGGGCTCTAACGGGGGGTCGGGAGCCTGTCACCCCGACACGGGGGGTGACAGGTCCTCTTTAAGATAACCTTGTGTTTCCCATCATTCCCCCCACCCCCCGGCTTGTTTTCTGCAGATCAAGCTGTTCTGGAGGTTGGCAATGAAGGAATGGGCTGTTTTAATCATTTTACATAATGGTGCGTTTACAGAGGCAGATTTATCTGACAGATTTTGGCAGCCAAAGCCAGGAATGGATTTAAAAAGAGAAGAAATCTTAGTCTTTTCTTTATGACCCGTTCCCTGTTTATGGTCTGTTCCTTGCTTTGGCTTAAAAAATCTGTCAGATAAATCTGCCTGTGTAAACGCACCATAACTCCAATTGATTTTAAAGGAAGTTGCGTAAACTACATAGCACCATAAACTGGTGCATTCCAAACTTGTCTATCTATTTACACTGTCTAAAAAGTAGTCAGTATTTATCTACTAGGTTACTATAGTAGAAAAGAAACAAAATATAGCTTTGGAGTTTGATCCCTATGGTAATAATTATAAATTCAGATACTATGTTTAGAATTTTTTTTAAATTAAAATTTGGAATCTCTACCCCACCCGCAGGTGTCAGAATCTGTTCACAGCATTCCTGTCCTTGAAGTGGCTGTAAGATCCAAGATTGATGATGGTTAAGCTGTAGATGTCTGTGTGTGTATAGACGTGTTTAGGGTTAATGGAAAAAGAGGAGATAAGTCCTGTGATATATGACTTTTCGGCACGGCTAGACCTACAGGGGCAAGGAATGAATTTATAAAGCCTGTACTCTGAAGCAGAGAGAAGGTTCATCTATCACATAAAAAGATAATTGTTAAGCATTAAAATAAATATAATTCACGTTAACACTGATGAAATGGTAAAAAATGATCATATTAAACAGCTTTAAAAACTCTCAACTGAAAGTATGCTTGTAGAATATGTGGCCAAACTAGAACAGTATGCTAACACACCCTGTATCCGATATATTATAATTCTAATGGTCTAAGTATATAATACAGTGGTGCCTTGGATTACGAGCATAATTTGTTCTGGGTCCGTGCTTGTAATCAGAATCCACTCTTAAAGGGGTTGTCCAGCAAAAAAACTTTTCTTTCAAATCAACTGGTATCAAAAAGTTATATAGATTTGTTATTTACTTCCATTAGAAAATCTCAAGTCTTCCCATACTTATTAGCTCCTGTATGTCATGCAGGAAAGGTTTTAATTTCAGTCTGACACAGTGCTCTCTGCTGACATCTACTACTCTGGACATTTCCTGTCTCGGCCAGAGATGTCAGCAGAGAGCACTGTGTCAGACTGAAAATAAAACATTTCCTGCATGACATACAGGAGCTAATAAGTATGGGGAGACTTGAGATTTTTAAATAGAAGTAAATAACAAATCTATATAACTTTCTGGCACCAGTTGATTTGAAAGAAAAAGTTTTTCACTGGACAACCCATTTAAACCAAAGCAAATTATAAGTTACTGGAGTATAATGCATAGCAAGTGCATAAACCTGTAGAAACAGCAGCAGTTTGTAGATACAGGATGGAAGAAGGATAGAGAAGCAGGGCTGCTGTCAGAGATCTGTATGGTCCCATGACATCAATGGGGAAGGGGTGTGTGTTCAGCATGGACCAGTCAGGAAGTGAGAATCACCGAGCTGTACAGGAGGAAAATGACTGAAACTTTTCTATACAGCAGTGTGCAGTGTCGGACTGGCCCCCAGCTTTAGAACTTGCACAAACACTGACTGACACATTGTATCTCACTGTTTCTTCATTGGTGGGCCCCCATGATCATTTCCTCTGGTGGGCCCCAGATACCTTAGTCTGACACTGGCAGTGTGTATAGCGGAGTGTAAGTGCAGGCACATTATAGCATCAGTGTGTATAGCTGAGTGAGTGCAGGCACATTAAAACAGGAATGGAGAGGATGGCAAACACAAGGACTGACAGAGACTGCAGGGAGTATGGAGGAATGAGCAGGGTATATGTGGGCACATAAATGGAGAACTCTCTGTCCGTCGAGAGAGGCAGGGCCACCATCAGGAATTTCGGGGCCCCATACAACCAAAGTGTCTGGGCCCCCCACATTAATAAAAAAAAATTGTGTGTTTGACCCACGCCTTGCTGGGAGGTATAATTTGGTTCAGATCAATTCTAGAGAACTGGCTCACATACCCCATTTTCCCCAGTGGCTTAAAATGTAACCTCTGTTATACAGTTATAAAATTGTAGAAATTAAATGTGAACAAGATGCAATTCAAACAGACACTTACTTGTATAGCTGCCTCTTGTGCTCTGTATGCAGTGCGTTATACTCACCCTTGCAACGTACAATTTATAGCGTGTCTACAAGCCCAGCGGGGCTCATTATGATGGAGACTAAAACTTATACAAGAGTGGGGTAGGGGTTCCCCTGTATTCAGAATGCTGTTGAGTACTAGGCAATGCCCCGTTTGGGGTTATTGAATTTCGAGGGTCTGGGGGGGCTGTTTGATTTGTATATGTTCACCAATATCCCCCCCCCCGGTATGCTCACTAACATAGAATATGTTGATAAGGCTAATATAATGAGGCTGTTCCATGTTAGTGAGCATATACAAATCCCCCCCCCCCCCAGGCAGACTAGTTTAGCTCACCCAAGACAGTGATAGCGAATACATGGCGGTGAGAACGCTTTCTAGGAGATCCTGTTTGTGCAGCAGAGGTGTCTTTATCCTGCTCTGCATAGACCCTCGAAATTCAATAATCCCAGACGGGGCATTGCCTAGCACTCAACAGCATTCTGAATACAGGGGAACCCCTACCCCACTCTTGTATAAGTTGTAGTCTCCATCATAATGAGCCCCGCTGGGCTTGTAGACACGCTATAAATTGTACGTTGCAAGGGTGAATATAATGCACTGCATACAGAGCACAAGAGGCAGCTATACAAGTAAGTGTCTATTTGAATTGCACCTTGTTCACATTTAGGTTCTACAATTTTATAACTGTATAACAGAGGTTACATTTTATACCACTGGGGAAAATGGGAAATATGAGCCAGTTCTCTAGAATTGATCTCACACACAGACACCAGCACACATGTATACAGACACCAGCACACATGTATACAGACATACAGACACCAGCACACATGTATACAGACATACAGACACCAGCACACATGTATACAGACACCAGCACACATGTATACAGACATACAGACACCAGCACACATGTATACAGACATACAGACACCAGCACACCAGGGCACGATGAAGTTTGAACTTCTGCAACCTGGAGAAATCAACTGATATCACCTGCAGTCCTATGTAACACCACATAACACAGTGGTATCTCTGAGTACAGATAATGTAGTAGATTTCACCTGCAGTCCTATGTAACAGCACAGATAACACAGTGATATCTCTGAGTATAGATCATGTAGTAGATGTCACCTGCAGTCCTATGTAACAGCACAGATAACACAGTGATATCCCTCTGAGTACAGATAATGTAGATGTCACCTGCAGTCCTATGTAACACCACAGATAACACAGTGATATCTCTGAGTACAGATAATGCAGTAGTCACCTGCAGTCCTATGTAACACAACAGATAACACAGTGATATCTCTAAATACAGATAATGTAGTAGCTGTCACCTCGGGGCGCCCCTACTAAATGATGTTCTACAAAATAAGAAAAGTGTCATACAGGGACTCACAGGTGACGTCTTCTTTGATCTGAGGCGTCACTTTCCCTTTTCCTCTCCATCCGGCCCAGACCTCCATGATGAGTCCTTCCAGATACGTTTCATCCCCTTAGAACCTGCGAGACAAACAATTTAGGCTCCGCACATTTCTAGCAACTTCCTTTCCTTTCTCCCCCCTGCAGGCTCCCATAGTAACTGCGCTGTGTGGGATGCCCCCTGTATGTAGGATCCCCTGCTGTGCCCCCTGTATGTAGGATTCCCAGCTGTGCCCCCATGAGCTAATAATGCCCCTAGAGGTGGCCCCCATGAACTAATAATGCCCCCAGAGGTACCCCCGTGCACTAATAATGCCCCCAGAGATGCCCCCATGAGTTAATAATGCCCCCAGAGGTGCCCCCATGAACTAATAATGCCCCCAGAGGTGCCCCCATATACTAATAATTCCCCCAGATGTGCCCCCATGAGCTAATAATGCCCCCAGAGGTGCCCCCATATACTAATAATGCCCCCAGAGGTGCCCCCATATACTAATAATGCCCCCAGAGGTGCGCCCATACACTAATAATGCCCCCAGAGGTGCCCCCATATACTAATAATGCCCCCAGAGGTGCCCCCATATACTAATAATGCCCCCAGAGGTGCCCCCATATACTAATAATGCCCCCAGAGGTTCCCCCATATGCTAATAATGCCCCCAGAGGTGCCCCCATACACTAATAATGCCCCCAGAGGTGCCCCCCCATATACTAATAATGCCCCCAGAGGTGCCCCCATATACTAATAATGCCCCCAGAGGTGCCCCCATATACTAATAATGCCCCCAGAGGTGCCCCCATACACTAATAATGCCCCCAGAGGTGCCCCCATATACTAATAATGCCCCCAGAGGTGCCCCCATATACTAATAATGCCCCCAGAGGTGCCCCCATACACTAATAATGCCCCCAGAGGTGCCCCCATACACTAATAACGCCCCCAGAGGTGCCCCTAAAAAAAAACAAACATCCTACTCACCTAATCCGCGCTGTGCAGGCAGCAGCTCTTCCTCCTCCTCTTCGGGCTCCATCCTGCGAGCCGCAGGGACGGGACTTCCGGGAGAAGTGATGACGTCACATCATCACGCCTGCCGGAGGGGCACATGATCACGGCCCGGCCTCCCATAGGCTGCTGGTATGAAGTGCCGGCAGCCTATGGGAGAGAATACAGGAGGAGGACGCTGACAGGTCCTTCTCCTGTATTCTGATCGCTTTAATGTTCCGCGGAACATTAAAGCGATCAGTGCATCCCGAGAAGCTGCGTGGCTGCAGCTTCTCGGGATGCTCAAAAACAGGTGGCAAGGGGGGCCGTGCGGACCCCCCTAGCGTAGCGGTCCGGGGGCGGGGGGCGGCGGCCGGCGGTCCGGGCCCCATACAGCAGTACCACTTGTACTGCCCTATCGGCGGCCCTGGAGAGAGGGGTTACAGCTCCGAAGAGATTAACTCCACAGTCCTGTCCCCTGATACAAGCCCTATCCTAAAGTGGATCTGCCATGATTTGGAAGGTGAAGGAGACTTCCTGGGTTAGAGTGTTATACCGTGTTTCCCCGAAAGTAAGACAGTGTCTTACGTTCTTTTTACTCCCAAAAGTCCCACTATGTCTTACTTTTGGGGTATGTCTTATATTGGACAGGGGTGTATGACTGTATAGGGGGGGGAGACAGGGGTGTATGACTGTATAGGGGGGGGAGACAGGGGTGTATGACTGTATAGGGGGGCGGACAGGGGTGTATGACTGTATAGGGGGGGGAAACAGGGGTGTATGACTGTATAGGGGGGCGGACAGGGGTGTATGACTGTAGTCCCCTCAGTAACAGTGCAGGACTGTAACATAGGAGGAATGGATGTGCTGCAGCTGGCAGGATAACACACACAGCTATAAGTTATCCCGCCTGCTGCAGCCCATTATTCCTCCTATCCTGTACTGTTACTGAGGGGATGAGATGACAGGTCAGCTGTCACACGTTGTCCTGTGTGTGCAGGGAGGCGGCCATGTCAGAGCTGGAGGAGCAGCAGCACGTGAGGGCGGCTGTCCTGTACTCCCCTCAGTGAGCAGGGACGCCGGACCGGACGGGTGGTGGGCGCATGGACGGTGCGGCAGGACGGGGCCTCAGAGAGGGCGGACAGGTGCGCGCACGGGGGGTGGGGGGAAGGTCGCTTGGACCAGACGGGGGCGGTGCGGGCAGTCACCTGGGCCCTGCTGCTCCTTCAGCTCCCGCACCAATACCGGCGTCCCTGCACATGACGTGCAGCGCTCGTGCCGGGCCGCGCGTGTGTGTTTGTGCGCGCGCGTGCGAGCCTCTGACAGGACGGGCGCAGGGACATAAAAGTACAAAAATACCGCCCTATGTACTATGTCTTACATTCGGGGTATGTCTTACTTTAGCCCAGCCCCCGAAAGTCCAACTATGTCTTACTTTCGGGGGTGTCTTACTATCGGGGAAACACGGTAGACCCCGCTATGCAAACCATTCCAGGGAGCTCTTAAACCAAAGCTTAAGCCAGGTTACAATTTTGAAAAACTGTGAGCTCTTCTTGCAAAAGGCTCTTAATCCAAGTTACTATTAAACCAAGGTACCACTGTATTTATAATAGATAAAAATTGATGTTATATACTCTAAGGCCATGTTCTTACTTTATATCATGTCATGGAACGGCTGGTGTCAGAAAAGATCATCCCAGCCGGATAATCTTTACTGCTGCTGAATTCGGATACGGGCGCATCCCTGTGTGCCCGCATCCGAATTCCACGTTGCCCATAATGGAGCCTGCGTCCGGAACCGTACACTCCATTGTGTGAACTGAGAGGGTTTGACATGTCTCCGGCCAGGATTCCATAAAAGGTTACAATGGCCTGATTACTATGAAACTTACACAGTGGGAACATGGCCTAAGACACTAAAACCATATTGGTGATGTTGGCATAAGGTGATAATCGTAACCTGGGTAAGGGTGGATTACTACCAAATACATTGGGATAGAATGGACTAGTCTCAGACCACACTAATATTTTCCCACTTCACCTCTGAGGTTTCAGTAATATTGACAGCTGCTTCTCTTGCCATCCAAAATACATAATAATGTATGTTACTTGAGTATATATTGGGAAAGGCACTGTACAGCATTATTATTGCTCTATGTAAATTATATTTGGCCAGTAAATGGTGCTATTATATGGGCATGATACCCTGTGACACTTATATTTAGGCACTGCATAATCATTTGTATATCGTATGACAGCATGGCACATAAATGGGGGGAACCAGCAGCAGTTTTTACACAGAGCACCATACAATGCTAAGCTGGCACTGGTGTGTATCTTATTGCACAGATTAGAGGACTGAAAATACTTAAGGCTTTATCCAGGAGATGTGTGGGGACACTGAGTGTAAACCATTTTTTGGTAATTTTTCTTCTAAATCTAAAGGTGTCCTGTGCTAGACATGCAGGGAATAATATTTTCTTAGCAATTGCTCCTAAGGCTACAACTATGAAACTGGTAACACACCCAAAAATTGTTGTGTCGTATTGAATGGCTCAAGCTACACGGCATCTAAAACTAAGTGGTTGGGCCTTTGTTGCAAGCCACAAGTGTCCATGGCCACAACTTAACAGTCACAAGAAATAGACCAAAGATTGATTTCTTACGAAATTCAGGTCACGGCCATGGCCATGGCGTGTTCATTTAAACCAACTACCATGCCTTTAGTGTAATACAGTGCTCTTTGGCTGTGCCCTGCCACATGGTGGCAAAAGTCAGTGTACAGGCCTAAGCTAATTCTATTTTCATTAAAAGTAGTTATTAACCCCTTCACGTCAGTAACATGTATATATACGTTCCTATTGCACATACCCCGTGCAATAGGAATGTATATATACGTTCCTGCTCTGACAGGGTTTTATGATAAGAACGGGATCGCTGCAGAGATAGCGATCCCGCTCTCATCTGACTGCAGCACCGGAGGTAATGAGAATCAGCTGCGATCCCGCAGCCAACCCTCATTAACCCCTTAGTGACCGCCGATATGGCGGTCACTAATGGGCCGGTGCCGCCGCTGTATTTCATCTCCCCCCACTGTGAATCCACGGTGGGGGGAGATGAAATAAGTAAAATCAGCCCCCAGATCAGCCCCCCTAGTGCCCCAGTCACTAACCCCCCTCCCCGCGGCGGCCATCAGATCCAAGATGGCCGCCGCCATCACTGTGAACAGACCTAAGTCTGTTCACAGTGATCAAAAAGAAAGAATGAATGAAAGCCCCATGCTCTCCGCCACCGGAGGTAGCGGAGAGCATGGGGCAGTGATCAGCGGTATATACAGGGCCCTAGGCACTAAACCTGAAGACGCCCCATCTTCAAGCACCTATTGGCGATACCAGACCTGACCAATACCACCAAACCCCCACCCCCCTGGAAAAGACACCAGATTTACTGGCAAGTCTGAATAGGAGGAGGGAAACTAAAAAAATAAAATAAAAAAAATTAGTTTTTTCTGTCCCCCTGCTCCCTGGTGCTGCCCCCCTGCAAGGTGCTGCCCTAGGCACCGGACCACGGGTGCCTAGTGGTAAATACAGCCCTGGGTATATACTATATACCGCTGACCGCTTGTGCCATGTGCCGCCGGCACTTTTTATTCCCTGTCACCATAAATGATTGGTGACAGGAGATAAAAAGTGATGTGTCTGTCCCCCAAGTCACCCCCACCCCCCCAGTCACCCCGTCCCCAGTCACCCCCCCCACCCCATATACTCACCTGCTCCTGGAGCTCCTTCCTCCTCTGCGTCCTGGCTGGTCATGAAGTGCACATGCGCTCCACAACCAGCCAACTCTGAAAATTTTAAGTGACAGAGACCAATTTGGTCTCTGTCACTGAACTATTATTAAGGGCGGCGTTCACACTACGTATATTTCAGTCAGTATATTTAAGTCAGTATTGCAACCAAAACCAGGAGTGGATTAAAAACACAGAAAGGCTCTGTTCACACAATGTTGAAATTGAGTGGATGGCCGCCATATAACAGTAAATAACTGCCATTATTTCAATATAACAGTCGTTGTTCTAAAATAACAGCAAATATTTGCCATTATATGTGTGAACAGATTCTTTCTGTGTTTTTAATCCACTCCTGGTTTTGGTTGCAATACTGACTGAAATATACTGACTGAAATGTACATATACTGACTGAAATATACGTTGTGTGAACGCAGCCTTACTGTGATAGAAAATATTACAGTAATCATAGTAATACAGTGAAAATGAATGTGCAAAGTACAAAAAGTGACAAACATACAAAAAAATAAAACACACACTTTTTATTATAGTAATAATTGCAGTTTACTCCCAAATTACCCCTAACCCCCCCAGATTATCCGTAACAATCCTAGATTGTCTGTAACCCCCCCAGGTTGCCCGTAACCACCGAAGTTTGCGCATAACCACCCCAGCTTGCCTGTCATCATGCCAGATTACATGTAACCCCCCAGATTGCACGCAACCACTGCAGGTTGCCTCTGACCACCGCACGTTGCCTCTGACCACCGCACGTTGCCTCTGACCACCGCACGTTGCCTCTGACCACCGCACCTTGCCACTGACAACCGCACCTTGCCACTGACCACCGCACCTTGCCACTGACAACCGCACCTTGCCTCTAACCACCCCAAATTGCCAATGATCCCCTCTAAATTGCCCGTAACCATGCCAGATTACAGGTACCCACCGCAGATTACATATAAGGACTTCAGTTTATCCGTAACCACCCCAGATTGTCCGTAACCACCCCAGATTGTCCGTAACCACCCTAGATTGTCTGTAACCACAGCAGGTTGTCCGTATCCACCCCACGTTGCCCGTAACCAGCCCAGGTTTCCTCTAACCACCCCAGGTTGCCTGTAACGAACCCAAGTTTCTTGTAACCACCCCAGGTTGCCTCTTAACACCCCAGGTTGCCTCTAACCACCCCAGGTTGCCTGTAACTAACCCAAGTTTCTTGTAACCACCCCAGGTTGTCTCTAACCACCCCAGATTGCCTCTAACCACCCCAGGTTGCCTGTAACTACCCCAGGTTGCCGTAACCACCGCAGGTTGCCCGTAACCACCCCAGGTTGTCCGTAATCACGCCAGATTGCACGTAACCCCCCAGATTACACGTAACCACCGCACGTTGCCCGCAACCACCGCACGTTGACCGTAACCACCGCACGTTGACTGTAACCACCGCACGTTGCCCGTAACCACCGCACATTGCCTCTCACCACCGCACGTTGCCTCTAACCATCGCACATTGCCAGTGACCCCCTCCAAATTGCCTGTAACCACCACAAATTACATGTACCCACCCCAGATTACCTATAAGCACTTCAGTTTATCCGTAACAATCCTAGATTGTCTGTAACCCCCCCAGGTTGCCCGTAACCACCGAAGGTTGCGCATAACCACCCCAGCTTGCCTGTCATCATGCCAGATTACATGTAACCCCCCAGATTGCACGCAACCACTGCAGGTTGCCTCTGACCACCGCAGGTTGCCTCTGACCACCGCACATCGCCTCTGACCACCGCACGTTGCCTCTGACCACCGCACGTTGCCTCTGACCACCGCACCTTGCCACTGACCACCGCACCTTGCCACTGACCACTGCACCTTGCCACTGACAACCGCACCTTGCCTCTAACCACCCCAAATTGCCAATGATCCCCTCTAAATTGCCCGTAACCATGCCAGATTACAGGTACCCACCGCAGATTACATATAAGGACTTCAGTTTATCCGTAACCACCCCAGATTGTCCGTAACCACCCCAGATTGTCCGTAACCACCCCAGATTGTCTGTAACCACAGCGGGTTGTCCGTATCCACCCCACGTTGCCCGTAACCACCCCATGTTTCCCATAACCACAGCAGGTTGCCTGTAACCACCCTAGATTGTTTGTAACCACAACAGGTTGTCCGTATCCACCCCACGTTGCCCGTAACCAGCCCAGGTTGCCTCTAACCACCCCAGGTTGCCTGTAACTAACCCAAGTTTCTTGTAACCAACCCAGGTTGTCCGTAACCACCCCATATTGTCCGTAACTACCCCAGATTGTCTGTAACCACCCCAGATTGTCCGTAACCACCCCACGTTGCCCGTAACCACCCCATGTTTCCCGTAACCACAGCAGGTTGCCTGTAACCACCCTAGATTGTCTGTAACCACAGCAGGTTGTCCGTATCCACCCCACGTTGCTCGTAACCAGCCCAGGTTTCCTCTAACCACCCCAGGTTGCCTGTAACTAACCCAAGTTTCTTGTAACCACCCCAGGTTGCCTCTTAACACCCCAGGTTGCCTCTAACCACCCCAGTACTGTAACACCCAAAAAAGTAAAATATGTTTATGAAATGAAGCCAGAATAAAGAGGATATATCGGTAATGTGACTTAGTAACTAATTTATGTGATACGACTTTCTTTTTTTAGAAGCAGAGAATTTCAAAGTTCATAAAATGCAAGTTTTTTAAATTTTTTATGATATTTTGATGTTTTTCACAAAAAACACACAAAGTAGTGACCAAATTTTGCCACTTATTTAAAGTGCCATATGTGACGAAGAAACTATCTCAGAATTGCTAGCATACGTTAAAGCATCACTGAGCTATAAGCACATAAAGTGAGACAGGTCAGATTTTGAAAAATGAGCCTGGTCTTTTAGGTGCAAATAGGCTTGGTCTTGAAGGGGTTAATGTTATATTTGGTGTAAAAAAAGCAGATCTGTGGTGACTGATATGGTAAAATAAAATTCACAATAGAAATAAATCAAGTTAATGGACAATCTACCACATGCAATTGCCATACTGGACTAGCAGATTTGCTTCATAAATGTACCTTCATGGTAATGCAAGGTTGTGGTCAACAGTTCACATCTAGGAAACCACTTCAGTTTAGTGCAGCCTGTCTTACTCTGAATAATAAGATATTCCTATGGGTTGGCACTCACATCTATAGGTCATACTTACTGGGGATGTTGAGTGTTACGTTGCAGGCTAGTTGGGATTAGTATTGGTGGTGCTCAACAAGCATTTTCTCAATGTAGGTGTTCCAGTGATGCAAAGTAAAAAGTGAGACTTCTGGATACTAGGATTCCATAAAAAGGACTTTAACTCTTTACTGACAGTCTATGTGCAACAATTCAGGCAAACACTTCTTATATAAAGATTTGGTACCAGTTCCTCTTGAACTTGGTCTCAAGTTGCTCTTGAGGAAGATTTACTAGAATACAATGTCAACATGTTTTGAAGCATTTAAGTAGGGATGGGTGAACCGAACCGTTTCGAACCAGATACGTTACGAACTTTACAAAAAGTTTGGTTTGTCACCAATCCGAACTTTGAGAAAGTTCGTAACGAATCTAGTTAAAAGGTGAGACCTTAAATTAGTCTCCTCAGATATAACTGGGTGCTGCCTAATCAAAAATGTAATGTGACAGCTCTCTGTGAGTATCAACCAAGACACATAAAAGCAACTTCAGTGTTCAAGCTGATCTACTTTATGTGAAAATCTCAGTTTATACCTTTACAGTAAAGCTTCAAAAAAATAATAGGAGAACCCTGTTTAGCCACAACCACAAAAGTAAAAAAAAAAAAAACAGTCCAAAAAAAGTCCCATCAGTGTCCCAGAAAAAAAAAAGAAGTCCCATCACTGCACAGTTGTGTAGAAAAATGTTGGCAACTCATTGGGATTCTTGGTGTCCAAGACCGTACACCCCAGTGCTGATGTCTGGTCCTTTAACCCCTTAAGGTCCAAGCCAATTTTCGTTTTTGCGCTTTTGCTTTTTCCATTTTATGTTTAAAAGTCCATAGCGCTTGCATTTTTTCACCTAGAGACGTATATGAGCGCTTATTTTTTGCGAAACCAATTGTACTTTGCAATTACAGGCATAATTTTTCCATAAAATATGTTGTGAAACCGGAAAAAAATCATTTGCGCTGTCAAATTGAAAAAAAAAACTAATTTGTTTTGATTTCGGGGAGTTTTGCATTTACGCCGTTCGCCCTATGGTAAAACTGACTTGTTATGCATGTTCCTCAAGTCGTTACGATTACTATGATATATAACATGTATAACTTATATTGTATCGGATGGCCTGTAAAAAATTCAAACCATTGTTAACAAATATATGTCACTTAAAATCGCTCCATTCCCAGGCTTATAGCGCTTTTATCCTTTGGTCTATGGGGCTGTGTGAGGTGTCAGTTTTTGTGCCATGATGCGTTCTTTCTACCGGTACCTTGATTGCGCATATACGACTTTTTGATCGCTTTTTATTACATTTTTTCTGGATTTGATGCGACCAAAAATGCGCAATTTTGCACTTTGGGATTTTTTTGCGCTGACGCCGTTTACCGTGCGAGATCAGGAATGTGATTAATTAATAGTTCGGGCGATTACGCGCGCGGCGATACTAAATATGTTTATTTATTTATTTATTTATTAATTTATATTTATAAAATGGGAAAAGGGGGGTGATTTGGACTTTTATTAGGGGAGGGGATTTTTTATTAATAAAAACACTTTTTTACTTTTTTTTTTACATACACTAGAAGCCCCCCTGGGGGGCTTGTATATACACAGCAATGATCTCTCATAGAGATCATTGCTGTGTATATACACAGCAAAGATCCATGAGATTGGTCATAGATTGCTATGGCCTGCTGCAGGCCATAGCAATCTACTGCTGAGCCGGGATCAGCGTCATTCCGACGCTGAGGCCCGGCACGGGCAGAAGAACGGATCTCCCCCCCGTGATCGCATCGCGGGGGGGAGATCCGACCCACTAGACACCAGGGATAGTGTGCATAAAGCACTTCAATGCAGCTGTCAGGTTTGACAGCTGCATTGAAGTGCTTAATTAGCCGGCGCGGCAACGGGACCCGCGCCGGCTAACAGAGGCACTGCCCGGCTGCACATGTCAGCCGGGATCAGCGCCGTTCAGAGCGGGGTCCCGGCGGGACCCCGATCTGAACACCCCCCGCGGCGCCATGACGTATTAGATACGTCATGGGTCGCTAAGGGGTTAATTATGGGCAAGGGCAGTACATGTCTGTTACTGCCCATTGGGTCAAAATCCTCCCAGAAGACAATCAGAAAGTTAGCCCATTCTTGCTACTGTCACCTCCACGGGGCTTTAGGGGGCCAGTTCTGCCTCCACCACCTTGCAAGCATCTGCCGCTTTGACTGCAGTCCAACCTGCCCGCCGCTCTCAGGCTGTCCTCCATTTTGTGAGCCTGGGTGAACGGATCCACAGTGGGCAGGAGCTCCTCTGGACCATCAGGGAGGAGATATATGAATGGCTGACCCCAGGTCAACTAACGGTGGGAAGTGTTGTAGCCCACAAAGGGAGGAACATTGTCTCTGCAGTGCAGCAGGGAGGGCTGAGTCATACACCTTGTATAGCACATGTGATAAACCTCATAGTGCCCAGATTTCTTCAAATATGTCCTGCCAACTGTTGATCCCTTTTGAGGACACAACTCTGTTTGTGAGCATGCATGACTATGGGATCAACGACATTATCCCACTGGTCTGTGTTCTGGAAAGTGCGTTGAACAACATCATCAGCGAGGATTCCCAGGCCACCACTCCAAGGCTGAACATCCTCCTCCTCCTCAAGTACTGCCTCCTCCTCCTCCTCAAATAGTCTGATCTCAACCATACTGGCCTGGGTGCAATCAAGTGGTGCCTCCTCCTCCAATAGTCTCTTTTCAATCATACTGGGCTGGGTGCAATCAAGTGCTGCTGCCTCCTCCTCCTCCTCCGTCAATTGTCTGTTCTCAACCATACTGGGTCCAATACAATACTATTACTGCTGCTGATTCCACTGTCAAATGTCTGTTTTCCACCCTACTGGGTCCAAGAACTTTGTGCCCTATGTCCCGTGTAATCACTTATACCTTGGCTAATTTTTGTTCACTATTTTTGCACTGATTTTTTTCCACTTTTTTCTTTGTAATAGCAACTGCAACTAAACGAAACTGTATACCCTATCAGACTCCCACTATTGTAGCTGCAATTATTCAGCCGTTATAGCAAGGTTCGTTTTAGGTTCGGTTCTTACAAATCTGAACTTCACGAAAGTTTGCCGGATCGAACCGAACTTTTCTAAAGTTCGCTCATCCCTACATTTAAGTATTGGGGTTGAAGTATGTCCTTCAATTAGTTAGGAATCTAGAGGAGTTCCACAGATTTACACAGTGTAGTGTACTAAAGAAGAC
The DNA here is from genome assembly GCF_027789765.1 of Dendropsophus ebraccatus. NCBI lineage: Eukaryota > Metazoa > Chordata > Amphibia > Anura > Hylidae > Dendropsophus > Dendropsophus ebraccatus. The sequence continues at coordinate 46,772,224 of NC_091463.1, forward strand.
TTTACTCACAGTTATTTAGTGGCAAAGTCCCACATATAGACAAACACAGGTAATATGCTTATGATGTGTAGCCACTGAGCGCAAACTTCAATGTAAACTGACAATTAGTGTTTTAAAGAGTCATTGAGGAATTGATACAGCTCCTGACTTTGCCAATTTATCCTGTCTAAACTAAGCAGTGCAACTTTCTTCTTAGCACTTACTGTAGGCAGTCTTGGGCAAAAACTTCAAAAACTGGGTGTGGCAAATATACTGTACAACAGTTTAATCCTTTGCACTCTTAGGGTCCTATTACACCAACAATTATCATAGACATATTTTTGCAGCCAAAACCAGGAACAGACTAAAAACAGTGAACAGGTCATAAAGCAAAGCTTGACATTTCTACTCTTTTGAAATCCATTTCTGGCTTTGGTTGAAAAATTTGTCAGATAATCTGTCAGATATCTGTTGGTGTAATAGGGCCCCTAATCTACCTCTCTATCTTAATCTACCTACCTACCTTTGTCGAGTGAGTAGTGCGGTGGTTATTAAACTAAGGATACAGTATATGGGTAAAGTATGTATATGTCTTTTGCTTGGTGATTGTAGTGATGTATTATCTACTATTCCTAATAGCATATATATGTGTATACATGTGTAGTATGTCCAGTGCCCTTTACCATTGAGTGCTTCTGTTACATGCATCTAGTTTTTAGAGAATCCCTTGTATACCTTTAATTTACCTATGCCTTGGGGGTCTATACATTGTTTCAGCTCCTTATTGTGTGATTTTTTTTTTTTATCATAGATGTACACATTTTTGTATAATTTTGGATTTAACCCCTTGTAGGTTTATGATTTAGTTGTTTATGCATATGGATTTAATACAATAGGGCCTCATATATAGTTATACTCATTGTATGCTATTGAGCAGTTTTTGGCAATATGATAAGTAAAATGGCAGCAGATACAAATAACTTATCATAGACTGTGTTTTATAGTTTCTAATAAAAAACATTTGAACACTCTTTTGAAGGGACTGTATTATATGTTGACTATTTCTCTTTTCTTTTCTCTACCAACACATTGTAGACCTAGAAGCAGTGGTTTTTGTCCACAATAGTTGGGCACATTTAGGTTTTTGAAGGAGGATACAAAGGTGTAGGGGTACAGAGGTGGCAGTTCAAATACCCCTCTGCAGTACTATAAATGGCACATGACAAGTGTGAGGCTCTGCTACAAGCATTTCATTGTGGGCTAAGAGTGTCAAATTATGGCAGAATGCAGGGTTTGGAGATCTGTATGGTTTGCATGGGTGAGCGTACACAATGCAGGAGTGGGAAAAGGGACTTGGGTGGGAAGAAGAGTTGAGTGAATCCATAGCTATACATCTCAGATTCCACCTAGAAGTAGCATTTAACATCTAAATGGTATTCATAAAATGATTGTATTTATTTAGTAATCCAAGGCCTGGTTGATGAGAACAGGTTTGTGTGATGTATATCAGACGTGCAGATATGAAGTCAGTTTCCTCAGATGTTTCTCATAAACTTCCCTGAAATCTTTTCTCCATATCTAGGTGATGTCTTATCCCTGCCAGATTTATTCAATTACTGTCTAACCCATCATTTGACATCACAGATTTTCTTTGGGGTATTATGATATTGCATGCAATTTTTTTTTGTATAAACTCCAAGTCCCAGGTGTACTGAAGTACACCCTGGTTTATTGCCTGTCTGTGTGCGATCCCTCAATCTCTTTATCATATTATATTACACTTGGCATTAGCTTTGTGGAGGTTCAGTGATATGAAGAATTTAATTTATTTTTGCCAGTGGTTGTGAATATTTCCTTATTAGAATACAGTATGTCATTATACCCCCCAGGGTGCCGAAGTGGCTAGCATTGTATTACTTTCCAATGTCTTGTAGGTCTTCTATCAAAAAGCTCTGTTTAATGTGGAGTGACATGTTATCGTTTTTCTTGGTACTTAATATGAAGTGTTTTTACTTGAAGGAGGTTCAGATGTGCATAAAACACCATGCCTGGTGCTCAATGGATTTCTTTTAAAATTGTGATACTGAGAACTATCCCCTGTTGTTTCTGGGAATCACATGCAGACAGGGAACCTTGACATACCCCAATATTTAACTATATGTACAGGCTATATATATATCCACAGGGTCAAAGCTAAATTGAGCATTTCTAGGGATAATCAACAGTCACAGTTCTGTTACGGTTTATTACGTTTAGTGCTATCCAGTTGTTTACCCAGTGCTAATTTTATTCAGCAGCCCCGGACCATCCAGGGTGTCTTTTTATATGCTTTTCAGTGCACAGAACACCAGCAGCTGATCGCAAGAAAACTGCAGTGTAAAGACCCTTATATACATAAAAAAAGTCATTAGAACTCGGTGATTTCTGAGAGCATGACTGAGTACCGTATGTTTAATTGCAACTTCCTGGTCCTGGGGAATATTCGACCACAAGAGCTGTCTGGCCTCTCTCTCTTCAGAATGTGTGAATGTATGGCTGAGCTTAGGGTTCTAGTATAGGTATATGTAGGGATCAGGAGAGAGAGCTATTGACTGAAGAAACATTTGGCAAGTATTGCATGCAAACCTTTAATGCTTGCTAAAACAGTAGCCATCCACTAAGATTTACAACTGAGCTGCTTTACCATTCTAGATATACACCAGAGGGAAGAGTAAGGCTATGTTTACACAATGTCAAAAATAGAGAAAAGGTGGACACTTTTGCAATTTAAAATAATGTCCGTTTTTGCGATTTAACTGACTGCAATGGCAATGCATTGAAGTTAATGGAAAGACGGATGTCCAATGCACACAATGTGTTGAATAACAGACGTTATTGCCGGGCATGTCAAAATAATGTTCGTGTTCATTATCTTTTGCAAACAGCGGACGTTTTTATTAGTTGTTCACACACAGTTTTTCTTTTCTCAGCCTTCTTTCTCCGTTTTTACTATTAAATTCAATGGACTTTTCAATTAAGCCACACCCAAAGGCCAATAAGTAACCCAAACTAGAATAATGTACCAACGTCACTGCACTAAGGGGAGGCCAGACAGCTAAATCATGTTGGTTATTTTAAACTCAAAATGACGGACGTCATTTCAAACGGAGCATTCACATGTTCCATATTTTGTCCATGAAACACGGACAATACAGATGGTGAATGCCTGACTTGGAGTGTTTCCCCGCCCGGCATGATGTATCATTATCATGCCGGCATCAGGGAAACTCTTTGAATGGCTGCTGCATTATAAGTACAGAGCCTCGTGGGTACTCCATTATAGTGCCGCAGTGATTCAACGAGTTTCCCCGCTGCTGGCGTTGTATTGATACATCATGCCGGGTGGGGAAACATTCCAGGTCAGGCATTCACTGTCTGTGTCGACCGTGTTTCACGAACAGAACACGGAACAAGTAACTGCAGCCTTATCATCAATAGTATAAGTCAATAGTATAAAACAGGAAAAAGCATTTTCCACAAAGAGAAATAATTGATACTCCTAAACTACAATGAACATGCATCTGTAACATGTCACAATATCCAGCAGGTAACATTTCTAATACCTAACATGTATCATTTATAATAACAATGTCTTCTTTGGTGGCAGATATTGCAGCATTAATAACAATTAAGGGTCAAAATTGTGGTGGGCTACTAGACTGAATTCATATGACAACAAACTAATAAAAGCTAATAGAAAAAAAATACCACTAATAAACACATCTACTGACTGGGGGTCCTTTTACACAGGCCGATATTTGGCCATGCATAAACGAAAATGACTGCACACAATTGTAACAACTAGAAACAAGCCTTTTGGCTGTATGCATGTTTTCCAGGACTCCCTAGGGCTACATCCAACTTCTTCAGACACTGCCGAACATTCGAGCATGCTCAAGGTTGGCTCATCTCTAGTAACAACACCTCAGCTGTGTAAGTGAGCTGTAAGTCAGACCTTTGGCCAATGAGACAAGAATGTAGTGTCCCCTGCTGTCTCCTGCCGTACCTGACTATACTGATGAGGATGCAGGATGCTGCAGGGCGCTGCTGGGGACGAGGCTCATGCACAGTGAAGCTCTGGGACCTACAGCAGGGTATCATTTTAAACGTAGGAAAATTCGAATTCAATGTTTCCAGAGTACCCTGTAAAAGGACTGCAGGTGTCCATGGAAATAAGTGGTGTCTTGTCAGCGGTGTATCTCTGCCCTTAGTGTAGCAGACTCACCATTTTAAATAGTGAGAAATATGAAGGGTATGTTGACACAACGTTTTTTAAGGTGAAAATATGTTCGTATTTTGATAATTACTGTCAAAAATAATAATCATCATAATCAACAAACATATTTTCTCCTCAAAATGTTGTGCTAACATACCCTTAGGGTAAATTCACACGGGCGGATCCGCCGGGAGTCTCAAGAACGAAATACGCAGCTAATCTGCAATACACGTATTCTTCTTCTTATTATTAATACTTGTATTGCGGATTAGCTGTGGTTTAGCTGCGGATTTCGTGCTTGAGACTCCCAGCGGATCCGCCCGTATGAATTTACCCTTAAAGGGGTTATCCAGAGCTACAAAAACATGGCCACTTTCTTTCAGAAACAACACCAGTCTTGTCTCCAGTTCAGGTGCAGTTTTCAATTAAGCTCCATTCACTTCAATGGAACTGAGCAGCAAAACCCTGCCCAAGCTGAAGACAAAAGTGGGGCTGTCTCTGGAAGAAAGTGGCCATGTCTTTTGTAGCACTAGATAACCTCTTTAATGTCGAATTGAATGGACTGCCTGTTACTGAAGACCTATAATATTTGCTTTTCTACTACTTCTTTCAGAAATATATTTGCTTTTTTTCTACTTATTTTAGAAATATATTGATACATAAAGAGAGTCCATTAAGAATTAGGTCATTCGTACAAACTCACCTACAATTACAACCCTACTACTGAACATAGATCGAGTGGCTAGTGTTTCACAGCTAATTTTCACACCAGCAGATGGTGCTGTGAAGTCCATTTCTTTTTTTTAAAGAAAACATCTCAAATTTCCTTAAAATCATAAACTGTCAGGGAAAGATAAATTGAGATACTTTAGCTAATTGTGGTGGAAAGTTCAAGCCAGGGTGATGCAAGTGATCATTTTATTTAGACTAGCTAGACAAGGGTGAACTTTTTTCTGCTTTTAAGATAGATTGGTTTTCCCAAAGTAGGATACTTACCTTCAGTAAGGTACTGAAAAGCATCTAAAGAATTCCACCCCATGTTAACATTTTTAGATAAAAACGTCAGGTTGTTCTCTGGAAGCTTGATACTCTCTATTTGTTTTCTCTCTGCAGTCACCCAATCTTCTAGAGGAAATGCCTCAAACATTACGCCTCACCTTGACATTCTTCCACAGGTTTTCATAGAATTCTCAGTGTGTAGCTAAGTGCCAGATTTTCTCTTTTTGCCCATTGCACGCCACCCTGTAGCAGACATAAGGAAGTATAGGAAAAAAACACATAAGATGGTACCCATGAGAAGAATTTTGGTCCAACATAACACACATTTCTTCTAAGAAAGTTATGCACTGCTGTGGTGCAGGTGCTAGCATTTCTATAAACATATGTGATCCAGAATGTATTTCTGGGTGTCTAGATAGTGCTGACATGGTTATGGAAAGTTGTAGCTGACCTGTGAGTTCATTGTCCATGAATAGCTTATGTATGCACAGACATTTTCCTGCCATGACTGAACCTCAAAACTACATGTATATTATAAATATAGAAATGCTAATTTTACTGAATCTATATTGCTAAAAGCTTAGCTTTAATAATGGGGTCAGAAATGTGGGCCACCAGCTGAGCGTGCGGTATTATAACTCAGCTCCATTCACGCCAATGGAACTGAGCTCCAAAATCACATTCAAACTGAGGACAGGGAAGGGTGCTGTTTCTAGAATACAGCGGACATGTTTTTATCAGCCTGGATAAACCCTTTAATATACCATGTCTTAGACTAGACTTTTATTGACCAGAGCTGTGAACCAAATCAAGTGAAGTTTTTGGCTCTGAAACTCTGCAGGTGTCCATGGAAATAACGCAGAACTTTAAGTTCCTAGCTAGAGATGAGCGAACCGAACATCAGGAACTTAGATTTGTTGCAAACTCAGTTTGTAAAGATGTTAGCTGTACATTTTAATACACATAGAAAACAAAAAAGCGCCCATGCATACCAGTCTGCACTTCCTCTGTGTCCTCCCACGGGTCACAGCTGCCTACAGCCTGCTCAGCCAATCACTGAGATGGGACAGTAATTGGATGAATGGGCTTTCACTCCCAAGATGAGAGTAACAACCCACTCAGCCAATGACTGGAAGAAGCACTGTCTCAGTCAGTGATTGGCTGAGTGGGCTGTCAAGAGAGTCTCAGCCCGCTCAGCCAAATCACTGGCCAGGGCACAGTCTGTCTGTCACTCTCATCTCTGGAGTGACAGCCCACTCAGCCAATTGCTGACTGACTGAGATAGGACAGCGTTGGGGCTAGTAATTGGCTGAGCGGGCTGTCACTCTAGTCTTATTCAGGAAGTGGAGGTGGCTGTGATCAGCAGGGGACACCAAGTATTGATGAGTAAACTTGCTGAATTGCTCTAAAACACCTGTGATCGCTTAGCTGTTTGCATGGCGCACCCGGCTGATGCAGACTTTTAAAAGTTCATTCATCTCTGCTCCTAGCCCATTGCAAAACCTTTAACTGCCTCCTTACCATGTAGCATTACCATACTAGTGTCTTTATATGGCAGAGGTGTCATTGTGGACTTTCAGGGCCAAAGTGTGACACCTTTGCACCTCCTATTGTTAAAGGGGCTGGCCACTTTATAGTAAAACTGTACAGTGTACAGTATTAGTATTACTGACAACATCTTAATGAGTGTGTCGCAGTGCTGATTTCAGACACCCCACCTCAAGGCTGTGCTGTTCTGCTCTGTATACTGAATGATTGGTGATTTTGACAATAAGATGCCTGAGCATGGAGAAATATGGGACTATGCCCCTCCCTCTGTGTCCTCCACTCAGGCTTTATGTGCCTATTGAGGACAGAGAGGAAGGGGCATGGTCACATGTTCCTCCATGCTTGGCTATCTTATGGACAGGATTACTGTTCAGCATACAGAGCAGGATGCGCTGGAGAAAGAGTGTCTGATCATGTACACAGGGAGCTGCCATCAGTATATACAGTCAGTAGACACACTTACTAATTCTGTACACTAAACAATTTTACTATAAAGTGGCCAACCCCTTTAATATACTGCAGTGACTAATTCGCATCAAGTAAAAAAAAACAAACTTAAAATAACAATAAGAAACCAATGTGTATTAAAATATTACATCTATCTATCTATCTATCTATCTATCTCTCTATCTATTTAAAAAAACCCATGTCTTCATCATGACTTTTACATTTTACTTTAAATATTTTTTCATTGTCTTAAGAAATAACTCAATGTTTTATTTGAGCAAACAATTGGAAAGTTGGTGATAAAAATAAAATAGCTTGGATTGGCTTGTGTTGTTTCACTAAGCTTTATCCAAACCCACCTTGGCAGCAGAAGAGTTAAAAAAGGCAAATCTGTCTAGGACAGGCATGGAATGTAGAATGCATTATATGAGAAACTTTACTTTCCATTGGCAAAACTCAAACAAACTCCTTTCTTTCATCTGTAAAACCATAACATCTACTCTCTGCAAAATGTCAGGAAGGCTGCTTCTCCGATTTATGTCTGGCAATATAAATTATATCCGTAGAACTCCAATGCACATGGGTGGGAACCTGAGCCTCCTGCTACAAACTGTTTACTTTCTACAAAGCACAGAGGTCTCCAGTAGTAGCAATGATGATACAACGTAGAACAGCAGCAAAATATAAATCCTGTTTTATGTGTTATTGAGATGTATAAGAATAAAAAAACATTCACCAAAAAGTGTCAGACAAAGGCAAATGTATGTCACAAATTTACAATTCTCGTGTGAACGTTATAATTTATGGGAAGTTTGCTGCCTGATCATATTACACTCACTTACACCAATAAGGACTAGTAGTAAGGTGCAGTGTAAGGCCTTTTTCACACATCCCGCAAAGTTTGCCGGTGATCGTGGATCCGCAATCACGTATCAACTTATTGGCCATTGATTTCTATTGTGCTATTTACACATTCTGCTTTTTAACGGATCAGCAATTGCGATGTGTGGTTGCAATTGCTTTATGGATTAGCCAATAGAAGTCTGGGGATCCATGTTTATTGCAGATGTCAGTGAAAATGTGCATCAAATATGGACAGGCCAGTTTTACCACTTGACCATTTGCATGCCCATGTGCATTCAGCATTGGTGAACATTCCCCAAACTACTATTAAAGGGGCAGTCCAGGAAAATTTCAGACTTATTCATTATGCCAGGGCTGCTGGGGGACATGTCAGTAATGTTTAATTAAAAGGGTACTCCAGCGAAAAGCTGTTTCCCTGTAATTGAAACACATTGCAAAGTTATATAACTGTAATATGCTTCAATCACCCCCTTCCCTACCTTTTCCCCCCTCAATCCCCCACCAGGAAGTAAAGTAAACTCAGTCTTATCTAATGACTGTTGACCCTAGGCTTTTCTGTGGCAGCCATTTTGTGACAATGGCATCATCAAGAAGGAGGCGGGTCTAAGCCCTGTTAAGCCAACCTATCTCAGTCAGATGACTCAGGTTGCTTAGCTCTGATTGGCTGAACAAGATGTACGCCATCTAACAGTAATGCAGAGTCAGACATCACAGGAGACAAAGTGCATCATGGAAAAGCCCACACCAGGAAGTAAAGAAAAAATGAAGGCACCAACTGGAGCTTTAGGGACCTGCAAACAGCGGGAAATTCAAATGGAGACAGACTCCGGAGGGATGGTAAGTGTAAACACTATTTTTATGATTGATTGATTGTTTTTTTTATCATTGCCGGAGTACCCCTTTAACTTTCCTGCTTCTCCGCAGCTATCAGTTTCTGGGTCACCCACTCTCCGCTACTGAAAGCATTTTCATCCAGTCATGTCCTGTTCCCATATGAAATGGCTGGTCTGCATAGATGTCACATGTTTGCTCGGTCCATTTGTGGGGCAATATATTTATCATGTGATACAGTAAAATATTTATGTAGTTGGGTTTTCCGTTTTTTCTTCTAATGCACTACTGCTGCTTCATTCCATTCAGGCTCAATCCCCTCTATCATCTCCACAACAGGTGGGTCCTCAGCACTTCCTTCTTCTCTTGTGAATGTGCATCTAAGCTCAAATATGATTTAATTCTGTATTAAAATTTAATGTGCATTTATAGTAATTGAAAGGGCTGGAGACTAAGATGACTTTGGAACACTAAAATGAAGTCGACCAATTTGTAGTTTATTTTACACAAATAAATGCCAACTGTAGAATAAAAAAGTAATAACAATTCAGACAATTGCAAAAATGTTTTACCCAAAATAACACATACAATGTAATAGAAAAAAAAAATTTATCCACAGCCGTAAAATCATATTTGGATGATAATCACAATCTGTTCATGTTCCTGGAATTAGTTGACTGTATTTGTCCAGTTATAATTGTGACTGAGGATTATCTGTCACCATTCTCCATACTACAGGAATAATGACTGAAATTGCAATATCTATCACAAAAAATGCAGAATTATAGTATACTAAGTTAGTAAGAAAAAATAATTAAGAGATAATAGCTACACATATGTTAATGCGAACAATCCTCAATAAGGATGGAACCTGTATAATAGTGTTATATAAAAGACTGCCTGAACTGGCAATCTGCAAATTATTTTAAATTAAAGATTGTATGCTCCTAAAATATCCTGGCAGGCTAGTTTGTCGTTAGTAGCAGCTCCCGTACATATAGTCCTGGCATTTTGGCTGTCAGTATGATTAATTAGATTATCATCTAGCATATCAGAATTATCTTTAATCAGACTAGACCAGACCCAAAGTATAGACACACCTGAGCACTCTTGTATAAAGACCACCATATATATATATATATATATATATATATATATATATATATATACACACAGACTACTTTTTTTTAACCCTTTGAGGACCAGGCCCAAAATGACCCAGTGGACCGCGCAAATTTTGATCTTAGGGTTTCCGTTTTTCCCTCCTCCCCTTCTAAGAGCTCTAGCACTCTCAGTTTTCTATCTACAGGCCATGTAAGTGCTTGTTTTTGACAGGAATAGTTGTACTTTGTAATGGCGTCTTTCATTTTACCATAACATGTATGATGGAATTCCAAATATATTATTTATGAAGATATAAATAGGTGAAATCGTAAAAAAGATGTCACGGCCGCGGCGGCGGCCCGTGTTCCGGGCCGCCGCCGCGACCTCCTCCTGCCCCATGCAGCCGCCGGGGTCCTTGTGCAGGGACCCGGCGCTGCTGCTAGTTCAGCCCCTGGGAGCGCCTCACCTCTACTCCGCTCCTGTCTCCGTCTGTGTCGGCCGGCGCGCGCGTCCCCGCCTCCTAGGGCGCGCGCGCGCCGGCTGTCTCAGATTTAAAGGGCCAGTCCACCCCTAATTGGTTAGTTGCACCAATCACTCCCTATATATTCCAGCCCTGCCCCACTACAGGTTGTTGGAGCCTCTATATGCTTCCCATAGCGTTTGGCCCAGCTCCCTGTTGTTCCTGACCTTAGTCCTTGTCCCTTGTTCCTGTCTTCAGTCCTTGTCCCTAGTCCTTGCCCGCTGCCTTCCCATTGTCCTGAGTCCTGTCCGCCACCTGCGAGCACGTATACTATCCTCTGCCTGCACTATCTCCTGCCTACTGCTCCTGCCACGCCTCGCCTGCCGTCACTAGCAACCAAGCCAGGGGTAGCGACCTGGGGGTCGCCTGCCGCAGCAAGTCCATCCCGCCTTGCGGCGGGCTCTGGTGAAAACCAGCGGCCCCTTAGACTCCGCTCCCTGGTGAGGTTAGTGCCATCGCTGGTGACGGCCCAGTGGATCCACTACTCCAGGCGTTACAAAAGAATGCAATATGGTAACGTTTGGGGGGTTCCTGTGTCTACATAATGCACTATATGGTAAAAGAGACATGATACCACTATTCTATAGGTCAGCCCGAACACAACCATATGCAGGCTACACAGATTCTCTAATGTAATATATATATTTTTTTTATGAAATCCTTTTTTTTGGCAATTAAATATTAATAAAATGGGCCTATTGTGACGCTGATAACGGTTTTATTTTTTCACCTACGGGGCTGTATGGGGTGTAATTTTTTCCGCCATGATCTCTAGTTTTTATTTATACCATATTTGTGAAGGTCGGACGTTTTGATCACTTTTTATTGATTTTTTTAAATATATAATGTAACATAAAATCGGTAATCCGCGCACTTTTTCCCTCTTTTCGTGTACGCCGTTCACCGATCACAATGGCGCTTGTTATATTTTAATAGATCGGACAATTACGCACGCTACGGTATATTATATGTTTATCTATTTATTTATTTTTATATGTTTTATTTATATAATGGGAAAGGGGGGTGATTTAAACTTTTATTGGGGGAGGGGTTTTGGTGGTAGTGTAATAGTGTTTTGAACTTTTTTTTTTTTACACATTTGAAGTCCCTTTGGGGGACTTTTACATACACTACTCTGATTTATACACTGATCATTGCTATGCCATAGGCATAGCATTGATCAGTGTTATCGGCACTCTGCTCATTGAGCCTGCCTGTGCAGGCTCAGTGTAGCAGATCGCCGATCGGACCGCATGGAGGCAGGTGAGAGACCTCCGGCGGTCCGTTTCAACGATCGGGACCCCCGCAGTCACACTGCGGGGGTCCCAATCGGTAAGTGACAGGGGACTCTCCCTGTCACTTACACTTAAACGCCGCGGTCGCGCTGCGATCGCGGCGTTTAAGGGGTTAATGACACGCGGCAGCGCGATCGCTCCAGCGTGTCATTACCGGTGAGGTCCCGGCTGCTCACTGCAGCCGGCCCCCACCTCCTATGAAGCGCGCTCCGCTCGCTTCATAGCGGGAGAAACACCCAGGACGTAGAGTTACGTCATGGGTCGTCTGGGGACAGACTTCCATGACGTAACCCTACGTCCAGGGTCGTCTAGGGGTTAAACTCAGTTTATTGAAGGATATGCATGATATACATACAATATACGCAATGTAACAAAGGAGATGTATAAACAAACGTGCAATGCATAGTATACAATAAGCTCTGAAAACAGCTGAAACAATTGTCTAACAAGCAGTGACTAGTAACCTCCAGTTAAATAAAAGGTCATAGAACACATCACAGGATGGTAATACTCTATTTCTCTACTCAGACTGACCCTCACAGGTCCCCCCCAGCACTACAAAAACATGGCCACTTTTGCATCACTCTTGTCTCCAGACTCTGTACCCACAATCTGCCCACCCTAAACCGCTTGTACCTTCGGATAGCTGCTTTTAATCCAAGATCTGTCCTGGGGTCCGTTCGGAAGGTGATGCAGTTATTGTGCTAAAAAAACTATTTTTTTACTTGCAGCCCTGTGTCAAACTGGCGTGGCCTAGAGTGTCTGTGCATTAGGCTGGCACAACCTCTCTGTCCCTTCTCCCTGCCCTCTTCATCATTAGAAATGCCTCAGGCAGGTATTCTCCTATTCATCAGCTGTGAGAACATGGCACATGGGTTGGATCGTTACTGTAACTGTGCAGTGTTCACTACAGAGGAATAGGAAAGATCCTGCCAGTGGCATTCCTAATGATAAAGAGGGCCGGGAGGAGGGACAGAGGGGTGGTGCAAAGTTAGGGCACAGATACTCTAGGTCACAGCAGTTTGACACAGTTTAAAAAATGTTTTTTAGGACAATAACTGCATCCCCTGTCAAACAGACCCCAGGACAGATCTTGGATTAAAAGCTGCTATTCGAAGGTACGAGTGGTTTGGGGGGGACAGATTGTGGGTACAGAGTCGCTTTAATTGCAAACCACACCTGAACTAGAGACAAGAGTCGGGTCAAAAATGGCCATGTTTTTATAGTGCTGAATAACCCATATAAAGGTGAATCACCCCCCACCACACACACCTTATTGAGCTTCTCTGCACGGCTCTATGTTTGTAAACTATATACTCATAAGGCTATGTTCACACTCTGTAAAAGTACGGCAACAACCGCCATACTTTGCACGTATATACAAATTGCCTCTCCTATGGGATCCCGGCCGGAGCATATACACATGATATACGCTTTGGTCGGGTTCCTTTGCGGTGCCCCAAAGAACTGACATGTCAGTTTTCTGCGGACTCAATTCAGTGAATTGTGGTCGTAGGAAACCCTGTCAGTTCACACAATAAAGCGAGCTGCTTGCTTCATTGTGTGCTATGAGGAGTTCTGATGCGGACGCGCACTGATGTGCCCGCATCAGAACACTGCGGCCGGAAAGATCATCCAGCCGGTACTGCAATACTGGCCAGGATGATCTTTGCAGAGACCGGCCGTTCCGTGACCTGGCTGGGTCATGGAATGGCCGGTCTCATATGCCATGTGAACATGGCCTAAGACAGGATGGAATTTGTGAGTTTTTTCCATTTACTTATTGTGGGGGCTCTGATACCCATCCATCTCATCACGACAGCCTTTTATGCCATATCCTGGCATATCCTGTGATAATGAGGCCACGATTCTTCGCCTAACAAACCTAGAAGGCATATTTTAGGAGCCCATGGGAACGGGATCCCTAACATCTGAGTGAGCTGACCAGTGTAATCTGACCAAAAACCAGAGATATCCAGACACAGGCCCTGGGATTTAAACACACCTATAAGGGGATAGTGGGAAAAGGGCAAGTTAATTGGGCCCTAAACTCATGGCGTAACTGTAGGTACCAATACAGAGATCCCCTAGGTAAGTCAAATTTGTCCTGTTGTAGGACCATGCATAGGAGAAGAACCATAATGATGGTGGCAGTGTGATGTAGTGGTGGAAACAGGCAGGGCACACACAGAGCAGCAGGGCAGGAAACTTATAGCTCATAGCGCCTGCCAGTGCTGCATTGGTCAAATCATTTGCTAGGAATTTTTCCAGAAGGCTGGCTGTTACTCCTACTGTGGGGACAGAACAGCAATGCACAAAGCCACCATAGTATTTCCATCTGTCTTTTTTCAATCAAAATCAAGAGTGGAATTGACAGGGCAAAATTATCATGGAAAGATTTGCATGGTTTCTGTGGTTTCAACCCAATCCTGGGTTTTGGTTTAAAAAATAAAAGACTGTCCAAAAGACTGACAGAAATACTATGTCGGGATATAGCCTTAAAAAAGATGTATGCAGGAGCCTCCAGTTGGGTGTGATTTAATTTAAAATTCCATTGAATTTAATAGTAAAAACAGAGAAAGAACGATGACAAGAGAAAAACTGTGTGTGAACAACTAATAAAAAATGTGTTTGCGAAAGACGTCCGAAAATAATGATCATTATTTTGACGTCCACGGTGATAATGTCTGTTATTTAATACATTGTGTGCATTGGACGTCCATCTTTCCATTGACTTCAAGGCATTGCCATTGCAGTCAGTTAAATCAGAAACAGGCGTTATTTTAATTTTCAAAAGCGTCCGCTTTTTCTCTATTTTTGACGTTGTGTGAACATAGCCTAATAGAGACTCCTTCCTCCAATCCAGAAAAACTGTTGCCTGTTGAGTCTTTAGAAGCATTCAGGGGTTTCATAGTTAATGAATAATGTGCAGCCCTTAGTGGGAGATTGCATTACGATTCTTGGAATCATCGGGTTCCAGTCCCCAGAAGGCAGCTTGCTATTCCCTCATCTAGGGGTAGGAGATAACATGGGAATAAAAGCTTATTATTATTATTTTACAATTTTTTAAGGTCATGTAACTTCCAAAAATGCAATGTTACTATCATTCAATACCATAGGGATCCCTGATTACACACCATTTTACAATTTCTTGATACACCCTTCTGTGTGATTGACATGAGTAAGACAAAGTAAAACATTTATACCCCCTGACTGTTTAATCACACCCATGACCTTATATTTACTTCCAATAATAAAATTAAGTTCATGCCTATCTGACTAAATTGTCATACAAATTATAAGCCCACATATATTGGGAATGGGAAACTATTTAAAAAAAAACTGTAAAAAGTTGTGTAATCAGGACACCCTAAACTATGTACTGACTTTGGGAATTGGCTACAGATTCTCTTTAGGGCCCCCAAGGCCAATAAGCAATTTTTAGGTTACTGATCAATGCTATTCTATGACACAAGGCCTTTGACTGCCATAGTAATCAATTGACAATCTACATTTTCAGGCCACCAGGCACCAGGCCAATTTCTAAAAGGTCAATTGATCACAGCATTTAAAGGGGTTATCCAAGACTAGAAAAGAACAGCTACTTTCTTGCAAAAATTACACCAAGCTCACCAAATTACACCTGATCTCAGTTTTGATTGTGGGATTACAATAGTAATAAGCTGCAAGACCACACCAAAAGGACAAAAGGAATACTATTTCTGGAAGAAAGTGAGTATGTTTTTCTACATCTGAATAAGCCCTTTTAATGGTTAAACTACTGACATCAGTGTGTTTGCTAATGTCATTCATAGTGCTCTCTGCTGACTATAAATGTAAGCTTCTGAATACACATCATACCGTCCCTTTGCTCTTGCACCTTTTGATGACATGTAAAGTTCCCCTGTGGGACTAGTAAAAAGTAAAAATAAAGTTTAAAAGAATATAAAATATATTAATATTAGAATATTGAATATAATATAGAATATTGAAATTGCTATCACCCCCACTACCTACACATATTTGATATTGGCACATCTGTAACATCCCAAAGTATAACATTTTGCAAATTCCACACCACGAGCCCTGAAAAGAAAAATAAAAAGTGGCAGAATTGACAGAATTGCTCCCAAGAAATGAAAAAGAAAGAAATGAAAAAGTCATATGTGGAAAAATTAGACTAATTAGTTGATTTCAAACTTTACTTAAAAAAAACAAAAAAAACCACAACTGCTTTTTTTTTTAAATTATTATTATTATTATTATTTATATAAAAAAGTGTTTGTGTTGTTCCTAATATGTAAAACTATACTGTATATATCTGGTGTGGCTTTAACTATACGGACCCAGAGAATAAAGTTATGTTATTTTTACCTTTTGGCTATGTTCACACAACGTCAATAATGGAGAAAAAACGTCCGATTTCGCTATTTAAAAAACGTCAGTTTTTGCCGCAATTTAACTGACTGCAATGCCATTGCATTGAAGTCAATGGGAAGATGGACGTCCAATGCACACAATGCATTGAAAAACGGACGTTTTTGCAGCGGACGTCAAAATAATGAACATGAACATTATTCTCGGACGTTTTTTGCAAATAGCGGATGTTTTTTTATTAGTTGTTCACACACAGTTCTTCTTTTGTCACCGTTCTTTCTCCGTTTTTACTATTAAATTCAATGGATTTTTCAATTAAGCCACAACCAAAGGGCAATTAGTAACCCCAAACTAAAATAATGTGCAAACACCCATCAGGGGATGCCAGGCTTCTAAAAACGTCCGTTATTTTAGACTCAAAATAACGGACATAATTTTAAATGGAGCTGAAAAAACGTTGTGTGAACATAGCCTTTTACTGCATAAAGAACAGGAACAGGATACGTTTTATATGGGAAAAAAAAGCAAAAAGACAAAATCAATTTTTCCCCATTATGTTGTAACTCTTGGAATGGCTTAATACAAATAACAGCAAAATTGTTTTGCCAATAAGGCCCATATTTGCTTACTCTCGAAAGGCTTAATCAATTATATCACTTTTTTTTATTATGTATGTTTATAATATTATTATTCTTTTTTTTAACATCTTTACTGTTAAAATCAGTGGGGTTTTTTCTACCTTTATGTGCTGGCATTCAGAAATATATATTTGTATATTATGCCTGTAAAGAATAAAAACGTCATTATGTTTAAAGAGAATCTGTCAGCTCCCGGGCCCTACACAGGGTGCTGACAATGTGCTGTAGCTGGCAGTCCCCTTCTGAGCATGGTGACTTTTGGTAATTTTCCGTGCAGTGGATTATGTACAATCTCAGGTCTCCTGCTGTAATGAAGAGTCAAAGAGTTGTTGTTTGTGCGAGACTCTGGCACACCTCACCACTCCTTCCTCCTGCCACTTCTTCATGAATAATCGATGTTGCCTGGCCTCCTGATCGCTCAGCTGTCAGCCAGTGTCTGTGATTGCAGATCAGCCCTCTGTTGACAGTTTATGTCTGAAAGAAACATTCAGATATAGTTAAATCTCCGAGCCCAAATGTGTAGGGGCTGTGGTCTAGGCGTAACTCACCTGTCTTCTCATTATTGTATCATTGTTAAAGCTATGTTCACACAGTTTTTTTTTGCTCAGTATTTTGCAACCAAAACCAGGAAAGGATTGAAAACACAGAAAGGTTATGTTCAAGCACTGTTGAAATTAAGTGGATGGCAGCCACTTAATGGCAAATAATTACTGTTTTTTTAAAACAACGGCTGATATTTGTCATTAAATTACGTCCATCCGCTCAATTTCAACAGTGTTTCAAAAGCCTTTCCATGTTTTCAATCCACTCCTGGTTTTGGTTGCAAGATACTGACTAAAATACTGAGCGTGAACATAGCCTTAAAAATGATACAATAATGAGGAAAATAAAAAATATAATAAAGACCTCTATTTCATTTCCATCAGGGGATTTGAACCAGAGAATGAACTGCTGGCAGGTCTCTAGACAGGTGAGTTACCACATGACCACAGCTCCAACACATTTGGGGTCATAGATTCAACAATATTGTGATTCTTTTAGACATAAACTGCCTACAGAGGACTGATCTGCAATCAGAGACACTGGCTGACAGCTGAATGAGCAGGAGGCCAGGCAGTATTGACTATTCATGAAGAAGAGGGAGGAGGAAGGGGTGGAGAGGTGTGCCAGAATTTGGCACAGACAACTCCTCTTTGCCCCTTCAGTACAGTAGGAGACGTGAGATTGTGCATAATCTACTGCACAGAAAATTATCAAAAGTCACCATGCTCAGTAGGGGACTGCCAGCTACAGCACACTGTCACCACCTTAGGTAGGGCCCGGGAGCTGACAGATTCCCTTTAAGCTGAGATAACCATGGATGACAGGCTGTAGCTCACTATTCATGTTTCTGTCTTCCTTCGAGTAGGTCTTACATTTAAGTCCTGAACAACCCAGGAGGACCTCTCCTCCACTGCATGGAAGAACACAGCAGTCTAAGGGTCCTATTCCACGGGCCGAGCAGGGCCCGATCAACAATGTAAACAATGTTTACTGGGCCTATTCCACGGCCCCGATGACCGTTAAGCGAGGGCTGGAGGGACATCATTACCGATGTCCTTGCAGCCCTTGTTTCATACATTACCTGTCCAGGCTACAGGTCTTCTTCTTCCTCCCCGGTTCCTGACAGTGATTGGCTAAATGGTCTGTTGCGGCGCGGGCCTGGGAGGAAGAAGGAGAAGACCTGCAGCCCGGACAGGTAATGTATGATGCTGCTGAAATCATCGGTCACCGCAGCGCACCGCTATTCCACCGTAGTGATGCGCTGGTGGCGATGATTTTAGGTCTGAACCTAAATGAACGATCAGCCGATGACACTATCATCGGCTGATCGTTCTCTCTATTCCACGGAGCGATAATCGGCCGAATCGGGCCGATTCGGCCGATTATCGCTCCGTGGAATAGGCCCCTAAGGCTATCTTCCCACACAGTATTCTTGCTCAGTATTTTGTCAGTATTTTTTAACCAAAACCAGGAATGGATTGAAAACACAGAAAGGCTATGTATTAAAACAACGTCTGCAATTAAATAACAGCATTCCACTACATTTCAAGAGTGTGGAACATAGCCTTTCTATGTGTGAATATAGCCCAAAAATGTTATACAAATTACATTTAAACCTTTTTTTTTTTCTGCTACATAGAATAGTGTAGTTGACTATGCTATTCTATATATAGGTATTCAGTAAAAAGACACATTCTGGTATTTTGTCACGGACACTTAAAATCCCACCAGTCTATAGCTCTTATATACACTAGAAAATTTAGTGCTCAGTTGTAGCATAATTTGCATTGTTAAGCCCTTTTTACGCATTTATACACATTTTATGCTTTTTTTTGCACTTACAAACGGTATTCATCTTGCTAAAATAATAGTGAAGATATATACCCTAAATAAGACTTTAACTCTTTATAAATTAGAGGAGCCTGGAATGTGTAACCTGCTGAAGTAGATTAAGATGTCATGTTATGATCAGCTATATATCCATACACACGTCACAGAAAATTTATAGTGACGTTGGAAATACGCATAGATTCTTACATACATGACTCTCATGTCAGTAACTTGTAATCAGAAGACGCAGATCATCTGAGAGTGTTTGCTTTTCTTGTATCTGGATAATATCACATTGTATGTAATCTCACGTGCTGTTGTTATAGTGAGGAAAGTTCCCACAGAAAAAAAGCATATTACATTATTGTCTGTTTGCCCTTCCCATGAGGGACTTTAAACTAAATAAACTTTATGTATCAAAGTTAAAAACAAGTGGCCCTAACCTCCTCCTAAAGGGTTAGATAATGCTTCCCTCTTCTTTAATCACTACATGGTGGAATGACTGAATCACTACACATTTAGCCAATTGCCTTTTTCATGTATACATTTACTAAATGTTACACTTATAATTAAACTCATATAGCATTTATATACCAGATGTGTTACTTTTTCAATACAAGTTAAATATTAATATTCTATATCGACAACTTAAATTAACAAATTTAAGTCTAGCTGTTCATCTAAAAATTGTCATTGTCATGGACAATTACAAAATCTAAACATGCTTATATATACACAAAGTGGTCCCTCAACCTATAATATTAACTCCTTCCTGACCAAGGTCATTGGTGCCAGGATTTCTGGGTCAAATTAATGCAATGTTCCTCGATGCCTTCTAAGAGCCCTAACACTTTTATTTTTCCTCCTACAGGGCTGGTTGGGGTGTCATTTTTTTACACCATAATCTCTAGTTTTTATTAGTATTATATTGGTGAAAAAGAAAAGTTGGGATTGCTGTTTATAAATTTTTTCCTGATATATAATAATAAAAAAAAAAGCAACCCTGGTGTTTTTTCCCCCCATTCACCGTGCGGGAACAATAATGTTATATTTTAATAGAGCTGACAATTCTGCATGCTACAATATGTAATATGTTTATTTATTTTTTATATATTTTCATTTTTATAATGGGCACGGAAGTTTTTTAAACTTTTATTGGGTGGGTTTTATAAGGTTTTTTTTAAATACTTTTAAAAACTTATTTTTTTTAATTATACTTTTTTTTACACTTACATTTTACTGCTAAACATGTGATCATTAGATTGCATATACTGATCTATGCCATAGCATAGCATAGATCAATGTTATCGCAATATGTGCATAGAGCCTGCCTGAGAGCAGACTCTATACACAGATGGCCCATCCGACAGGACGGAGGTACAGTAAGTGGCTTACCCCTGCCTGTCGGTACAAGCGTTCGGGACCCAATCAGTCAGTGAAAGGTGCTTAACCTGTCACTGACTTCCTTAAACTATAAGTGACCATGGCATTTAAGGGATCGCAGCTGCCTGTCATTATGTCCTGCCCCAGCCACACTCATGTGTGTGGAAACGCTCACACTGCAGCAGTCCCACACACATCAAAAACGCCTCACTGTCAGGAACGTATATATACGTTCCTGCTGCACTGGACATCTGCAGAAGGAACATATATATATACCTATTGTGGATGTGAAGGGTTTAGTTCTGGGAGGACCATTGTATGTCGAGCCCATAAATCTATGAAAAAATTGTCACTCCAAAGTAAGCATTCATTAAATAAAGGAAAATAAGCACAAATATAGTACATATAAACTCAATAGAACTTGAATATTTTAAAAGGGCAGCCTGGGGATTTTTCCGTTCATTTTTCACCTGTAAAATTTTATAAATGCAAAAATACACTGTGTTAACATGGCCTAAGCAAAGCTACAAGCAGTGGCACCATAGAGGCAGGGAAGGCAGTTGCTATGGGGCCCGTGGAGGGAGGGGGCCCAGGGAAGATAAGAGCCTTCTGTGTCCTTTTGCTTAACCCCTTATTTACTGCAGTGTGTAAGTGACCCAGTGTTCTCTAACATGCTGCAAAACAAAAAAGGTTAATACAGAAGACAATTAGCTCTCTGCCTGACTATTCTGATAACCTCTGACCTCTGTTTTCTGAGTTCCTGCAGAGGTCAGGGGTTATTAGTGCAGGAGTAGCAAAGGAGAGAGCTAATTGTCTTCTGTATTAACCCTTTTTTGTGGTACAGCATGTAAGAGAACACAAGAGAATTTTTTTTTGGCCACATCACCGAATATGTATATATATATATATATATATATATATATATATATATAATTAGTGTGTAGTTGAGGGGGGCCCTATACAATTTTTTGCAATGGGGCCCTATGAATCCTAGCTACGCCCCTGGCTACAAGTCAGGACTGCCCTGCTGGGACTTAGAAACCTAGAAGATTGTCGGCAGAAAAAAGACCACTTGGTTAATCTGGTCTGCCCTTTAGTATTTTTCTTCTTAATATCTTACGATAGATACAGTATATGTGTATCTCAGGCAGGTTTAAATTCAGTTATTGTTGATTTACCAACCACATCAGCTGGAAGTTTGTTCGAAGCATCTACTACTCTTTCAGTAAAGTAATGTTTTCACCTTGCTTCTGAGCTTTCCGCCAACTAACCTCTCACTGTGTCATCTTGTTCTTCAGTTCAGTTTTTTTTTCCCAAAAACATTTCCCTCCTGAACCTTATTTAGTTCTTTATAATACTTAAAGGTTTCAATCATATCCCTCTTTTTCTTCTTTCCTTTCCTTTCTTCAGATTCAAATGCTTAAATGCTTTCCTGATATGTTTATGCCTGACACCCTCCACCACTTTTGTAGCCCGTCTTTGGACCCATTCTATTTTATCAATATCTTTTTTAAGTGAGGTCTCCAGAACTTGACACAGTATTCCAGATGTGGTTTTACTAGAGCTCTATACAGGAGGATCACAATCCCCCTCTTCCTTCTGATTATACCTCGAGCTATACAGCCCAGCATACCATTTGTTTTCCCTATTGCCTGGTTGCACTTGTGACTGCATAAGGTGCATAAGGCTGTATGTTATTTGTATGCACCACAAGGCATGTGGTGTCCCCAGAGCTGCAGCGGTGACCTTCCTATTTTATGTGCATGATAGTGTTGTGTCTATTGTTTAGCACAACTATCCTAGGTGTTTGGTTACTTGCTTACCTCCCCCCCTTCCCGTGTCCCGTGCCATTCTTATAGACCAAAGAAGAGATGATTTAAGGGGTGTTGTACCATAAAGCCAGTGGCTCATCACTGGTGGCATGTGGCACCTCCAGGCAGACATAATCACTGGGTTACCTGTTGTGTACATGGTCCACAATGGGCTTCCTTCTACCACCCAGGCCTATCCCTGCTCGGCATCACTAATATCAGTTTATATATCAGGTATACGTATTTCATTATAGAAGAGTGTTAAAGAAAAAAAATCAGAGGTCTGGTTAGACAATGCCCTTGTGAGTAGTCAAATGCCAAACCAGTTAGGTCAACGGTGGGTCAACGGTGTAGTAGTACTTGTAAATAAGTGTATACTAGTGATGAGCGAATAGTATTCTAATCAAACAAGAAGAACAAGCCACTACTCAAATAAATAAATAACTAATACGGGGTGCTCTACCCAGCATGGCATAAAGAATGAGTATAACACTAAAAGACAAAAGAAAAGCTATGCCACAAAAAAAAGGGTGGCACATCCACAAATAAAATAAATATGAAATCATGAACTGTGTCCTCAAAACATAAACAATATAGAAATCTTTATCAATGTATAAGGCTACAGGTGCAAGACATACAAGATAAAATCATTTAAAACACACAAAACACACACATGGAACTGTGCAGAGTAAGCACAGACCCAACAGGTACCCCTACATCTACAAGTGTACCGACCCCTTCAATGGCTTATATGATGTTACAGGCTGCTATACCAAAACCTAACATAAGGTGTGTAGTAAATGTATATGTGAACCTGTAACCAATAAATGCAAAACAAGAAGTGACAGAAAATAAATGTGGCCAAATAGGGCCCAAGCATAAAGGATAGATATCACCATAGAAGGGAGTCCATGTCGGGGTCCAATGAGCCCCACGCATTCCATCTCAACCACGAGACTTTCTCAAGGGCGAATAGTATTCAATCAAATACTGGTCTATTCGAACTATTCGTTTTCGTTCTAATATTTGAACGAAAACGCAGTAAAGATTCGATTCGCCCTCCCACCCCCTTAGCACTTTTTTCCAGTCAATAAACATGCAGGGGGAGGGACAGGCACTAGGAATAGGCAGGACTTTAAAAAAAAATCTCTAACTGTCTGGCTCAACTATGTCACCTCCTGAATATACGAATAGGGGATTTCAGATTCGTGTCACTTGCTGGTTGGAGCTAGAGAGGGACAGACTGTATACCAGGGAGAGAGAGCTTTTAGGTGAAGTTAGGTAGGAAGAGACCCCCTAAAAGCCCTTGTTAGGGATAAAAGTATAAAAACCATATATTTAGAAGCTGTTGTGAGACAGGCAGTGTGTTCAGACATCTACTGATGGATACTACTTGCTACTACTGATTTGCGCAGTCTGCATCCTGTAAAGGCCAGCCCTTTAATTTTATTGTTGTGAAAAAATTATATATCCGGTATACGGCTGTATACTGTGATTACTGATGACTACTGTGACTACTGATTTGTGCAATCTGCATCCTATAAAGGAGTTGAAGGGCTCTTTCATTTTATTATTGTAAAAAACAATTACGTATTTTACACTGCACCTGACCTGATACGTACGCAAGTGCGTACAGCTAGACCGAAACGTACGCTTCTACTTTACGTTCATAATGTTCGTAAATCTTCGGAGTACACTTGGGAAAATTGGGATGTTCGCTCATCACTAGCAGGGCCGTCTTACCCATTAGGCATGGTAGGCGGCTGCCCGGGGGCCCTTGCATCCTGGGGGGCTCCTGCCCGCTGTGACTAACCCGTATTTTTCACTTTATAAGACGCACTTTTTTTCTTGCCAAAGTGGGAGGAAAAACTAAGTGCGTCCTATAAAGCGAAGACGGCTCCCAAGCAGTGCCGAGCACCGCAAGGAAGCCGTCCCGCCCCCTCTATTGCTATGCATATGCATAATGAGCGGCCCTGAGCGACCCCCTCCGCCCGCCCAGCCCGCCCTTTCTACCGCCGCTCAGCTGAGCCGATCAGAAACCCAGGAAAGTGCAATGAGCAGCACTTTCCTGGGCTTCTGATCATCTCAGCTAAGCGGCGATAGAAGGGGCGGGCTGGGCGGGCGGTTCCGGAACTCACCCGCCCCAGCAGCTGATGTCTCCCGGCAGAGCGTCATCCTCCGAGCACAGGCAGCGCGGTACAGAGACGCTGCCTGTGTCCCGGATGTGTCGTGCAGCCTCTATCATTCATGATAGAGGCTGCAGGACACTTCTGGCACAGGCAGTCTCTCTGTACCCCTCTGCCTGCGCCCGGAGGATGACGGGAGTGCGCGCTGCCGGGAGACATCAGCTGCTGGGGCCGGCTTACGGGTGAGTAACTGGTTTGTTGTTTTTCTCTTCGGCAGGGGGGATTGGCTACTATGGGGGGCACTGGCTACTATGTGGGGGCACTGGCTACTATGGGGGCACTGGCTACTATGGGGGGCACTGTCTTCTATGGGGGGCACTGTCTACTATGGGGGCACTGGCTACTATGTGGGTGCACTGGCTACTATGGGGGGGCACTGGCTACTATGGGGGCACTGGCTACTATGGGGGCACTAGCTACTATGGGGGGCACTGGGAACTATGGGGGCACTGGCTACTATGTGGGGGCACTGGCTACTATGGGGGGCACTGGCTACTATGGGGTATTGGCTACAATGGGGGGCACTATATGGGGGGATTGGCTACTATGGGGGGCACTATATGGGGGTTTGGCTACTATGTGGGGCACTATATGCAAAGATGGGGGGGGGGTTAATGGCGGCGGCCGCAGGGGCGGTGGGGGGTGGGGGGTAGGGGGTCAATTCGCACCTCTGCCCAGGGGCCCATAATGCTGTTAAGACGGCCCTGATCACTAGTGTTAGATGGAGCCAGACATGCTTTCCTTGCTGTCCTATATGCATTCCAAAGGTGTTGGCGTAATTTCATGAGGTGTCATTGTGCACTTGGTGACCTCCTAGTGGTTGAATATTAATTTCTAGGTCCCGAGTATTTTTCTCCCTTAGACTATAATGGGATTCGATATTTGTTTGATACATTGAATATCGGAAGCTATTCGGATTGAATTTCGAATTATTGAATATTTCAATATTCACTCATCTCCATATGATACGAGGTACAGAGGATATCGAAAGCAAAAAGAGAGATTTGAAATTTTGAAATCCACTTTTAGGCTGGGTTCACACGCTGTAACTGTGCGGCTGTATTTTTTATGCGGCTGTAAATGTGCGGGTGAAACTGCGGCCGTGGGAAAAAATAGACATGCGGCTCAAAACATACGGTCATTTACTTGGAAATCTGGTTCAACTAAAAATAACAAATAAAATCTTAAGAAAGTGATGCAAACACCTCTGGATGCATCTGGGAAAGCAGGGAACACAGTTTACATGAATCGCTATTACCGGGGTTTGCGATCCTCTGCACTATAGCCGATGTCTCTCATGGTTAATATATTGAATTAATAAAACACATTTTCTGTCTAATAAAGTCCCTTTTATTGTTCAATAATTAAATGTAAACGATTCCATCATTTTGCAATTAAATATACTGGTAAAATAAATATATATATAAATAAATGTATATTTATATATATATTTATTTTTTGACAGTATATTTAATTGCACAATGATGGATTCGTTAGAATTAAATTATTGAACAAAGAAACTGTATTTATTTCAACGAAAATGTGTTTTATTAATTAAATATTTAGTACAGGAAGCTCTATAAGCCGTTAATTCATATGCCGGCAATAGAGCATTCTGTACTAATCATCACTTTACTTTAATGAAAACATCAAATGTTTCTTCTAATTATGTTGTGACAATAGCATTATTAGAAGAAACATTTAGAATTATATGTGCGCTCAGCTGATTGGCTGTTCGGCTGAGCGCACATATAATGAGCCGGTCCGCAGTACAGTGACTTCATTGTGCTGCGGACCAGCGAAGAGGACACATCGGGACATCGGATGGTGAGTATAGAGCTCTCCCCACCCCCTCCCTGGCACTGCACCCCTTTCAGCAAGGAAGGGGGGTCACTTAACCCCTTCCTTGCTGGGATGGGTGCAGTCTGACATCAGTCTGGCCCCCAGGGGGTTAAGGGGGATGCAATACATGCTCCCTTAACCCCTTGGGGGTCAGACTGTAAGCAGCGATCTGTAAAGATGCTGCATACTGTAAGGAGCACAACACCGCTCACAATGATGGGTGTTGTGCTCCTGTTTGTGTGTTTTTTGTGTGTTTCTCCCTTTTTGTTTTTCAGATATCGGTATCCTGGAGATTACGTCGGATTCCATGGACTACGTCGATGACCAGCGGTTGTTCTTTGAATTTTTTTAATAAAATGGTCAATGAGGGGTGTGGGGGTGTTTTTATTTGAATAAAAAATATTTTAAACTTGTGTCTTGTCTTTATTTCTTTACTTTATAGACTTAGTAGTGGAAGCCGTCTAATAGACGGAATCCATTACTAAGTTGGGGCCTAGTGTTAGCCGGTATAAAATGGCTAACACTAACCCCCTATTATTACCCCAGTACCCAATGCCACCAGGGGTACTGGGAAGAGCCGGGTGCCAGTGGTCCCGGAGTGTCAATATTGGCGCTCCTGGACCGGGCGGCAGCAGGCTGGTAAGATTTAGGCTGGGGAGGGCCTAAACCAATGGCTCTTCCCACCCTGGTGTTACCAGGCTGCTGTCGTTTGGTTTTTAACCCGGCTGGTTATAAAAATAGGGGGGACCCTATGCGTTTTTTTTTTATTATTTATTTATTTAAAAAAAACCCTGCATAGGGTCCCCCCTATTTTTATAACCAGCCGGGTTAAAAACCAAACGACAGCAGCCTGGTAACACCAGGGTGGGAAGAGCCATTGGTTTAGGCCCTCCCCAGCCTAAATCTTACCAGCCTGCTGCCGCCCGGTCCAGGAGCGCCAATATTGACGCTCCGGGACCACTGGCACCCGGCTCTTCCCAGTACCCCTGGTGGCATTGGGTACTGGGGTAATAATAGGGGGTTAGTGTTAGCCATTTTATACCGGCTAACACTAGGCCCCAACTTAGTAATGGATTCCGTCTATTAGACGGCTTCCACTACTAAGTCTATAAAGTAAAGAAATAAAGACAAGACACAAGTTTAAAATATTTTTTATTCAAATAAAAACACCCCCACACCCCTCATTGACCATTTTATTAAAAAAATTCAAAGAACAACCGCTGGTCATCGACGTAGTCCATGGAATCCGACGTACTCCCCAGGATACCGATATCTGAAAAACAAAAAGGGAGAAACACACAAAAAACACACAAACAGGAGCACAACACCCATCATTGTGAGCGGTGTTGTGCTCCTTACAGTATGCAGCATCTTTACAGATCGCTGCTTACAGTCTGACCCCCAAGGGGTTAAGGGAGGATGTATTGCATCCCCCTTAACCCCCTGGGGGCCAGACTGATGTCAGACTGCACCCATCCCAGCAAGGAAGGGGTTAACTGACCCCCCCTTCCTTGCTGGGAGGGGTGCAGTGCCGGGGAGGGGGTGGGGAGAGCTCTATACTCACCATCCGATGTCCCTATGTTGTCTCTTCGCTGGTCCGCAGCACAATGAAGTCACTGTGCTGCGGACCGGCTCATTATATGTGCGCTCAGCCGAACAGCCAATCAGCTGAGCGCACATATAATTCTAAATGTTTCTTCTAATAATGCTATTGTCACAACATAATTAGAAGAAACATTTGATGTTTTAATTAAAGTAAAGTGATGATTAGTACAGAATGCTCTATTGCCGGGAATATGAATTAACGGCTTATGGAGCTTCCTGTACTAATTAATATTTAATGAATAAAACACATTTTCGTGGAAATAAATTCTGTTTCGTTGGTCAATAATTTAATTCTAACGAATCCATCATTGTGCAATTCAATATACTGTCAAAAAATAAATATATAGATAAATATACATTTATTTATATATCTATTTTTTTTAACAGTATATTTAATTGCAAAATGATGGATTCGTTAGAAATAAATTATTGACCAACGAAAGTGTCTTGATTACAAAGAAAATGTGTTTTAGTAATTTAATATATTAACTATTAGAGGCATCGGCATTCAGCATCATTGCCGGCTATTTTTGAAGTACTCCGTACGGACCGCCTGTCAATCCTCGACCGCATGTTCAGCCGCAAACAATGGTCTTGTTCATTTTTTACGGGTCCGTTTACGATAGGGCCGTAGATTCAGACATAGTGTGCACTGTGCAGCCGCATATCCTATACTTCCAAGCATACACACGAACCACCAAAAATACCGCCGCACAATTACAGCCGCAAATACAGCCGCACTGTTACAACGTGTGAACCGAGCCCCCGTCAGTACAGGAGTATCACATATAGATTCAATGTACAAAACTTCTGATGTCTCACAAACAAAACTCATTTGTAAAAACAAGCCAGGTTGTGATAAGACATCCTCTCCTGTGATCTACTTCACTGACAGGTGAGCAGTGAGATATTCTGTGCCTACAGGCTTCTGAGGTGTAAATTTGGTCCTGGCATTTTAGGGGCTTCACACATCTTGACTTTTTTGGATGCTTACTTTATGATTAATAATTAGAGGGGTTATTCTGCATTAGAAAAACATGGCAATGTTCTTGCAGAGACAGTACGACTGTTGTCTTCAGTTGATGGGAGGTTTTGTAACTCAGTTCCATTGAAGTGAATGGAGCTTCATAGCAAACTACACCTCAACTGGAGACAAGGGTTTAAAGTTAATGAGGAAGTTGCTGTTGTAGAACAAATCTTAGAACTACAATGGTCATGCTACAAAAAGTCTTTGTGTAGAATGAGGGGTGCACATATATGTGATGATGAATCACTGTTTATGATTTTATGGGTCCCCAACACTGAGACTTGTGATTTTTGATTTATGTAGAGAAACATCCCATTAAATATGATCACTGTAAATTTTTGGAATTCAAAGATTACATTGTCCTTACCTTCTATGTTATAGTTACCCCCCCCCCCCCCCCCAACACACACACACAGTCTCTAGTTTAAACTCTCTCCCAACCTTCTACCTATCTTTACCCCATAACCCTTACTGCATAACCCATTACCCCATACATAAAGCATGTAGTCAACAGACAAGTCTGCCCAATTCTCTATAAACCCAACCCCCTTCTTCCTATACCTGTTCTTTAGCCACTTGCTTACCTCCCTAATCTCTCGCTGTCTCATTGGTGAAAAAATTTTAATGGACCCTCCACCTACCCCTCCGTTTGTCATTTTTGCCAATGTGCACCAGCCCTCCTAGTAATCTGTCAACCCAGACCATGATGTGTCAAACTTAAAGGAGAAGTCCGTAGAAAATTTTTATTAAAGCATTGTATTTCCCCCCAAAAGTTATACAAATCACCAATATACACTTATTGCGGGAAATGCTTATAAAGTGCTTTTCCCCCTGCACTTACTACTGCATCAAGGCTTCACTTCCTGGATAACATGGTGATGTTATGTTCTGACTCTCAGAGCTGTGTGGTCTGTGGCTGCTGGAGAGGATGATGGCAGAGGGATGCTCAATGTCCCTCCAGTGCCCTGTGTCCCACAATGTCCCTCTGCCATCATCCTCTCCAGCAGCCACAGCCACACAGTTTTGGGAGTCGGGTCGTGACATCACCATGTTATCCACAAAGTGAAGCCTTGATGCAGTAGTAAGTGTAGGGAGAAAATGCAATTTATGTGCATTTCCTATAATAAGTGTATATCGGTAATTTGTATACTGTAACTTTTGGGGGGCAATACAACACATTAATAAAAATTTTCACCGGACTTCTCCTTTAAGATAATACAGTGTTCAGTTAGAGATGAGCAAACTTTTCAAATGATCGGTTCGGCAGGCTCGCAGAATTTTGGTGTAAAATGCAATAACAAAATAGCTTAACTATATCAGCTATATATCACTCTTTTGAGTGTTTCTGCTTGCATTCTTGTGGCAAGGCAGCACAAAAAACACATCAAAACCCATTTAAGAAAAGCATGGTGAACACCAATAGGGAGATGCATCACTGTGCCTGTGTTTCTTCCCCTGTAGGAAAGTAAAACTACAGTATAGGAAAGTAAGGCAGCAGGTTGACAGTGTGGTGGAGGTGTTCATGAGCAAGGTTCTTACTCAGAGTATGGTCGTCCACAAGTCTTGACTAAGGGATAGTCTAGCTATCCGTACTTAACCCCCGATATACCTTCCCCATCCCCTTTTTCCAATAATGACACAACACCTCGTTGGAAGGAAAGGCCACAGTAGCCCCATTTATTTAACAAAAGTATATAACTAATTCTCTGTATTGCATAAATACTTTCAACATCTTCATAACATTAAAGGTGAGAGGGGTTCTTGAAGGCATCCCAATAATTTTCACTGTCAACCTTATGACACCATAACAGATCTCCTATTTACCTTTAGCCGTCTGCACCTGACCCAAAGGCACCCACTGAGAGATCATCAGCCCTCTCCGGGGACCCTGCCCATGAGGACGAATTATAACTGGGTAACGCCCAGCCCCAAACTGTTTACCATGTCAGGTGTCTATATGAGGAGGAACTATGCTTCTTCCTCAATCCACAGAAATTGCAGAATAACCAAAGCCTTCAAAAGCCCCTCCCACTTCGGCCACTGCGACAGCAAAACCAGCTCCCGAAGGTCCTGTAAAAGAAAGAAAAAACAGCACATTCTGGACCAGAAACTGCAAAACTCAAGGGCGGGTGCGCAGGACTCTTCTGCGCCCAAGCTGAACTGACTGAGCATGAGCTGCCCCTCCCCCTCTATGTAACCCCACACTGAACCTACTCCACCCCCTCCCTCTTCCTAAACCTTAACCCTTTAAATTCCTAACCAGTACTCCTGCATCCTCCCCTTGTCATGAGCTCCCTCCATTAACCCTGTGGGACATTACGGGGCTTCCTTTAAGGAAAGGCCAGAGGAGAAGGAGGATTTGCCACGATAGCCCTTTCCACCACCAATCAGCTACTGGGAGGCTATCATGTCCAGCTGGGATGTGAAAACAGTTCCACGTGATCCACCACCACCAAAATACTGGGAGTAAACATAGAGCACAAACACTAATGTAAGTGACGCCCCATAAAACTAGGGTGCAGCAATCCCACTGACTTTTCTGAGTGTGCAGCAGTCCCACTGACGTGTCTAGCTATCCTAAGTCCTACTATATCTTGTCCCAGCATCAGCGGCTTGCAAAGTAGGGTCAGTTAAAGAGCCTAGGTTAAGCACTCTTTGGGCAGTCATTGTTTCTGTTATATATGCTCAGTTACGTAGAATATTTAAGTTGCGCCATGTTGGCAAGATGTTACATTTAAACAAAGTGCCAGGTCCTTACACCACATCTGTGGTAGAAAAACTGTCTATTGTTATGGGGTGAGGTACCTTTTACGGGGTTTAGTGTGTTAAAAACACACTACTACAGTTGCTACTGCCATCTTTAATAAATGAAGATGTTTGGTGACTATTTTTATAAGGAGGCTGTAATGGACACTACTTGCTAAGTGCTAGAGGATCTCTATCTACAAAAAGGGACCTCTAATTGAAAAGATACAGATTTACAGTGGCAGAAGTCTTATGTTATCTCATGTTATCATCACCACGTCAAATGACTTTTAAAAATTAAAGATGTACTCTGTACCCTATTGGACAATGAGTCCACATGCTGTTAATGTGTGGCCGCCATTTTGGATGAACTTCAGTGCAAACGTTCAAAAAGTTTGGTCAGTTCCTAAATAAAATTTTTTGCAAAGTTCGGTTTATCTCAGTTTAGGAAGTTTAATTCGCTTATTTCTACTGAATAACGATTCTGCTTTTGTGACGACCACCCAGCCTGTCCCCCTTACACCTAAATTTCCCTGCACCTGTCTCGCCTGCCCTGCTATTTTCCACCTTAATGGAGCAGACAGCCTCCTGCTGCCAGAGGCAGTGCCATTTCTCAACTAACATATTCTACCAAACTTGTTGAAGTGTACCATATTAGGACTTACTTTTCTGGTGCTCTTCACTCTACGCTACCACCTGTCACCCAGCTAAGCACCTTACTTTCCTCTCCTCCATGCTACTAACCCCCCTCCAGGAAGTGCTGACTTCCAAGGTTGTCAATAAATGTCAAACTTGAAAGCTGCTAATTTAAATCCAAATGGAAGCCGGAAGCAGTTGGCTCTGTACATTGCATAATGGCTGGCCCTGGTTATTGCATCTCAGCTCCTGTTCATTTAGATGATTTGAGTATAACAGAATAGGTTTCACTGTAAGTGCAAGTAGAATAAAGAAAGTAACAAAGTGCAAGAGTAAACATAGTGTCAGGATATATAGGACCAGCAAGACAAAGGACAGGTGCAGCCCTAACACTGGCACCCGCCCCGCTGCATCTGCCTACTTGCCACAGCAGTCCTAGCGACAGCGGAAAACTTGTCGGCGGTCCCTACCCTATATAGTGTGAACACAAAACAACAGACAGGACAAACGCAACACAATACAGAAAGGTCAGAGGTCCAAGTCAGCAACAGGAGGGCTGTGCAGTACAAAACGTAATCCAGGAGAATAGTCAAGTCCAAAAGCCAAAGGTCTGGTAACCAAAAATACAATGCAGGGAAAACAGCTAGATCAAGGAACACTATGAAATAGGCTCTATCTCAGGCAAGGAACATGAGACAAGTGAGGATACTTATGCACCCTGTAGTCCCAGCCCCTGACATGATTGGGGCTGATGCTCCAGGTCCTGCCCAGATACAGACAGCTAACTGGTAAGTCAGCTGTCAGTCAATAATCAGTGAACACTCAAAACACCTATGCTGATCAGCCAGAGAGTGAAACACTGGGCTCTGCTACCACATGGAATAGCAGAGCAGAGCAAAACCTGAGAAGCAGTCTGGCTGCTATGGACGCCGGGCCAGAGGCATGGTCCGAGTCCTAACACATAGTTGGTTTAAGAATGAACAAGAATGACCAAAATAATTTGGGTAAAAAAAATTCCAGCAAAACTCTAGATTTCTTACCCATATGTTAAGCAGAACATTCATGACCTTTGTAGTATTTAAGTATTTGTAGTATTTTAGTATTTAGGTAGTATATGATGTCAATGATGTGAAAAAGATTAATTCTGCTCTATAAATAAATACAGGAGATCAGCCCTAAGGCAGGAGGAAAGGGTTGTGAGTTCAGCAAACTTTTCAAACGTTTTGTTCGGCATGTTCGGCAAACTTTGAAGCACAGTTTGGGTTCCTCTGAACTGAGCCTTAAACGTATCAAACTAAAACAGCTAAAAGATTGCAGGTGGGTCAGCCTATGCAGGTCAGCAAGTGAGCTCATCAAAATTTACCTGTCTGCGCTCCCCGATGATCTCAGCCACCTCCACTTCCTGACTGAGATGAGAGCGATAGCCCGCTCAGCCAATCACTAGCTGCAGTTCTGTCCCGTGTCAGTCAGTGATTGGCTTAGTGGGCTGTCACTTTTGTGACAGAGTGAGAACCTCCTCAGTCAATCACTGGCCGCAGTGCTGTCCTGTCTCCGTCCGTGATTGGCTGAGCAGGCTGAAGGTGGTGATAAGTGGGGGACACTGGAGACTCAATATTAACTTCCTGCACCATGCCCAGTCCTACTTTCCTGGTTGATTAGTTTATTTTGCTAGCTTTGTAATGCTATTTTCTTTGACATTACAAAGATTGGGGTGTGCCCTCATATTTTATGTTTGAAAATGTTTTGTTTAGAGTGGCATTACATGTACATTTTTTAATTAAATGTCATAGTATTCTAGAAGAATGTCAAAGCCAATCACATAATCAATTGTACTCAGCAGCACCATAGCCCCAACTATGCCCTATAATTTAATGTTCCACTGGTAATGGAGAGATTACATTGTTTTTGGTTGCTCTCAGGTCTAAATCTGTAACAAGGAACATAACCTCAAGCAGAGGCACGACTGTAGTGGATGCAGTAATATGATGATTAATCTGCTCCCTGAGTATTCTTGTCAAAAGCTTACTTCATCTCACACTTTCTTCACTTGTCTAAAATAAAACATCTGGCATGCAGATTGCCCTTTCTTAGACGTAGTGTTTAATTGTATTTGTTACACAAGTAGTATTAAACCATGCCTATTGTATGCAAAGGCTTCACTAACCTTCCCTCTGTGTAATGTAATGTAATTAATTCTGCATTTTTATTTCACTAAAGATAAAATGACAAAAGGGAAATTTTTTGGTTCTGAAAGGATGGCCATATTACAGCTCTGAAATGAACAGAACCATAATCATAGTTAAGATTCTCTATGCCCCTGGAAGATCGTTCAATTACCTTTTTGTCTGGTCTGTCTACTGTTATATACCTATGCCTACTACAGATTCTGCTATAACTACATGGACCATGGCCATAAAAGCTCAATAGAAGAAGCAATGTATGCTGTTAAACTGCCGTCTGCCGAGCTGCATTCAGGATGTTCCTGCAGCCGATACCTCCGTATCAGCTGCAGGAACATTCTTTTATTACAATTGACCTGCAGGTATCTTCGGGTGTGCCCGCAAATCATTTAGCCATTCACTTCAATGTAAAGTACGGCCGCCGGCCGACTTTACATTGTGTGAACAGCTGATATTTCCAGACGCTGTTTATTAAACAGCATCTGAAAAAAGTAGGCAGGTACATTATTTTAACGCCCATTCTAGAGAACAGGCGTTAAAATAAATGTGTAAACACAGCAGTAACCTGCAGTACAGAATGGACGTTGATTTCATTGCAATCGGCATCCATTCTTTACTAAAAAAGTCTTTTTTTAGTAAAATAACGTCCATTAGTTCAGTCCTTAATGATTTTCCTTTCCTATTATAAAAATAAAAATGTAAAAAATGTAAAAAAAAAATAAAAAAAAATGTAAATGTAAAAAAATAAATAAATGGGAGTGGGGGTGGAGTGTGTAGGGGTTTGGGGTTGTACGGGTATAGGTATTAGGATATTTGTACGGGAAGGGAGTCCTGTTGAAGACCTTAATTATACATGCAATGATGATGTTATGTAAAGTGTGTGTTTTATTCCCTTTGGGATGACAAACCATTTTCCGCAATATGGTTCCTGGTTTCATTGTACTGAATTGTGTAAATGTTATTTTCCTTTCTGTTAATAAAAGTAAAAAAAAAAAAATGAATAAAAAAAATGGGAAAAAAATAAAATATATATTATATCGTAGCATGTGGAATTATCCAATCTATAACTAAATTGTCCCCGTGTGATGAAAGGCGTACACAAAAAGAGGGAGAAAAAAAAATTATATTCAGAAAAAAATTAACAAAAAACATAATAAAATTTTTCTTTTACACCCATTTAATACCAATGAAAACTAGACATCATGGTGCAAAAAATTACCCCAAACCAGCTCTGTAGGTGGAAAAATAAACCATTATGGCTCTTACAAGGCGAGAAGGAAAGCACAGCTTCTTTGTGAGTGGGAGGTGCTGACATCACAGAGGGTCCTGCAGCCGATTGGACGGGCGCTAGGGCAGAGGTGTAGCTAGCTTTTCCTCCAACCGGGGCAGAGGTTCAGTTTGTCCCGAAAAATATATTAGTTTCCTTGCTCCAGCATCTATAGTATTATGCCTCCTCTATGCCCCATGTAGTTGTTAAGCCCCCTCTGTGTTCCCATATAACAGGCTTCTCTGAGCCCCCAAATAGTAGTTCGGTCTCTCTTTATCCCATTGAGTACCTAGGTCCCCTCTGTGCCCCCATATAGTAATTTGGCCCTCTCTATGTATCCATTTATTAGGGGGACCCCTCTCTTTGTCCCTAATAAAGAAGGAATATACCCTCTGTGAATTCATATAGTAGTGAAAGCATACCTGTCACACTACAGATGCTGCCGGACTAGTGGCAGTGTTGACTCCCCCTAACGGTTGCCCCTAACTGTTATGTCTTCCCACTACCACTGTATGTTCGCTTCCCCATAGATGAATGTTCCTCCTTAGTTCCCTGGCTGTCTCTCTCACTTTTTGATTCGCTGAATTCGCTTTGCTCATCTATAGTTATTACTAGTGACTGGCAGAACTGTTGCAAAATTTGTACCCATTTTTTAGATACCTTTCAGGGCGGTCTTAGATGTACTGCTGTGGGTACTTTACATGATCCTTGCAGGAAGGATCTGTGCTTGCCAAGATTCCATCTGCCATTAACGATTGCTTGTGTTAGCCGCAGCTGGTACCATAGCATATAAGAGCACCCTAAAGGGAGGTATAAGGTGGGGAAGGGTTATTTGAAAGTAAAGCATTGTAGCATGTAGTGAGCTAATATGTTCATAGGAAAAGTAAGGTCTGTGTATGCAGGGGGAAGGCCAGCTCTTCTATAGGGCCCCATGATTTCTATATACGGCCCTGATTGGGTGTTAAATGGTAAGATAATTTTTTTATTTAATATTTTGCATCATTCTGTGTGATTTTGAAAAAAGCCTATTTTTTCCATAGATATGTGTGAGACTGGAAGCTTCACACATCATTTAATATTGAAATTTTCTTATTAGGCAGACATTCTGGCAAAGGTATGTTTGCTTTCATCCATGAATGGAAAATACTTTCCATGACAAGAGATAATATTGTCTATGTGGAATCCTATTGTGAAGTGACAGGTATTTTAAATAGAATTTTTGCATCTCAAGTTCATTCATTCATTTCTAGCAATCTGAGCATTTTTCTCTATGCAGAGACATTGAAATAATATAAAAATATACCAAGAGTAGCTTAAAGTGTACCTACCATTTCGTGCACGTGGAAGGATCTCTATTCACAACTCCTGTGGCTCTGCGTTCAGCTCTAAAGCAAAAAGCAAATGGATTACAGACCTGCCAGGTGCTCCATAGGCTTCATTGTAAGTGTATTACAATGTAGTCTATACAGCTTACCGATAGGTCCATACTGTGCTCGAGTCAAAAGAGGACCATCCACCTGCAGATTTTTTTGGAGGATCCGGCCACTGTCGCCAAGTGAGAGGTATCTTTTAAAGGAAATCTGTCAACAAACAAAAGATATCATTGTTACAGGGGCCCTTGGCACTGGTCAAATGCATCAAAAATGCATCAAAAGAAGAAACGAGCATAACAGACTGCCGCTCTTTTTATCATAATTAATTGATTCTAGTTTTTTCCAACTTGGTTTAATAGGATCCAACTATGTGTTTTCTAAACACCTCATGATCACCTAAACACCTACACATACAAATAGATTAGTCTAAAAACATTCAAATATTTAAAACCTATACCCATGGTAACTTTTTCTTAATGATCCTTGTTTGGGTCTACTGGATATAGCCTACTGGGCAAGGTTCCTACACTATCTACTATTCATTTTCCAGTGGGGATAGGTCCCTACATGCATCACTGTTGACCACAGCTTCCTCAGGATTGAAACTGCTATATAGGTAGCGATTAGTGCATCACTGCTTGAAACTATCCACTCTAAATGGTTGTTCCCAAGTAGGCAATGATCTCCACATTGGGATAAGTACACAGCAAAGGCAGGGTGAAACAAAG
Organism: Dendropsophus ebraccatus; assembly: GCF_027789765.1. Classification (NCBI taxonomy): domain Eukaryota; kingdom Metazoa; phylum Chordata; class Amphibia; order Anura; family Hylidae; genus Dendropsophus; species Dendropsophus ebraccatus. Next base: position 46,810,237 of record NC_091463.1, read on the forward strand.
ACTAGAAATCTGAGACAAAACACTGCAGATATTGTTCCAATGACAAATTTAATTGTTCTATGTGGCCATTAGTTTCAGGGTGAAATGCAAATAAAAAGGACACTAAAATATGCATTCCCCTTTAATACTGGGGGCCTATGTGACAATCTATGTGACATCATGTGACTAGGCATCATCCACTAAGGGGCGCTGACTGCAACTAGGGCTCATTTTTGGAGTAGGGTTCATATTTCATGCCATATATTTCAAACCTTGCAAAATTACATTGAGAAATACCCTTAATTTTGCTGAGAAGCAATGGATAAGAGTATAGCATATTGATACAATACCCTACAATACCCAGTGGCCATGTCTATTTTTCTCCATAGAATTACAGTTTTTTCACCCCATTTTTGCCTTGGTTCAACCACATCACCCACATCTAGGTCTTTTCATACATTCATTTAGCAAACTTGTCTCTTTTTCCAGATATATCTGCTCTTTCCCTTCCATTGTTTACAGCTCATTGTCTAGGTTCCCTACCATCATTCTGCTCCCCAAGGAGCAAGAATATCAGGAAAAAGAGAAAAATTTGCTAAATAAATGTATTTGCAAAAATATTTAACTTGACAAGCCCTACAAATTTAACTAAATTATTCACAGAATAACACACATTACAAAGTTATACAACTTTGTAATGTATGTTATGTCTGTGAATCGCCCCCTTCCCCGTGTCCCACCACCCCCGCCCGGGTACCCTGAAGTGTGTGGTGCATTATACATTACCTGATCCATGTCGATCGGCCGCGTCATCAGCCGCTCAGCCGCGATTGGCTGAGCATAACTGTGCTCAGTCAATCGCGGCTGAGCACAGTTATGACGCGGTGGAGGGGGGACGGCGGCAGTGATTTGGCTGTCCGTCAGAAGATGACGTTTGGCACAAGATGGCGGACGGGCTCGACACGGATCAGGTAATGTATAATGCACCACACACTTCCGGGTACACGGGCGGGGGTGGTGGGACACGGGGAAGGGGTTGATTCACAGACATAACATAAATTACAACATACATTACAAAGTTGTATAACTTTGTAATGTGTGTTATTCTGTGAATAATTTTTTAGCGCCGCACTACCCCTTTAAGATGGAGATATCCCTTTAATGTAAATTTAAAGCATCTGCATCTTGCTAGAAGTAGCTAGAAAAAGTTTCATCCCTAATTCAGTATACCTGCTATCTCAGCTGTGATTAAAGGGATACGGTACAGGGAAATCCATCCTCAAATGTGACAGCAGTGTAACATCCGTGTGCCTATATTTCCTGTAGATTTTGCTCAATAAGTGCAAGAAAAATACTGCAGGTTGTTTCCCGGAATCTCTGTGTCAGAAATAATCTGCCTGCACATTGCATCATGGAAATACCAGGGGCATTGGGAAATAACATAAACATAGCACTACAATACCCAGCTAGCCCTGCACTACACCAACTGTTACACTATAACTCTTGGTTGTTACAAGAAGAGTTTCACTTTAATAAGAATTGATTTGTAAATCTGCAGGATGCTTTTTTTTTTTTTTTTTTTTTTTTTTTTTAGCACTGAATCGTGCTTTGGATAGATGAATAATAATTAGACACATCCTTAATGTGTGAGGAAATCAGTGAGCCAGACTTACTTATTAGCATATTAAAAAAAGCTGGATAGTCCCGGTAATGGTGTGGCAGATTTGGTAATAAAGGGTACTGTTGGATTTAGTGTGAGATCGTGAAACACTCAGAGAGATGTCACTGTGTATAGTTATATTGTATGTATAATATGGTTTTAAACTGACATTCTGCATTTGGCCACAAGATGTCGCTGTTTTGGAGTACACAGCCTGTGTTGTTAAGGCTATGCTGTTGTCAAGGGAGATGAACCTGACGATTGGAAGATGTGACCTGAGGGAAAAAGAAGGAGCAGTTGAGGAAAGTCCGGAGCAGCCCCTTTGATGAGAGGGCTGGCTGTAATAGATGCAGATTGAGGGACCTGATGCCATCTACGTGAAGTATCTTTCTTCTGGGATTCCTCAACTGCTGTAGAGAGCAGCTATACTAGTCTGTGACTGAGTCCCATTGAGAGAGGAGGGATTTGCTAAGACAGCATAGTAGCTGTGTTAAATCCAGTTGTAAAGAGGAGAGACCACCATCATTGGTACAGAACTTTGGCAGGAGAGGCCCCCTATCAACTGTGATTGGCCATCTATCTAAAGAAGACCCGGGTAAGTAAGCATGCATGCAAAATTTTCTAGGACCACCATCAGGCCTGTAGTTAGTATAGTTAGGACTATTGTCTGTGACAGGCTGCAATATATTGTGTAAGAGACATCTCAGCTATGGGACATTGGAAGAAATTCTTGGCCTAAAATACCAGCTTTCACCATACTCAGCCATTTGTTTTGTTATACTGTTATTTGTTGTTTGGGGATCATTGTAAATAGTTAATAAGATTGTAAGCTGCTGTGCTACACTGCAAACGCCCATGAGACGCACCCCCATATAATTGTTCCTGTTTATTTAGGGTATTAATAAGTATATGGCGGCCAGCCTATCCAAGCTAACTAGTAGGTAAAGTTAGTATATTTGTATTTAAACAACATATTTCCGGGGGGGCATGTTATGTAGCACAGGGGTCTCGGCTTAAGCCTGATTGTATATAATTTTGGGATATTTGAGTTGTTATTACCTTTATTACCTTTGCATGTTTCAGTAAAGTGCAATTTTTTTTAACCTGGTGTTGGAGTCGCTTTCCTTGTTCATGACTTTGCTGTATCCTGGGGAGCCCACCCCGGTACACAGTTTACAACTTCAGCATGGCGGTGCCAATCAAGGAGTGGTAAAGATTTAATTAATTACTGATGCTGTCTGATGTTTGATGCTAGATTCCCTTTAACTAGCCGCAGTCCTCCACTGCTCCTCCACAGCTAGAAGCCATCTTTTCTGAAAACCAGTTAATCTGCAACTGCTAAAAACCTATTTTGTATAATAGTAACAATGGGGGAGATTTATCAAACATGGTGTAAAGTGAAACTGTCTCAGTTGCCCATAGCAACCAATCAGATTCCACCTTTCATTTTCCAAAGAGTCTGTGAGGAATGAAAGGTGGAATCTGATTGGTTGCTAGGGGCAACTGAGCCAGCTTCACTTTACACCATGTTTAATAAATCTCCCCCAATGTCTTTAACTTTCGATGGTCTATCTTCCAGTTTCTGGCACCCCCTCTGATCAGATATTTAAATTCCTAAGGAATTCCCATGGCCTCTCCTGTTTACTTGTATCAATTCTTGCATAACTGCACTTTTAGCATTAGTTGTGCAAGGAACTGCACTTTTATCCCACTGCAGTGGTGGCACAAATGCCACAAGACCTTCAAACAATGTAGGACCTCTGGTTATTTTTCCACGCCTTTTTTTCAGACTCATTTTGAACTTAAAAAATTGCCTTTTCAGCCTTAATAATGTCTGAAAATGTTTGGCTTTTTTTGCGTTTGGGCTGTGTTTTTTTGTTGTTGCCATTTTCAGCTGTATTTTTGTACTACACCAAAAGCTATAGCCCCAAAACACGTTTACAAATGAGACATTTTTGGGATGTTTACATTCTATAATAATTATGTACTTATCAAGCTACTTTTTGGCATATAATTTTACAGTCATAACAATTACAGTTGGTAAATTGAACAGTGTTTGTACCAAGAGCAAGCTTTGTAAAGTGCATTCTTCCTAATTATTTTACTAAGCAGAAGAGGATGGGGGTTGCGGAAGATTTAACTTTCAAAATTGTTATTTAGCAAGCTAAATTCTGTAGGTTTCAATGATTAAACATTAGGTTAATCAGACCTTATAACAGTTTGTAGGGATATAACAGTATTGGGTGTCATTACATAGTACTTACAGAGTGAGAGGAAAGGCTGCTTAAACTTCTCAACCGCAAAACAGACCACAATTTCTATTGAAGATATCTCGGGTGACCAATTCCCTGCAATCTGCTAACAGTCCCATGGTACATACGGTACGAATTAACTGGGCAAGGTTAACGTGACGAGGCTTGTTTCAGACAGGCGTTCCCTCTCTTTTTCCCAGAACACTGAGGTATGGAGTATTTACTTAATGTGTCCCATAACCAATCTGAAATACGCAAAATGTCACATTCACTAATGTAAAAACTGACAGTGTAAATGTCAGCATTTTTTTTTCAATGAAAATCAGTAGCTATTTATATTACCATAGAAATCTTTACAAAGATAGAAATATAATCAGACTCCATGGCTATGAATGCTGGCTAAGCTTCTGGAAGCCCCCCCCCCTCTGAGTGCTAGGTATATATGAGTGGATTATAGTGGTAGGTTCTAGTGGTGTGTATTCTCCTGTCCCTCCCCCCTTTTGGTCTATTTCAGATGACTTAAAATAGAATAGCTGGTATCTGGGCAGCAACAACACCCGAAGCTGATTTTGATTCGCCAGCGCCTGTAAAGCAGGAGGATTTGAGCTGTATATATTGGGGTGCAAACACAGCTCTGTGCTCAGTATGCGGGACCTACAGAAGAAGAAAGAAGCTCTGCACCCTCCTTTCGCTATGTCATGGCAGTGGGGTATTGTCGCCCTGTCACGGACATGGTCCTGAACTGTTAAGTTGGTTGGTGATAGAGATCAGTTGAAGCGCTCATCAAGCGAAGTGAGTTGCTTCGTTTGATCAACGCTCTGCTGATCATGCCGCCGGGCTTCCCGCACTGCTCCGCTCCCTGTTAGTCCTCCCAGGATGCGGGGAAAAGCTGGATTTTATCCTGGGAAACTTCTCCTAGTTTCCCAGGATTGGATCAAGCTTTTCCCTGGCACCCGGAGTGGTGCGGCAGGGTGGGGTGCAGTGCGGGAAGCCCGGCGGCTTGATAAGCTGAGCGCTGATCAAACAAAGCGATTCGCTTTGCATGATGAGCTCTTCGGCTCATCTCTAGTTGGTGATATTTGTTTATTTAATTATTTATAAGTTGGTGCTTAACAGTGTATTCCTGATTACCCTTATTAAAAAGCCACAGCCTATTTTTAGCACAACACTTGTCAGTCTTTAAGGGTGGGGTCTGCATTTCTGTGACCACACCCCCCATCTGTAGTGTTAAAGTCACCGGTTGAAGACTATTGTGGACCGTATAGGCACGGCTGCTTTAAGTTCCCTGCTCTGTCTCTGTCTCTTATACCAGTACTCACTGGTAAATAAAGTTACTACTACCTTTCTGTGGTCCTTCAAGCTTTTCTTCTGCTTTTGCTGCAAACTTTCTGCTCTGGTGTCTTCATACCAATGTCCTGTCTAGTGTATATCCCACAATGGACTTCTTGTTCCTGTGTACAGGACACTCTAGCTGGAAATTTAGCTGACTCTATTACCTTTCCACTACACTTTCTTGACTATAACCCCTCCCCAAATATTATATGCAGAATTATGAAAAAATCGAAGCTCAGCTTTGGAAAATGAGGGACACCAATTGGGCCAAATGAATACACAAACACTATGTAAATCCAATTCCTGTCACATTTAGGTGGGTGCACCGATTTTATGCTGGCCACTTACAGGGTAGATGTATGTGCATCCCCAAACATTTAATAGAGCAGAAATAGATGTGCACTCAGTGGGTCTACTAGAGAAGAAGACAAAGTATGTTAAGCTATACAGACTATAACTTTGAGGGTAGTGCGGCCAATATACTGCACACATAGGCTATGTTCACACAATGTCAGAAATATTGAAAAGGCGGCCGATTTTCATATTTAAAATAACATCTGTTTTTGCCGCAAATTAACTGACTGCAATGGCAAAGCACCGAAGTTAATTGGATGACGGACGTCCAATTCACACAATCTATTTAATAACGGACGTTTTTACCGCGGACGTCAAAATAATGAACATGACCATTATTTTCAAACAGCGGATGTTTTTTTATTAGTTGTTTTGCTTTTCTCACCTTTCTTTCTCCATTTTTACTTTGAAATTCAATGGACTTTTCACTTAAGCCACACCCAAAATCCAATTATTCATCCCAAACTAGAATAATGTACCAACAGCCGTCATTGCACTCAGGGGAGGCCAGCCTGCTAAATGACGTCCGTTATTTTAGACTCAAAATGACAGTCGTAATTTTAAACGGAGCTGAAAACTGTTGTGTGAACGTAGCCAAACAAAGTACAAAAAGCCAAATGAATCACATATTGCAATATTTTATATTTCAGAGAAACATTGTCCTGTAGTACTAGAGATAAAGTTTGTATTGTATGTCATATACTTAATAGTGATGAGCGAGTACTAAAATGCTTGGGTGCTCGTTACTCGAGACGAGTATTTACTGATACTCGAGTGCTCGTTTCGAGTTATGCACCCCATTGAAGTCAATGGGAGACTCGAGCATTTTTGCAGGAGACTCAAGTTCGGTAGAGGGAAGGTCGTGTGAAAACCTGTCAACCTCAGAAATTGATGGAAACACAATGGAAATGGACAGGAAACAGCAGGGGCAGCATGTATGCATGCCTCTGAGGCTGCCTAATGGCACCATTATGCCTAATTCTGTGCAACAGCCTGGTTAAAACAGAGGTAGGCATATGGACCACTCAAAAACTCAGCCTGACACAGCATGGCAGTGAGAACACAGGGAACCATTAAAACAGAGGTAGCACATGATGAACGCCCCCCAAAATTTAGCCTGAGACAGCATGGCGGTAAGGACATCTGGCTGGCTGGTTGGCGGGGGCGCGATCGGCGGGCCCCTGGCAACCAGTCCCGCTCCTCCGCAGACGTAGTGTGACGTCAGAGCATGGCAGTGAGGACACAGAGAACCATTAAAAGTAAGGTAGCAAGTGAGCCTCCCAAAAATTAGGCCTGACACAGCATGGTGGTGAGGACACAGAGTTTCATTAAAGCTCATTAGAGTTAGCATTTGAACCAACCCAAAATTTAGCTTGACAGAGCATGGCAGTTAGAACACATGGAACCATTCAAACACCGGTAGCATATGGACCAGCCAAAAACTTAGCCTGACACCACAGATGGACAATACAATTATGGCTAGATTTAGCCTTACACCCACATGCAGTTGTGCGTGAGAGGCATATCTTTGGAGGTAGGGACGAAGAATAACAATACAGTCTTCTTAAGAAGCCCCGAAATTTGATTTCAATGAATGAATACACTTTCAATCCTTTAAAGAGTCTCTAAGAGAGGGCAAGTGTCTTTTAAAAAGACCTGGTCAATCCTGCCTTCGAAAAAGCTACAACATCCAAGGAAGGTAGACAGTACTGGTGAAAAGCCTGGTCAATCCTGCTTTCAAAACGGCTACAACATCGAAAAAAGGTAGAAGGTACTGGTGAAAGGATGGCAGAGGACACCCACAGATAATATGGTTTGAAATGGACAAGACAAGGAAGGTAAATTGAATTTGACTATGAATTTGACTCAGTTGGGGTAACATTCCTTGCATCATGTGACTCCCCACTTCTCCCCCCACCATTGTTTTGAGTTTGAATTTGACTGTAGAAGTTGGGGTTAGTTTAACTGGTTGACTGGCGGAAATGCGCACAGATGCGGTGCACCTTGGTGAACAAGTGAGCCACATTGGGGTAAGTTTTAAGGAACCGCAGCAACACTAGGTTGAAGACGTGGGCCAGGCATGGTACATGTGTGAGGGGCCGAGTTGCAGAGCCGCCACCAGGTTCCCCCACTTGTCACACGCAACCAAGCTCACTGCTAATTACACACAAACCCGGGATGCCAGTTAAGGCCCAGCAGTAGTCAACATGGAGTCAAGGGCAGGCACACCAGTAGTCAACATGGATGCCAGTAAAGGCCCAGCAGTAGTCAACATGAATGCCAGTGAAGGCCCAGCAATAGCCGACATGGAGGCAAGGGCAGGCACAGCAGTAGTCAACATGGATCGCCATTACTGCTGTGGTCAATCCTGCATTAAAAATGGCTACAACATTGAAAAAAGGTAGAAGGTAATGGTGAAAGAATGGCATAGGACACCCGTAAGATAAGATGACATCCACTGATAATATGGTTTGAAATGGACAAGACAAGGAAGGTAAGGGCAGGCCCAGCAGTAGTCAACATGGATGCCAGTGAAGGCCCAGCAGTAGCCAACATGGAGGCAAGGGCAAGCACACCAGTAGTCAACATGGATGCCAGTAAAGGCCCAGCAGTAGTCAACATGAATGCCAGTAAAGGCCCAGCAGTAGTCAACATGGATGCCAGTTAAGGCCCAAAAGTAGCCAACATGGAGGCAAGGGCAGGCACAGCAGTAGTGGCTGGACTTAGACACACGCTGGGATACCCCCTTACAATGAGCAGTGAAGTTTTATGCAGGTGTACTAAAAATCCCAGCAATACAGTGTAGTACCCACTAGTTTAGGGGGGCTGTACGGTACAATCTGGTAGTGGCTGGACCCAGGCCTGTATTTAGAGTTCATGCTGCCCTAGGCACTTTGCATGCTGAGACCGCCCCCCCCCGTGCACCCTCCCCCTCGGCACTGGCAGGTTACATGCAAGGTGTATACCCTGGCACAGCTGGCAGGCGGGCAGGCCAGGAGGGAGAAGATGAGGGGGCAGCTGGGGGGGCAGGAGGGAGGGGAAGATGGGAGGGTGGCAGGGGGAGAATATGGGGGGCCAGGAGGGAGAAGATGAGGGGGCAGCTGGGGGGGCAGGAGGGGGGAAGATGGGAGGGTGGCGGGGAGAATATGGGGGGCAGCTGAGGTGACAGGCAGGGGGGTAGGGGGATCAGCCGGGGGGTAGGGGGATCAGCCGGGCGACAGGGACGGGGGCAGTATTGGAAGTTCCTCTCCAATGCAGCGCCGGGGTGAGCTTCCGGCAGAGTCAGCCTCTGTATCACACACGCCGGAAGCTCACAGTTGCGGCTCAGCGGCGCCCGAACTCCCCTGCTCGGCAGCGTACATGATGTGACGTCATCGCGCCGCTGCCGAGCAGGAGTTTGGGCAGCGCGGTTCTGCAGCTTTGAGCTTCCGGTGTGTGTGATACAGAGGCTGCCTGTGCCGGAAGCTCACCCCGGCGCTGCATTAGAGAGGAACTTCCAAGCCTACCTCCATCCCTGTCACCTGGCTGCCTCCCTGACCAACCCATCAATCCCCCCCCCCCCCCGCACCGCCCGGGCGCGGACGTCAGCGGACCACGGGTGCCTAGTGGCAAATACGGCCCTGGCTGGACCTAGACACACTCTCTGACACACCCTTTACTCTGTGAAAGCAGTTGTGATGTGATTGAATTTAGATAGGCCTTGCGTATAAAATACCGAAATCAGGAAAAATACTTGTGCTCCCACAAGTTTTGGGGGCTGTACGGTACAATCTGGTAGTGGCTGGACCTACTGTAGACACACTCTCTGACACACCCTTTACTCTGTGAAAGCAGTTGTGATGTGATTGAAATTAGATAGGCCTTGTGTATGAAATATTTTTTTTTTTGGGGGGGGGGGCTGTACGGTACAGTCTGGTAGTGGCTGGAACTAGACACACGCTGGGATACTCCCTTACAATGAGCAGTGAAGTTTTATGCAGGTGTATTACAAATCCCAGCAATACAGTGTAGTACCCACTAGTTTATGGGGGGGCTATATGGTACAATCCGGTAGCGGCTGGACCTAGACACACTGTCTGACACCCCCGTCCAATGAGCAGTAAAGTTCTATGCGGGTGTACTACAAATCCCAGCAATCCAATGTAGTACAGCAGGACCACCAGCCCCAAAATAAAAAAAAGTAAACAGAGCACTTCTTAGGGGTCTGTATGCAGCACCTAATGTCCCCTTTCTGCCAGCAGCCAATCACCACAGTGTGCTGGTTAAATCGTGGTAGCAGCACTGCAAGTCCCAGCCAGCAGTCTGTAGTAATACTATTAAAAACGATTTGAAGCCCTGAAAAGGGCTGTTCATTTGTATTGCTAGTATTCCCTGCCTACTGGAAAGCTAATTCCTACACCAGTGGTTCTCAAACTGTGAGGCGGGCCTTACCAGTGAGGCTCCCCCTAGTTGTTGGTGAGGCCCAGCTGGGGAGACAGTTTTCACAAAGTAACTATAATCTGCACAGTCCTTTTATAGTTTGCAAAAATCTCCATTTTAGCAACATTATTAATTTATTTTGTACTTGCTTTATTAGTATTTAGAGATTGGGAGATGGATGAAAGGTAGCTCTAGCATTATTTTCAGCTTTTAAATGGACTTTCACCACAGATGATGAGGCCCAGGCGCCCTCTTGGTCAGTCTGGTGAGGAGCGGGCATTGCCTTGGTCTGTTGGGTGAGGCTCCAGTAGAAAAAGTTTGAGAAGCACTGTCCTACACTGACGCTCTCCCTGAGAAGCAGCAGCTCCGTCCCTAATCTCTCACAGCATGCGTCTGAAGCGAGTACTGCCGGCTGCGCGTTTTATATGGCAGGGTCTTCTGATCTGGCCAACCAATCGCTGCTATCGACATGTATGGGTCCCACGTGATCGCAGGATGTACCAAAGAGTCTCCTGCATGTTTATTGGCTGAGAAATAGCGCCCAAACTTACAGGAAACGGATGATGAGATTTTCTTGAGTATCGCGAGATGCTCGTCCGAGTAACGAGTACAATCGAGTACCCTAATACTCGATCGAGTACCAAGCTCGGACGAGCATGCTCGCTCATCACTAATACTTACACATGTTACATCCCAAATTACAAATGGTATGAATGGGATAACAATAGGATACATGCATACAACATATTGTTGCCAGAAGTGGGCTTAAGTTATAGGCAAATACTAACTGTGCCAGCAGTAGAATCTCCAGTCATTTCCTGTCTAAAGAGAATACAGATGTTAAATCATGATGAACTGTGAACTTCAGATTAAAGTCATTAATGCTCAGATATTGAATAAACTCTGAGATAAATCAGTAGTGTGACACAACCATAATATCCATACCAGCCAATTTAAGGACAATATGAATTCATGCCACACACAGAAGACACTCCTCCTAATATGCCATTTACAGGACTGGACATAAAAAATAGTTAAAAAGTAATAGTTGCAATAGTAATTTAATAGTTTGAAATGTATCCGCTTCATTTGGTTTTTGGCTGTAGTGAAGATTTTTAATCATAGTAAATCTTGAAGTTTTATACTAACCAAGGCAGTGTAGGATAGGTACCCACTAGAGCTGACCAAATCTTTGTGCTGTTACCATGTTCCCGTCCTGTAACCATACTCCTGTACAGAGAATACATTTTAGTCCTATGATTAGGTTTTAGTACTGTGACCACTTTCCAGGTCCCATTCATACTCTTGGACTCTGGACTATGTTGGCAATTTCCTGATGCTATCTACAGTTGAAGAGGCAAAGAGCTTCTAATGAAAAAAGCTTTATTGTCTAAAGAATGAATGGATTCCAATAAAATTTTTTACTGCTAACATTCAGATCATAAAAATGTGTTATATTTTCCTACCTTTACATTAGCATAATGCATTATCACTAGTGATGAGCGAATAGTATTCGATCGAGTAGTACGCTATTCAAACTATTCGATCGTATTAGAATATTCCAAAAATTCAATTTGCCCTCTCTCATCCCCTGGTGCTTTTTTCCAGCCAATAAACATGCAGGGGGGAGGGACAGGCACTAGGAATAGGCAGGACTTTAAAAATAAAACCTCTAACTGTGATTGGTTGGCTAAATCATGTGACTTCCTGAATATTAGAATAGTCATTTCAGATTCGTGTCAGTTGCTGTTTGAAGCTAGAGAGGGACAGACTGTATACCAGGGAGAGAAAGCTTTTAGGTGAAGTTAGGTAGGAAGGGACCACCAAAAGCTCTTGTTAGGGCTAAAACTATAAAAAACTGAGATTTAGAAGCTGTTGTGAGACAGGCAGTGTGTTCAGACACCCACTGCTGCATACTATTAGTGTGGGATAATAATCTTGTACAGCTAAACTGTATTGAAAAAAGTCAAACTGCTACTACAATGCGTAGCGCAAAGCAAAGAGGACAGGGATGTGGAAATGCTGCTGGGGTTTAAAGCAGCAGTCAAGTGATTAGGGCTACAACGCGTGCTTCAGAGGGACATCCAGTATCGCACGCATCCACCATCCCTGACCAGCGTGACCAAGTGTTACGATGGATGGTGGAGAGTGCTTCCAGTCATTTATCCACTTACCAGTTATTCACTCACTCCAGTCTCGAGGCTAGCCAAGAGTCTGACACTCATGTCTCCAAACCTGCACAATTAGTCTATCATAGTCATTCCACCCTTGCCCACTCCCAGGAGCTCTTTTTGGGTCCTTTTCCCCAATTGGACAGTGTTTAAATACTTGATGAATCCCAGGAGCTACCTGAGGATTTTATCTGTAGCGAAAAAAATCTGGAGCATTCGCCATGTCCAGTTGATTTTGCTGTTATGGACCGGCAACCTGAAGTCGTGATGACTGACGATGAGGAGACCCACTTGCCGTAAAGCCAAACAGTTGACATGTCCAGTGTGCAGCAGGAGCAGCAGAGTGAGGAGATGGAAGAGGAGGGGCTGGCTGATGAAGTGAACAACCTGACCTGGCAAGGGGTGATGTCCAGTGGGCAAAGTAGTGGAGGTGTGGAGGTCCGCGCAGCACCAAAAAAGACGCAAAGAGGCAGAGAGATGTCCAGAGGCAGAGGACAGACAAGTCATCGAAGGCAGGCCAGAGTCGCCAGGGCCGAAGCTTTTCCCCGAAGCAGCTAGCCACGCCAAGCTCCCCCCTTGAGGTCACACAGTTCTTTGGTGTGGAGGTTTTTTAAGTTTTAGGTTTATTGCGCGGATGACAAACTGAGCGCGGTGTGCATGCTATGTCACTCCAAACTATGGAGGCGTCACCTGGAAGCAAAGCACTGGGCTCAGTGGAAAAGAGCAAACGCAGGAGAACCTGCCCCCGGCATTGCAGCTGCTGACTCTTCCCCTGTTCTTTCTGCTACAGCTACAGTCCAGACCACCAGCCAGGACACCTCGCTATCTGCCTGTGCTTCAGCCACTTTGGGACCTTCTTCAGCTTCCCCTTCGCCTCTGCCTCTACTCATCCCTCTGTCAAAGCTTTAAACTGCCACATCTCCAAATTGCTGGCCATGGAGATGTTGCCGTTTAGGCTTGTCGAGACGCAAGCCTTCCGAGACCTGATGGCAGCTGCCACACCTCGGTATTCCGTCCCTAGCCGCCACAACTTTTCCAGGTGTGCCGTCCCCGCCTTGCACCAGCACGTGTCCCGTAACATTGGGCAGGCCCTGAGTTACACGGTTAGCGCGAAGGTCCATTTAACCACCGACACGTGGAAATGTGCTTGCGGCCAGGGATTCTATATCTCACTGACGGCACACTGGGTGAATGTTGTGGAGGTGGGTACTGGATCTCAAACAGCCTCCCTCCTCCCCCCACCTAAGATTGCCAGCATGGGCTCTGACAACCCCTCCCTCTCCTCCACCTCTGTAAAATCCTACTCAGCGTTAAGCTGGAAACGCTGCAGCACTGGCGTAGGCATAGAGTCTTTAGTGCAGCTGGGGGTATCATCAAAAATAAGCGCAGCCGACTGTCAACTGACAGTGCTGACCGGCTGACGCTCATCAAAATGAACGCCCAATGGATCGACCCAGACTTTGCTTCTCCACCAGTTGAAAGCCTTGAGAAGTGAAGTCGTATGTTTCATCTTTAGGTCATTTCCTCCTTCTCCTCCTCCTCCACTACCATAGAAATGGGCCATTAAAAAAAAAAAATTGTCAAGGCTCGCCTGAAGGTCCATGTTCACAATTTTTTTAAGGACTCACCTCCTGGGCCTAATTTCATAAGCCTCTATACAATTTTTTTGAGGACTCACCTCATGGGCCTAAGTTCATAGGCCTCTATACAATTTTTTGGAGGGCTCACCTAATGGGCCTAAGTTCATAGGCCTCCATACAATTTCTTTAAGGGCTCACCTCATGGGCCTAAGTTCATAGGCCTCTATACAATTTTTTTGAGTGCTCACCTCATGGGCCTAAGCTCATAGGCCTCTATACAATTTTTTTGAGGGCTCACCTCATGGGCCTTCTTATAATTTTTTTGAGGGTTAACCTCATGGGCCTCAAGCTAATTTTTCAAGGGCTCACCTCATGGGCCTTGTGAGAAGATACTATTTGTCATTTTAGAGGACAGATACGTGTCACTGAGGTGCCTGGCCTTGGTGAAGTGAACCAGTAGCTTTAGACAGTAGGTCTACGTAGTAGGTTATTGACACTTTTATTAAATGCATCAGTTGTTTCCACAGCGGATCCGGGTCTGGCTTTATTGTAGCAGTCAAAGAGATAGGTGGGATGACTGCTCCCACGTATTCCAGCCTTTTCTATTGCCTCAAAAAATAAAAGGACTGCTGTTTGGCTAAACAGCATGGGGAGAGCGACTCTATTGCCGTTTGAAGTAATTCCCAAACCAACTTTGCTTTTTGTGATTTAAATAGCTGCATGATAAATTTTCTTTTGCTCAATATTTGGCTTTCTGACCATGCAAATGTAGAGGAAATAAGTTGTCCGAGTATTTTTTCCATTATACAAAGCAGTTAAATTGTGTTTGGAGTCTCTGCAAACAATTGTATTTCGCAAGTGTACTGAAGAAACAAAAAAACAAACATATGTGCAATATATGTAAAATAACTTAAGTGCAATATATAAAAAGTGGGACTTGTGATTAGCATAGTTGGAAGTGGTGAAAAAGCGCACTGTGGGTGTGAATAGGATTTAAACATGGGACATTGTTAACACACGCAAATGCATAAGTTACCAAAAAAAAAAAAAAAAGATCGAATGGGGGGGGGGGGTCTTTGGCCAATGTTTTCTTTTCAGCTCTGCAAATATGCGGGGGCCTGGCATTCGTCATGTGTATTGCGTCATACATACGCACGAGCGTGTAATATATACGCACCACATAATATGTACGCAAGTACCGCACGTAATATATACGATAATATTACGCACCACCTAATACGTACGCATGTACCGCTAGACCAAAAGGTACACTTCTACTTTACGTTCATGTACGCAGGCATGCTTCCCCTGCTGTCCCATATGCATCCAGAGGTGTTAGCATCATTTCCTGAGGTTTCATTGTGCACTTGGTGACCTCCTAGTGGTAGAATATTGATTTCAAGGTCTCAAGTATTTTTGGGATTCGGTATTCGTTGGAATAGTTGAATATCGGGAGCTATTCGAATCGAATTTCGAATTATTGAATATTTCACTGTTCACTCATCTCTAATTATCAAATAAAAATTTCAAATATCTGAGTAAAGCCAATGTATTGTTTAGTTTATATCAGTCCTATGGTAACCTGTTAGTTTGAGTTAATGTTTCTTTATCTGACATCTGATTTGCACACAGAAATATTCTACTTGCAGAGACCTTGCTTGAAAATGATATTTTGTTGCTCATTGAGAACAATTTCATTGTGTTTCTTATCTGCTGTTTATAAGATAACTTGCCAAAGTTCTACCCGTCCAGAATGTATCAGTTCTTTTTTGACACCTGGAATTTTGAAAGAATCCTAAAAGCACTTTAGCAATGCTATTTTTCATGTGGTGGTATTTTATACAACTATGAGCAACGGCTGATGAAATGATCACTCTAGAGAATACCAATGAATGTTTATGCATTCTTGGGAGACAAAATTGCAATACAATGGTGATAACATGAACACTAAGGGGGACATTTACTAATGAGTCCAAAACGTGCAATCTTTCTACAGAGTATTTGTCTGTTTTTTACCCAGACAGATAGGACTTATTTAATAAACTATAAATTTGTGAATAGAATATTCTAAGAGAATTCTCGAAAAATTGTGCAAAAAAGTTTACCTGGTACTGAGCAGACTAAGGCCTGGACTTTTTAAAAAGTCACGAATAATAAATTTGGTGAAAATCCCAGCGGATTATGCAGATTTTTGGGGGAAAAAAAGTTGCATCTATAAAACAAATAGAAATTAGACCAAAATGGGTGAAAAATCCAACTATTTACCTAAAAGAGGCGCAAAGCCCTTGATAAATGTTCCCATAATGAACTAACCATATAGGATGAAGAATAGCACTGCTTCATTCATTGAGACAGTGGCGTAACTACCATAGAGGCAGGGTAGGCAGCAGATGTCCTGTGTCCTTTTGCTTAACCCCTTATGTACTCCAGTGTGTAATTGACCCAATGTTTACTTACAACACAAAAAAGGGTTAACAAGCAAAAGACAAAGAGATCTCTGCTTCAGTGCTCTGATAAACTCTGACCTCTGTTCTCCAGAAAATGTGCAAAACTCCATGCAGAGGTCAGGGGTCATCAGTGCACCAGCAGTAAAGCAGATGTCTCCTTGTCTTCTGAACATGGGGTCACTTACACACTGAAGTAAAATAAGGGGTTAAGCAAAATGTAGTCTGCTCCTGCACCATGTATTTAACCATAAGGGCTCCTAATGTTAAAAACAGGGGACTGAAAGAGCAAGCAGCTATTGGCTCTCTGCTCTGCCAGTCACTCTTGTGGCTGCAGCCAGGATTCTGCCTCTGGCCACAAGAGAATTAATTTTTTGGCCACATCACAGAGTGTGTGTGTGTATATATATATATATATATATATATATATGCAATGCTTTGTGTTGCGTGTAGGGTTGGGGCCCTGTGAATCCTAGCTACACCCCTGCATTGAGGAATAGACACAGAAAGTAATTATTTTTTAATCATCTTAGAAAGTAATGGTATATTTCTAAGAAATAGCATGATTTTCTGATCTGTGCATTATCCCCACCAGTCTAGTGAGTTAAGCGGCCACAGTGCTGATGTAGCAAATCTTGCAGAACAGTGCTCCTGAGCAATGGTTGTGTCCTTGCTCCCCAAAGTATTCCATAAATGTATTCAATCAATACATTTGGAGGGCACTGAGCAGGGAGGAAGAGAGGTGCCTGTGCATTTAACTACCTCCCCCCTCCCTCACTGCTCGGTGCTGGACACATATGTACTACTGGACACACTGTACTACTACTCCCATCATCTGCTCATAGCATGAGCAGATGATGGGGGAGTAATAAGAGCCATCCCCATCAACAACCCCCTCTCCCGCTGCCGCCACGTATGCATGGCACTACTACTCCCATCATCTGCTCATAGTACGAGCAGATGATGGGGGAGTAGTACCAGGGATATCCCCATGACCAGCAACCCCTGCTACCGCCACCACTGCTGGTGCTGCTAATGCACTGCAGTTCACATCCCCTGCCGTGGACTGCCAAACTCACCGCCACCCCTGCATCTTGCCGGCAGCTCGGGTGACATTTGGGATATGGTGTTGGATATGGCCCTGGTACTAGTACATTGTATATGTGTCCAGCACCGAGCAGGGAGGGAGGGGGTAGTTAGTTAGATGCACAGGCACCTCTCTCCCTCCTTGCTTGATGTTTTCCAAATGTATTGATTGAATACATTTATGGAATACTTGCTCCCCTAAGTATTCCATAAATGCATTCAATCAATAAAGCTTAGTGTACATTACATTACTTTACTTTACATACACTTCCATAGACACAATAGAGTGCTATAGACTTTAATAGATAGTGTGCCCCCTGCTGGACACTTCTTAGGAATTACAACTCATTTGTGAAGTCACGTTTTTTTTTACAGAATCTAAACCCTGCCTGATCTACGAAATTAAGGGAAATAGCGATACGTGTGCATTTCCCATAACTGATGTACATTAGTAATTTGTCTAACTTTCCATAAGTAATAACATATTAAAAAGTATGTTTTGACTGGAGTTGTCCTTTAAAGGGAAACGCTGACAAAAAGGGTCTCTCAAGAGCAAAATGCACTGTCTGGGCAGTACTGCAAATACCCTTGCAAATAGCACCTAGCACCCCTGAGTTATCGCTCTATTTGTCTCCAGTTCAGTGGTTGTGTAGGGTCCTCATTAACCTCTTCCCTCCGCAGGACGTAGCGTCACGTCCTGCGGGGGGTGGGAAGGTTCAGAGAGGGGCCGCGCCGCAGCCCCGCTCAGAGCCGCGATCCGGCTGCTTACTATATCACGGGACCGAGGCTTTTAGCGGGTGCCACGGATTGGCCGCACCTGCTAATTAGGCCAGTTAGATGCAGCTGTCAAATATGACAGCTGCCTCTAACAGTCCTGTATGCCCCTCTCCCTGGTGTCTAGTGGCCGGATCACAGGGGAGAGATCCGGTGTACTGAGCCGACCGGGGCTCAGCGTCGGAATGACGCTGATCCCGGCTTGGCAATCCATTTAGATGGTCTATTATATACACAGCATTGATCTCAATGGGAGATCAGTGCTGTGTATATAGAAGTTCCACAGGGGGCTTCTAATTACTGCTAGTAAAAAAAAAAGTGTTTTTAATAATAAAAAAATCCCCTCACCTACTAAAAGTTTAAATCACCCCCCTTTTGCCATTTAATAAATATAAATAAATAAATAATCAAACATATTTGACATCGCCGCGTGCGTAATCGCTAGAGATGAGCGAACCTGGCGGATTTCTGGTTTGTACGAACCAAAAATCTCAGCATCTGACTCCCGCTGTCTGCCGGCTCCGTGCAGCCTAAGGAACGCCTGGAAAACTGGGATACAGCCTATGCCATAGGCTGTACCCCAGTTTTTTAGGCTGTCCTTATGCTGTATCCACCCGCTGCACGGAGCTGGCGGACAGTGGGAGTCAGATGCCGAGATTTCTGGTTCGTACGAACCAGAACTCCGGCAGGTTCGCTCATCTCTAGTAATCGCCCGAAATATTAAATTTTCACATTCCTGATCTCGCTCGGTAAACGGCGTAAGCGCAAAAAAATCCCAAAGTGCAAATTTGTTCATTTTTGGTTGAATCATATTCAGAAAAATTGTGATAAAAGCGAACAAAAAAATCGCATTTATGCAAGTAAGGTACCGATAGAAAGTACAAATCATGGCGCAAAAAATTACACCTCACACAGCCCCATAGACCAAAGGATAAAAGTTTTAAGAACATTTAGTTTTATTGAAATCTTTTGAGATTTTATAAGCCATACAATACTCTAGCATACTCAAGTCAAATCTATGGTGATCAGCTGACTTACAGATTGGCTTCTTTATACCTTCATTACAACCTTTAATATATTTCTTGTACATTATGCATTACAATTCTTCATCTATTATTTCTTTTAAATATATATATATATATATATATTTTTTTTTTTTTTAAACCAAATACATAGTGAGTAATAAAGAAGACAAATAGTTTTACTACATCGATAAATAGCTAAAATATAGCCTTTGCATTGTTCCCTGTGACGATATAAAAGGGTTAATACTGTATATTTCTTGAGCACCCTCTAGTGTCAAAAGAGAGAAGTGAAGCAATGATGTTCACATGTAAGCTTGATTTGGCAAGACAATTATAGAAATTGCTAGTCAAATGTACAGTATATACTACTAACATCAAAACAATGCAGAGTCGTCAAGGTAAGATTCTGCAAAGATTATGTAATACCTATTATAATGATACATTTAAGGAAGGTATAATAAATGTTGTGTCTTAACTAGAGATGAGCAAACAGGGTTTAGCTTCGAGTTGATCCGACCCCGAACGTTCGGTATTTGATTAGGTGGGGCTGCTGGACTTGGATAAAGCTCTAAGGTTGTCTGGAAAACATGGATAGAGCCAATGACTATATCCATGATTTCCACATAGCCTTAGGGCTTTATCCAACTTCAGCAGCCACCACTAAGCAAATGCTGAAAGTTCGGGTTCGGATCGACTCGAGCATGCTCAAGGTTCGCTCATCTCTAGTCTTAACAGATTGCTCAAGGTGCCCCCCACTACAAAATTAACTGTCTCACAGATATACAGTGGTGCCTTGGATTACGAGCATAATTCGCTCCATATCTCCCTCACTCCATATCTACAGGGGTCTGGGAAGCTAAGCCAATGTGAGTTGAAAGGGCGTAGTGCTAAGAAGAGAGCCATAAAGGGGTTATCTATGGCTTTATAAATTAGTGACCCAGGCCAGGCTATAATCATAACTGTCATAACCAAATCCCAGAACCACCATAATCGACCATTTTAAGAGACCACAATGTAGAAGGGATCTGGACAACACCGCAGTATGCTACACCAATCTCTACCAATTATATGACTGCAAGTATGAGCACTTGGTAACATTGAAGAGACTGCAGTGCTCACATGGGGGCCTTGAGATATTAGTTATCTTCTATGGGAATGCAGAAATCTCCTCTGAGCAGTGAAATAAGACGTTTTTGCCCCTAGGTGCTAGGAATGAAACTCAGTGCGGGTTGGATGAGATGCCCCCTGGGCATCTTGGATCAGCTTCAGTTTCGCTCATATCTCTTAAAGGGGCAGAGAAAAAAATGACCCCTTTTGCATCCCTTTTTGATGACTTATCCTGAAGAAAAGATAGGCCATCAAATTTTAAAACTACATAACCCCTTAAACCTCCTCTATTCTAGTTAGCAGAAGTCAGAGAGCCTATACTATTTTTATACATATAAGACAGACCTGTTATAGACATATTGGTTTGAATTTGCACAAAATCTGCTCATTGAGGGGGATTAATTAATGAGCACCCAGGTTTACTTTGTGAAAAATGCACCTTTTTTTTTTTTTTTTACAAAGTAAGCCCTGCTTGTTTGCTTGGATGATGGGGAAGGGAGGATAAAAAAAAAAGTTACTGCACAGTTATGGAGAGGATGGGAAACACAAGGGCTGACAGAGACTGCAGGGAGCATGAAGGAATGAGCAGGGCAGATGTGGGCACAGTATAGCAGCATTCTCTGTCCGGGGAGAGAGGGGGGTTACAGCTATGAAGAGATTATCTCCACAGTCCTGTCCCCTGATGTAAGCCCCAGCCTGGGATCTGCCATAATTTGGAAGGTAAGGGACACTTCTTGCGTCAGAGTACAGTGCTGTAAACCCCATTATGCAGACCATGCCCTTCCCCCACTCGCGCTCCCACCCAGTACAGGGAGCTCTTAAACCAAAGCAATTCTCTTAAACCAAGTCACAATTTTGAAAACTGTGAGCTCTTAAACCAAAACGCTATTAAACCAAGTTACTCTTAAAGGTACCACTGTACCAATGATTGTTAAAGCGACTCTGTACCCACAATCTGTCCCCCCAAACCACTTGTACCTTCGGATAGCTGCTTTTAATCCAAGATCTGTCCTGGGGTCCGTTCGGCAGGTGATGCAGTTATTGTTTTAAAAATGACTTTTAATCTGGCAGCGCTGTGTCTAACGGCCGGGGCTTACATTAGTATATGCATTAGGCTGGCACCACCTCTCTGTCCCTCCTCCCTGCTCTCCTCATGATTAGGAATGCTCCAGGCAGATTGCTTCCTATTCCCCACCTGTGTGCATAATGAACATGGGCTGGATCGTTAAGACACCTGTGCAAAGCTCAAACAGCAGTTAATGTTCCTGGATCATTCCTAATGCTGAGGAGGGCGGGGAGGAGGAAAGGAGAGGTTGTGCCAGCCTAATACATATACAAATGTAAGCCCCGGCCGTTAGACACAGCGCTGCAGGATTAACCCCTTAGCGACCCATGACGTATCTGATACGTCATGGTGCCGTGGGGGGTGTTCAGAGCGGGGTCCCGCCGGGACCCCGCTCTGAACGGCGCTGATCCCGGCTGACATGTGCAGCCAGGCAGTGCCTCTATTAGCCGGCGCGGGTCCCGTTGCCTCGCCGGCTAATTAAGCCTCTAAGTGCAGCTGTCAAACCTGACAGCTGCACTTAGAGGCTTCAGACCTCACGTCCCTGGTGTCTAGTGGGACGGATCTCCCCCCCGAGTTCTTCTGCCCGTGTCGGGCCTCAGCGTCGGAATGACGCTGATCCCGGCTCGGCAATAGATTGCTATGGCCTGCAGCAGGCCATAGCAATCTATGACCGATCTCATCGATCTTTGCTGTGTATATACACAGCATTGATCTGTATGAGAGATCATTGCTGTTTATATACAAGTCCCCCAGGGGGACTTCAAGTTACAGTAAAAAAAAAAGTAAAAACGTTTTTTTATTAATAAAAAATCCCCTCCCCTATTAAAAGCCCAAATCACCCCCCTTTTCCCATTTTATAAATATAAATAAACAAATAAACAAACATGTTTGGTATCGCCGCGCGCGTAATCGCCCGAAGTATAAATTTATCACATTTCTGATCTCGCTAGGTAAACGGCGTAAGCGCCAAAAAATTCCAAAGTGCAAAATTTGCAGAAAAAATGTAATAAAAAGTGATCAAAAAGTCGTATATGTGCAATTAAGGTACAGATAGAAAGAAAGCATCATGGCGCAAAAAATGACACCTCACACAGCCCCATAGACTAAAGGATAAAAGCGCTATAAGCCTGGGAATAGAGCGATTTTAAGGAACATATATTTGTTAACAATGGTTTGAATTTTTTACAAGCCATCAGATAATATAAAAGTTATACATGTTATATATCGTTGTAATCGTAACAACTTGAGGAATATGTATAACCAGTCAGTTTTACCATAGAGCGAATGACGTAAATGCAAAACGCCCCGAAATCAAAACAAATTCCTTTTTTTTTTCAATTTGACAGCGCCAATGATTTTTTTCCGGTTTCGCAGCATATGTTATGGAAAAATAATGCCTGTCATTGCAAAGTACAATTGGTTTCGCAAAAAATAGGTGCTCATATACCTCTCTAGGTGAAAAAATGCAAGCGCTATGGACTTTTAAACATAAAGTGGAAAAAGCAAAAGTGCAAAAACGAAAATTGGCTTTGACCTTAAGGGGTTAAAAGTTGTTTTTAGGACAATAACTGCATCACCTGCCGAACGGACCCCAGGACAGATCTTGGATTAAAAGCAGCTATCTGAAGGTACAAGCGGTTTGGGGGGTCAGATTGTGGGTACAGAGTCACTTTAATTAAGCTTTCAACCTTCTTTATAGCTCCCAAATGGGTTGAACATTTTTCTTGATCACTGCAGCCTAACCATTTTAGCACACACTGAAATTAAAAGAAAAAATTGACTTCATATATGATCAATTACAAAAGAGATATGATATACACACTGTATAACCACAGCAATCACAGTGAAGAAGATAGCTCGTCCAGACAATTAGCATTTCTATGAAGGGGCCTAGAAGTCCCAAATACCAGAAAATATTCACATCAGGATATTCCATATACAGTACAACACAGTAATTACTAACCGTTCGTGTGGCAGAACGAACAGGTCAACTTAAAGGGGTTATCTAGCGAAAATCTTTTTCTTCAAAATCCACTGATTTGAGAAAGCTACAGTATATAGACTTTTAATAAAAAATGTTAAGTCTTTCCATACTTACATGAACTGGTGTTTTCTTTTCAGTCTGACACAGTGCTCTCTGCTGACATCTCTGTCTGAGACAGGAACTGTCCAGAGCAGGAAAGGTTTTCTATGGGGATTTGGTACAGCTCTGGACAGTTCCTGTCTCGAACAGAGATGTCAGCAGAGAGCACTGTGTCAGACTGCAAAGAAAACACCACTTCTGACAGGACATACAGCAGCTGATAAGTATGGGAAGACTCGAGATTTTAAAATAGAAGCAAATTTTAAATCTATATAACTTTCTAAAACCAGTTGATTTGAGAAAAGAAAAAAAACAAACATTTTTTGCTGGACAAAATGGACTCGAGCTAAGCTGCATTTGCACATTGTCACCACTACAGAGTGAATGGAGGCAAACTCTGTTGTCTGTGCAGTAGAGGCACCGAACAGCTGATCGCTGCCTATGCTGGGTGTGGGCACTTTGCCAATCAGTGTGTTTTGTTTATAAATCTTCAACCCCTTAAGGACCGGGCCAACTTGCATTTTTGCACTTCAGTTTTTTTCCTCTTGTGCTTAAAAGGCCATAGCACTTGCATTTTTTCACCTAGAGACACACATGAGCTTTTATTTTTTGTGCCACTAATTGTACTTTGCAATGACAGACTGAAAATTTTCATAAAGTACACTGCAAAACCCCCCCAAAAAATTCAATGTGTGGTGAAATTGAAAAAAACAACAACACATTTTGTTTATTTGGGGGGTATGTGTTTTTGCGCCGTTGGCCCTTGGGTAAAACTGACTTGTTATATATGTTCCTCAAGTCGATATGATTAAAATGATATGTAACATGTATAACTTTTATATTATGTGATGGTTTGTGAAAAAATTCAAACCATTGTTAAATATATGTTCCTTAAAATCGCTCTATTCCCAGGCTTATAGCGCTTTTATCCTTTGGTCTATGGGGCAGTTTGAGGTGTCATTTTTTGCGCCATGATGTGTTCTTTTTAATTGCGCATATGGGACTTTTTGATCGCTTTTTATTACAATTTTTCTCGATTTGATGCGACCAAAAAATGCACAAATTTGCACTTTGGGATTTTTTTTGCGCTTATGTCCGATACTCCGTCATTCTCTATGGGCAGCGGACTCTCCTGTGAGCGCGCGCGTCGGGCTTCGGGCGCTCATATCTCCGTGACCCGGCGGGATCAGGAAGCGGGACCCGGCGGGATCAGGTTAATATAGGGGGCTGTAATGGGGGGTCGGGAGCCTGTCACCCCGGCACGGGGGGTGAAAGGTCCTCTTTAATGTGCGAGATCAGGAATGTGATAAATTAATAGTTCGGGCGATTACGCACGCTGCAATACCAAACATGTTTATTTATTTTTATTTATAACATGAGAAATGGGAATAACTTTTATTAAGGGAGGGTTTTTTTTTTACTAATATTTACACTTTTTTTTCTTTTACACTTTCTGGGGGACTTCTAGTATATGCACTCTGATCTCTCATTGATTTATGCTGTGTATAGTAATACAGCATAGACCAATGAGATAGGTACTCGATTGCTTTCCTCTGCTGCAGCCGGAAGCAACCGAGTGACAAGCCGGGATCAGCGCCATTACGGCGCGGACCCCGGCCAGCAGCAGACACGGAGATCACTCCTCCCGGACGACGTCCCGGGGGGGCGACCTCCGCCACTAGACCACCAGGGATCGGGCTGCATAAGTAATCAGATGCAGCTGACAACTTTGACAGCTGCATCTGATTACTTTATTAGCGTGCACAGTGATCGGACTGTGCCCACTAATAGCCGCGGTCCCGGGCTACATGCTGCACCCGGGACCGCGGCGGTTCAGAGTGGGGTCACCGCGCGGCGCCCCTCTGAACTCCCCGAGGCGGCCACAGGGTGTAAATATAAGCCCTGTGTCGTTAAGGGGTTAAAAGGTACTGCTACATATCATCAATATTATATATAGATAGACAGCTTTACTAATTAGGAGTAGAGATGAATGAATAGTGAAATATTCGATTTATATAGCTCACGATATTCATATAATCGAACGAATATCGAATCCAATTACAGTCTATGGGAGAAAAATACTTTGACACCTCAGGAAATGATGCCAACACCTCTAGATGCATATAGGACAGCAGGGGAAGCATGCCTGGCTGCATCTAAAACTAGTCATGAGCCAACATCCCAATTTTCCAAAGTGTACGCTGAAGATTCACAAACAAATTATGTATGTAAAGTAGAAGCGTACGTTTCGGTCTAGCAGTACGCACTTGTGTACGTGTTAGGTCAGGTGCAGTGGAAAATACGTAATAACGAAAATTAACGATAACTACAGATCAGTAGTAGCAAGATAGCAGGTATTATCCCACACGCACAGTATACAGCCATATACTGGATATATAATTGTTTTTACAACAATAAAATTAAAGGGCTGGTCAACGCCTTTACAGGACGCAGACTGCGCAAATCAGTAGTAGCAACATACAGTCAGTTAGACATCAGTAGATGTCTGAACACACTGGCTGTTTCACAATAGCTTCTAAATATATGGTTTTTATACTTTGGGGGTCCCTTCCTACCTAACTTCACCTAAAAGCTTTCTCTCCCTGGTATACAGTCTGTCCCTCTCTAGCTCCAACCAGCAAGTGACACGAATCTGAAATCACTAATCAAGATTCAGGAGGTGACGTAGTTTATCCAGCCAATAGAATTTTTTACTGCGTTTTCATTCGAATATTTGAACGCAGTCGAATAGCGTACTATTCAATCAAATAGCTATTTGATCAAATACTATTCGGTCATCACTTCTCAGGAGTCTAAAAAAATGAAGTGCTAACGGAAAAACTGTTTGTGAGGTGCTACTTAGGCCACCATCACACTGTAGTATTTTGGATCAGAATTTGTAAGAAAGTGACTTGTATAGAAAAAACTACAATGGAATATTAACACTACTTTGGAGTTTTTGTTCCTCTGCTAGTTCTCCCATACAAATACAGATGAAAAGTGCAGATTAAAATACACCCATTATAAGTAGATTATTCCAGCTTTCCCAGAAATAAAGCTAGTTCTTTTACATTTACTTATGCAAGTACTGTATATTTTTATTCTATCTATATAAATGGGAGATTTATCAATGTGTGCACCAGGCACAGAATGCTAAGGGGGTGGGAAAGAGGGTGGGGGTGGCAGCTGGCTTACATGTAAGAGGTGTAGCCTCAAAACACTCATAAAGCTGATTGTGTCTCATGGGCAAAAATCTAATGCTGAAATTTATGAAAATGTATGTAGATTTCAGCTAGATTTCTACCCATGGGCTGCAACAAGGAGGAAATATGTACATATACAACAGACTTTTGCTCTCCCCACATTGAAGCAGGTCTAAGTTCGGTCTCATTGCTGCAGTTGTAGCTGGCGTTCATATGGTCACCAACCAGATGTGTAACTGCCCAGAATGACACCCCAATACCTGCACTAAGTCCATACAGAAGGGCCTCGATCCCAGATGGTTCTGGTTGAGATCATCTATCCATATTGTTCACTGCGGTTTTGAGCCGAGAGTACCCTGGAGCAACTGCAGTGGAGGAGATATTGTGGAGTTGTGCCTATATACAGGGCCTTATTACCTGCTTCTGCCATAGGCACCAAACCTGAAGACGACCCATCTTCACTCACCAATTAGCATGATGATTTTCTAGTTTCTGAACATCATATTGATATCTGATCAGTCTTAGGCCACGTTCCCACATTTACTGTACGTCACCACCGGCAGCCAAAACCAGAACCCCATGTTGTAACCAATAGGCGTATGACCAATAATACTGGTAACAGCACATGACTACTGGGGAAGAAATGGGAGCCTGGTTTCTGCCACATGCATTTCTCTACATGTAGGAGCATTGCATTCATGGTTTTTAACTGCTTAAAAAAATTCCAAATTTAATCAATGATTAGAGCTGTCTGCATATTGTCTGAGGGAATTCTCACCACAGGATTGGTAGATTGGTAGGTAATAGCTCCAGGCGTCATATTTAACATCGCCATACCAGACCTGACCAATACCACCATACTGTGACTGGATAACACTGCCATACCAGACCTGACCAATACCACGATACTGTGACTGGATAACACCGCCACACCAGACCTGACTAATACCACCATTCCCCTCTACCTCGAAAAGACACCAGATTTACTGGTAAGTTTGAACGTGAGAGACTAAAAAAATAAAAACTAAAAAAAGTTGTTTCTTTCCCCTGTTCCCTGCAAGGCGCTGCCCTAGGCACCGGACCACGGGTGCCTAGTGGCAAATAGGGCCCTGCATATATAGCTGCACAACTCCTCTAGGTGAGTGAAACAACTAATTTCTATTGTTTCATTGACTGACTAAGATTTACTAAACCAGAACCAGAACCAGTACACCAGTTTTCTGCCATAAAAAAGTCTGAAATGTTTGCCCAAGCACAATTTTGCGGACAGTGTTTAGCAGAAAGGGGCATGCTTCCTGTAGGCCTAATAACTTACATAGGTACATGGTCAGCAAGGCTAAGAAAAGACACATGTCTATCAGGTTCAACCAAGTGAGAAGAATGATAGAAGGGAAGGCTTGCTTTCGTGCTGCTGCTGTTTATTTCATTTGTGCTCACACAGTTCTTTGTCAACCCTTTGCATCTGTAACCCATTCTCCCACCACTTGCCATATATAGTGGTGTGCTTTGTAAATCATCAGCCTCACACAGTGCAGCCTATTCAGTGTACTTTTCCTACCACCATGTGATGGTATAACAGAGCTGAGTATCTCATGAGCTGTGATTGACTAGAGGGTTAAGGAAGGAAGTCCTGTCTATGTAATGATGGTATGAGAAGAAATAGGGGTGCACAACAGGTCTCTGATTTTGTAGGTGCTTTACACAGAAGGGTGGCAACCCAACGTCATATAGAAATGAAAGTCCGGAGCACTCTTTAGTAGTATGCAAAATTGTTCATGAGTTTATTTAACAACGTGCAATAGGGCATAGCCAGGTATTCACAACATACATAGCAGGTGCAATACATAGACAAGGATTATTTAAATGTGCAACAAATAGACGTTTGGGAGGAGTGCTCCCCACACATACTGCTATTGGTAAGCGACCTCTCTGCCACCACATCTTCAGCCTTACCTCTCTGGTTACCATCTCTCTTCTCCCTCTACCCCTACAATCCAGCTCCCATACCTATTCAGACTCCTATCATCCCCACTCCACCCTCCCTACCCCTAGACCCTGTATGTTTTGATGTATGTTTACCACATATTCTGGCAGCCAATTCTGCATATAGCTTAACCTGCAGTTAGGAGATACTACCTGAAATATTGTCTGTCCTTATAACATTTCCTTATGTTGCCACATACTTTAAAGGGGTTGTCCGGCGATAAAAAATTATTCACAGAATAACACACGTTACAAAGTTATACAACTTTGTAATGTATGTTATGTCTGTGAATGGCCCCCTTCCCCGTGTTTACCCCCACCCACGCTAGACCCGGAAGTGTGGTGCATTATACTCACCGCATCTCGTGTCGTCCACGGTCTCCGATCGTCAGCAGTGACGTCTTCTTCGGGAGGCCGGCGGATCTTCCCGAGTGCCGGCCACCCTCTGCAGCGTCATCCGAAGCTCAGCCGCGATTGGCTGAGCATAACTGTGCTCAGCAAATCGCGGCTGAGCAGCTGATGACGCGGCCACGTCATCAGCAGCTCAGCCGCGATTGGCTGAGCACAGTTATGCTCAGCCAATCGCGGCTGAGCTTCGGATGACGCTGCAGAGGGCGGCCGGCACTCGGGAAGATCCGCCGGGCTCCCGAAGAAGACGTCACTGCTGAGGATCGGAGACCGTGGTCGGCACGTGACAGGTAATGTATAGCGCACCACACTTCCGGGTACACGGGTGGGGGTGGTGGGACTCGGAAGGGGGCCATTCACAGACATAACATACATTACAAAGTTGTATAACTTTGTAATGTGTGTTATTCTGTGAATAATTTTTTATCGCCGGACAACCCCTTTAACCCTTGTTCTGCAGCTCTTATATGTATATGCATTGTTCCATTACTACATGGATGTACATGTTTTCTAGCCCTACCTACATGTTCATTTCTGGGTACTATTTTGAATGTATGTTTTCCATGATATGTACTGTTATCCACTGACCAATGGTTTTACACAGTTACTCATATGTATCCCTCTTCCTTTACAGCGATGTTGAGAAAAACGCATCAACACTTTTGCATACTACTAAATAGTGCTCTGGACTTTCATTTCTATATGTAATAATGCTAAACAGCCTAGCTATGATCCTAAAATGGAAAGAGTGAGAAATAATTGTGAACCATGGAGGATGCTATCAGGGGCACAGTAATAGCAGTGACAACACTGAAATCACCCCCTCCGAAGGGTTAATCTGAAAAAAAAAAAAAAATGAAGGTTTTAATCTTTCAAAATGACATTTGTAGCAACTTCATCTAATTTAGCTAAGGACCAGTGTAAACTGCTGGTCCAAACTAAACCTGCCCCTATGTGTCTTTCTGTACTATAAAAAATATTTAGCTTCATTGTTATTCTAGCCTTAGAGTTACTGTGAGTTGTATGCAAATTATACTAAGGCACATATTGTCAAACTCTATACAAAGCAAGCTGTTAATGTCACAAATCAAAAATCCGGAAGACCTTTGAAGCAAACTGCTGACCTCAGAAAGCATCCAAATAAATATGTGGTAACATCCCACAGGATTTCCTTGATTTAACCCAAAAAGGTTCACCCAATGAGGGCTTTTCAGAATATTTAACTCTCTCCAACAAAGCTTTATAACTGGCAGCCATGGGAAAGCCTTTGTTTCTCCTCACAGGATATACCCAAGGAGGTGTATAATTTCACTTTAAAGTCAGACTGGCTATGGGCTCCCTGAGGACTGGGCTGAAAACCTCTGCACTGGGGACAGCCTAAACCTTATTAGGTGACAGACAATGGTATGAAAGGAGTAATGGCCATAACAGAAGCATTTGTCTAGCCTTGTGTCTGTGGCTGAGGAGCATAGCAGCAGGTGATAATATAAATAAAAAAAAATCGTATAATTAAGGGAAAAATATTCAGAAATTCCTTTAACTCCCAGGATGCTGTAGAAATGGTTTATTTCAACCAAATGAGGTGTAAAAATGCACAGTTTTTGGTTGGCTGCACTTGAGAAGGATGCTAAGAGCTCCTGGCCTCTTCAAAGATGGAGATCCATGGTAAAATAACAGATTCTAACACATTCCATTGTATGACATCATTCCAAGAGTCGGCCAGAAAATGCCTCTTTAACCTTAACAATTCAGATCCCAAAGGGAGCCACCTGCAATGCATCTTGTTAACCCCTCTCGTATCTTTGCATTCATGGTGTTTTATGACCTAAAATGAATATTTTTAGGCATTGTTTTATTTTTGTACCACTTGCTACACACTGCAACATAGTTTTTTTTTTTGTTTCCTCCTTAATTGTGTGTACCCCAAAAGCTACTTTGGTGATGAGCATTGTTTATCATTCTTCTCAACTTAACAATTTATATACCGTCAGTATCTATTTAAGGGCCTTGGTAGAATTTAGTTTGCTGCAATATCTGCCGCAGAAGATGTCAGATCATTGAAATGTGATCAGATGTGTACTAGAGATGAGCGAACCTCGAGCGTGCTCGAGTCGATCCGAACCCGAACTTTCGGCATTTGATTAGCGGGGGCTGCTGAACTTGGATAAAGCCCTAAGGCTATGTGGAAATCATGGATATAGTCATTGGGTGTATCCATGTTTTCCAGACAATCTTAGAGCTTTATTCAAGTTCAGCAGCCACCGCTAATCAAATGCCGATCGTTCGGGTTCGGATGGACTCGAACCCAAACCCGGTTCGCTCATCTCTAATGTGTACCAGTAATGCAGATCGATGTGGCAGATGTAAAGGTAAGGTAAATTCTCAATGGATTACACTTGTTTTTGTAGCACAGTTTACTGGTGCTTATTTTAATTGGGATCAGGAGAATTTGGAGGCGAGGGTAAAGGGATACTCCAGAGAAATATAAAAATCCAGATCAGCTGGTGTGAGAAAGTTATACAGATTTGTAAATGACTTCTAATAAAAAAAACTTAAAGGGGTTGTCCGGCGAAAAAAAATTATTCACAGAATAACACACATTACAAAGTTATACAACTTTGTAATGTATGTTATGTCTGTGAATGGCCCCCTTCCCCGTGTCCCACCACCCCCACCCGTGTACCCGGAAGTGTGGTGCGCTATACATTACCTGTCGCGTGCCGACCACGGTCTCCGCCGCGTCATCAGCCGCTCAGCCGCGATTGGCTGAGCACAGTTATGCTCAGCCAATCGCGGCTGAGCTTCGGATGACGCTGCAGAGGGTGGCCGGCACTCGGGAAGATCCGCCAAGCTCCCGAAGAAGACGTCACTGCTGACGATCGGAGACCGTGGACGACACGACATGCGGTGAGTATAATGCACCACACTTCCGGGTCTAGCGTGGGTGGGGGGAAACACGGGGAAGGGGGCCATTCACAGACATAACATACATTACAAAGTTGTATAACTTTGTAATGTGTGTTATTCTGTGAATAATTTTTTTTCGCCGGACAACCCCTTTAAGTCTTCCAGTACTTATCAACTGCTTTCTGTTCTGCAGCTAGTGGTGTATTCTTTCCAGACTGATAGGATGCACTCTGCTGCCACCTCTGTCCATAACAGGAATTTTCCAAAACAGTAGGGGTTTTCTAAGGGATTTGCTACTGCTGTGGACAATTCCTGACATAGACAGAGGTGACAGCAGAGAGCACCATGTCAGACTGTAAAGAATACACCACTTCCTGCAGGACATACAGCTGCTGATAAGTACTGAGAGATTTGACATTTTTAAATAGAAGCCATTTACAAATCTGTATAACTATTAATACTTTTGGTAGGTAGTGTGCTGCTGCACCGCAATCTATGAGTTGGGGTTCGGAGGGGCAAGCCTTGACTTCAGTGGGAGTTTTTGGGTAACCACACAAAAAAAGAAATGTCCCTTATTTTTGTACTATTACTTGCCTACCATTTGAGTCCATGGAAGCAGGGTTTCCGACACTGAGACCACATGTTTTTTGCCATGTGAATCAGTGTGGTTTACGCTATTAGCAGTGTGAACATAGCCTGACATTCACATTAACACTTGGACCTAAGATTTTATAGTAGAACATTGCTGAGAGCATCACTTGGCTTAGCTCCACTAGCTTGTGTTTATCCCATAGTACAGCCTGGATGATTGTGTTTTGACATCAATCTATTATAGACAACATGAATTTTTTAGAAGATTGTTCTATAGTAGACATTCTGTGGGATTAGTATAAATAGACTAGCATTTGCCACTCATGTGCATCATTACTCTGTGTAAAGCCTATTGAGCCTGTCTCCTGCCATGAGCCAGATTGGGCGGCCAGCACCCACACACTGATTTCACTGGAGACTGGCTTCACAGCAGCCACACGCTGGGATACCAATGGGTTAAACACCCACAGCACCCACAGCCTGGATTCCTTGGACACTGACCACTTGTCCTACACGCTGGTATAACTTTTCCCACAGCAATCATCCACAATGGACTCTACTATCCACTCCTCTCTCTTACTATCTCTCTCTATTTCTCACCCTGCCTTACACTAAATGCCTGCTGCAATTCTTCTTTCTTCTGCTCACGCAGTTGACTGGCCACCTCCAGGAAATGGAACACACTATATAGAGCGTGAGGGGGAGGTGTTGACATCCCAGTGGGGCTTGCAGATGATTGGATGGCTGCAAGGGATTATGGATAATTCCTTGCTCCCACCAAGTGGCAGTACTATAACTGAACATGTGTGTATGCCATCATAACCACCATGTTTAGCGTATTTCTTTTTTTAATTGTGTGGAATTTGCTTAATAAAATTAAGCTAATGATCAGCGCAATTCACTTCACTCATTTCTATTTGTCATCATTTGTTTGTTTCATCATCATCAATGCTTCTTCATTTGGTTTCTGTCATTTATTAGTGAGTTGCCATTCTTATTACTCGTACCTGTCAGCTTTAATACATGTGTTTTCTCTTGCATCAGCCTGTTTGTTATACAAGCCAGCTCTACTGTAGGTCCTGTGTGTATCTGTGCACAGGGAGCAACAGTTAGGACCCATGAAAGGTGACTGTTATAGAAGTATCATGACCAGTTAAGTTGCATGACAGACAAGGAGAAACCGAAAAAGGAGAGTGGTAATTATGAGCAGTTACAGTTGCAAATTGTAATATATATATATATATATATATATATATATATATATCTCCTAACATCACAAAAGTAGGTAAATGGTTATATCAATATATCAATTATTTGCGTTCCATCATATTATTCAAAGGTAGCAGCTATGCTATCTAACTCCTGTGTAATTCCACCAGCACCAATCAAACAACCCAAAGGACTTCCTAGATTTTGGTTAAGAATAGGGATGATCGAACTGAACCGTTACGAACCAGATTCGTTACGAACTTTGCAAAAAGTTTGTTACGAAATTCGTTAAAATCGCAACGGCGTCGCAAAACTGTATTGTTTTCACAGAATGGAAGAGGATATAAGGAATTATTACTCCTATAATCCCTTTTATCCTGTTATTATGTGAATATCAAGGTGTGTGACGTCACTCCAGGAACAGGAAGTGCCTGAGCGCCCATGCTCTTGTGTGTCTAGACTGCAGAGAGAGAGGAGGTGTACGTTAGGCAGAGAGGGAAAACACATAGATTACATATCCAAACAACTGGATAAGTACAGGGAGAGATAGAGAAGGAGCATATATTGTTTGAGAGAGAAGCAGGAGAGAGGAAGATAAAAAAAAAAATCGCAAGATCCAGGGAAAGCTTGATAAGCTCATACATAGTAAAAGAGGCTGAGAAATCAAGAGTTAGGTAGAGAGAGGGAGAGATAGGCATCTAACTCAAAAATTGTGATATCTAGGGAGAGATAGGGAGATAAAAAAAAGAAATAGGGAGAGAAAAGTGAGAAGAGTCACTGAGGACATGTAGCATTGAACCAGCTACTATTCCGTGACAGAGAGGAGACCCTAGACATTGCTGCTCTGCTGGGTGCCGTTAACCGCGTATAGCCGCAAGCAAAAAAGTAAAAAAAAAAACTTAAAAAAAAAAAAAAGTTTGTTTGTTTGTTTGTGATCAGCTGTTCTAGGTGATGCTAAGTCAGCGCCCCACAAAAGCTGTCCGTTTGTGCTCTGCTGGTTGCCGTCAACCCCGTCTAGCTGCCCGCAACCAAAAAAGTTTAAAAAAAGTTAAAAAAATAAATAAAAAAAGTTTGTTTGTTTGTTTGTTGGTGATGAGCTGTTCTAGGTAACGCTAAGTTAGCGCCCCACAAAAGCTGTCCGTTTTTGCTCTGCTGGTTGCCGTCAAACCCGTTTAGCCACCCGCAACCAAGAAAGTTAAAAAAAACTTAAAAAAATAAAAATAAAAAAAGTTTGTTTGTTCGTTTATGATCAGCTGTTCTAGGTGACGTTAAGTCAGCGCTCCACAAAAGCTGTCCGTTTTTGCTCTGCTGGTTGCCGTCAAACCCGTTTAGCCACCCGCAACCAAGAAAGTTAAAAAAAATTAAAAAAAATAAAAATAAAAAAAGTTTGTTTGTTCGTTTATGATCAGCTGTTCTAGGTGACGTTAAGTCAGCGCTCCACAAAAGCTGTCCGTTTTTGCTCTGCTGGTTGCCGTCAAACCCGTTTAGCCACCCGCAACCAAAAAAAGTTAAAAAATAAAAAATAATAGTTTTTTTGTGATAACCTGTACATTTCAGCTTTGCTGTGTGCCTCCAACCCACAAAGCAATAGTCACTGAAACTTTGCGCCTTCTTCCCAATAGATTGTTTCTTTTTCAAAATTTACACCAACCAAACAACTATGTCCAAGCGTCCTACTTTCAGCACTTCCCAGGCAAGGACTGCAACGGCAGGCGGTGAAGGTAGGAGTGGCAGCACCAGGCCCGGTGGCAGCCGGGGCAACAGGCGTGGCAGCAGGGTGCAGCTACCCCAGACGCCCACGGGTCATGTAAGAACCACACAGCCAGCGGTTCTAGATTGGCTTACTCAATCCTCCAGTTCCACTGCCCAAAGCTCCCAAATGAGGTTGGCTGGATCATCCGACACCACCCTTACATGGGACGGTCGGCGACAGTCCTCTGTCCCATCCCCTGTTATTAATATGCCACTCACCTTTGGGGCACCTTCTGCCAGGGAACTCTTGGCAAACCTTGATTTGCCCTTGGAGTCTCTACCACTTTTTAGTGATGATGAGGAGGAGGAGGTAGTAGTCCCCAAAGGCAGCAGGTGGAACGTGCAGAGGCTGCAGAGGAGGTGTTGGCTGTAAGCAGTGAACAGAGTCAGGGAGAAGCATCCAGTGCCACACCTGAGATCCTGTCCCAGCCCCTGGAAGAAAGTAGCAGTGGTGGTGATGATGATGTCGCTGATCGGACGTGGCGCCCTCAAGCAGCATTATCCTCAGCGTCATCAGGGGAGGAAAGTGAGGTGCTACCGAAGCAGCAACATCCCACTGGTGCAAGGAAGCAAAGCACAAGAGGGAGGGGTAGAAGACAACCTACCAGGCAGACTTCATCAATACCTTTAAGCCTTGGTCCTGAGAGGGGACCCCCAGGCAGCGGTGGCAGTGAACAACCAGCAAGACCCCCCGTGGCTGGCAGCAAACCACGGTCCTCTGTCGTCTGGCAGTTCTTTTGCCTGGGGACAGATAAACACATCACTCTGTGCCTGCTGTGCAATGAGAGGGTCAGTCGTGGCAGGGGTGATAATCTTGGAACTACAAATACAGACAAGGCACTACCATGAACGATAACAGTAGTATACCAGAGCAATAAATCCTGGAGTGCTCAAACCCGATTGGCATAGAAACCACAATGTACTACTACACAAGAAAAAGTATGCCAATAACAACAGTGGCACTTCCAAAAGAAAGATGTGTATATATAAATAAGTAAGTCACTTAAGGTGAAAATAAATATGCCCTATTGGTACAAAAGAGCAAGTGAGACACACTGGATAAAAACATTTAAAATACACAAAACAGAACCAGACACTGTGCCGTGTACAGTAGGCACGGCACAAGGACAGGCCGACATATGTATGGGGGATCCTCACTGGTAAATAATTATAAAGTAAGATAGACACAAGTGCAAGGATGACGCATGATAAACAAGAAACAGGCAAAGGCCAAAAGAGAATTTGTATCACCAGATGGGAGAATCCATGTCGGCGTCCACAGAAACCCACGCGTTCCGTCCCCAGGCGGGACTTTCTCAAGGGTACTGATACTCACATCATACAACGTATATATATCCCACTTGCAATCATACTGACAATAATTGATTGCACAAACCTGATGTATATGTCCGGTCCACACTCCCAGACATGGCCGCGGCGTTCACATAAACAAGCTGCGCATGCGCTAGTGTATAATCACAAACCTCCCATGTGACCTCTGACGTATGTTTCAACTAACTTTATTCAAAAGTGGACAAAAAGACAAGAATGTCAAATCGCTATGGTAGCCAAGCTGCACATGCGCCGATGCGCAAATACTGCCTGCCATATAAGAAAACCTTTACAGAAATTTAAAGAAGTAACGTGCCGAGTTGTCATGATGACCCATAAACATGACATGCAACCAATAAATAAAATGAATTATAAAAAGGCCGATTATAGTTACACAGCCCTAAAAGTTTTTTTTCCTTCTTTTCTATTTAGAAAAGGTAAAAAGTAATAATGGTGTATAATTAATATTAGAAGAATAAATGAATAGATAGACGACCATATCCGTGAAAAAGTTATTAATTCATGCACTACCCAATTCCTACCGGTTGTGCAATAAAAATGCATCTAAACCCAACGTGAACTCAAAATAAACAAAAATTATTATTATATAATATATACATCCTCCGGCATGTGCACATATACATAAATGGAGAATAAAAATGTACTAAACAAACATCATACAGTGAAAGAGAAAAGGAAAGCCTGATCCAGATCCATGCATCCATATATACACAACACATGATCCATATACTCCAATAAAAAAACCCATAAAGTGCTATAGATACTAAATACCATAAATACTATATAATACGGATATAACCATGTGTGATAAGAAAGAACCATGATACAAATAAAAAAAAAAATACAAAATACAAAATACAACTTAGTATTCTAAATCCCATCTACCATCAAAAGAAAAGACAGAGGGAAAAAACTTAGAAAATAAGAAACTAAATATGCATGTCAATAAAAATCCGGACCACAGCAGATCCCTACTGGTCGCACAAACATGTATAAGGTAAGATTCAAAGGTCCGGCACACTGGAGGTACAATGTCATGGGTCACTCAACAATAAGGAGATAATAAGCGCATGCACAGATAACCGCTGTCTGGGAGTGTGGAGCGGTGCCGGAAAATTACCGGCCAATACAGATGAGGAAATCACGGTAAGACTGAAATAAATGTACCAACCCAAGTATTAACAAATAATATACAAGTATAAAGTAAATTATGAAATTGTAAGTTAGACATAAGCATAAGCATGAGAGGCCAGGGATGCTAACTCCAAGACAACCAAAGGGGGGCCCCCATGTAACAGTGAAGAAAGAGGGAGTTCATATGGTCTCAATGAGAGAGTTCACATATTTACTCTCCCAAATAAAGGTCAATATGACCTGGGAGGTGATAATCTTGGGACAACATCCATGAGGAAGCACATGGAAAGGCAACACCAACAGACCTGGAAAAAACGTGACCCCAATACCACCTCCTGTCAGGATGCACCATACACTGCAGATCAGATCATGCAGCATCCTCTCACTGGAACTCAGGGCTCGTCAGCCTCAGTTGCCAGCAGCAGCACAGTCTCACTGCCATGTACACCCCTAATGAGGCAGCAATCCCTGACCGAGTCCATGGCCAAACGTCAGGTGTACTGCAGCAGCCATCCCATGGCACAGAAACTAACCGGACACCTGGTTAAGCTGCTGGTGCTTCAGTCCCTGCCATTTAATCTTGTGGACTCCCAGCCTCTCAGGGATTTCGTGGCGTGTGCGCACCCCAGATGGCGAGTCCCCAAAGCTGTCCCATCACTGCACAGTTATGTGAAGAGAAAGGTTGGCGACTCATTGGGACTCTCGGTGTCCTGAGTGCTGATGTCTGGTCCTCTAATTATGGGCAAGGCCAGTACATGGCAGTTACTGCCCATTGGGTCAACATCCTCCCTGGAGACCATCAGGAAGTTGGCCCATTCTTGCCACTGTCACCTCCACAGTGCTTTAGGGGGCCAGCAGCAGGTAGCACAAGTTCTGCCTCTATCACCACTGCAGTCCAACCTCAATTAGCCTCTCCTCGATAATACTGGCCTGGTATCAATCAACTGTTGCTTCCTCCTCCTCCTCAAGTAGCTTCTCTTCGATGATACTGGCCTTGAATCAATCAACTGCTGCCTCATCCTCCTCAATTAGCCTCTCCTCGATAATACTGGCCTGGTATCAATCAACTGCTGCTTCCTTCTCCTCCTCAAGTAGCTTCTCCTCGATAATACTGGCCTTGAATCAATCAACTGCTGCCTCATCCTCCTCAATTAGGCTCTCCTCAATAATATTGCCCTTAAATTAATCAACTGCTGCCTCATCCTCAATTAGCCTCTCCTCGATAATACTGGCCTTGAATCAATCAACTGCTGCCTCCTCCTCAAGTAGCCTCTCCTCGACAATACTGGCCTTGAATCAATCAACTGCTGCCTCATCCTCCTCAATTAGCCTCTCCTCGATAATACTGGCCTTGAATCAATCAACTGCTGCCTCATCCTCCTCAATTAGATTCTCCCTGATAATACTGGCCTTGAATCAATCAACTGCTGCCTCCTCCTCAAGTAGCCTCTCCTCGATAATACTGGCCTTGAATCAATCAACTGCTGCCTCATCCTCCTCAAGTAGCCTCTCCTCAATAATACTGGCCTTGAATCAATCAACTGCTGCCTCATCCTCCTCAATTAGCCTCTCCTCGATAATACTGGCCTTGAATCAATCAACTGCTGCCTCATCCTCCTCAATTAGCCTCTCCTCGATAATGCTGGCCTGGAATCAATCAACTGCTGCTTCCTCCTCCTACTCAAGTAGCTTCTCCTCGATAATACTGGCCTTGAATCAATCAACTGCTGCCTCCTCCTCAAGTAGCCGCTCCTCGATAATACTGGCCTGGAAACAATCAACTGCTGCCTCATCCTCCTCAATTAGCCTCTCCTCGATAATACTGGCCTGGTATCAATCAACTGCTGCTTCCTCCTCCTCCTCCTCAAGTAGTTTCTCCTCAATAATACTGGCCTTGAATCAATCAACTGCTGCCTCATCCTCCTCAATTAGCCTCTCCTCGATAATACTGGCCTTGAATCGATCAACTGCTGCCTCCTCCTCAAGCAGCCTCTCCTCGATAATACTGGCCTGGAATCAATCAACTGCTGCTTCCTCCTCCTCCTCCTCAAGTAGTTTCTCCTCAATAATACTGGCCTTGAATCAATCAACTGCTGCCTCATCCTCCTCAATTAGCCTCTCCTCGATAATACTGGCCTTGAATCAATCAACTGCTGCCTCATCCTCCTCAATTAGCCTCTCCTCGATAATACTGGCCTTGAACCAATCAACTGCTGCCTCCTCCTCAAGTAGGCTCTCCTCGATAATACTGGCCTTGAATCAATCAACTGCTGCCTCATCCTCCTCAAGTAGCCTCTCCTCGATAATACTGGCCTTGAATCAATCAACTGCTGCCTTCTCCTCAATTAGCCTCTCCTCGATAATACTGGCCTTGAATCAATCAACTGCTGCCTTCTCCTCAATTAGCCTCTCCTCGATAATACTGGCCTTGAATCAATCAACTGCTGCCTCCTCCTTTAGGTAGCCTCTCCTCGATAATACTGGCCTTGAATCAATCAACTGCTGCCTCATTCTCCTCAAGTACCCTCTCCTCGATAATACTGGCCT
The DNA here is from genome assembly GCF_027789765.1 of Dendropsophus ebraccatus. Taxonomy (NCBI): domain Eukaryota; kingdom Metazoa; phylum Chordata; class Amphibia; order Anura; family Hylidae; genus Dendropsophus; species Dendropsophus ebraccatus. Next base: position 46,850,656 of record NC_091463.1, read on the forward strand.
TGAATCAATCAACTGCTGCCTCATCCTCCTCAATTTGCCTCTCCTCGATAATACTGGCCTTGAAACAATCAACTGCTGCCTCCTCCTCAAGTAGCCTCTATTCGATAATACTGGCCTTGAATCAATCAACTGCTGCCTCATCCTCCTCAAGTAGCCTCTCCTCAATAATACTGGCCTTGAATCAATCAACTGCTGCCTCCTCCTCATTTAGCCTCTCCTCGATAATACTGGCCTGGAATCAATCAACTGTTGCTTCCTCCTCCTACTCAAGTAGCTTCTCCTCGATAATACTGGCCTTGAATCAATCAACTACTGCCTCATCCTCCTCAATTAGCCTCTCCTCGATAATACTGGCCTGGTATCAATCAACTGCTGCTTGCTTCTCCTCCTCAAGTAGCTTCTCCTCGATAATAATAGCCTTGAATCAATCAACTGCTGCCTCATCCTACTCAATTAGCCTCTCCTCAATAATACTCGCCTTGAATCAATCAACTGCTGCCTCATCCTCCTCAATTAGCCTCTCCTCGATAATACTGGCCTTGAATCAATCAACTGCTGCCTCCTCCTCAAGTAGCCTCTCCTCGATAATACTGGCCTTGAATCAATCAACTGCTGCCTCATCCTCCTCAATTAGCCTCTCCTCGATAATACTGGCCTTGAATCAATCAACTGCTGCCTCATCCTCCTCAATTAGCCTCTCCTCGATAATACTGGCCTTGAATCAATCAACTGCTGCCTCCTCCTCAAGTAGCCTCTCCTCTATAATACTGGCCTTGAATCAATCAACTGCTGCCTCCTCCTCAAGTAGCCTCTCCTCGATAATACTGGCCTTGAATCAATCAACTGCTGCCTCATCCTCCTCAATTAGCCTCTCCTCGATAATACTGGCCTTGAATCAATCAACTGCTGCCTCATCCTCCTCAATTAGCCTCTCCTCGATAATACTGGCCTTGAATCAATCAACTGCTGCCTCCTCCTCAAGTAGCCTCTCCTCTATAATACTGGCCTTGAATCAATCAACTGCTGCCTCATTCTCCTCAAGTACCCTCTCCTCGATAATACTGGCCTTGAATCAATCAACTGCTGCCTCATCCTCCTCAATTTGCCTCTCCTCGATAATACTGGCCTTGAATCAATCAACTGCTGCTTCCTCCTCCTACTCAAGTAGCTTCTCCTCGATAATACTGGCCTTGAATCAATCAACTGCTGCCTCCTCCTCAAGTAGCCTCTCCTCGATAATACTGGCCTGGAATCAATAAACTGCTGCCTCATCCTCCTCAATTAGCCTCTCCTCGATAATACTGGCCTGGTATCAATCAACTGCTGCTTCCTCCTCCTCCTCAAGTAGTTTCTCCTCGATAATACTGGCCTTGAATCAATCAACTGCTGCCCCATCCTCCTCAATTAGCCTCTCCTCGATAATACTGGCCTGGAATCGATCAACTGCTGCCTCCTCCTCAAGTAGCCTCTCCCCGCCAACTCAGCTCTGCTACACCGGCGTCCCCGCCAACTCAGCTCTGCTACACCGGCGTCCCCGCCAACTCAGCTCTGCTACACCGGTGTCCCCGACAACTCAGCTCTACTACACCGGCGTCCCCGCCAACTCAGCTCTGCTACATCGGCGTCCCCGCCAACTCAGCTCTGCTACACCGGCATCCCCAACTCAGCTCTGCTACACCGGCGTCCCCGCCAACTCAGCTCTGCTACACCGGCGTCCCCAACTCAGCTCTGCTACACCGGCATCCCCAACTCAGCTCTGCTACACCGGCGTCCCCACCAACTCAGCTCTGCTACGACATCACAGCCAACGCAGCTCTGCTACACCATCACTTCCAACTCAGCTTTGCTACACCGACATCACCAACTCAGCTCTGCTACACTGTCATCATCTCCTTCATTGTCTCAGCTCTGCTGCTTTACCATCATCAGGCAGAAGCATTGCATGATGGGAAATGTAGTTTCCTATCTTGGATATAGACCATGTTTTAGAAAAAGTTGTAACTCAGGAACGGCAGCAGCTAGAAAGATGGGAGACGTCTCAAAATACTCAGGGGGACTTGGTGAGTAAGGCCAGCTAGGTTTGGGAGCATTTCATTTTTTTTAGCTCTTGGGGGGAATACCCCTTTAACTGCTGCCTCCTCCTCAAGTAGCCTCTACTCGATAATACTGGCCTTGAATCGATCAAGTGCTGCCTCCTCCTCAAGTAGCCTCTTCTCAATAATACTGGCCTGAGAGGCGAGCAATCTACTGCTGCCTCCTCCTGTTCCTCGACTTGTCTCTTCTCAACAATACTGGCCAGAGAGGCGAGCAATCAACTGCTGCCTCCTCCTGCTGCTCAACTTGTCTTTTCTCAACAATACTGGCCTGAGAGGCGAGCAATAAACTGCTGTCTCCTCCTGCTGCTCAACTTGTCTCTTTTCAACAATACTGGCCTGAGAGGCGAGCAATCTACTGCTGCCTCCTCCTGTTCCTCGACTTTTCTCTTCTCAACAATACTGGCCTTAGAGACGAGCAATCAACTGCTGCCCTCCTCCTGCTGCTTAACTTGTCTCTTCTCAACAATACTGGCCTGAGAGGCGAGAAACCAACTGCTGCCTCCTCCTGCTGCTCAACTTGTCTCTTCTCAACAATACTGGCCTGAGAGGCGAGCAATCTACTGCTGCATCCTCCTGTTCCTCGACTTGTCTCTTCTCAACAATACTGGCCTGAGAGGCGAGCAATCAACTGCTGCCTCCTCCTGCTGCTCAACTTGTCTCTTCTCAACAATACTGGCCTGAGAGGCGAGCAATCTACTGCTGCCTCCTCCTGTTCCTCGACTTGTCTCTTCTCAACAATACTGGCCTGAGAGGCAAGCAATCAACTGCTGCCTCCTCCTGCTGCTCAACTTGTCTCTTCTCAACAATACTGGCCTGAGGGGCAAGCAATCAACTGCTGCCTCCTCCTGCTGCTCAACTTGTCTCTTCTCAACAATACTGGCCTGGGTGCAATCAAGTGCTGCAGCATCCTCCTTGTAAACTTTTTTTTTCAATATTTTTAGTCACTATTTTGGCACTTTTATTCCTATTAGTATTATTATTTGTTTATTTTTTTTCTCATTATTTTTGTCCCCCCCCCCCCCCACTTTTTTCATTGTAATATCAACTAAAACTAAACGAAACTATACCCTATCACACTCCCACTATTGTAGCTGCAATTATTCAGCCGTTCGAGCAAGGTTCGTTTTCGGTTCGGTTCGGACCAATCCGAACTTCATGAAAGTTCGCCGGATCGAACCGAACCGGACTTTGGAAAAGTTCGCTCATCCCTAGTTAAGAATAAAAATTTTTTCACAATTATTTATAAATAAATAGTGATGAGCGAGTATGCTTGTCCGAGCTTGGTACTCGATCGAGTATTAGGGTACTCGATGGTACTTGTTACTCGGACGAGCATCTCGCGATACTCGAGAAAATCTCATTATCCATTTCCTGTAAGTTTTGGGCGCCAATAAACATGCATGAGACTCTTTAGTACATCCTGCGATGACGTGGGACCCATACTTGTCGATAGCAGCGATTGGTTGGCCAGATCAGATGACCCTGCCATATAAAACTCGGCGCCGGCAGTGCTCGCTTCAGACGCATGCTGTGAGAGATTAGGGACAGAGCTGCTACTTCTCAGGGAGAGTGTCAGTGTAGGATTTAGCTTTCCAGTAGGCAGGGAATACTAGACAGAGGTGGCAGTATAGATCACTGTGTCAGACTGAAAAGAATACACCACTGCCTGCAGGACATATAGCAGCTAAGTACTGAAAGACTGCAGATTTTTTTTATATAGAAATAAATTACAAATAATTGAAACATTTTCTTTTGCTGGAGTACCGCTTTAAGGCTATGTTCACACTACGTAAAATAACGGCCGTTGTCCGCGACGCAAAACTACGGCCGTTGTTCTGAGGTTCCCTATAATGACTGCAGTGCAATGTAACTGCGGCTGTTGAATTCACACTACGTATCAGATAACGGCTGTTGTTTATATGGCCCCATGAAAAATGAACATGTCAATTATTTCCGGCCAGTAATACTGCAACAACGGCCGTGGAATTCAATGCGGCCGCAAACGTGAAACTTATATCTGCCGAATTAAATTTGATTTTGATGTAAAAAAATTTCTGAGTGGTTTCTGGGGCTGGGCGCAGTATTTAACGTAGATGACTTGTTTCATCCCGCTTATAAACATGCTAGGAATAGAAAATTAAACAACGACCGTAGTTTCACGACTAGCCCGTACGATCGTAATTCTACGGCCGTAGTTTTGGTCGCAAAAGTCCGGCCGGTTAAAAACAACGCCCGTTATTTTACTTAGTGTAACATAGCCTCCTACTGTGAACTATTTTACTTTTTAACAACCCCTTTTGTACAGTCGGTGCAGTTTCTCCAGTGATCAACTAATCGGGTGATCACCGATTTCCTATGAAAGCCTGAGAAATGTAGTTTTACATGCCAGCCATACTGCTTGTCTTTACTCTCCAGGTAGGGATCCCCTCCCTCCCTATTCATCTCAACAGCTTTATTAATTATACTCTTTGACCGCCCTTTAAACATACAATTACATCAGATTGTCAGCAGCCTCCTACATGTTAACAAATCTGCTGTATATAACCATATACTGGTGGATTCTAAACTGAGTGACCGGTAATGATGGGAATTGTAGTGTATAGATTTCTCTGTGAACCACAAGTGTCCCTCTAAAAAGTTGGGAGGTATGGAGGAAGGGCTGACTGCAAAGCATTATGGGGAAGCTTGATGTCATGTGTTTTCAGTCACCCATGAGGGACGCAACTCATGGGTATTGTGTGAACCAGCACCCTAGGTAATGCCTCAGTAGCGGTGTTCCTTATGACATTGGTTTATGATTATTTGGTATATGTTGTTTACTGCAATGAACCCCTGCTGAATATGTAGACTTAACTATTTATTGTGCCTGGCACTTTATTTGTAGCACTTGCATTTTTGCACATTCTTGTTATATGCCGGCACTTTAGTATATGCACTTTACCCATGTGTTTTCTGTAATCATCTGTTCTGGATCATCTATACACAACCCGGTGGCTCTTGTGTGTGTAGGCATTATCAGGGACAAGGCAAAGTATTGCACCCCCACACACATACATCCAGATGTGGCCTAGGTACCTGCCCCCCCCTCCCAAAAATCCACAGGATAGGGGATAACAAGTTGATTGGTAGGGGTACCAGTGGTCACGAAATTGTGGGGAACATGTTCCCCTCAAATAAACAGTGGGGACGGTGCTCCAATAATTCTCTATGGGTCTTGTTATCCCTTATCCTGTAAATAACTTTGGGAGAGGGGTATGTTCTCATGTACTATATGGCCGGATTCAGAATAGGCATTTTTCAGAAATATGGCATTTTTGCAGGTCAAAAACGCTGTGACCAGATGTTAGCTTATAGTCAGTGGAGAATGGAGAAACGCAATACCCATGGGACATTTTTCTGTTATTTTTTTTTTTTTTTTTGTGAAATTGTAGTAGGATATGTGTTTGGTGTTTTACAAATCAAGCAGGGACATCGACCCTGACCAGGCAGATAAAAGAGGACTTCTTCATAAGATGAAAGCGGAACCAGCAAAAAATGTAAAATAAAAACGCATGTATGCCGCTGAATGTGATTAGGACACAAACATGCGCGGCATGAAAATGTATTTAATAAAAAACAATCGCAAGCGCTATGGCCTTTTAAACATGAGGAGTAAAAAAACAAAAGCACAACAATTGTCTCAGTCCCTAAGAGGGTTAAGGAAGCGCTACGAGGGCACGGGGTCGAGTAAGTAATACTTTCGTTATTATTTTCCCAAACACCCCTGCCTTCCTGAGATTTGTTACTTTCATGGGACTTCTCCTGTTTGCAGAGTGACTGATAAGTTATTAGCAGTGAACTAGCATTGATGGTCATATACACAATGCCGTGCAAACTCGCTATAGTAAAGTGAAGGTTTGGCGCTGGTTATATCTGGTATATGAAGGGTGGGCCCTGGAATTAAATTCCCTGGTGGGCCCAAGGTACCCCAGTCCGACATTGCTGGGATTTGTAGTACACCTTTATAAAACTTCACTGCTCATTGTAAGGGGGTATCACAGCATGTATCTAGGTCCCACTACTACCAGATTGTACCGTACAGCCCCCCCTAAACTAGTGGGTACTACACTGTATTGCTGGGATTTGTAGTACACCTTTATTAAACTTCACTGCTCATTGTAAGGGGGTATCACAGCGTGTATCTAGTTCCAGCCACTACCAGATTGTACCGTACAGCCCCCCCTAAACTAGTGGGTACTACACTATTGCTGGGATTTGTAGTACACCTGCATAAAACTTCACTGCTCGTTGTAAGAGGGTATCACAGCGTGTATCTAGGTCCAGCCACTACCAGATTGTACCGTAAAGCCCCCCCTAAACTAGTGGGTACTACACTGTATTGCTGGGATTTGTAGTACACCTTTATAAAACTTCACTGCTCATTGTAAGGGGGTATCACAGCGTGTATCTAGGTCAAGCCACTACCAGATAGTACCGTACAGCCCCCCCTAAACTAGTGGGTACTACACTGTATTGCTGGGATTTGTAGTACACCTGTATAAAACTTCACTACTCATTGGACGGGGGTATCACAGCGTGTATCTAGTTCAAGCCACTACCAGATAGTACCGTACAGCCCCCCCTAAACTAGTGGGTACTTCACTGTATTGGTGGGATTTGTAGTACACCTTTATTAAACTTCACTGCTCATTGGACGGGGGTATCACAGCGTGTATCAAGGTCCAGCCACTACCACATAGTACTGTACAGCCCCCCCTAAACTAGTGGGTACTACACTGTATTGCTGGGATTTGTAGTACACCTTTATAAAAGTTCACTGCTCATTGTAAGGGGGTATCACAGCGTGTATCTAGGTCCAGCCACTACCAAATTGTACCGTACAGCCCCCCCCCCTAAACTTGTGGGAGCACAAGTATTTTTCCTGATTTCTGTATTTTATACGCAAGGCCTATCTAATTTCAATTACATCACAACTGCTTTCACAGAGTAAAGGGTGTGTCAGACAGTGTGTCTAGGTCCAGCCACTACTAGATTGTACCATACAGCCCCCCTAAACTAGTGGGTACTACACTGTATTGCTGGGATTTGTAGTACACCTGCATAAAACCTTACTGCTCATTGTAAGGGGGTATCACAGAGTGTGTGTCTAGGTCCAGCCACTACCAGATTGTACCGTACAGCCCCCCCAAAACTTGTGAGAGCACAAGTATTTTTCCTGGTTTCTGTATTTCATACGTAAGGCCTATCTAATTTTAATCACACCACAACTGCTTTCACAGAGTAAAGGGTGTGTCAGAGAGTGTGTCTAGGTCCAGCCACTACCAGATTGTACCGTACAGCCCCCCCCTAAACTAGTGGGTACTACACTGTATTGCTGTGATTTGTAGTACAGCTGCATAAAACTTCACTGCTCATTGTAAGGGGGTATTCCAGCGTGTGTCTAGGTCCAGCCACTACTGCTGTGCCTGCCCTTGCCTCCATGTTGGCTACTGCTTGGCCTTACATTACGCCTGCGGAGGAGCGGGACTGGTTGCTGGGGGCCCTCACTGGTTGCCGATCGCGCCCTCACCAACCATCCAGCTGTTTTATTTATTTATTTATTTATTTGTCTAGCCATGGTCAGGGCCTCACTGCCCCCGGTCGAGAGGCATCAAGTGTACCCTTGATGGTGACTGACAGCTGGCCTAGCCAGTTAGCTATCAGCACCCGGGTTCGTGTCCACAATAAATCCCAGCCCCTGGACTCACTCCACCTTTTGGGTGGGCTCACTTGCTTCCTCACTCACTTTTAATGGTTCTCTGTGTGCTCAATACCATGCTGTGTCTGGCCTAATTTTTGGCAGGCTCACTTGCTTACTCATTTACTTTTAATGGTTCTCTGTGTGCTCAATGCCATGCTGTGTCTGGCTCAATTTTTGGGAGGCTCACTTGCTTTCTCACTCACTTTTAATGGTTCTCTCTGTGCTCAATGCCATGCTGTGTCTGGCCTAATTTTTGGGAGGCTCACTTGCTTCCTCACTCACTTTTAATGGTTCTCTGTGTGCTCATGCTGTGTCTGGCCTAGTTTTTGGGAGGCTCGCTTGCTTACTCACTCACTTTTAATGGTTCTCTCTGTGCTCAATGCCATGCTGTGTCTGGTAAAATTTTTGGAAGGCTCACTTGCTTCCTCACTCACTTTTAATGGTTCTCTATGTGCTCAATGCCATGCTGTGTCTGGCCTAATTTTTGGGAGGCTCACTTGCTTCCTCACTAACTTTTAATGGTTCTCTGTGTGCTCAATGCCATGCTGTGCCTGGTATAATTTTTCGAAGGCTCACTGGCTACCGCTTCTACCTTGTTCACTCTGTCCTTACCGCCATGCTGTTTCAGGCAAAATTTTGGGTGGTCCATATGCCTACCTCTGTTTTAACCAGGCTGTTGCACAGAATTAGGTATAATGGTACCATTAGGCAGCCTCAGAGGCATGCATACATGCTGCCCCTGCTGTTTCCTGTCCTAACTTGAGTCTCCTGCAAAAATACTCGAGTCTCCCATTGACTTCAATGGGGTTCGTTACTTGAAATGAGCACTCGAGTATCGGGAAATACTCGCCTCGAGTAAGGAGCACCCGAGCATTTTAGTACTCGCTCATCACTATAAATAAACATAATAATTACAATACAAAACCTTAGTTTAAATCTTTAAAGTAAACAGGGCACTAAAGTCTAAACTAAATACTGTTGGCATGCGGTTCCGGGTGACGCATGTGGCCTGGGACCGTGGCAATTAGCGGGCACAGTCCGATCGCTGTGCCCGCTAATTAGATAATCGGATGCAGCTTTTAAAGATGACAGCTGCATCGGATTACCTGATGCAGCCATTCCCTGGTGTCTAGTGGCGGAGATCGCCCCCCGGTACGTTGTCCCGGTGGAGCGATTTCCGTGTCTTGTTCCGGCCGGGGTCTGCGCTGTAATGGCGCTGTAATGGCGCTGCAGCAGCAGGAAGCAATCGAGTGCCTATCTTATCGATCTATGCTGTATTACTATGCAGCATAGATGGCAATGAGAGATCAGTGTACTTATACTAGAAGTCCCCCAGGGGGGCTTCTAGTATAAGTGTAAAAAAAAAAAAGTAAAGTGTTATTATTAGTAAAAAGCCTCTCCCCTAATAAAAGACTGAATCACCCCCCTTTTCCCATGTTATAAATAAAAATAAATAAATAAGCATGTTTGGTATCGCCGCGTGCGTATTCACCAGAACTATTAATTAATCACATTCCTGATTTTGCACGGTAATTGGCGTAAGCGCAAAAAAACGCAAAGTGCAAAATTGCGCATTTTTGGTTGCATCAAATCCAGGAAAATTGTAATAAAAAATAATCAAAAAGTCGCATATGCGCAATTAAAGTACCGATAGAAAGAACACATCATGGCGCAAAAATTAGTGGTGCAAAAAATAAGGGCTCATGTGGGTTCCTAGGTGAAAAAATGCAAGTGCTATGGCCTTTTAACCCCTAGACGACCTAGGACGTACCGGTAAGTCCTGGAAGTCTGTGCCCAGACGACCCTGGGGCGTGATTTATAGCAGGTGGGGGCCGGCTGCAATTAGCAGCCGGCACCTCACCGTTAATGACACACTGCAGCGATTGCGCTGCAGCAATCGCGCTGCAGCGTGACATTAACTGCTTAAACGGCCGCGGCGTTTAAGTGTAAGTGACGGGGGAGTCCCCTGTCACTTACCGATCGGGTCCCGATCATTAAAATGGACCGCCGGAGGTATGTATGTATGTACAAGTCCCCCAAAGGGACTTAAAATGTATAAAAAAATTGTTAAAATCACTATCACACTACCCTAAACCCCCCCCAATAAAAGTTTTAATCACCCCCTTTTCTTATTATATAAATAAAACACATAAAAATAAATAAACGTATAATATACCGTAGCGTGCGTAATTGTCCGATCTATTAAAATATAACAAGTGTCATTGCGAACAGTTAACGGCGTAGACAAAAAGAGGGGGAAAAGTGTGCGGATTATCGATTTTATGTTACATTATATATAAAAAAAAATTATAAAAAGTGATCAAAACATCCGATCTTCACAAATATGGTATTAATAAAAACTAGAGATTATGGCGGAAAAAATGACACCCCATACAGCCCCATAGGTGAAAAAAAAGCGTCACAATAGGCCTATACAGCCCCATAGGTGAAAAAGTTATAAGCGTCACAATAGGCCCATTTTATTAATATTTAATTGCCAAAAAAAAAAGGATTTCATTAAAAATATATATAACATTAGAGAATCTGTGTAACCTGCATATGGTTATGTTCGGACTGACCTACTGTATAGAGTAATAGTATTATGTTGCTTTTACCATATAGTGCACTACGTAGACACAGGAAGCCCCCAAACGTTACCATATTGCATTCTTTTTTTTTCGATTTCACCTATTTATATATGTATAAATAATATATTTGGGATTCCGTCATACATGTTATGGTAAAATGAAAGACACCATTACAAAGTACAATTCCTGTAACAAATAATGTAATAGAACATCGCTAAAAATGTATCCAATCCAATTTGGATTGTGACTAAATACATAATCGACAATATTGAGTGTCCTGCAATTTAACCTATGTTGGTTGCACAATAACTTTGCAAGACAGGATTAATAAACATTGCTCTAATGTTGTAAACTTTTATTAAAAGCATAGTGTCCTAAGACACTCTCATTAACACATTCCAGTAATATTACGTTTAATACCAAGAAAGCAGATTACTCATTTCAATTGCAGATCCCTTTGTAGACAAAGATTTTTAGATTTCAAGATTCAGTTGTTAAGATCTCAATGGTCTCAACAAATCTTTGAAGAATATTCTATAGTTTAGTATAGTACATACTGAGTAGCCATAACATTAAGGCTATGTTCACACAGTCAAAATGACTTTTGTTTTTTTATTGAAATTCAATTATGGTTGAATGACGACTAAATAAAAAGGAAAACTACCAGCAGGTTACAAGCATCTAACCTACTGATAGGGGGCTGGGGATGAAGGTAATTCAGCTTAGAACAATTCTTACTTAATTGTTAATTTTTAACAGTCTCTTACCTACAATTATAAGCAGGGTCAAAACAGGCTCTTGCCTACAATTTTTAACAGGGTCGTAAAAGGCTCTTGCCCGCAATTTTTAACAGGGTCACAACAGGCGTTTACCTACAATTTTAACGAGGGTTACAACAGGCTTTCGCCCACAATTTTTATGGGGGTCACCACCAGGCTCTCTCCCCCAACTACAAGGAAGTTTATACAGGCTTTTTACATCGTGTTCATAAGGCCCAACTTTAGTGTTTTGCAGGTTTTTGGTAGCCCATCCACTTGGATTTCATCCTTTAAAATTAAAACAGGATGGGTCTCACTATGTCACGCACACACAATGACGGTTACTGGTGGGTGTAGTTTGAGTTCTCCCTCATCTATGGCATCTATGGTTGTCAGAGATGATGGGAACTAAGGTGAGAAATGGGCCAGCTTTTAAGGGGTATAGGAGGCTTTTTTTCTTTTCCTTTTCACTTTCTCTTAAAGTAAATATCCAGGAAAGAGTGCTTCCTAACTTTTTCCCCACTTTAAATTGGACTTTTTCTTAGGGGGTTGCGTAGAATTGTTAGACCTGGGAGTCTTTGATGCTTCCATGCATGCTCCCCTGCTGTACCAGTTCCATTTCCATAATGGTTCCCTCACTTGCTGAGGTTTTCAGGTGCAACAGATACCCTATTCTCTGCCAAATAGGAGGCACCAGAAAAAATGCACGAGTCCTCCATTGACTTTAATGGGGTTCGTTACTCGAGCACTCAAGCACTGCAAAAATACTCAGTTCGAGTAATGAGCATTCGAGCATGGTAGAAGTTACCCATCTCTAGTCACTTCTAAGGCTCAATACCCCCCTAGAAAAATGACTTTAGGGGTGTAGTCTCCAAAACAGGGTCTTTGGGTAATTTGTAATGTTCTGGGACTTAAATACCTTTGAAAAACTCAATATGGTGTATGAAAAAAAAACACCCTAATAAAAAGAAGCCCCCCAAATCCTTAAGGCACTCCTTCAGAATTGGGCTTATAAATGTTAACGTGTCACTGTCTTTAATTTTTTTTTTTTTTTTTGCAGAAATCAATAGTTCAGGCGATTTTAAGAAACGTTGTAATTGAGTTTATTAGCTGAAAAATGCCTATTTGTTATGAAAAAGCAGTTTGAAGCTCTCCCCCTGTCTTCCTTGTTTTTCTATGGAGAGAGTGAGATGAGGCACCAAAAAAGGACAACAAAAAATTAAGTTACAGCTACATGACCAGGCTCTCTCCTCTGATGTTACCACTTACCTCTCTGACCCTTTGAATAGCACCCTGAATAGCTCCCCCACTGTGTAATCCTTTGTTCTCTGCTCTCTGCTGCTGACTAATCTCATTCCTCCCTCCTCCCCCCTCCCCTCTTCATAGCTCAGACAGGATCCGACTGATAAAAAAACAGTCGAGATTTCCTGATTCTGAGCAGTGGATGACAGAAAGGAGAGGAGGGGGGGGCCTGGGAAAAGGCTTTTTGAATGCAGATAATGGCATATTTGCCTAATAAACCCAATTACAATGTTTCTAAAAATCGCCTAGAATATTGATTTCTGCAAAAAAAAATATTTAAGGACAGTGACACTTTAAGTTTAATTCTCATGGTAATATCTGCTGTATTCCAAAAAAAAAAAAATATATTAAATTGAAAAATTTACAAACGATAATTTAAATGTTTAAATGCTTGCTTTAGTTCATGTAACAGCTAGTAGATGTGGATAAATGTAAGGAGATGGTAAAGGAAGCATTTTTGTCTGATAAAATATATTACAAAGTTTCTTATATTTGCTTGTATTATTGACGGCAGTGCTTATTCACGACCCAAACTGACTGTGACCTTAATATTACATTTTCAAATCGAAAACAATCCAATGTGACCATTGCAGTAGTTCAGTTATTTATATATATATATATATATATATATTGTGGACATGTCACGGGAAAAGTGCTCGAGGGGGTGTACATCTCACCCAGGTTAATACGGAACGTGAGATGGTGAGTCCAGGAGGCATCTGTGCTCAGCAGTGTTATGCTGCTGAGCTATTATTTATTATTGCCGGGCCTGGACTTACATGGATTGGCAGGTAGGTTTTGGTAGTGGGATTTGCCATTCCCTCCCCCCGATCCAGGTCAGGTTTTGGGGTCAGGTGTCTCTGGCCCTAATCAGCCTGACAGAGAAAAGCCCTGCAGAGGATCCTTGGTTTGCTCTCAGACAGGAGTGAACAGCCTGCATGGTGTGTTTGCTGGGAGCTGGGGCTTATGCACACCCTGCAATACTACCTGCCAAGTGAAGTGTCAGGAAGGAGACCTGTGTATTAGTAAGCGCCCAGACGGGCAGGACTTTTTGTTTTGTTTTATTCTCAATGCACGGTGTTGCTGTATTTATGTTGCTGGACCGTTTATGCTACAAATAAACACCAAAACTGTTTTATGAGTCCAAGTTTGCTGCCTGAACTGTGTCCAAACACACCATCCCCCGGGAAGATCCCTACAATTGGTGCTGCGGAGCGGGCAAAACGGTTGCTAGGGGCAACGGTGTGCATCAACTTGGCTACAGCTACTTATGTCCTGGGTGACGGCTGCGGCTTCACTCCAAAAACAGCCAAGCAACATGGAGGAGATGATGAAGCAGTTAATGCAAGTGAGTTTGCAGCAACAACAGGCTCTGACAGACGCTAACCTGCGCCATGAGCAGGCTAATAGGCTGCAACAACAAGCTCTAACAGACGCTAACCTGCGCCATGAGCAAGCGATGGCTCAACAACAGAGACTTATTGAGCACCTGATAGCAAAGCAGGAGGCGTCTGCAGGTGCTAATCCCCAGCTGGTGGCAGCAGCCACGCCAGAGACTTTGTCTGTGAAAAGAGCCGTGCAGCGTGCGCTGCAAAAGATGACTGCTGATGATGATGTTGAGGCCTACTTAACTGTCTTTGAGCGTGTGGCTGAGCGAGAGAAGTTACCCTCCACTGAGTGGGCAGAAGTGATTGCGCCCTATTTAACAGGCGAACCTCAAAAGGCCTACTATGACCTCAGTGAGCAAGAGGTCAAAGACTATCCTCGGCTAAGAGCGGAGATACTCGCTCGACTAGGAGTTACTGCTGCTGTCCGTGCCCGGAGGGTCCGCAACTGGAGCTACAGTCTGGACAAGTCAGCGAGGTCCCAGATGTATGACCTGATCCATTTGGCAAGAAAGTGGTTGGAGCCAGACACCTCTACTCCTGCCCAGATCCTAGAGAGGGTCGTGATGGATCGCTACCTCCGTGCCCTTCCTGCTGATCTACAACGCTGGGTAGGACAAGGTGACCCTAGGAGTGCCGACGAACTCGTCAGCCTTGTGGAGAGGTTCCAGGCGACCGAGGACTACCTCCGTGATGTTCCTGCAGCACCGTCACCTCCCCGGAGTGCCAGATCTGTGCCATCATCTGGTAAGAGACTTCCATCTATTGGGGGAGTGTGGAGGGGTGCTGATAGAGGGAAGAGCGCTCAGGAGATGTCTCAGGGGCAAAAGACTGGTGATGGTCCCCGGTGGCTAAGTGGCCCTAAAAAGGACTCCCTGCCAAGGAGACCAGGCCCTATCCAGTGCTGGAGATGCCATGAGACGGGACATATGTCTGCCTATTGCCCTCTTACCACTGAGCCCATGGAGTGTGACGCTAGCCGGCGTCAGTCGCTATTTGCGGAGCCGTCTTTTGTTGCAGTCACTGGACTAGAGACTGAACCACAAGTCTGCAACATTACTGTAAATGACTTCCCTGTTAAGGCGTTGCTGGACTCAGGAAGCCTTGTCACCTTGGTGCATGCCAGCCTGGTGACTGGGGACTTTGTGCCAAAAAGACATATGAGTGTGGTATGCATACATGGTGATACAAAGGTTTACCCTATAGTACTGGCTAATGTCGGGACTGAACTAGGCACGGTACAATATGAAGTGGGTGTGGTTAAAAACCTTATGCATAATGTGATATTGGGGCGTGATTTTCCATTGTTCTGGGCTCTATGGGGAAAACAACAATCCCCTGAAAGGAGTGAGGAGACCCCTAAGTCTATTGCATTACCCACGGTAAATGCTAAAAATGTACAGGATGAAAATGATGCTTTTCCTTTGCAGGTCCTGGCTGGTGAGGAAGAGGCTCCTCCCACTGCGCAGAATGTTCCAGACTTAGAGGTGTCTAGGGATAATTTTGGTACTGCACAATTACAGGACCCCACTCTCAAAAATGCGAGAGAGCAGGTCACTGTTATGAATGGGGTACCTCAGGAACCAGAAGCTGAGAAAAAGTTTCCACATTTTTCTATGACTAATGATCTCTACTATAGAGTCACTAGGATTAATGATGAGGTGGTGGAACAGCTTCTGGTGCCTAAGTCGTACCGGCGTCAGGTACTCGACATGGCCCATAATCATGTCCTTGGGGGCCACTTGGGGACAGATAAAACACAGGAGAGAGTCCTCCAGAGGTTTTATTGGCCTGCGATTTATGCTGACATAAAAAAATACTGTGAGTCGTGCCCCACATGTCAGCTTAGCGCTCCAGTGTCGCATTTTCGCAGTCCTTTGGTCCCCCTCCCCATCATAGAGGTACCTTTTGACCGGATCGCAATGGACTTGGTGGGTCCCATTGTAAAGTCGGCTAGGGGACACCAGTACATTCTAGTTGTGTTGGACTACGCGACCCGCTATCCTGAGGCTGTACCCCTAAGAAACACTGCCTCTAAAACAATTGCACGGGAATTGTTTTATATGTTTTCCAGGGTGGGAATCCCCAAAGAAATCTTGACCGACCAAGGTACACCATTCATGTCAAAGGTGATGAAAGAGCTATGCAAACTGTTTAAAATCTCACACCTACGTACCTCTGTATATCACCCACAGACAGACGGGTTAGTAGAGAGGTTTAATAAAACCCTGAAACATATGTTAAAAAAAGTGGTGGAAAAGGATGGTCGTGATTGGGATCACTTACTACCTTATCTGATGTTTTCTATTAGGGAAGTACCCCAAGCGTCCACAGGGTTCTCTCCCTTCGAATTAGTCTATGGTCGTCACCCTAGGGGTTTGTTGGATATAGCGAAAGAGACATGGGAAAGTGAGTCCACCCCATACAAGAGTGTTATAGAGCATGTAGCACAAATGCAGGACCGTATAGCCACTGTAATGCCCCTAGTAAGGGAACACCTCCAGAGGGCGCAAGAGGGCCAAAGCAGAATTTACAATCGTTCTGCAAGAATCAGGACATTTAGCCGAGGTGACCGGGTACTCATTCTTGTTCCCACGGTAGAAAGCAAATTCTTAGCAAAGTGGCAGGGTCCCTATGAAATTGTAGAGAAGATCAGTGAGGTCAACTACAAGGTACACCAACCAGGTAGAAGGAAGCCTTTCCAAGTTTATCACATAAACTTGATCAAGCCCTGGAAAGACAGGGAATCCTTGGTGGCGACAAAGCCTGTTGGTCATCTGTCACCACCAATCCCTCCGGTCAGGATTGGTGACACTCTATCAGTGTCCCAGAAGCAGGAAGCTAAGGAGTTCCTGCAGAGAAATAAAGACAAGTTTTCTGACCTACCAGGGCGTACGCATCTAATTAGTCATCATATTGAAACTGAGCCTAGAAGCAGAGTAAACCTGAAGCCCTATAGGATACCAGAAGCACGGAGGGAGGCGGTATCATCCGAGGTAAAACGTATGCTTGACCTAGGAGTCATTGAGGTATCCCAGAGCGAGTGGTCCAGCCCGATTGTGCTAATCCCAAAGCCCAATGGAACTTGGAGGTTCTGTAATGACTTTAGAAAGTTAAATGAGATCTCCAAGTTCGATGCCTACCCCATGCCCAGGGTAGATGAGTTGATAGAAAGGATGGGTAATGCCAGGTACATAACTACCCTTGATCTCACTAAGGGCTACTGGCAGATCCCACTCACTCCTAAGGCTAGAGAGAAGACTGCATTCTCCACCCCTGATGGGCTCTTCCAATACGTAGTGATGCCATTCGGGTTACATGGAGCCCCTGCCACTTTTCAGAGGTTGATGGACTTGATTCTGCGACCACATCGTGATTACTCCGCTGCCTACCTCGATGATGTGGTCATTTTTAGCCCGGATTGGGAAAGTCACCTCTGTAAGGTCCAGGCGGTGTTAAATGCCATAAGTGATGCGGGGTTAACCATCAATGCAGAGAAGTGTGCACTAGCCTTAGAGGAGGCCAAATACTTGGGCTACATTATTGGGAGGGGGTTAGTGAAACCACAACTAAATAAAATTGAGGCAATACAGAATTGGCCTCAACCCCTTACAAAGAAACAGGTCAGAGCTTTCCTGGGTATTACGGGCTATTACCGAAGGTTTGTGCCGAATTTTGCTTCAGTTGCAGCCCCACTAACTGACCTGACAAAGGGTACGAAGTCCGCAATGGTGACATGGACTCCAGAGGCTGAGAAGGCTTTTCAAAGCCTTAAGTCTGCCCTATGCCAACAGCCTGTGCTAGTTACCCCTGACTTTAGGCGAGAGTTTTTGGTACAGACAGACGCCTCTAACACAGGGTTAGGCGCCGTCCTCTCACAGGTCGTGAATGGCGAAGAGCACCCGGTGATGTACTTGAGTCGGAAGCTATCCCCGGCCGAGAAAAACTACGCCATTGTGGAGCGAGAGTGTCTGGCAGTGAAGTGGGCCCTAGAGTCCCTGAGGTACTACCTGCTAGGCAGGAAATTCAGGTTAGTGACAGACCATGCCCCCCTAACATGGATGAAGCTAAACAAGGAGAAAAACGCAAGGGTGACTAGATGGGTTTTGTCCCTACAAAACTTTAATTTTACTGTGGAACACCGGCCAGGGAAATTACAGGCAAATGCGGACGCCCTATCAAGGGTACACTGCCTGTGGGGACAATACGCTCAGCCCTCCGGTCTGAAAAAGAGGGGGGGGGATATGTGGACATGTCACGGGAAAAGTGCTCGAGGGGGTGTACATCTCACCCAGGTTAATACGGAACGTGAGATGGTGAGTCCAGGAGGCATCTGTGCTCAGCAGTGTTATGCTGCTGAGCTATTATTTATTATTGCCGGGCCTGGACTTACATGGAATGGCAGATAGGTTTTGGTAGTGGGATTTGCCATTCCCTCCCCCCGATCCAGGTCAGGTTTTGGGGTCAGGTGTCTCTGGCCCTAATCAGCCTGACAGAGAAAAGCCCTGCAGAGGATCCTTGGTTTGCTCTCAGACAGGAGTGAACAGCCTGCATGGTGTGTTTGCTGGGAGCTGGGGCTTATGCACACCCTGCAATACTACCTGCCAAGTGAAGTGTCAGGAAGGAGACCTGTGTATTAGTAAGCGCCCAGACGGGCAGGACTTTTTGTTTTGTTTTATTCTCAATGCACGGTGTTGCTGTATTTATGTTGCTGGACCGTTTATGCTACAAATAAACACCAAAACTGTTTTATGAGTCCAAGTTTGCTGCCTGAACTGTGTCCAAACACACCATCCCCTGGGAAGATCCCTACAATATATATATATATATATATATATATATATATATATACTTCACAAAAGGTTGGAACCGCGGTACCACGATGTGGGATGCACAGTCCTTAGGGGATTCGACCCTTATCCCCAACGTATCCAAACAAAGCAAGTGAAGGACAGCATCTCCAATGCAAAAGTGCTCTTACTTTATTGTGCCAGTTTGCATAAAAGTTACAACGTTTCAGCTCTTTACCTCGAGCCTTTTCCAAGCATGTTTCATGCTTGAAAAAGGCTCGAGGTAAAGAGCTGAAACGTTGTAACTTTTATGCAAACTGGCACAATAAAGTAAGAGCACTTTTGCATTGGAGATGCTGTCCTTCACTTGCTTTGTTTATATATATATATATATTTTTTTTTTTTTTTTTTTTTTTTTCTTCATATCTTCTTAACTGAACAGCAAAAAAGTTTCATTGGATTGCTAAGGCTATGACTGACGGGATGAAACTAAACACTAACAGAACTGTTGGCATCTGACACGAGTCCTTAATGTTAATGGGAGAAGTCCAATCACCTTTCCTTTTAGCATTATATTCTGGAATGCATTGACAATTATTTGATAGCTGTGGATTTTGGCTGTGTGAAACTTATTCCACATTGTTAGACATCGTATTCTTACATTACCAGAGATGTTTTAGGATATTCTAACACATTCGGGGGTTAGACATAAAGATACAGTACTTTTTTTTGGCAAACTATTCCTAGAAAAGTTTCTATTTTGATTTTTTGCAATTAATTATAGTATAGTATAGTATTATAAGTAAGAGGATCACAAGAGCGCAATTGATTGTTAGTTATGATATAATGTAGCTTTGTTGGTTAGTAATCTATTAGTCACATATTTGTCTTTCACAATATTGCTGCCCAGCAGCCAGCATACTGAACTGTGAGTCAATATCTGCCAACAGGGGACTGATCTGCAATCAGATATAGCTAAATCTCCTAGCCTTTATTGGAGCTTTGGTCTAAGGGTAAATTACTAGAGATGAGCGGACTTTCCGGATTTCTGATTTGTGAGAACCAGAACGATCGGTGTTGGATTCCCGCTGTCTACTTGCTCCATGCAGCGGGTGGATACCTCCTAAGGAACGCCTGGATAACTGGGATACAGCCATTGGCATCTGGACACGCATCCAGAACTTGGAAGATTCAGTAGATTCTCTATTCTCTCCACAAGGACTGCTATTCCAGGAAACGTGTAAATTATGGGAAGAATACAGGATTTAGAAGATCGCACCCAGCAGAATAACTTACAGATCATTGAGGTACCAGAAACGGTCCATCAGAAAGACCTAAAGATCCTTTGTGAAACATTGATTCCTGAGCTGCTTAACCTGGACCGAGCCTGTAAGGTTGAAAGAGCACACTGCCGGGCGCCTGATCTCCGACCCTCTGGGGTAGATTAGCCCGAGGTAGGTGATTGCTCATTAGATTATACCGATAAGACAGACATTTTGCGGGCCTTCAGCTACCTGAAAAATGGGTTCTTTAACAAGGAAGATTATTCAGCCTGAGACAATGAAAAGGCACAAGTCATTCTCCCCTAGTTGCTCCTTATTGTACCAGAAGCAAATCCTTTTTGCTCTACTTCACCCTGCAACTCTGTGCATATTTCACTCGGCTGAAACAATCTCCACTTACCATTCCCCTGACAATGCAAATGAAGGTCTATTGTCACTGCTGAACATTGTCCCTCCCATTTCTGTTCGGGCTCATCGCTCCCAGAAGCAAAATAATCAGCATTCTCTACCAAACATCTGAGGACTGACACTTACAAATGGATATCCTTAGTCTGCAAGAGGGTTTGCATTGAGACTATGGTGGAAATTTATCAAACTGGTGTAAAGTAGAATTGTCTTAGTTGCCCCTAGCAACTCATCAGATTCTACTTTTCATTTTTCTGTTAGGAATGAAAACAGGAATCTGATTGGTTGCTAGGGGCAACTAAGGCTATTCTGGGTGGGTTGGGGGTGGGAAGGGTGGTTACTCGCAGGACTGGGTTCACGCACTGGCGCCAAACTATTAATATCCTTTATTCATTTCAACCATGTTAGGAATAGCCACATGGAATGTTAAGGGCCTCAGGTCCCCCTGCCATCTGAAAAAGTTTTGGCCAGATCTGGATCTGTTACAGGAGGCACACCTGGAGGCCTCTGATTTTTTCAGGTTGAAAAAGTTGTGGGCAAAGGAGGTGATATCTTACACTCTTCACACGACAATGCTGGCAGATTATGCACACTGCATATCCATCTTCCCACAGAGGAAATAACTATTTACAATGTGTACGGTCCTAATGGTCCTAATGCATCTTTCTCTGCTGTGACTCCATTGGCCTTTTTTCTTCAGTCTAACCTTTTAACGGACACATGGAGATACCTACATCTGGATGCAAGAGAATATTCCTATTTCTTATCAGCTCACAACTCCTGGTCCTGCATCGACTATGTGTTGGTGTCATCTTTTCTTCTCCCTAGACTAGACTCCAATACCCTAGAGAATATGGTTATCTCTGACCATGCCTGTTTAATTTGTACTTTCCATACCCAACTTCCTAGAGGTAGTGATTTCTTATGGAAGTTTCCAATTAGCCTTGCTAAGGACAATGGGGGAGATTTATCAAAGGGTGTAAAATTTAGACTGTTGCAAACTGTCCACAGCAACCAATCACAGCTCAGCTTTCCTTTCAGCACTGCCAAAAGCTGAGCTGTGATTGGTTGCTGTAGGTAGTTTGCACCAGTCAAAATTTTACACCCTTTGATAAATCTCCCCCAATGGCTTTAAAGGGGTTGTCCAGCGAAAATCTTTTTCTTTCAAATCAACTGGTGTCAGAAAGTTATATAGATTTATAATTAACTTCCTTTTAAAAATCTCAAGTCTTCCTATACTTATTAGCTCCTATTTGTCATGCAGGAAATGTTGTTTTATTTTTAGTTCGACACAGTGCTCTCTGCCTATCCAGAGCAGAAGAGGTTTTCTATGGGGATTCATAGAAAAACAGAGTTCCTGTCTCGGCCAGAGAGGTCAGCAGAGAGCAGTGTCAGACTGAAAATAATATTTAAATGATAATTCAGCTCATACCTTACAACCCCAGTTATTCTGGGATACTGCTAAGGTGGTTCTGAGAGGCCGTATTATGGCCTATAAAGCCACTATGCAAAAGAAAATCTCTTTACAGATGCAACAGTTTAATGCCACCCTGCGTGATGCTTACACAGCCTTTCTGTCCGCTCCCTCTGATGTCACTAAAAAGGCATGGCAGAAAGCCTGTGAACAGTGGATGGAGGGCAAGTAAAAAGTCTACATAGATCTTATTTTGATGCATTTCTGTTCCGTCATGGTGGCAAGGCTGACAGTTTATTAGCTAGATTTGCAAAGGGACCATTTGCACCACAATATATCTACATCTTACTGATAAAAACGGTCTTCTACAGAGAGATCCTCGGATCATTAACTCAGTTCTAAAATCATATTATGAGACTTTATACTCTACACCTAGTTCCTCCATTGATAGTGTACCTAATTGGTTGCACGGGCACGATCTGCCAGCGTTGTCGGAAGAGCATACTACTATGCTTCATTCCCCCATTACTATAAAGGAGATAAAACATGTTATCTCCCAGATGAAATCTCATAAAGCTCCTGGCCCTGACGGGTTCTCTGCCAACTTTTATAAGATTCTGTGTGATGATATCTCTCCAACTTTACTATCTCTTTTCTCTTCCCATCTGAAGGGTGCCCCAATTCCTATTTCACCCAACACCGCCTATATCAAACTACTATTACTACTGAAACCAGGGAAAAACCTGCAATTGCCTACCCCCTATTGTCTGATTTCTTTACTAAATTTAGATTCAAAACTTGTGTCCAAAATCTTGGCGGATAGGCTGGCTCTAATTCTCCCGAAGCTTATTTCTCCAGCCCAAGTGCGCTTTGCTCGTGGCCCTTCCACTGTTATTAATATCTGTAAGGTAATGGCGGTTTTGGTTTAAGTAGCAGTATGACCCCATTTGCATCCATCCCCAGCTCTTTTTCCATTAATGCATCAAATGCTGGTGATGGATCCAATAAATGTTAAGGGAAATGGGGTTTATTGATCCCTTTCTGACATATATGAAGACACTATATACCTCCCCTATTGCCAGAATACATCCGCCGGGATTTCTTTCTGCTGTTTTTCCCCTGGAAAGGGAAATGGGCAGGGTGTCCTCTCTCACCCCTGATATTTAATCTAGCCATAGAACCTTTATCCCGTAAGTTACAGTCGGCTACAGATGTGTAGGGTATTAGGGTATGGTCAGACTTGGTCTGACTTTGGTTTACATTCAGGATTTAAGGTCAACATGAAAAAAAAAGTGAGATGTTGGACCTCTCCCAGCTACATTCCACTGGTTCCTGCTCCTGCCTGCCCCTGAAGCTACATTATACCTGGAATTTTATTACTTATTTAGGTAGGAATTAGAATAGGCAAACTTCTAGCTCTCTATTCTCTAAATCCCCCCCCC
Source organism: Dendropsophus ebraccatus (assembly GCF_027789765.1). Taxonomy (NCBI): domain Eukaryota; kingdom Metazoa; phylum Chordata; class Amphibia; order Anura; family Hylidae; genus Dendropsophus; species Dendropsophus ebraccatus. Next base: position 46,873,859 of record NC_091463.1, read on the forward strand.
CCCCCATAATCCAGGAGATCCAGTCTGAACTTCAGCATTGATTATATTGGCAGGGGGTGCAGGGTCTTAGTGATTACACAGGAGGTGGATGCGACCTGCTTCCCACTGAACGTCCCGCTCTGGAACAGGGCATCATGTGACGTCCCGTGCTCAGGGAGGGCCGTTTGTAAGGCTCTGATAGCATGTAAGCACATAAATAGAGGCCGGCTGAGTCGGGGAAGTCACCACACTTCTGGGCCAGTGACGTCACAGAACCATGTGACTAATGTACAAAGAGAGAGAGACAAATTTCTAATAGAAACCAATTAGATAAATTAATTATATTACAAGACAAATCAGTAGAGTTATTATCCAAATAACCTGGAATACCACTTTAAAGCTCTAGGATAGCACAAAAATTCTCATAGACGAAAACCTTTTTACTTTAAAATTATCATGACAGGTAATGAACAGATTACAACTCAGCATAAGGGAGACCCTAGAGATGAAACAGTAGTAACAGTACAATATGCAGTAATGCAAACCCAAAACTCCCAACAATGAAGAACAATGTCTGGCAAAAGACTTAAAAGCACACTCCTCACTATCTACCCTTATGAGTCTCTAATATAGTCTTCTGACAAGCAGTTAGCTCAGTCTGACTGTTGGGCCCAAGTTGCATGCATGGATGCAGTGGTGCATTTAATTGACTGTAAACTGTAAATCCAGCAGTGGTGATGAACTCCAGGAACTTGGATGGCTATGGGATCACAGGTAGAATAGTTCAGACACACAGCATATGATCCTGTGGCTCTGTACAGATAAGCCAGCTTCTGGGCTTTCTCTCTCTTTCCTCTCACTGCAGGTTGTGGTCTCTTGGCCATAGTGGCACATGTTTCCTGTCTGCCTGGAAGTAGAATTTTTTTTTGCCTGAGGGGATGCCTCAGTTTCTCTGTGCCATGCTGATCTCTCCAAGATGGCTACAATTTCTGCTTCTTTTTCAACCTCCTTTCACAATTCCTTGCTGAGCTCAGCCCATCTCCTATAGGCTGAGGAAACAGATATGAGACAGTGTTCTTAGGGTTTGTAGTCCAACTCCCCTCAGCAGCAATGTCTGCAGCTGTAAATCCCTGTCTGTAGCTAACAGTACCAGCTTCTCCACAGCAGGGGATATACTTAGGGTCCTATTAGAAACAATTTTTTAATGATTAACGATAAATGATAAAAAATAAGAGCTATCTGAAATCATTCACCATATTACACAGAACGATAGTCGTTAGTTACCGTTGTTACTACGAATGACTATCAATGATATTGGTGTCAGCACAAAATCAAAGATCACTGACACATGAACGATTTCTCGCTGTTCGTTGGATTGTTGCCTGCATTTACACTAAACAATTATGGATATTTTGATTTTTCGCACAATAATAGGCCTTCATTAAAAAATGAAAAATAATTATAGGTCAGAAATGACCTTAATAAAAATATTCAGTCAAATCTGAGGAACCCTCAAAATTTCTTCAGCATATTTCATGCTTTATTTTTACACCATCATTTTTGCACCATAAAGAATGCTCTGTGCAAATATCCTTAGGCCTAGATTTAATAAATGGTGATGCTGGTTTAAACTGCCCATAGCAACCATAACAGTTTATTTTTTAGCTCTTCTTAAAGGTAAGCTATGCTGTGATTAAAGAGGATGTACCATCAGGTACATCCTCTTTAATTTGACCCACCGATAGAACTGTGCCGTCATGGGGAAGTCGGTGCCGCGGTCCGTTTTTAGATCCGCGGCCCGGTTTCTGTGTACAGCGTTGTTCTATGCACGGGTATTGGGCCGGTGCCTAAGCACTGGAGGCCGGCTGGCTCACCCGGCCACTATGACGCGGCTCCATCTGAATCAATGGAGTCGCGTCATAGAGGGGAGGGAATTCCCTCCCACTGGGGGCGGGCGAGCCAGCCGGCCTACAGTGCTTGAGCACCGGCCCAGTACCCGTGCATAGAACAACGCTGTACACAGGCCACGGATCGAAAAACGGACCGCGGCACAGACTTCCCTGTGACGGTGCAGTTCTATCTGTAGGTCAAATTAAAGAGGATGTACCTGATGGTACATCCTCTTTAATCACAGTATAGCTTCCCTTTAAGAAGAGCTAAAAAATAAACTGTTACTGTTGCTATGGGCAGTTTAAACCAGCATCACCATTTATTAAATCTAGGCCTAAGGGTATTTGCACAGAGCATTTAAGCTCTATGGGCAGTATACACCTGTTTTAAACAGTTTGATAAATCTGGGCCTTAGTCCTTCAAGGCTCACTTAACTTTGCACTAAGTTAGTAAATAGCACACATGAGTTGCCTTATAGATAAAATCAAACTCTTTTAAAGGACAGTCCCCAAAATACTGTTGGCAAATGCTGACTAACAAAGCAGTTGAACAAAAATCTTTACAAGCTCAAATAACAAAGAATTAACCTCCTACTTGTTATCATGATGGACAGTTTGTTTCTTTGCAGGTGCTTCCCACCTTTCATAGTTAGGCTTGTCATCTACTTGGTGGACTTGCCCAAAAAGTCTAAAGTTACAGCTTCATAGCTTTACTACAAAGAACGGTCTCCCTAATTCCTGGATAATAATAATACAAAAAAAAAAAAAAAAAGAATGTGATTGCAGTGGTTTTACTCTGATGAATGTTATCAGCCTTTTTATCAAGTTGAATGGGTTAGACAGGTAATATTGAATTTCCTTCTGGGTAATTAAAATAGGATCAGCAGATTTAATAAAAATTGTGTGCATTTACCTATACTGCTAAGGTACAGTAAAATGAAAATTAAGGGTACCCCGATACACACATTTTTTGTGCCATATTTCTCTCCTATTCATTCAATCAGAAGATGCCGATGGGGTGGAAGAACAAGCCTGCCCCCAGGCTTGTGTGGCCCCAGGAGAAAAGGACGTTGTTGCCACTAAATTTGTATGTATGTCTTTATTTCATTTCTGGGGGGGATGGGAAACAGGCAGAATGGCTCCAGGCAGCTTATTAACACACATTACAAAGTTACAAAACATTGTGATGTGTGTTAATTAATTGGGAAAACAACGGCAGGGTTTTCCTTTAATAACCCAGCACAAAATGGCCTAAATAACCTGAACAATTTTCATTTTTTCCTCCTCGCCTTCTATAGCTCCTTTATTTCTCCATCTAAAAGGTCAAGTAATGGCTTGTTTCTTTCAGGAACAAGTGTTCTTTGTACTGCCACCTTTCAATCTGCCATAAAATGTATGACAGAACCCTCAAAAAAATTATTTATGGGGTGAAAAAAAATTACAATTTTATAACTTTGCACTATAACTAATGCAATATACGGTAAAACTGACATGATATCTTTATTGTATATGTCAGTCTGATTACAACGATATGCATGGATTCATAGCTTTTCTAATATTATACAGTAAAACTTTTTTGCAAATAATTAGGATTAAAAATGCTCGATTATGGCTGAATGGGATGTCATTTTTGGGCGATGATGTCTAGTTTTTACTGGTATAAAACTTGTGTCAATGAGATGTTTTAAAATCCCTTTTTATTTATTTATTTTTTTACTTATAGGCTATGTTCACACAGCGTTTTTTCAGCTCGTTTAAATGACATCCGTCATTTTGAGGCTAAAATAGCGGACGTCATTTAGCAGCCTGGCTGTTTTTATATTATTCTAGTTAAGGTGGACTAACTGGCTTTTGGGTGCGGCCTAATTGAAAAGTCCACTGAATTTTATAGTAAAAATGGAGAAAGAACAGTGGAAAAAGAAAAACTGTGTGTGAACAACTAATAAAAAACGTCCACTGTTTTCAAAAGACGTCCGAAAATAATGATCATGTTCATTATTTTGACGTCCACTACTAATGTTCGTTATTAAATACATTGTGTGCACTGGATATCCCTCTTTCCATTGACTTCAATGCTTTGCCATAATAATGGACGTTTTTTTTTTTTAAATATAAAAATCGTAGCCTTTTCTCTATTTTTGACGTCGTGTGAACATAGCCATATACTGTAACAAAAAATAATCAACAATCAGGACATTTTTTCATCTTTTCATTCAGGCCTTTCACCATACAAGAATATTATTGTAATATTTTAAAAGATTGGATAGTTATACATGCTACTATACATAATATGTCTTTAATTTTATTTATTTTTTTATTATTTTTACCAGGCCAATTTTTGTTTTTGCACTTTCATTTTTTTCTCGTTTTCTTATCACATACAGATCCTCATGAGCCTTTTTTTTTGCGACACCACTTGTACCAATTTTGCGACACCAAATGACAGACTTAAATGGGTAGTTCACAAAAAAAATTACAGTGGTACCTTGGTTTAAGAGTAACTTGGTTTAAGAGCTTTTTGGTTTAAGAGCTCACAGTTTTTCAAAATTGTGACTTGGTTTAAGAGCATTGCTTTGGTTTAAGAGCTCCCTGTCCTGGGTGGGAGTGCGAGTGGGGTAGGGGTATGGTCTTCATAGCGGGGTCTACAGCACTGTACTCTTACCCAGGAAGTCTCACTCACCTTCCAAATCATAGCAGATCCACTTCAGGCTGGGGCTTACATCAGGGGACAGGACTGTGGAGGTAATCTCTCCATAGCTGTAACCTCTCTCTCCCCAGACAGAGAGCGCTGCATGTATGTGCCCACATCTGCCCTGCTCATTCCTTCATACTCCCTGCAGTCTCTGTCTGCCCTTGTTTTTCCCATCCTCTCCATTACGCTACAGCAACTTATATTATCACATATTCTGCTGTTTCTGAATGTTTGTTTCATCTGTCCTACATGTTATTCAGAATAATAAATCATTATTTTGGGGTGTGGAACCAATTGTCTGCATTTCTATAATTTCTTATGGGAAAATTTGCTTTGGTTTAAGAGTGGATTTGGATTACAAGCACCGTCCTGGAACCAATTATGCTCGTAATCCAAGGCACCACTGTATTTCAAATCAACTGGTGCCAGAGATTTATAATTTACTTCAATTTAAAAATCTTCAGTCTTCCAGTATTAATCAGCTGCTATATGTTCTACAGGAAGTGGTGCTTTCTTTCCAGTCTGACACAATGCTCTCTGCTGCCACCTCTGTCCATGTCAGGAACTGTCCAGAGCAGTAGAAAATCCCCATAGAGAACCTCTTCTGCTCTCCAGACTGGAGGGCACACAGCAGCTGATAAGTACTGAAACTATATTGTAAGCGGACTGGCACCAGGGAACCAACCAGTAAACGAGTGCAAGTCCTAACAACTCAGAGTATACATATATTCTAAAGAAAAAAGGACTGAAAAAATTGGACTGCACCTCACAAATAGCATGAATAAATAGAAATTTTATTTTACATAAATGCTGGGGACAAACAAAAAAAACATAAAAACAATTAAAATACCACCAAGCCACTGGCCCGAGTGGAGCCCAACCCACTGAACAATATCTTATGTGATGACCATGATCTCCATCCGGATCCGGGCCAGTGGCTTGGTGGTATTTTAATTGTTTTTATGGTTTTTTTGTTTGTCCCTGGCATATATGTAAAATAAAATTTCTATTTATTCTTGCTATTTGTGAGGTGCGGTCCAATTTTTTCAGTCCTTTTTTCTTTAGAAGATAAGTACTGAAAGACTTTTACAGTAACTTGTAGCCTTCCTGGAGGGCTGCACTGATCTCATATGTACTACATTGATCTTTGAGATCAGTGGTTGATTACTATGGACTGCTGGAGCCCATAGTAAAGGATAGCCGAGCCAGGATTAGCCTTACTGAAGCGCTAAGCCCAGCTGGGTTCGCCCTTGTATGATCGCATTGCAGCGGGCGAACCTGCTACTGAAACCCAGGTGATGGCTTGTTGAAGCCATTTAAATGCTGCTCTTTTTTCATAGCCATATTTAAATGGTTAATTATTAACAATGATCGTCCAGCACTGGCTAATTGCCGTGGTCCTCAGTAGTGTTGATCGAACTGTTCGAGTTAGGTTCGAGTTGAACATGTCGAACTCTCGAACATCTTGAACTCAAACCGAACCAAACATTTTACTGTTCGTTCAAGTTTGCGCTTGATTTCGAGTTAGTGTTCGAGTGCATTTTTGCCAGCCAATCAGTGCAGAGAACGTCATTGCTGAGGTGTAGGGGTCTCGTTGGCTGCTAAAATCACATGACCATCTCATATAAAAGTCACCATACTGCATTCTGGGCGCCATTTTCTCCTCATTCAGTGTGCTGTGCGGACAAGTATGTCAGTGTACCATCGTCACTGTGCTGCGTTCTGGACGCCATTGTCTCCTCACTTTCTCACTGTGCTGTACAGACTACTATCGCAGTGTATCATCATCTACCTGCATGCAGCCATTTCGATTAGTCACTGTGCCTCATTCTGGACACCATTGTCTCCTCACTCGCTGTGCTTTACAGACAGCTATCTCACAGATAGGTAGTGAGATTAGTAATGTTACAGAGATAGGCATTGAGATTAGAGAGATTAGTGGGGTGTTTATCAAGGTTACACTAGCATATCTGCATTTTCCTGTCCATAGACACCATTGCAGTCACAGCAATACTTAGATTTGGGATTGCAGGCTGCATATTATATTTGCCAATTTATACATAGTGCCCAAAAGTGTATTTTGGTCTGCTTACATCTGTAATACATTTATTAAAGGTAAATCTCATTTGTGTATGTGCATTTGTTTAGTTAATACAGCTCTATTCCTATAAGATCAACTGTGAACTGGGCATTATTAGACGGCACTCCTCCACACCTACAGCCCTCCAACTGGTACTGTAAGATTAAATAATTATTTACATGTGCTTGGATGATTTGGGGCATGTGAGAAAAACATGCAGCAAGGTGGTTGATAAAAAGGAATGAAAAAAATAAAGACAAACACTGCATACATAAAAAAAACATTTTTATTAACAATAAAAAAAAAGATTTTTTAAGAAAAGGAAAAAAAAAAAAACTCTGCCTTTGGCGTTGCATTGCCAGCATTGCCTGCATTTCTACAAGCTCAAGTTGCAGGCCTCTCAGCAGGTGACTCGCTGCATAACGGCGAGTGGACATGCGCCGGCATGCTGCCTCCAATTCAAAGTCAGTGGGTATTTCTGTTAAAGTAGAAAAAAGTTATATAACTAGTATGATAAACTATAATTTTCAACTCTTTCACGGCCTTGATTAACCCGATAATAACACGCGGATGCAATTTAACTAGCTCTTTGTGTGGGCTTTATATAGAAATATTCAAACAGAAGACTGTCAGCAGAAAAAGACCACTGCGTCCATCTAGTCTGCCCTATTAGTATTTCCCTTTTTATTATCTTAGGATAGATATATGTATACACCAGGCAAGCTATTGTAGATTTACCAACAACATCTGCTGAAAGTTTCCTCAAACCATCTACTACTAGTAATATTTTCTCACGTTGCTTCTGATCTTTCCCCCATCTAACCTCTTGTTCTTGAGTTCAGTTGTTTTCTAAAAAACACTTCCCTCTTGAACCTCATTTACTCCTTTAACATATATAAAGATTTCATATCATGTCACCCTCCCTTTCCCTTCTTTCCCCCAGACTATATAGATTCACATCCAATGTCGGACTGGGGTACCTTGGGCCCACCAGGGAATTTAATTCCAGGGGCCCACCCTTCATATACCAGATATAACCAGCGCCAAACCTTCACTTTACTTTAGCGAGTTTGCACGGCATTGTGTATATGACCATCAATGCTAGTTCACTGCTAATAACTTATCAGTCACTCTGCAAACAGGAGAAGTCCCATGAAAGTAACAAATCTCAGGAAGGCAGGGGTGTTTGGGAAAATAATAATGAAAGTATAAGTACTCGACCCCGTGCCCTCGTAGCGCTTCCTTAACCCTCTTAGGGACTGAGACAATTTTTGTGCTTTTGTTTTTTTACTCCTCATGTTTAAAAGGCCATAGCGCTTGCAATTGTTTTTTATTAAATACATTTTCATGCCGCACATGTTTGTGTCCTAATCACATTCAGCGGGATATGTGCGTTTTTATTTTACATTTTTTGCTGGTTCCGCTTTCATCTTATGAAGAAGTCCTCTTTTATCTGCCTGGTCCGGGTCGATGTCCCTGCTTGATTTGTAAAACACCAAACACATATCCTACTACAATTTCACAAAAAAAAAAAAAAAAAACATAACAGAAAAATGTCACATGGATATTGCGTTTCACAATTCTCCACTGACTATAAGCTAACATCTGGTCACAGTGTTTTTGACCTGCAAAAATGCCATATTTCTGAAAAATGCCTAGCCTGAATCCGGCCATATAGTACATAAGAACATACCCCTCTCCCAAAGTTATTTACAGGATAAGGGATAACAAGACCCATAGAGAATTATTGGAGCACCGTCCCCACTGTTTATTTGAGGGGAACATGTTCCCCACAATTTCGTGACCACAGGTACCCCTACCAGGGGCGTAGCTAATGTCTCCTGGGCCCTGGTGCGAGAGGCCAACTTGGGCCCCCCCCCCCCCCTCCTTTCACGACCAAGTGATGCTATTGTTGTGTGTGTATATATATATATATATATATATATATATATATATATATATATATATATATATACACAGTGGTGCCTTGGATTATGAGCATAATTCGTTCCAGGACCGTGCTTGTAATCCAAATCCACTCTTAAACCAAAGCAAATTTTCCTATAAGAAATCATGTAAATGCAGACAATTGGTTCCACACCCCAAATATATTTATTATTCTGTACTGTACAGTAATGGAGAGGATGGGAAACACAAGGACTGACAGAGACTGCAGGGAGTATGAAGGAATGAGCAGGACAGATGTGGGCACATACATGCAGACCTCTCTGTCCGGGGAGAGAGGGGTTACAGCTATGGAGAGATTACCCCCCCCCCCCACAGTCCTGTCCCCTGATGTAAGCCCCAGCCTGAAGGGGATCTGCTATGATTTGGAAGGTGTTTAGAGTACAGTGCTGTAGACCCCGCTATGCAGGCCATGCCCCTTCTCCACTCGCGCTCCCACCCAATACAGGAAGTTCTTAAACCAAAGCAATGCTCTTAAACCAAGTCACAATTTTGAAAAACTGTGAGCTCTTAAACCAAAACGCTCTTAAACGAAGTTACTCTTAAACCAAGGTACCACTGTATGTGTATATATATATATATATATATATATATATATATATATATATATATATATATATATATACACACACACACACACACCAAGACAGATATTACCTATTACCGCCATACTGTTACCGACCAAATCCTGTATACTGAGACCAATATTACCAGTAATACCAGTATATAGGAAGGAAACATTACCGTCACACCACAACCACTACCATCACCACCATATTGTTACTGACCAAATCCAGTATACTAAATCACCTCATCCAGTCATATAGAGGTGGCCCCAGCTCTACACAGGCTCTATACACCATATACATTACTGTGCAGTTATATCAGGTGACTCACAGGAGATGTCTTTTCTGATCAGAGACATACATATTAAGCTCCACACTCTGACACCATCTCCATCTCTCTACACACTGCACATCTGTATTGTCCCCTTTACACCCTCATTTAGTGGGTAGCCCTGACTCTATGTGACCTCCTAATATTATATGCCCCCCTCTGTGTATTCCCTCTCCCCCTATGTTGCCCCCCCCCCAAATAGATGGCCCCCTCTACCCCCTCCCTTATAGATGGCCCCCTCTACCCCCTCCCTTATAGATGGCCCCTCTCTCCTCACCCTCCCTTATAGATGGTCCCCTCTCCTCCCACCCTCCCTTATAGATGGCCCCCTCCTTCCCCCCCACCCTCATAGATGGCCCCCTCCTTCCCCCCCACCCTCATAGATGGCCCCCTCCTTCCCCCCCACCCTCATAGATGGCCCCCTCCTTCCCCCCCACCCTCATAGATGGCCCCCTCCTTCCCCCCCACCCTCATAGATGGCCCCTCCTTCCCCCCCACCCTCATAGATGGCCCCCTCCTTCCCCCCCACCCTCATAGATGGCCCCCTCCTTCCCCCCCACCCTCATAGATGGCCCCCTCCTTCCCCCCCACCCTCATAGATGGCCCCCTCCTTCCCCCCACCCTCATAGATGGCCCCCTCCTTCCCCCCCACCCTCATAGATGGCCCCATCTTTCCCCCCCACCCTCATAGATGGCCCCCTCCTTTCCCCCCACCCTCATAGATGCCCCCCTCCTTTCCCCCCACCCGTACAGGCTGATAAAAAAACAAAACTTAACTCACCTGACATCGCGCTCCCACGTTGATCCTCACTCCTTCGATCTGTCCCCGGCTGCTGCGCGGCTGCCGGGGGTGTCGCGTCTTATCCCCGGCAGCGCGCGCATCCCAGAACTCCCTGCGCGCCGGAAACCGGAAGTCAGGGCCCAAGGCGCGCAGGGAGTTCTGGGATGCGCGCGCTGCCGGGGGTAAGACGCGACACCCCCGGCAGCCGCGCAGCAGCCGTGGGAAAGACGGAGCAAGACTCTTGTGACCGCAAGCAATACAATGCTTGCGGTCACAAGAGTGATTGATCGGGGGGCCCCGCGGGCCCCCCTTGTGGCGGGCCCGGTCGCGGCGGCGACCCCCGCGACCACGGTGGCTACGCCACTGACCCCTACCAATCAGCTTGATATCCCCTATCCTGTGGATTTTAGGGAGGGGGGGGCAGGTACCTAGGCCACACCTGGATGTATGTGTGTGGGGGTGCAATACTTTGCCTTGTCCCTGATAATGCCTACACACACAAGAGCCACCGGGTTGTGTATAGATGATGTATATTTATGGTGGTGTCCAAGTTGCTATGATATGCTATGATTGGTGTGACCCTGTCACTTGAAAAAAAAAAACTTTTGACAAACCTTGCAGATGTAGGTATAAACCTTGCGATGCATGTTTTTTCTTCAAGAGTTCTACTATCCACTGCTCCATCCTACTTGCCCTCATTGTGCAGGTGATAGATCTGTGTAGCAGGCAGATGTCCAACTTTATGACTCTGCAATATGTGATGGATCCCCAATTCCCAAGCATAATAAATTACACCAAAGAACGCAAAATAAAGTCACAACACAATGAAATCAGGTGTCAAAGGGGCCCCATTTTATTTAAAATTACATGACACTGAAAATGGCAGACCCCTGACTCACAAAGAGTCACCATCCAGCACTCAGGCGAGGAAAAAACCCCTGTGGGGGAAACCTCAAGGGAGCCATGGCTGGAGAGCTGCCCCTCCCCTGGGCTTAAAGGATAATACCATACTATAAATGTAATCTGGATGTGAGAGAAATCTGGCTGCAATGTCACCTTATTGATTGCTAGGCGGCTGTAGCTCTTCTCCCTCACAGATCCAGGTCCACTTCTCAAGAAGGTGGCGACTCGATGAAGGGGTAGTCTAAAGCAGACCACCCTTTTTCCCCTGCTAGAACCTCCAAATTCCATCAAGGGTAGGGGCAGTAAAGTATACAAGCTCAAGGTCCTCTGGTGCATCCAAGATGGCACTGATCAGGGTGCGGTGCATTGCTTTATGAAACCTTCTTTATGACATAAGCACTTGTCATCACGGTGCACAGTTACCATGGTAACTGCATGTAAACACATCTGAAGCATTAACCCATTAATTACTGTTGATGAGCTTTACTGCTTGGTTACTAAACACACTTGTAACCAAGCAAACAGCTTATGGTTAGGCCACACTAAAAACACTAAATAATATGGTTTCATATGGCCCATAGCAACCAATCACTGCTCAGCTTTCGTTTCTCAAATTACTTTGGTAAAATAAAAGCTGAACTGTGATTGGTTGCCATGCGCAACTTAGACAGTCTAACCTGCCCATAGCAACCAATCAGAGATCTGCTTTAATTTAATAAGAGCTTGTTAAGATATGAAAGGTGAGCTGTGATTGGTTGCTATAGGCAAATCTCTGGCAGGTTGATAAAGCTGCTCTATTGCTGAAAAGTTTATGATGATGATGACTGAAAACACATGACATCAAGCTTCCCCATAATGCTTTGCAGTCAGCCCTTCCTCCATACTTCCCAACTTTTTGGAGGGACACTTGTGGTTCACATAGAAATCTATACACTACAATTCCCGGCATTTCCGGTCACTCAGTTTAGAATCCACCAGTATATGGTTATATACAGCAGATTTGTTAACATGAAGGAGGCTGCTGACAATCTGATGTAATTCTATGTTTAAAGGGCGGTCAAAGAGTATAATTAATAAAGCTGTTGAGATGAATAGGGAGTAAAGACAAGCAGTATGGCTGGCATGTAAAACTACATTTCTCAGGCTTTCATAGGAAATCGGTGATCACCCGATTAGTTGATCACTGGAGAAACTGCACCGACTGTACAAAAGGGGTTGTTAAAAAGTAAAATAGTTCACAGTATGAGGCTATGTTTACACTAAGTAAAATAACGGGCGTTTCTTTCACCGGCTGGACTTTTGCGACCAAATCTACGGCCGTAGAATTACAATCGTAAGGGCTAGTCGTGAAACTACGGCCGTTGTTTAATTTTCAATTCTTAGCATGTTTATAAGCGGGATGAAACAGGTCATCTACTTTAAATACTGCGCCCAGCCCCAGCAACCACTCAGAAATTTTTTTACATCAAAATCAAGTTTAACTCGGCAGATATAAGTTTCACGTTTGCGGCCGCATTGAATTCCACGGCCGTTGTTGCAGCATTACTGGCCGGAAATAATTGACATGTTCATTTTTCATGGGGCCGTATAAACAACGTCCGTTATCTGATACGTAGTGTGAATTCAACAGCCGCAGTTACATTGCACTGCAGACATTATAGGGAACCTCAAAACAACGTCCGTAGTTTTGCGTCGCGGATAACGGCCGTTATTTTACGTAGTGTGAACATAGCCTTAAAGTGGTACTCCAGCAAAAGAAAAATGTTTCAATTATTTGTAATTTATTTCTATATAAAAAAAATCTGCAGTCTTTCAGTACTTAGCTGCTATATGTCCTGCAGGCAGTGGTGTATTCTTTCCAGTCTGACACAGTGATCTCTACTGCCACCTCTGTCCATGTCAGGAACTTTCCAGAGTAAGTTCCTGACATGGACAGAGGTGGCAGCATAGAGCACTGTAACAGACTGGAAAGAATATACTACTGCCTGCAGGACATACAGCAGCTGATAAGTACGGGACGGGTTTTAAATAGAAATAAATTACAAATCTATATAATTTTCTGGCACCAGTTGATTTGAAATAAATTGTTTAGGGGGAGCACCAGCCCAGCCAGTGTCAGACTGGGGTACCTTTGACCCACCTAGGAATTTAATTCTTGGGGCCCACTCTACTTACAGATATAAGCACCAAACCTTTTACATTACTATAGTAACTCTGCACAGAGCTGTGTATGTGACCAGCGATGCTCGCTCACTGCTAGTAACTTTTCAGTCACTCTATGCAAAAAGCATAAAGTGGCACTTAAGGAGGTACTCCGGGCTATGTGTATTTTCCCTGTATGGGAGGGGGTGGGTATTGAGGCTGCCGTACACTTACCTCCCCGGTTTCAGCGCTGGGTCCTAGATCGCGCCTCTCTGTTCTTCCGTCCTGCGGCCGCTTCTTGGTCCGAGCTGCGGTTTGAGACATGACATCTCAAGGCCGCTCAGCGATTCAGCGGTCGAGGAGCTGAATGGCTGAGCTGCCTTAAGACGTCACGTCTCAAGCCGCAGCTAAGACCAGAAAGCGGCAGCCGGACGGGAGAACGGGGCGCCACGATCCAGGACCTAGCGCTGGAACCGGCCATACAGGGAAAATACACATAGCCTGGAGTACCTCTTTAAGTTTCTTGAGACAAGTCCAATGACACTAACAAACCTCCTGCAGCTCCTCCAGCTGCAACATCACATACTCGGCTGATGGATCGCCCAATCAGCCAATCACTGACTGGGGATGGACATATACTGTATAATACACACATGCACCATACACACAGACTCACATAATATACATACTTCATGTCCACACACACAGATTTACCTCTGTAACGAAAGCACCAGGTACAGCTCACATGCTGTCAGATTTGCAGCTCCACTTTGCAGGCTGCAGCTCCTCTCCCTTCTCTCCTCCGGTGTCCCAACTGCCAGCAGCAGCATATAGAGCAGATGGGGGTAGCCTGAGAGGAGGAGGTGGTGGAGGGTCCTAAGGGAGAGGAGAAGGGCTGCGCTAAATCTGCATGCTACATGCTGCTCCCTGTCACCCTAGTCACTCCCTGCCATTATATAATATTATGAAACCCCAGGTTACTCCATAGAGGCAATGAGTGACTGGGTGAAAGGTATGTGCTAAATATGTCATTCTGGAGCTGCTAGAACGGGGAGGCCTCCTGCTCAGGCCCTCTCCCATGCCTGTACTTGCCTAAAGGGGTACTCTGGGCGGGGTTTATTATTAGGGTATGGCGGGGAATCGAGGGAAATAGAGGCCGCCGGTCACTAACTTCCCCGGTTCCATTGCCGGATCCTGGATCGCACTGCTCTATTCTCCGCTCTGCTCCCACCGCTGAATGGCTGAGCTGCCTTTAGATGTCATGTCTCAAGCCGCAGCTCAGTCCAGGAAGTGCCAGCCGGATGGGAGAATGGGGCGTCGCGATCCGGGACCCGGTGATGGAACCGGGGAAGTAAGTGACCGGCGGCCTCTGTTTCCACCCCTTCGCCGGCCATACCCTAAAAATAAACCCCGTCCGGCGTACCCCTTTAAGCCGCATGGCAGTATGTGATCTGATGAAAGCAGACACCTTCAGCTTATAATGTCTGTTAAAAGTAAGAGGACGTAAATTAATGTGTCAATAATCCCTAGTGCTTGGACGTATATAAGTTTGTAGGATTAGGGGTTTGTTCATACCGGACATCGATAATGGCTGATCTTGGAACGGCTCAGGTAAAACTTCCCCTGGAGACTTCCCCTGAAGGAAGGTCTATCTGTAGCACATTGGTCAGTGTCCCAGTGCAGGTTTGGTCCCTGCTATGTTCTTGCCCACCTGTAATAAGGTACCTACCATTAGGGTCTATGTTCCTCATTTGAAGTGGTGTAGGAGGGTCTGGGCTCCTTGCTGGAGATGGTGTCCTCTGTGGTGCAGCAGTTATCCAAAAAAATAATAATAATAATTAAAAATAGGCATTAACCCCTTAAGGACCGGGCCTAAAATGGCCTTAAGGACGGGAGCAAATTTTATGAATATGACCTGTGTCACTTTATTCATTAATAACTTCGGGATGCTTTTACCTATCCGGCTGATTCTGAGATTGTTTTCTCGTGACATATTGTACTTCACATTTCTTGTAAATTGGAGTCGATACTTATAACGAATCTTTATGAAAAAAACCAAAATAACGTGAAAAATTGTAAAAAAAATGCATTTTTCCAACTTTAAACCTTTTCTGCTTATACAGAAAATGGTTATGCCACATAAATTATATATTAAATAGCATTAGCAACATGTCTACTTTATGTTGGCAGCATTTATTAAACTATATTTCATTTTTTTTAGACAATAGTAAGCGTAAAACATTAGCAGCAAATTTCCAAATTTTCAGTAAAATTTCAAAATCAGATATTTTTAGGGACCTGTTCAGGTTGAAAGTGTATTTGAGGGGCCTGTATGTTAGAAAGCCCCAAAAAGCACCCCATTTCAGAAACTGCACCACCCAAACTCTGCAAAAGCAGATCCAGAAAGTTTTTTAACCCTTTAGGGGAGTCACAGAAATAAAAGCTAAGTGTGTAAGAAATTTGAAAATTTTAATTTTCTGTGCAGAGATTTTATTGTAATCCAATATTTTTCATAATTATAAACTTATTACCAGAGAAATGCACCCCAATATTTATTGCCCCGTTTCTGCAGTTTATAGAAATACCCCATATGTGACCCTATTGCGCTATTTGACGCAACCACAAGCCTCAGATATAAGGGAGCGCCTAGTGCATTTCAATGGCTCCGTTATATTTGGTCATTTCTGACTGTATCACTTCAGCTTGGCAGAGGCTCTGGGGTGCCAAAACCTAAAAAACAGCACTAAAAGGGACACCATTCAGAAAACTACACCCCTCAAGGAATGTAACTAGGGGTGCGGTGAGCATCTAGACCCCACAGGTGCTTCACAGATTTTCCCAACAATATGGCGTGAAAAAAGACAAAAGTATTTTTTACATTAAAACGTTGTTCTAGACTTCAATTTTTCATTTTTACAAAGGGATAAAAGGAAAAAAAACACAAAACATGTAGCGCAGTTTCTCCCGAGTATGGAAATACCCCACATGTGAACATAAAGTGCCAAGCGGGCGCAGGACGAGCCTCCAAAGGGAAGGAGCGCCAATTGGCTTTTGGAAGCTGGATTTCACTGGAATGGATTTCAAGGGCCACGTCGCATTTACAGAGCCCTCGTGCTGCCAAAACACTGGAAACCCCCCACAAGTGACCCCATTCTGGAAACTACACCCCTCAAGGAATCTAACAAGGGGTGCAGTGAGCATATGGACCCCACTGGTGACGGGCACAAATGTGGAACAATGTGACGTGAAAGTGAAAATTTTCATTTTTTCACTTTCACGGCACAAATGTGCCCGTCATCAAGGGGTCCATATCCTCATTGCACCCCTTGTTAGATTCCTTAAGGTGTGTAGTTTCCAGAATGGGGTCACTTGTGTTGGGTTTCCACTGTCCTGGCAGCACAAGGGCTCTGTAAATGCGACATGGCGTTCATCATCCATTCTAGCCAAATCCAACCTCTAAAATCCAAATGGCGCTCCTTCCCTTGAGAGGCTTGCCCTGCACCCACATGGCGCTTTATGTCCACATGTGGGGTATTTACGGACTCGGGGGAAATTGCTCTAAACATTTTGTGTGTTTTTTTCTCTTTTAACCCCTTGTGAAAATGATAAATTCAAGGCTAGACCAACATTATAGTGTAAAAAATGTAATATTTCATTTTCACGCCACATTGTTCCATATTTGTGCCCGTCACCAGTGGGGTTGATATGCTCACTATACCCCTTGTTACATTCCTTGAGGGGTGTAGTTTCCATAATGGGGTCACTTGTGGGGGGTTTCAACTGTCTTGGCAACACAGAGGCCTTTTGAATGCAACATGGCCCCTCGAAATCCATTCCATCCAAATCCAGCCTTCAAAAACCAAATGGCGCTCCTTCCCTTTTGGAGGCTTACCCTGCACCCGCATGGCGCTTTATGTCCACATGTGGGGTATTTCCGTACTCAGGAGAAATTGCTCTACAAATTTTGTGTTTTTGTTATTTTTTAGCCCCTTGTGAAAATGAAAAAATCAAGACAAGATTAATGATTTAGAGTAAAAATTTTAAACAAATTACACCAAATGTTGGTCTAGCCTTGATTTTTTTCCATTTCCACAAGGGGTTAAAAAAGAAAATAAACGCAAAGCGTGTAGGGTAATTTCCTCTGAGTACGAAAATACCCCACATGTGGACATAATGTGCCATATGGGCACAGGGCAAGCCACCAAATGGACAGAGCGCCATTTAGAGGCTGGAATGGAGGATGGAGGTCATGTCGCAATTACAAAGCTCCTGTGCTGCCAGGACAGTAGAAACCCCCCACAAGTCACCCCATTCTGGAAACTACACCCCATAAGGAATCTAACAAGGGGTGCAGTGAGCATATGGACCCCACTGGTAACAGGCACATATGTAGAACATGTGCCGTGAAAATAAAAAATACAATTTTTTTCATTTTCACGTCCCAAATGTGGCCGTCACCAGGGGGCCATATCCCCGCTGCCCCCCTTGTTAGATTCCTTATGGGGTGTAGTTTCCAGAATGGGGTCACTTGTCGGGGGTTTCTACTGTCCTGGCCGCACAGAGGCTTTGTAATTGCATCATGGCATCCTCTAATGGGAATGGCGGCCATACCTATTTAGCTGGGGAAAAAGGGACAATTCTAATTTATTTGGGGGTATTAGGCCAATTATTAGTTTATAAGGTTGAAAATGACAGGTGTCCATCAAATTCAACCTGTGTTGATCCAGAGGAAGGCAAAAAACCCTCGTAAGGCAGACGACAGTAGCCTCATCACAGGGGAAAAATTCCTTCCCGACTCCATAATGGCGATCAGAATAATCCCTGGATCAACGTGACCCCTGAAATAGGAATAAGGGACAGAATTTAGATAATGTAGAACCCCAGTGACGTGTGGTACGCCTTGAAGCGATCCAGTATGCAGAGGCCGGGGTGATCAGGACAGGTGGCACACTGGAAAATGTTGTCCTTCCTGATCCCCCTGTTACACCACACTCTGCACTTCTTCTGGGGTCTCCTGTTTTCCAGTGTGGGGGACGTCACCTGGAAAATGTTTTCCTGGTGCGATACGGGGTCCTTCATATCCAGAAGCGCTGGGTCCGCTCCATGGCTGCTAAATATTAGGGCTCTATTACGGCTTCTGATATTTACGGATCGTGCCGCAAGCTACAGTAGCTCGGGCAGCGAGGGACTGGAAGAGGGGGTGCTGGTATAAAAGTTATCCCCGTACAGGTGGTGACCTTTATCCAGCAGTGGGAAGATCAGTTCCCGAACGATCTCCCCACTAACTCCGAGGATGGGGGGGGCATCTGGGGGCTGGATTTGGATGTCCCTTCCTTCATACACTCTAAGTGCACGTGCACACTGCAGAATGGCGAAGGATAACCCTTTGTGCATTCCGCAGCTGGCACCCACCGGCAGATTGATGCGGGCGCGCGTCTCCGTCCGTGTCAGACTCCATTCTATGCACGGGCGGATTCCGCTCTCCGTCAAATGTGTTCATTCTTTGGACGGACGATGGAATCCGCCCAAGCATAACATGGAGTCTATGACACGGGTGGGTCTGCCGGTGGGTGCCAGCTGCGGAATGCACAAAGGGTTATCCTTCTCCATTCCGCAGTGTGCACCTACCCCTAATCTGTAAGTGTACCTTGAGGTACTCTCACAGAGTTTGTAGAATTTCACGCCATACCGTGATCTCTTATTGGGACGGTACTGGCGGAAAAGACGTGTCTGGGGGACAGCGTACACTACGCTACCCCCAGATACGTCATTGGATGATGAGGATGAGGATGAATGGAGGAACGAAGGACCCCCCATTCATCCTCACTGGCTGTTTCGGTGTCGGAGGCAATAATAGCGTTTGCGTCCGACACCGAAAACACCCTGGGGGCCATCTTTATACGGGGATTGGTATATGGGGTATGTAGTGGTGTAGTGTAAAACTTTATTCCGTGTAGTGTAATGGTGTTTTTTACATGTTTTTTTTACATTAAGTATAAAAAAAAAAACTACGCCAAGAAAGGAGTTGCTGATAAATGCAGCACTTATGTGCGGCACTTATAAGCAGACCGTGGCTGTAGGATATAGGAAAAAAACACTCTACGCCAAAAAGGAGGAGTTGCTGATCAGCGGCGCACTTACGTGCGATGCTGATCAGCACTCAGCGGCGATAGGGTGCGGAAAATAGAAAAAAAAAAATTGGGAAAAAAAAAAATTAAATCTTTCTTCAACCCTATAGCTACTGATATGTGTATTATATACACTTATCAGCCGCTAGGGGGCAGTAGAACGCCAATTCCGGAAAAAGCCGAAGTTTGACGACGCTGGAGCCGATGATTACCGATGGGGACCGCCGGAAAAAGACGAAGACGCCAACGAAGACGAGGACGCGTTCGGAACCCGGAAGACGCGTTCGGAACCCGGAAGACGCGATCGGGACGCTGGATCCGGTGAGTATGGGTCAATACCTGCTCTGGACACCTCAGCTACCTAGCTGAGGTGTCCACAGCAGGTATTTAACCCTTTCAGGGGGTACTTATATCGCCGTGATCGGCCGGCTGCTCCTGGCCGGCCGGTCCCGGCGATCGGGACGTGGCACCGTGGCCACCGTTACTTTTAACAGTAATGGCGGTCGGTGTCGTCCTCGGACAGCACCGACCGCCATTGCTTTCCGGGCCATCGGGTCACCGATGACCCGGAAAGCTGCAGATCGCCGCCATATGCTGATCTGAATTGATCAGCCAATAGCGGCGATCGTCAGCACGGGAGGGGTTAATCACCCCCCGTGCCGACAAGCAGGGATGGCCTGCTATACATTATAGCAGGCCATCTTCACCGATCGCTGCGTGTGTACACGCAGCGATCGGGGAAACCGCGGGCGTAAATGTACGCCCGTTTGCGTTAATGCACGGGTTTTGAGGGCGTACACTTACGCCCGCGGTCGTTAAGGGGTTAAATTTATCTGTAATCAACTTTAGCACTGCTGATGGTGAATCATTTGGTTTGAAATCCTATTACTATTCAATTTCTTATATGGGTTATATAATATAATCTAGGGTTTATTTCATTTATATTTGCATCTGACATCAAGTTCCAGTGTCATAACGGTTAGTAGTACAATAGCTTTTTGGAGGGGGCTTTTCATACTATGAAGCACTTTTCATGTGGGGAGGGAATGGGGAAAAACATTTTTTGGCGCACCACTCCTTTAAGACCATTTTACCACTGGTCATTAGGGGTTAAATATCCATAACTTTACACTTACTAGAAGGTTTGGGCAGAGGATACGCCTGTCTTAGACGCTGCCTTTGTTGTTGGCGTCGCTATACAAAATAAATCAGTACCCACATGTCATAAGCTATTTTTTTTACACACCCCAGTATGAGGTCCCCAGCATATTACACACCCCAGTAAGAGGTCCCCAGCATATTACACACCCCAGTATGAGGTCCCCAGCATATTACACACCCCAGTATGAGGTCCCCACCCGCCTTTATGCAGCTAGTCACCTGCTAAAAGGCCTGCAACTTGAGCTTGCAGAAATGCAGGCAATGCTGGCAAGGCAACGCCAAAGGCAGAGTTAAGTTTTTTTCTTTTATTATTATTACCATTATATTGTTAAAGGGGTAGTGCGGCGGTAAAAAATTATTCACAGAATAACACACATTACAAATTTATACAACTTAGTAATGTATGTTATGTCTGTGAATGGCCCCCTTCCCCGTGTCCCACCACCCCCACCCGTGTACCCGTAAGTGTAGTGCTTTATACATACCTGATCCGTGCCGACACGCGTCCGCCATCTTGTGCCAAACGTCATCTTCGGCCGGCCGCGTGTCGGCGCGGATCAGGTATGTATAATGCACTACACTTCCGGGTACACGGGTGGGGGTGGTGGGACACGGGGAAGGGGGCGTATCTGCCCCCGATTTCTTCTCAGATTGAACTTTCTCAGCGAGCCAACTATTATTTTTCAATTATTTGTTTTTTATGCAGATTAGGATTCTGCACTGATCCCTTGGTGAGAGTGCAATCCATACTATCTATAATTTGTGCAAGATACTTGGCCTCAGCAAAACCGAATGGGGAGGATCTATGGGCCATTTCTCCTTGCAGCTGTGCCAATACGCGGGGACCTGGCATTCGTCGTACGTATTGTGTTACGCGCTCGCAACATATACGCTAATATTACGCACCATCTAATACGTACACAAGTACCGCTAGACCAAAACGCACACTTCTACTTTACGTTCATGTACCAAGGCATGCTTCCCCTGCTCTCCCATATGCATTCCAGAGCTGTTGGCATCATTTCATGAGGTTTCATTGTGCACTTGGTGACCTCCTAGTGGTCGAATATTGATTTCCAGGTCCCAAGTATTTTTCTCCCATAGACTATAATGGGATTCGATATTCGTGCTAATATCGGGAGCTATTCGATTCGAACTATCAAATATTTCACTATTCGCCCATCTCTTTCATTCTTAAAGCCAAATTTCATGTTTTATGATTCCAGTTTACTCTTCTGGATGATAATTACAGTTTCTCCTACTACATATAGGTGTCAAAATTAACCAGAACATCTCCCATTGACTTTAATGGGGTTTGAGTTTGAGTTCGAGTCGAACTTCGAACTGAACTTCACTACTGGTCGAGGTTCGGCTCGAACTCGAACGTTTTCCTGTTTGATCATCACTAGTCCTCAGCTGCTGATTGCAGTTGGAAGCGGCATGATTCAGACCGGGGTCACGACATGACTCCTCTCTGAATTTCCCCCTCAATCGATACCATGGGTCGTCAAGGGTTTAAACTTTGTTGGGGGCGAGGCTTTGACATATTTTTAAAAACATATGAGGAGAAAAGAAGCATTGTGCACTCACCCATAGCAGCGCCAAGTCTTTAATTCACAAAGACCCATGGTGCAGAGAAAATATTGCATACGTGTCCGTACTGGCGACAACCATTTATAACATCTTCCCTTCTTCCAGTCACTGGACGAGATCATTCAGGTGAACATGTTATATACAATAAAGCAAATGTAAATGAAAAACAAATTAAAGAAAGGAAACAAAGTCATCTGTCTCATTAAGCCTTTAGCCTAGATACCCAAAGCATTTAGCTTAGATACCCACAAGTCCACCCAAAATGCATGAGTTAATCACTTGTAGTGAGTCCAGTCAAATTCACGTAGCCCAAGAACAATCTGGAAGCAAAGTAAAATTTTGGTCATTGGTTTGACTACAATTTGCTGTGAGAGACAGCTAAAATACCAGCCACTTGGATGATATACAATTATGTAGGGACATACCTGTAAAAGCAGTATATATTACTGTGCTGATGTATTGGTACCATTGCTTGCAGACAGTTTGTTAAGTGTAAGAATTAGAGCTGAGTGAAGCAGCTGAGATTTCATTTCATGAGGTTCGCTAATTTTGGGTCGGATTTGTAAAAAAATCACTAATCACTAAGTACCCTTTCACCTTCCCTTGTGTAGCAACCTTTGTCTCCCCAGTTAATTTAGGTGGCATCAATTCAAGTGTCAACTTTATTTCAATTACTTCAATTTTATTTTATTTATTTCAATTTTAAATAAATTTGAAGTTTAACTTTAATTTTTAAATTCAACTTTTATTACATTCTATTCCAAATTACATTTTAATTTTTTATTTTTAAATTCAGTGTCTATTCAATATTAATTTTTTCATTGTATTTCAATTCAATTTGAAGGTTTTTTTAATTACATTAACCCCTTAAGGTCAAAGCCTATTTTCGTTTTTGCGCTTTTGCTTATTCCATTTTAAGTTTAAAAGTCCATAGCGCTTGCATTTTTTTCACCTAGAGACGTATATGAGCGCTTATTTTTTGCGAAACCAATTGCACTTTGCAATGACAGGCATTATTTTTCCATAACATATGCTGCGAAACTGGAAAAAAAATCATTTGCGCTGTCAAATTGAAAAAAAATGAATTTGTTTTGATTTCGGGGAGTTTTGCATTTACGCCGTCCGTCCTATGGTGAAACTGACTTGTTATGCATGTTCCTCAAGTCGTTACGATTACTATGATATATAACATGTATAACTTATATTGTATCGGATGGCCTGTAAAAAATTCAAACCATTGTTAACAAATATACGTTCCTTAAAATCGCTCCATTCCCAGGCTTATAGCGCTTTTATCCTTTGGTCTATGGGCTGTGTGAGGTGTCAGATTTTGCGCCATGATGAGTTCTTTCTATCGGTACCTTGATTGCGCATATACGACTTTTTGATCGTTTTTTATTACATTTTTTCTGGATTTGATGCGACCAAAAATGCGCAATTTTGCACTTTGGAATTTTTTGGCGCTGACGCCGTTTACCGTGCGAGATCAGGAATGTGATTAATTAATAGTTTGGGCGATTACGCGCGCGGCGATACTAAATATGTTTATTTATTTATTTATTTATATTTATAAAATGGGAAAAGGGGGTGATTTGGACTTTTATTAGGGGAGGGGATTTTTTATTAATAAAAACACTTTTTTACTTTTTTTTTTACTGTAACTAGAAGTCCCCCTGGGGGAATTGTATATAGACAGCACTGATCTCTCATAGAGATCAATGCTGTGTATATACACAGCAAAGATCGATTAGATTGGTCATAGATTACTATGGCCTGCTGCAGGCCATAGCAATCTACTGCCGAGCCGGGATCAGCGTCATTCCGACGCTGAGGCCCGGCACGGGCAGAAGAACGGATCTCCCCCCCGCGATCGCATCGCGGGGGGGAGATCCGTCCCACTAGACACCAGGGACGTGCGGCGCAGTGCCTCTAAGTGCAGCTGTCAGGTTTGACAGCTGCACTTAGAGGCTTAATTAGCCGGCGCGGCAACGGGACCCACGCCGGCTAATAGAGGCACTGCCCGGCTGCACGTGTCAGCCGGGATCAGCGCCGTTCAGAGCGCGGTCCCGGCGGGACCCCGCTCTGAACACCCCGAGCGGCACCATGACATATCAGATACGTCATGGGTCGCTAAGGGGTTAAATTTCAATTTAATTTGAAATTTAATGTGAACATTAAGTTTATTATTATGAAGCCCTCATTCCCCTCCTGGTGCTGCGGCAGCAACGCCGAAAAGAGGTCACTCCACTCACAACTCCTGGGTTAAATTGGGGCCAAAATTCCGGCAGCTCATCGCGTGCCTACAGCATCTTGTGCCCAGCCAGCACCCAGCGACTTGGTATAATGCACACCCAGTGACTTGGTATAATGCCCAGACAGCACTCAGTGACTTGGTATAATGCCAAGCCAGCACCCAGTGACTTGCTATAATGCACAGAACCAGCACCCAGTGACTTGTTATGAGCAGCCAAAACCTAGTTACTTGTTATAATGCCCAGCCAGCACCCACTCACTTGGCATTATACCAAGTCACTGGGTGTTGTCTGGGCAATTTACCAAGGCACTGGGTACTGGCTTGGCATTATACCATGTAAATGTGTGTGAATTATACCAAGCCAGCACCCAGTGCCTTGGTATTATGCACACACAGTGACTTGGTATAATGCCCAGCCAGCACCAAGTGACTTGGTATAATGCCCAGCCAGCACTCAGTGACTTGGTATAGTTAACAAAACCAGAACCCAGTTATTTGGCATACTAGACACTGGCTTCCCAGCTGCCACAGAAAACCACCCGTAAACTATTTACAATCCACTCTTCTCTCCTCTCTGTCCCTGTGTCTCTCTATTTCCCTGCTCTGCAATAACTGCCTGCTGCAACTTGCTCTACAATACACACACAGCGAGGGGGGGGAGGTGTTGGCATCACAGTGGGGCTTGCAGGTGATTGGATGAGGCACAATGGACTATAAATAATCCCTTGTTCCCGCCATGTGACAATACTGTAAGATAACATGTGTATCCACCATCCTGGCCATCATGTTCGCTGTGAATTCGCTTTGCCAGATTCGCTTGCTCTTCTCTAGTAAGAAAGACACCAATATTAGTGGGTAATTACTTGGTGTCTTTACAAAGCAGTAGCAATTATATTGACACCTTTCACAATATACTTAAAGAGCGACACATTTGTGTCTCTTATTCTCCTTCCTGATATGGAACATGTGCACATAGTTGTTTTCTGGAAAGAAGCCCTGTTTTGAAGGTCTTTCCATTAACTTTCCACTGCCGCCACATTACAAAGCAAACACAGAAGAGATCCACTATGTAATCCGCTTACAATTAGATATGGCTTATTTAACTGTCTTACTGAGTAATTTTGCTGACAATTTCTCATTTTCTTAAGGTCCACTTAAGACAGCTGCAAGTACATAGTTAACTCATTTCCAACCATCCTCAAAGCCCAACTGCACAGTAAGGTTAATCAACACCTACTGACATTCAAAGTTATATATAAGCCCCATTCATTGGCATTTAAGCAATTAAACTTCAAAAACGTTCTTCAATCCCACGCCAATTAAGGAAAAGGTCATTTATATCATATGTGGGACATAATTGTGGTGGGCCTGTGAATTTATATAGACTCAACATTGTCAATAAACAAGGCTTGGCATGACCTACGTGCCCACTGCGGTCCCTCATATTTGATGGTATAGTTCATACTTAACCAACAAAACACAGTAATCACTGAACTCAAGGACAACAATGAAAAAAACTCCAATGAAGTACTCAATCAAGAGTCTCCACTGATGCCCCCAAAAATTTAAATATGCAAAACAAGAGTCCGTGGAGTCTCGGTTGCGAGTCTCAAAACACGGGATAGCAAGATATCTCTAGCCTGTTGCCACGGGGTGCCTCCATGATGGGGAGAGCACCACACCACCCTGATAAATAGCCCTTTAAGTCCCACTCGGTTGCAAGTATTGGGACATAAATAGGGAAATTCCAGGGTGGCCCCTTTTTGTCAATGTCTAACTCAAGGTACAATTATTGCGATCATGACAAGGGCTTGCCAAGGCAGACTTCCATCCACAGACAGCCGTTTCGGGGTATTTGCCCCTTGTCAGTGTGGAGTAGGATTCTGGCTAGTTGGGGCAATGACAAATCAACCAACAAAACACAGTAATCACTGAACTCAAGGACAACAGTGAAAAAAACTCCAATGAAGTACTCAATCAAGAGTCTCCACTGATGCCCCCAAAAATTTAAATATGCAAAACAAGAGTCCGTGGAGTCTCGGTTGCGAATCTCAAAACACGGGATAGCCATCCCCATCATGGAGGCACCCCGTGGCAACAGGCTAGAGATATCTGGCTATCCCGTATTTTGAGACTCGCAACCGAGACTCCACGAACTCTTGTTTTGCATATTTAAATTTTTGGGGGCATCAGTGGAGACTCCTGATTGAGTACTTCATTGGAGTTTTTTTCACTGTTCTCCTTGAGTTCAGTGATTACTGTGTTTTGTTGGTTGATTTGTCATTGCCCCAACTAGCCAGAATCCTACTCCACACTGACGAGGGGCAAATACCCCGAAATGGCTGTCTGTGGATGGAAGCCTGCCTTGGCAAGCCCTTGTCATGATCGCAATACTCGTACCTTGAGTTAGACATTGACCAAAAGGGGCCACCCTGGTATTTCCCTATTTATGTTCCAATACTTGCAACCGAGTGGGACTATAGGGGCTATTTATCAGGGTGGTGTGGTGCTCTCCCCATCATTGAGGCACCCCGTGGCAACAGGCTAGAGATATCTGGCTATCCCGTGTTTTGAGACTCGCAACCGAGACTCCACGGACTCTTGTTTTGTATAGTTCATACTTATATGTAAATATGTTATGTGTTAGTATGAGCTCTTAACTACTCAATGAGAACTCTTGTTACAGCTGGGTGAAGTATGTAGGAGCATGCTTTATGGTGCGTTTACACATATGGCAGATCTTTGAAGCCAAAGCCAGGAACAGACTATAAACAGAGAACAGGTCATAAAGGAAAGACAGAGATTTCTCTTCTTTTCAAATCCATTTCTGGCTTTGGCTTTGAAAATCTGTCAGATAAATCTCTCTGTGTAAGCGTACCATTAGTTTCTGGCTAATTACAGGATTCAGGTTCCATATAGCTTCAGCTATATGTAAGTAAGGTGCCCTGGTTCCAACACAACTGTCTACTGAACTGTGTTCTACTAGCAGCACTTAAACTTAAGGGGTTAACTTGATGTAACATAGACACTACTACTATTTTACCTCTTCTGGGAGAAGGCTCTACACTTCGGTCATCAAGTAGGTGGTGAAGAATGAGGGGAGAAGCCCACCTTCTCTGAAAGCCCAGACACTCAGATCCCAGACACCCCAACTGCAGAATCTGGAATTTTTCTTTTAACAATTATTGATGAGCGAGCACTAAAATGCTCGGGTGCTCGGTACTCGAAACAAATATTTCCCGATGCTCGGGTGCTCGTTTCCAGTAACGAACCCCAATGAAGTCAATGGGAAACTCGATCATTTTTGCAGGGGACCCAAGCTTGGCCCAGGAAAGGTTGCATGAAAACCTGTTAACCTCAGAAAATGATGGAATCACCACGGAAATGGACAAGAAAACAGCAGGGGCAGCATGCATGAATGCCACTAAGGCTGCCTAATCGCTATATTATGCCAAATTCTGGGCAACAGCCTGGTGGTCAACTTCAAGACAATAGTGCTTACCCAGACCAAGATGGGCAAGGCACATGCGACCAAGGTCAAAGGCCTGAAGGTCAATTTGAAGGTCAAAGGCCTTGGAGAGTGTTCCCCAGCCAGTGCCTGACAAGCTGACTGCTCCCCTCCTCCCCCCTTAATAACTGATTTGTCTTTTTAAGTAAATAGACTGACCAGGGCTGTGGCATGACACCCCCCTGACTACTTTAGCAGTTGGGGTAATTTTCCCAGTATCATGTCACTCACCACTTCTCCCCACTGCTTCTGTTCTGGCGACCGAATTTAAAATAATTTTTATTTATTTTTTAACCTCTTACACAGGACAATGAGCAGTGAGGTTCTATGCAGCTGTACTACAAATCACAGCAGCACCAGGGTCCTCTGATCTGGCCATCCAATTGCTGCTATCGACATGTATGGGTCCCACGTCAATGCACGATGTACCAAAGAGTCTCCTGCATGTTGATTGGATGAGAAATTGCACCCAAACTTTCAGGAAGAGGATGATGCCATTTTCTCAAGTATCGCGAGATGCTCGTCCGAGCATCGAGTACCTTTGAGTACCTTAATATTCGAACAAGTACCACGCTCGGACGAGCATGCTCGCTCATCACTATTAACAATCCTTTGTATATCCTAAGTATAAAAGATTGATCTTGGTGGACTTATGTCTTTTCTCAACCCACTTACTATGTAATTCTGAGAACACAGAAATTTTACACAAACTACAAAAGAATATGCAAAAGATTTCTCTGTCGGGCCCCAATGCCACTGAGAACACAGGAATGTGCTGTGAAGTATAATAAAACCTCACTATATAAATATACAAATATAAATTTGACTGAATATTTTTCTTAAAAGTCAATTTACATAAAAAATATATTTTCTTTGGATTGGTTAAACATCCAGAGACTTTCTTACTTTCTCATCAGGTGCTAAGAACAGTGCACACAGAAACAGATGGACATTTTATTGTATCTGTCCTAGTAAAATGTGGAAAATAAATATTCACATACCTACTGTACTACAGCACATTATTATCAGTTCTAAACACGGTTACTTATGCAAAAATGTGCTTTATACAGCTTGAGCCTGGACATATATGACATACCAGATCAGTGAGAATAGGCAGCCAAAAACTAGTCAAAAAATGAAATGTGAGGTGTCCTCAGAGACATGGTTCTACTCTAGCATTTTCACACTAGCAATGGCCTCTCCTGGGCTAAATAAACCTACAACTGGCCAGATAGGCTAAATCTCTATTTACACCACCTACGAGACATGGGTGGAGTGCAAGCCACACCTCTATGGCTCTGTTCACACTGCAGGTTGCACTTTGCATGTAGCTTAAGTACAGAAAAAAAAAAACTGAAAGTGCGACAGCAACCTACAGGTGAAAGTGCTTATCGTATATACTCCCCCTGGTGTACACGTACACACTATTAAAACCTGCTCTATAGACATTTTAAAAAATGAGGATCTTAGCAAACTATTTTATCAAACAGAGTGAACCATGTCACCACGTTAAGCTAGAGACAGCTTATGTGACCTTCAATGTGCTGCAGACCCCAGGCCACATCTCTTTCACATCTAATGAAAGCATGTTTATTATAAAATCAATTAATTACATCTTTATATCAAGACCTCTTTGACACTATTGGTGGTTTGGTAATGCTTTTTTAGGGGACAGGTGAGCTGTAAAGAAGCTTAAAATATTATTTTATGATGCCTTTAAATCGAATGTACCATCAGGTACATTCGCTTTAATATTACACATGTATAGAATGGTGCAAGTGCAGGGAAGCCAGGCCGCGGTCCCTTTTTTGAACCGTGACCTGGTTTCTGTGAACGGCGCCGTTCTATTCAAGGGTACGGGGGCTGGGGGGTGAGGCACTTGAGACCGGCTGGCCCGCCCCCAATGGGAAGAAACTGGGCCACGGTTAAAAAAACGGACCATGGCACCAGCCTCCCTGTACTGCCGCCATTCTATACATGGGTAATATTAAAGTGAATGTAACTGATGGTACATTTGCTTTAAATGATGTAGTAGAAAATGGCGGCAAATACTTTGACAATTATTGCCTTGACTACTACCGTAAGTTGTGTTCATAGCCTTTATCAATCTTTATTAGAACCTCTTCCTGGAACCTCTCTTTAAAACAGTTCTAGGCAGTGTCGGACTGGCCCACCAGAGGACCGGAAGATGCTCCAGTGGGCCCCCAGCTTTAGAACTTGCACTAACACTGACTGACATGTCTTTTCCCACTGGTTCTTCATTGGTGGGCCCCAGATACTCCAATCCAACACCGGTTTTGGGGCCTAATTCTAGGGAAGGTATGAGGGGCTCTGGGACTCTTGGACCTCCACTCCCTTTTTAGGCCAGTTATTCCAATCCCAGTCATCACTTTGCCATTTTCCCAGCTTTGCTTGTGCCTATAACTTTATAGGGCTTGGCAGTTTTTAGTTTTTATTCCTAGTAATAACCATTTAAATGGAATATTATATATATATATATATATATATATATATATATATATATATATACTGCTCACACTGGGCACTTTTAGATGTAAAATTTATCTTCTGAAATACCTCTTTAATCTGTCCTTGGTTACATACAACAATAAATGGTCAGCAATAGTGGGAGAAGTGGAGATAACTTCCTACAGTTGTTTGATTTATATACCGCATTAACAGAACATCTAGGAGTTATGACCATGAACAGTCTGCAAAGACAGGAAAACTATCATTTTTACAAGGGAGTTAACTAAAACAGGTGCTAAAGCAGAGCAAATACCAGGATAAACAAGGGCCTTCCACTGTGAATATAAAGCAGAAATAATTCCACTTGTCTCTCTCTAATAACAATAGCTGCACAGAAGTCTGGATCTCGCCTATGAAGTCTGTCAGCAGCATACAAAATATGTATATATATATTTTTATTTTCTTTGTGTTGAGAATTTGTAAAACTTTTTCTTCCTGGCTTTTTTTCCTGCCGCCGGTCATTTGTCTGTCAGTCTGAGTTCTTAGTCTGATACCCACCCACAGATGTTGGAAAAGATCTGAGTAAAAAAAAAAAAAAGTAATAAAAGAAGAAACATAGTTCTCACACCTGTGAAAAGCAGCAGAGGAAATTCTGGGCGGCACGAACATGGCCGTGGAGCTAAGTGTATAAATATGCTGCTGGCCAAGGTCATGGAGCAGTGAGCTGGGAAGTATCAAGCAGGGGATCCCTCCCTGTAACCACAAGATATTTTAGAAACGTGTGAGCCTTTTCTTGTGTGTTGTTCAAAGCTTTTCTAACTCATGCCTGGCCCATTGGAAATACCAATGGATTTATTTCACAGTTGCCATCTCAGCCTGAGGCTCCGGCAGTCTGGTAATTCTTCCCCTAAAACAGAGGAATGAAGGAATGCTACATATATGTGTACATATGTCATACATATCAAATTATAATTTCATAATATATCTTTGGGGCTGAAATGTGAAAACAAAAAACAAAAACAAAGGGTCACTGTCTTGGGGTACATAATTATTTATTAATATTATGACCCTTTCTTGAGAGTTCATGGCTATTACAATGCATAACAATATCCTGCTGGCCTTAGAAGCGGCTGATAGACACTGCATGCTGTTCTGTGGTCGGTAATCTACAAGAACACCCAAATCCTTCTTTACTGGTGACTCCTAGTTCTTCTCCCCCTAGGGCATATGAGGCATGCAGGTTATTCGTGCAAGATCAAGGATCAAGGGTGCCAAACTTGCTGCACTCTAATTGTTGAAAAACTACTGTACAAAATCCTGTCATGCCTTGACAGCCAAAGTCAAAGCTTTGGCTGTCCAGGCATTATGTGAATTGTAGTTGTGCAACAGCTGGAAGTTCACAGTTTTACACCTGTGCACTAGATACATAACTTCACATTTATCCACTTTGAACCTCATTTTCCAAGTGGATACCCATACAGTAAGTCAGCCTGCAACATCTGCACATCTTCCATACACTGTACTGTACTACAGAGCTTGTTGTCATCTGCAAAGAGAGAAACTCATACTTTTTATCATTAACAATGAGTTAAACAGACAGAGATGAATACTGAACATTAGAGTCCTTAAACCCATTTGCAAGGTCCATATACACTATATCTACAGCCACTCCCCAGTCCAGGATTTTACCCTTTTTATTTTGTTGGTTTGACAATTTTTGTATAACCATGCTGGCTATCATTTAAAATACTATTACCCCCCTTTTGATTTATGTAGTCCCTTATGAGCCCTTACATTGTTTTCCCACAATGGACATTGGAGAGGATTCCCACAGAATCGGCACACTGTGGTGTAGTAAACTAAACTATACTGGCATTGAGGTTGCAGTGCTATCACACCGGTAAGACACCGTCCGTTCCGTGACCCAGCTGGGTCACGGAACAGCCGGTGTCTGAGAAGATCATCCCAGCTGGTACTGCAGTACTGGCCGGATGATCTTCACTGCAGTTTAATTTGGATGCGGGTGGAGCCGCACACTCCATTGTGTGCACTGACAGGTTTTCTGCAGCCGCTATTCATTGAATAGCGGCCACAGAAAACTGACATGTCAGTTTTTGCGGTGCCGCTAGGAGTTCCGGCCGGAGTGTATACTATGTGAATACACTCCAGCCGGGATTCCATTGGCCAGCAGCACAATGTGGGTAAAGAGTTAATTGGCAACACTGAGTAATCATTTAAAAAATGAAGAATAGGTAAGAGGCACTCATCATATTGAAGTCTTCCTTATTGTACAAGCATGCACGTGCGAAGAAGCAGCCGCACGTTTCACTAGTTGTTTGGCATCGTCGCTGCCGGCAATGCACTCCCTTGAAAATACGTCAGTTTGAACAGTAAAGAAGACTTCATTATGGTGAGTGCCTCTTACTTCTTCATGTTTGGATATACTGTATATAAAAGTACTTTTCAGTTGGACATGGATAAATCCCTATCAGAAGATTTTATCTTATAGTATACAGTATATTTGTACAAACTATTTTAAAGGGTGTCTAGAAAAGTCTAAAATATTGCAGGAACTAGTGTCTGAAGCTGAATAAGAAACAACATTAAATATATCTTCCCCATGACCCTGGGCCTTAATGCAGACAGTGGCCCTGTGGGTGGTACGACTGATTTTGTTTGTATTGAGTTGGATGCATATATAACAGTCTGGCATTCCTTCCTTGCACTGAAGTCTTATTACTCTCGCAGTAATATTCCTTGCACTGATCACATGTTGTTTTCATTAAGTACACATGTGAACCTGTTCTCAGAGCAAGATATCTGCAACTAGACACTTGTAAATGTTTATAAAGGTTTGTCCTAGGTTTTTTACTCTACTATTCCAACATCATCAGGTCTTCTGCTAACAATCTAAATTTCCATATTCTCCTGAAGGCAGCAGGAGTGTGTAGCAACCAAGCTTTAACAGGAATTCCTCAATCCCTAAATTAGCCAGGAGGACTTGATTAAGAAGGGCGGCTCTATAAAAACATAAGGAATGGCCATTTGTGGGAAAGGAATCAGCAAAAAAAGACGACAGACACAAATTAGGAGCCCTTATTTAAATTTCACTGAACCCTGAAGAGGACAGATTTAAATTTAGGCCCATTATAAAAATGTCAGGGATTACGCTAGATGAAATTAGAAATAAAATTGTCAGGATATGGTTTCTTCTTTGCGTTAGTGTTTCCCCCCCCCCCCCCTTTAATATTTAAATACTATGAAAGAAAAGCTTTTCCAGGAAAACTAGAAATGCCAGTGGCCTTTTAGGAAAAAAAGAAAAAAAGTCTTTAGATCAGTTAAAGGGAAAATTACTTAATATATCTGGTAAAGCTAGCATGTCCTACTTTCCTGGATAAAACATATAATTAGAGATGAGAAAAGCAAAATTCTAAGTCAACCGTGCTGTCAATTCGCTTTGTTTTTTAAATGAATTCACAGTGATTCCCTAACAAAATTTCCTAAACATAGTGGCCACACATGTTAGTTTACAGTACTGTTACTGGGCGGGAGCAAGGTATTATTCCTAATCCCTTACGGCCGTCCAATGACCTGCAAGCCCGACTGTGATGTCAGCACCTCCCCCATACCCTCTGTATAAGGTGATTCGCTTCCTGGAGGCGGCCAGCTGTGTGTGTAGTGGAGAGTATCACTATTGTATTGACTTTTATTTGACTTTTAATTGTTTTTAGATGTTTGTCCCTTGCATTGATGTGAATAAAATTATCTTTATATGAATTATTTGTAAGGTTCTGTTCATTTTTTTCAACCCTTTCTTTTCTTGGTTTGTCCCATCTATGGAGGCACTATCCCCAATATAAATAACTTATTTTGCTCCCTCTAATTTATTTAGCTCAATTAACCATTCAAGTGTGAATGCGCACTAAATCACGTAAGGTAACTTGCGTTTCAGCAACAAATTGTTGCTGGTAGTGGCTTTAAAAGATTGTTCTATTACAGTTAGAGGACATCCTCCTCCTTGATATATACCCAATGACGAAACATTTCTACAGCGTCATACCACTCAAGAAACCATGAGAGCTGTTAAAAATTCACACAATAAGTACCCTTTGTTGAACCATTGTGTGACATCTAACTATCCCGGTAATAGTGTAAAATATCCAAGAACAGTTATCAGCCGGTCACCATGTGTGTCTAAAAATGGAACATGAATGCTACTATTCCTTGTCACAAGTACCAGTGACTATAAAAACCTTGCGTCTATGGTAGCAAGAAGAGAAATGTCCTCTTCAAGAAACATAGTCATGGGGATTTGTGCCTGGATAATACTGTTTTTTGCGGTATGGGTTGCATGGTGCACTTTGTGGAGGCATTGAGCTGCTGTGGATATTACTTGCCTGCCTTGCAAATGGTTTAACTCTTAGGGGACACAGACAGTTTTGGTGTTTATGACACAACCAATTTTTTTTAAATATGACGTGTCACTTTATGTATTCATAGACTTGGAATGCTTTTACCATTCCTTGTGATTCCAAGATTGTTTTCCCATGACATGTTCCACTTTATGATAGCGGTAAATTCAAACTCTGCCAGATGCAGACAGATATCGACCTTTTCGGTCCAGAACTGCAGCGGGTCAAAAATATTTAGGCAAGGGTGTCTAAGTATGACTCGACCGGTATTTTTAGCTTCTGCTGAAGGGAGACTTCAATGTGTAGTTGACTGTTTTTTTTTTTTTTTTGCTTTAAGTTTTGGCTCTTCTGACCCCTGCTATTAAACCCCGACTATCCTTGACTATCTGGCTCCCCTGACCTTTGGCTATGGGGACCGGTCTTTTCTGTGGATCATGACCTGAGCCAGAGATGCCCACCCGTTGGTGTTTGGAACCCTCTGCCCATATAACTCCTCGTTCCTCTCCATTTTGTCCCTCTACGGGCTCAGATTTAGGTGGTAGACTGTAGCACTGGTTCCCTCCACGATGATGTTCCTCAATGCATTCTCCATTACAAGAAGCAAGGGGGAGACATCATTCACACTGCAGTAGTTATGCACGATGCAAAAAAGCCAGGGAGTTCACATTTAGTTAGTTATATTGGTAATTATTAGAATATTGTAGTTTGTTGTATATAGTAGTGTATAGAGTTCATTAACCCATTCCCTATAACTTATCCTAACCAATTTGAGTGTCTCTTGACAAATTGTATTATCCTGACTTGCAGAGATTGGGCTGCGCGATGGTAACTCCACTTGTTGTTGTTTATGGGCAAGAAGTGGAGTGGGGGGGTCACAATTCTTCCTGGCAATGAGGTGCTGGCATTCCATATGCTGCCGCATAGATATTGTTCCTGGGGTTGGAACCCAAACCCAACCCACTTTATGAACACACATGGTGCATATAGTACTGATCACAGATGGAACTTTAAAGTGATGCACTGCACAATAGCAGCCTGGCTAGTATTCACCTGACCTATAGGTCTTACTCAGAGCAGCAACCTTTTCCCAAGCCTGTAAGGATGGCCACTACTATGACCCCATGTTCCACCACTTTCACCCCCTTAACTGCTACCTCTCTCACTGCCAACAGCCAAACCCTGAAGATGGCCAGACTTCTTAAGACACTTCGACATTCTTGCAGAGCACAATGTATTGCAAGGGTATAGTCAGTGTGTTTGTACCTTAGACTTTGCCACTTAACTGTGGCAAACCACATAGTAAATTAAATAGCTGTTGTTACACTTGAGGCTAGGGCTAGACGACAAATTTGCTGTGACACATGGACATAGAGCTATGTTCCACTGCCTGATTC
Source organism: Dendropsophus ebraccatus (assembly GCF_027789765.1). NCBI lineage: Eukaryota > Metazoa > Chordata > Amphibia > Anura > Hylidae > Dendropsophus > Dendropsophus ebraccatus. Next base: position 46,910,106 of record NC_091463.1, read on the forward strand.
ATGGTCTTTATCAGCTAAGAAAACTGAATGGGATCACTTTGGGACACCACTTTTAGAGTTGTGGATTTTTAACCACTGAATAGTCAGAGAAGCCAGTCTCTAAAAACATCCTTTGTGGGTAGTAACTATGCTTTTTTTTTTGTTTTGTTTTGTTTTCTTCTTCCCTGCCAGCTGAGAGGGGGTGGGAGGGGTTGGATAGAGAAGTTATGGTAGAATAAGAAGAGTTAAGATTACATCTGGGTTGATAGTTGGAGAACAACAAGAAAGTGAAGTATTATACTGGTGGAGGAAAAAGTGTTATAAGTTGTAAACCTGTGTGGTACTCTCAGGGCGCCTATGTTGTTGTTAAAATTATAAAGGATGATTGGTGGGTGATTGGGGTGGGGCTTTATCGCGTCCCTGCTGGATCGTGGAGGCGGAGTGGGTTGGATGGGCGTGGGGACCCATCATGTTTAATATACTTATAGAGAGGTTCAGGTCAAGATGTAGACCGGACTGAGATGGAAGTGGTTAATTTTTTTTTTTTTTTTTTTTAAAGGTTAAGCCTCAAGAGTTGGAAGAATGTATGTGAATCCCACCTGTGCGGAGGTACCTTGTTGTCCATGATATATGGATGTTGGGGTTCATCGGAACAGGTTGGGGCTGGGGACTACTGGCCCTGGTGAAACGGTGTCGTGGTTTCCAGTATGAGTGTGGGTTAGCTTTGTCTGCCCAGGGCATCTGACAAGGGTGTGTTGGGTAGGGAAGGAGACTGGAAGCATGTTGTGATCAATAAGAGGCTAAGAGACTGATATATGAAAATGTGAAAGATCAAAGAATGAGCTTGAATATGTTGGGTTGGCTTTCCCCTTTTCTGGCCTGCTCTGTCCTCCTGGTGAGGTGGGGACGCGGTTGGAGCCGTCACCTAGTTATGTATGGTAACTTTGTAAATAGTTGCAGTGGGGGTGGAGGAGGTATAGCTTTAAGAGTTGGAAGGGTTATGTGGGCGCCCTGCGGGTTTTACCCATACAAGGGGACATACCACGATTGGTGATGTATGATTCTTTGGATCTGAAACTAAGATAAAGGTCATAACTTCTGGGCGGGAGGGAGGGGGGGTTAGAAATGTTTTTTGTTTTTTTTTGTTGTTTTTTTGTTTTTGTTTGTTTTTTAGATATTACAATGTAATGTAAGGTGATACTGTTTCTATATGAAAATAATAAATTATTTAAAAAAAAAAAAAAAAAAAACTATGCTACCAGGTTTGCTTAAAGAGTTGCTGCTATTATGTATTGCAACATGCTCTGCACAGTTGGGCATGGAGAGACGTAGCGTACGTTGGGGGATCGTGATGCTGAGGTCTGGAGAGATGTTGCTCAGATTGGGGGCTCATGCATGGAACTTTCCAGTCATAGGATGGTTCCAGGTTTTCTGCTGCCTGAGGTGAAACCTAAAATAATGGGGTAAAACCCCTGTGTAATGGTTCATCAGAATATTAAACTCGATTAAATTAAAAGCCTAGTGCAGGGGTCCTCAACTGGCGAACCGCGGTCCGAACCCGGACCGCGGAGGCCAGCTGTCCGGACCCTTGGTCATACCTCCTAACTGCCCCGGATCCGGTCCGTCTCGGGACGGCCCCCATGTGTCCCGCTCCCCACCGCACTGCCTCCCTACTGTCCTTAGATTTCAGTACGCCTGTGGGGCTGGGGGCAATGTCGGCCTGGCCACCACACCAAAGACCTCAGTGTACGCCTCCGACCTGTACTTCCGAGAAGTACAGGACGGCGGCGTACACTGAGGTCACTGGTAAACGCTCTGCTGGGGAATCCCCGGGACATCCTCAGAGAGCGCGTATCAGCCGGCGGCCAGGCCGACAGGAGAAAAGAGGAAGACAGCTGCAGCGGGGGAGCGAGGCGCTAGGTGAGTTGTGGTTTGTTTGTTTTTTTTTGTCTGGGGGCCATCTATAAGGGGGGCTATATACTAATGGGGGGAGCTCACAGGGGGCTGTATACTACAGGGGGAGAGCGCGCAGGGGGGCTATATACTACTGGGGGGAGCACAAAAGGGGGCTATATACTACTGGGGGAGCTCATAGGGGGGCTATATACTACAGGGGGAGATCGCACAGGGGGGCTATATACTATAGGGGGAGAGTGCACAGGAGGCTATATACTACAGGGGGAGAGTGCACAGGAGGCTATATACTACTGGGGGGAGCTCACAGGGGGCTATATACTACTGGGGGAGAGCGTACAGGGGGCTATTTACTACTGGGGGAGAGCGCACAGGGGGCCATATACTACTGGGGGAGCAACAGGGGGCTATATACTACTGGGGGAGAGCACACAGGGGGGGTATACACTACTGGGGGAGCAACAGGGGGGGCTATATACTACCAGGGCAGTCACCCCCTTTGTACCTAATATCAAAGGGCTGGTGAGAGAAAAAAAATGCCAGTTTTCCCATTTATAAGCAGCAATTCTGTATGTAAATATTAAAACATTTGTAAAAAGTAACAAAACACGTTTCCTACTGATGTTCAGCTCGGACATTCACCTGACAATAGACCCCGGTAAGTGGACCTTCACTAAAAGTTGTTGAGTACCTCTGGCCTAGTGAATATAGTGAGATAGCAGTACCTAAAAATGTAAGTGAAAATGCACCGTAAAAGCATACAATTAGTATTTACAATTAGTAAGATTCTCTGTCAATAGCACGGTCGATTCACTTCATTCTACGAAGCGAATTCACACGGATTTGTTAAGGAAATTCTCAAAAAAAACATGACAGCCGCACATGTTAGCTGTCTGGAGTGTCACTGGGTGGGAGAAAGGGAATAACCATAATCCCTAGTGACTGTCCAATCAGCTGTAGGCCCCTCTTTGATGTCAGCATCTCCCCCTCACCCTCTATACAAGGCGATTTATTTCCGGTGTGAGGAGCAGAGAGCAGGATCGCAGCAGGCAGTTAGAGCAGAGAAGATAGAGACTAATGGTGCGTTAACACAGACAGATTTATCTGACAGATCTTTGAAGCCAAAACCAGGAGCAGACTGTAAACAGGGATCAGATCATAAAGGAAAGGCTGGGATCCATCTGATTTTTAAATCCATTCCTGGCTTTGGCTTAGAAAATTTCTGTGTAAACGCACCCTAAGACCCAATTTGACACTTTTACAAGAACATGTGTTAACAAATTTGTCATTCTGTAATAGTCCCAGTATTGTAGCTACGATAGTTTGGCCGTTTTATTGAAATTCATTAGAATTCGATTTGCGAGTTTAACAAGTTTGACCCAAAATTCGCGAACCTGGCGACACAAATTTTTGGCTACTTCGCTCATCTCTACATACAATAAAGCACCTTCAGTCTAGAATATATTTAGTAAAATATGCTGCAAAATCAAGTATTCCAGTCCCGTCCCGGCCAGATGTACAGGAGGGGAGAGGGAGGGGAAAGAGCGCCCCATAGAGATGAATGGGAAAATCTCCTCACTGCAAACACAGGTGATATAATTAGCTGCAGCAGACACGGCAGTTGGAGCCTTAGCAACCAATAGGATTACTGCTTTCATTTTCACAGGGAGCAATGGTTGCTAGGGAAGCTGCCTCACAACATCCACAGTAATAACTGGTAGACCCCCTACTTCATCTATACAGTACATGTATACAGGACCCCCTACTCCATCTATACAGTACATGTATACAGGACCCCATACTCCATCTATACAGTACATGTATATACAGGACCCCCTACTCCATCTATACAGTACATGTATATACAGGACCCCCTACTCCATCTATACAGTACATGTATATACAGGACCCCCTACTCCATCTATACAGTACATGTATATACAGGGCCCCCTACTCCATCTATATTGTACATGTATACAGGACCCCCTACTCCATCTATACAGTACATGTATATACAGGAGCCCCTACTCCATCTATACAGTACAGGTATATACGGGACCCCCTACTCCATCTATACAGTACATGTATATACAGGACCCTCTACTCCATCTATACAGTACATGTATATACAGGACCCCCTACTCCATCTATACAGTACATGTATATACAGGACCCCCTACTCCATCTATACAGTACATGTATACAGGGCCCCCTACTCCATCTATACAGTACATGTATACAGGACCCCCTACTCCATCTATACAGTACATGTATATACAGGACCCCCTACTCCATCTATACTGTACATGTATACAGGACCCCCTACTCCATCTATACAGTACATGTATATACTGGACCCCCTACTCCATCTATACAATACATGTATATACAGGACCCCCTACTCCATCTATACAGTACATGTATATACAGGACCCCCTACTCCATCTATACAGTACATGTATACAGGGCCCCCTACTCCATCTATACAGTACATGTATACAGGACCCCCTACTCCATCTATACATTACATATATACAGGACCCCCTACTCCATCTATACAGTACATGTATATGCAGGACCCCCTACTCCATCTATACAGTACATGTATATACAGGACCCCCTACTCCATCTATACAGTACATGTATATACAGGACCCCCTACTCCATCTATACAGTACATATATATACAGGACCCCCTACTCCATCTATACAGTACATGTACATACAGGACCCCCTACTCCATCTATACAGTACATATATATAAAGGACCCCCTACTCCATCTATACAGTACATGTATATACAGGACCCCCTACTCCATCTATACAGTACATGTATATACAGGACCCCCTACTCCATCTATACAGTACATGTATACAGGGCCCCCTACTCCATCTATACAGTACATGTATACAGGACCCCCTACTCCATCTATACAGTACATGTATACAGGACCCCCTACTCCATCTATACATTACATATATACAGGACCCCCTACTCCATCTATACAGTACATGTATATACAGGGCCCCCTACTGCATCTATACAGTACATGTATACACAGGGCCCCCTACTCCATCTATACAGTACATGTATATACAGGCCACTACAGGTATACAGGACCCCCTACTACATCTATACAGTACATGTATATACAAGACCCCCTACTCCATCTATACAGTAAATGTATATACAGGGCACTACAGGTATACAGGACCCCCTACTCCATCTATACAGTACATGCATATACAGGACCCCCTACTCCAACTATACAGTACATGTATATACAGGACCCCCTACTCCATCTATACAGTACATGTATATACAGGGCACTACAGGTATACAGGACCCCCTACTCCATCTCTACAGTACATGTATACAGGGCAGTATTACCAGCTGCTGCTGCCCTAAGCACTAAACCTGAGGACGCCCCATCCTCACTCACCAATTAGCATCAGGATAGGTAGGTAAAAGCTCCACACGTCACATTTATCACCGCCACACCAGACCTGACCAATACCGCCATACTGTGACTGGATAACACTGTCATACCATACCAAATAAGACCGTCAAACCAGACCTGACCAATACCGCCATACTGTGACTGGATAACACCGCCACACCAGACCTGACCAATACCGCCATACTGTGACTGGATAACACCGCCATACCAGACCTGACCAATACCGACACACTGTGACTGGATAACACCGCCATACCAGACCTGACCAATACCACCTTACTGTGACTGGATAACACCACTATACCAGACCTTACCAATACAGCCATACAGTGACTGGATAACACCACTATACCAGACCTTACCAATACCGCCATACTGTGACTGGATGAATCTGCCATACCATACCAGACCTGACCAATACCACCATACTGTGAGTGGATAACACCGCCATACCAGACCTGACCAATACCGCCATACTGTGACTGGATAACTCTGCCATACCAGACCTGACCAATACCACCATACTGTGACTGGATAACACTGCCACAGCACCTCCACCAACTCTATACTACAGGTATAAAGAACCCCAAACTATACACTACAGGTATACAGGACCCCGAACTATATACTTAAGGTATACAAGACCTCCACCAACTCTATACTACAGGTATACAGCACCTCCACCAACTCTATACTACAGGTATACAGGACCCTCTATACACACTGACACTTTATACCCAGGCAGCGCCGGGTACATTTTCTAGTATACTATGTTTTGTAATGACAACTACCATAATCGCGAAAATGTGAGCACCAACCCACCATGCCATGGGCTGACTTGGCGGAGCAGGTATTATACCATGCACTCCTAATGCCAACTTGGTTGTAAGACAACAAACTGTTTAGAGGGCACCCCCACCATGTTGTGGGCTAGATGGGTAGAAAAAGTAACATATAAACCATACAACACGAAAAAGTCCTACCATGTCGTGGGCCGAAGGGTCAGCAACCATCTATCTAACATGCTCCATTTACTTGCTTGGAGTCAACTCCCCAGGGTTAGATGAATAGTTAGCAATCCCAACATAGCTGACCAAAGACTGGATGAGGTGTACAGAATGTATACAGAAATGCTATCTGACGGACTTCGTTACACAACATAAATCCCAGGAACAGTTGACTGACAAGACCAACACCTTTACATACTGTAGATGAGATGACAAACTTACAGGATACCCTTTGGATACCAATCACAACCAACCACAGCTCCTCTTTTATTTTACCAGAGCTGAAAGCTGAGCTGTGATTGGTTGCTATGGGCAGTTTATATAGTCTATATTTTACACACTTTGATAAATCGCTCCCTTTGGGTCCACTTACAGCCAACACAGTAGACAGATAATGCCTGTTCTCAGAGACCACTGGGATATTTTATGTAAGGGATACCCACAGATTTCAGATTTCTCCTTCCCGTCAATTATGTCTTACAAACGTGGTAAAACTTTCAGGGACATCCTGGTCAAATCTGTGACCCCTCTTCTACAAGGACCAACTAAAGTTTTAGTAGCCCTGTTCGCCATGTGGGGATCTGATGAAGGGTAATTCCTTTCCCCACCCGCACACTGGCAGAAAGATAGACATAGAGCACACATGTCACATGCTTCTCAATTTATGTCATCTACCCGATCATTTGTCCGTGTGGTCTGGCATATTTGGACTGTAATAACAGGACTCTTAATATTTGGACTTGCGATTCTGTTGAACATACTTAACACATCTTGTTGTATACATTTTGGCCCAGATTTATCAAAGGGTGGAAAATATGCACTGGTGTAAACTGTCCACAGGAACCAATCACCGCTCAGCTTTCATTTTACCAGAGCAGAAAGACGAGCTGTGATTGGTCGCTGTGGGCAGTTTACACCAGTGTATATTTTGCACCCTTTGATTACCCCTTAAGGACGGCGGAGCGTACAGGAGCTAAGCTCAGAGTGGATGAGGACTGGCTGCTATCAGTAGCTGGGCCCTCACCCTCAATGGCGGGCCGCCGCGATCACGCGGCAGCCCACCATTAACACCTTAAACGCCTCGCTCGCTGCGTTAAGGTGTCAGTGACCAGAGCATCTACGGTCACTTACCTGATCCCTACTATTCTATGGTATAGCAGTGATCAGTGTATGAAATCTAATGCACTGATTTAAAAGTCCCCTAAAGGGACTTAAAAAGTGTAAAAAAAAATTTTTATAAAAGTTTTAATAAATGTCCCAAAGCCCCTCCCCCAATAAAAGTGAAAATCATCCCCTTCCCATCTTAAACATAAAACACGTAAAAATAATAAAGCTAATTAACATATAATACACTGTAGCATGCGTAATCGTCCGATCTATTAAAATAAAACATTAAAATATTATTACCGCACAGTGAACGTCGTGAACAAAAAGCGGTAAAAAAACGCAGGGATTGTTTTTTTAAATTACACATTACAAGCATAAAAAAATAATAAAAAGCGATCAATACATCCGATTTAGGAAAAAATGTTACTAATAAAAACTACTAATTAATAATAGAGATCATGGCCCAAAAAATGACGCCCCATACAATCCCATAGGTGAAAACATTAAAGCGCTATAAGAGTTACAATCAGACCATTGTAAATATACCTGTTTGCAAAAAAAAGTTTTTCTGCTAATAAAAATATCAAAACATTATAAAACCTAGAAAACATTCATATTTCTGTGTTCAGACAGACCTATAGAATAAAGAAAAAATGCCAGTTTTACCGTAAAGTGGAATCACATTTTTTGACCCAAATTCACCCCATAAGTGATATTTGGGGGGGTTCCGTCATTCATTTAATGGCAGATTGAAAGATGACATTACAAAGTTCCTGAAAAAAAAAGCCCTCACATGGCCCTGTAGGTAGAAAAATAAAAGAGTTATGGGTCTTAGAAGGCGAGGAGGAAAAACGAAAACGAAAAATTGACAATTAGCCCGTTCCTCAAGGCCATATTAGGCCCCGTCTTTAAGGGGTTAATCTCCGCCCCTTCGTGTATTTCATCTTTCACATCTGTCGTGTTTATACATCAAGTGATAATTTTATTATGAACAAAAAAGAGAGACAAGGTCGGCACGTCTTGAGATAAAATAGGTTGCTTGCAATAAAATGGTTGGCGAGTGCCACAGACCAGGGCTTAGTCCATTGCAAGACTCAGGGTTGCCATTCATCCAAGCCATTAATGTCAGCAGTTTGTTATGTTTTATTCTGTGGTTGACCATAACTCTACTAACTGTTTCTTAACATCTTCTCTCTACTGCTCAGCTCTACTCTTCTCTTGGGTCGTATTGGTCTGCTTAACTGTACATTGTGTACGTGTCAAATATGTAGACAACAATTGTCATTCGTTAATTTTATGAGAATTCTCAGTAATGTAAAATCCTATTTTATTAAATGTAATACAGCTGCTGGGTAGAATGCAACAAAAAAGAAATGATGCTACTTATTATAGGCATGCTGACAAGTGCAGAAGTCAGTTCGCCACAACTCTAGAATCCTTCTCCAGCCAGCTCTTTCCTCTCCCAGGGAGCAGCTGTGCTGTGCTGACACAAATTTTAGAGAAGCTGTTTTTATAGGTTTTCATGGAAAATCCTTAACTCTAAATGACATTTCCTGGAAGCAGCAATTTCTCAGTAAGGGTCCCTTTACACACACAGATTATCTGACAGATATCTGACATATTTTTGTAGCCAAAGCCAGGAACAGACTATAAACAGAGAACAGGTCTTGGCAGCAGAGCAGGTTTTGGCTGCAAAGTCTTCCAGATAATCTGTGTGTGTAAAGGGACCCTAACACTGGCTGTTCAGGTAGGTAGCTTGTGATTCCATCTACATATAGCATTTACATTATAACTTATTTGCCTTAAATGTGCTCAAGATGCAATGCTATGACTGGGGTGTAAGAGATTGTATCTACCAGTGGTGTAGCTACCATGAAGGCAGGGAAGGCGACTGCTATGGGGCCCCTGCAGGAAGGGGGCCAGAGGAAGCCTGCCCTGCCTTCATGCTAGGTACCTACCACTGTACCCCCAAGGGTCCAGAGAGGAAGAGGGACCCCCACTGCACTGTTCAGCCCCCTCACTGTAGTTCCGGGTGAGCGGGCTGAACAGAGGAGCAGGATCTGCAGGACCTGCACGGCACAGGAGAGGGATGAAGGACCTTTGGGTCACATGACCCAAAGGTCCTGAATACTTCTATGTTAAGATCAGCCCGGACTACAGGAGGAGGAGGGGGGAAGCCTGGGAGCTGTAAGTGCTGTGTATGTGTGTCAGTGAGTGTATATATGTATCTGTGGGTATATGTATATGTCAGTGTGTGTATATATGTATCTGTGTATATATTTATATGTCAGTATGTGTATGTATCTGTGGCTATATGTGTGTGTATGTCAGCAATGTCTGTAACACTGGTGTATATGTGTGTGTTTGTGTATGTCAGCATTGTCTCAAGTGATTGACAGGTTTGCTCTCAAAGATGTTCTGCAGCAGCTTCTATTAATGCTGGGCTCTAATAAAAGAACCCACCATTAATATCTGCTGCATTTTCTTTTATTTCTGGTTGAGTATTTCTTATTACACTGAGATGATTTCCCTGAGTACAGTCTACTCATGGTGTATACATCAGCACTAGTGTAATCACATTCTAGTGTAAATGTGTGTATGTCAGTGGCGTATCTGTATATATGTTAATGGTGCCTCTGTGTGTGTATATGTGCGTCATTGTCTGTGTTTGGCGAGGGGGGTAGGGGAGCGTACAGGATTCATGGGGCCCCGTACAGTTTTTTGCTATGGGGCCCCATGAATCATAGCTACGCGCCTGGTATCTACTAGTTAGCTGCTAATAATCGATAGGAGGCTGATATACATGTGCCTCATACCGTGAGCAGTGGCATCTTTGAAATACCCTCTTAACATTATAAGTAATTTATTTAACCACATACTGTATATAGCAATGATCTCTAATCTCTGACTCTCAATCACATGAAATCAGGCCAATTATTTAATGTATGTGGAGGCCTCTGGGCTCTCCCCCAACCAATGATGTCAGGGAGTAAAGAATTTGGCATGTCGGATTAAAGCTTTGTGACCCTTATATTCTCAAAGCTGTCAGCCAACAGATTATCCCTTCCCCCCCCCCCATTGAGAACACATGAACACTAAGCCCAAACATTCATGTATATAAAGAGATCGGGAGACATAGCTGTGGGCCTACATGTATATGGGTACATTTATAGTTTATGTGGGCATTTAGTGGATTCAGTTATCCTCAGTTGGTACTGCTATTAGGGGCCTTGGCAAAACTACACCTAAACTCATCTGTAGATTGCCATGTGCCTATTATTTCCAAGTTGTTACTTAGAAGCTACATAGGACCCTACTTAAAGGGATACTCCAGCCTGGACCTCTTTTTTTGGAAATGCTTGTGGAGGGGTGGGTAAAAACAATAACATCCACTGTACTCACCTCCCCAACTCTATCACTGCTTCCCCAACTCTGTTGCTCTGGTCCCCTGATGTCTGGCTGCTTCCTGGTCTTGAGAAGTGACATGGCAGGATCACTCAGCCATTCAGTGGCAGAGGTGGAACACTGCTACAGCTGGTGAATATCTAAACAGGCCTTCCATGGCTCAAGTCTTGTCCTAAAACCAGGAAGTAGATGTACATTAAATACTGGAGTGAAGGGAAGCATGCAGCAGCACTGGAGCAAGGAAGGTAAGTGGATGTTTTTTTACCCACCCCTTCCTTGGGCATTGCGAAAAAAAGGGGTCCCAGCTGGAATACCCCTTTAATATATATCTGTCATCAGACTATGCTGCTTTATACAAGGGAAGCATAGTATGGAGTCCCCCCTTTATAAGCCAAATTGGTACAAAAATATTGTGCAATTTAGCTAATAGAAGTGGTCAGAGACTACACAGAATTCTACTTGCAGTCTTTCTCACAGTAATTGAGTTACAGTAATTGACAAGACATACAACAGTTTTTCTGTGACGCCAGGAGTAGTGATGAGTGGACAGTCAGACTTTTGGTCCAACGGCATCTGCGCTCTATTATCATGCCTGTGATCCCGGCCGCATAGTTGCGATCCCGCGAATATGTAGCCAGGATATTCCAGGGAATTCCAGATTGATTCCCTGGAATATCCTGGCCGCATATTTCCGGGAGCGCAACTATGCGGCCGAGATCACAGGCATGCCGATAGAACTGCTTTCGGACCAAAAGTCCAAAAGATTCGCTCATCTCTAGCCAGGAGTCAACCAAAAGTCTGCAAAAAGATGCGATGATTGGCATAACACAGAGTTTACAGGCCCTGATAACTTGCTCATTTGTTGCCAAATATTTCTGACGGCAGTCCTGTATTGAGACGAGCTAGTCCAGGGGTGTCAAACTTGTGCCCCCCCCCCCCCAGCTGTTGCAAAACTACAATTTCCATCATGCCTGGACAGCCAAAAATTTAGCAACAGCTGGAGAGTTGCAGTTTTATGCCCCTGAACTAGTCTAAAAAAAAATCTGTCCTGTTGGTTTGCTGCTTTTAAACAACTTTGAACCTGTTCTGCTCTGAAGAAGCATACGAGTATTTTGGGGGAAGAACCAGCATTTTTTTATGAATTTGCTAGGAATTGGTGAATCACTAGCATGAGGTATGATGTGCTTCATGCCTCCATGATATTACAGTTTGTTAGTGAAGTGATAGAACTGACAGCATGCCCTTCATCTCCATGAAAGCGTCTTCAGTTACTTATTATGTACACTTAAAAACCAGATTATCAGAGGCAATAAAAAATAATAAACCAAGAAGGGTATATTGATTCATGTAAAAAAAGCTGTGTTTAGGTTGGCAATATAGGTGCCTAAAGCATAAGGTGAAAAGAACATATGACACATCCCTTCTGCCCTATGATGTTAGAGCTTCAGGAGCTGCCATTTCAAAACTTGATAGTGTCTAATGCCTTAAAATGGCATATTTTAAGTATTAGTGTAATTTGCTTTGGCTGCAGGACATGACTTCTAGCCAAAGGCCTATTTTTGTCCTAAATCAATATATCTTTACACTTTTGTCCAGAATCAACAAAACTTAATGGAGGCGCCTGCCATGTGGTTTAAGCACTATTGCCAGACGGACACTGTGTCATTGTGAGGTGTCAATCCAGTCATTATTTGCAATAGTTTAGCGTGTTGTTAAGCAGACCTTTCTGCAGACAATTGGATAAACAAAACATATTATGGATTATTTGACATTTTATATAAAGTGTCCCTTTCATGTGCCCCAAATCACATATAAAATGCTTTTTTCAAAGCTTACAGGTGCTTTAATGAAAATTCAATCAAAGATCTACAAGGCATGAGCCCAAAATAACCATGTACAATTATAACATGAGAGACCATTACCATTAGACACATGTGCGCTTTAATTACCACTATGCGCCATTGTGATGAACATACTCTTAAAAAAAAGTCAGCTGCAGGCTATCAGGGGTGAGTAAAGTCCCAGGAAATAGTCCAAAAGTAAAAATCCAGCAGCACTCCAATCACAATTTATTACATTAATGTAAAAAGACTGATATTTCAAACCACCAATTGGATCTTTATCAAGCTTAATGGGTCAGTAGGTTTATGCTGTCTTATCTAAGAGTAGCATAAGTGACAGAGAAGCTAAACAGAATGATGTATCGCTTACATAGTTCTGTTGCAACTGATCCAGAGATATCTTTCTAAATAACACAGAGAATAAATAGTCCTCTCCATTATGAGTGTGTGCCCAGTAGTCCTGGATATTCAAGAGAAGCAGAAAACTCCGCCCACCAGCTGCTGATTGGCAGTTATCTATCCATGCTGTGTATAGGCAGTAAACTGTCAATTCTGTGTAAAGGCAGTAAACTGTTAATCAGCAGATAGAGGACGGGGGAGGGGTGTGGCAAGAATCCTATTCTCCTGCATATTAGGAGAGTGGTGGAACAGAATGATGTAAGTAATACACCGATCTGTTCAGTATTTGTGTTTACGTTTTATACATTGATGTAATAAATTCTCACTGAAGTCTGATTAGAGTACTGCTGGACATTTACTGTTGGAATAATGCTAAAAAAATGTTGCAACAGTATAGAGTATGGCTATGTTCACACAATGTTTTCACAGCTCTGTTTAAAATGACGCCCGTTATTTTGTGTCTAAAATGACAGACGTCATTTAGCTGTCTGGCCTTTCCTGCAATGACGGCTGCTGGCATATTATTCTAGTTTGGGTTACTAATTGGCCTGTGGGTGTGACTTAATTGAAAAGTCCATTGAATTTAATAGAAAAAAACAGAAAGAAAAAGAAAAACTGTGTGTGAACAACAGAAAAATAATGTCCACTGTTTGCAAAAGGTGTCAAAAAATAATTGTCATGATCAATATTTTGACGTCCGCGCAGACATCGTCCGTTATTTAATACATTGTGTGCATTGGACTGCCATCATTCCACTGACTTTAATGCAATGCATTGAAGTTAATTAAATCTTGGTAAAAACAGACGTCTTTTTAAATAAAAGCGGATGCCTTTTTTCCTTTTTTGACGTTGTGTGAACATAGCAGAGTAATGTGCAAAAAAATTTAGTTAGGTGTGGAAATTGCTGCATAAAAATAATGCTCTTACTTAAAAATAAATAAATAAATAAATAAAAGTGTGACGTTGTGTGAACATAGCAGAGTAATGTGCAAAAAAATTTAGTTAGGTGTGGAAATTGCTGCATAAAAATAATGCTCTTACTTAAAAATAAATAAATAAATAAAAGTGTTAAAAAAGTGTTAATAGTTTTTTTTTTCAGGGTACGTTCACACTTACCAGATCAGCAGCCATTTTCTTAATGGGAGTCTGCCTCTCCAATGTGTAATATATTTCTAGTCTGCCGCCAGTCATCATCATTATTTTCCTCAGTGATGGTGTTCGTCTACATAGTGCAATTTTTCCTCCTGTAGACTTCAATAGGATGAAAAAAGACACATGTGAATGTGTGTCTGCATGATTTGCTGTTTTCCATTCACATTCTTCAATATACATTTCTTATTCCCTTGATCAAAGAATAACTTGAGATGTAATGAGAAAAATGTAAGGGAAAAATTGGGAAACTGCATCATGGAGGACATACTTTAATGGTATTGTATGTTCACACAATCCTTTTTTTGGGGTGAAAATATTTTGGAGGCTTAAATGCAGTATGGCCGTAATTATCAAAATGCTGCCATATTTTTGTCTCATAAAAACGTGTAAAACATGTAAGCCTATGCCTGCAAATTCTGGGCATATAGGATCTGGCTATTTCCTGGTTAAATCCAGGTTATCTATGGTTGATTTAAGCAGTGAAAAGCTGGTTCCTACATGCCAGAATTTGCCACGGCAGCATCCATCTGCATAGTTATAATGATCCTATTGGATGTGCGACCCAATTTTTAGTTTTTCCGTATTGTTAATTTTTATAGCAAGGAAGATTTTTCCAAGTTATTGCAATTTATTTGATGCCTCTTTAACTCTTAACTGTGTAGAGGTAATGCAGAATTGCCTTGATAAAAACTGGAACAGCAAACATTGTAAAACAAAAAAATGTGTTAAACTGGGTTTGCTGGTTCAATGGGTTTATAAGCAATACTATATGCTCCAAAAGCATGTTTATTTTTTGCTTAATAGTCAGAGAACCCTTTCACCCATCCCAGCCTTGAGAGAGAGAATTAATTTTGGCCAGCATGGAGTAAACCTCTCAATCTGAACTCTCTTCATCCTGACAGAGAAAGATCATTGTTGTCTATCTTTTAAAAGGTAGAAAACATTGTCTATGGGGGGTAAGATATATGAGGATCCTATAGCACTAGACTGGGACCCAGTAGTGTTCTGGCCAGACCTAGTATAAAAACCTGTTAGGCAAGCAAGGAGCATTCCTGCCTCTGTGGGACAAGTGGATATTATATTGTGGTGTCCCGGAGGCGTAGCAATCTAAGGGGTAGATGTTGAGGAGATGGAGCACCAAAACGGGCACTTGTAACAGTAGCCAGAAGTGGGACCAGCTTTAGTTGTGAAGCAAGTTTAGGCTGGGATATTGGCAGTTATGGAATTGGGGCCTAGTCAGACACAGTGGTGGAGCTGGGGCTGTAAGAGAAAAATTCACAGGAAAGGACATTTGCCTACACTACTGTGTGGGCATAGAACAACACATGATTAGGGAGTTGTCCGGGAGACCCTCAAGGGACACACTAGCAACTTGCAGTAGAAGACTCAGCCTTTGCACTTAGCTTAGCTACTGACTTATTTGGTACCTCAGTTACTTATAGAATCCTTCAGGGGTAGCAGAAGAAGAAAAACAGTCCCCTAGCGTAAATAGGTTACTCCCGTTCTCACCACAGTCCCTACATGTGGTGCTCTAGCCGGACATGGCTAGTCAGAAGAGAATTTCCGCACAAGGCTCCTGGAGGCAGATCAGGTCCTGTATATACATT
Source organism: Dendropsophus ebraccatus (assembly GCF_027789765.1). Taxonomy (NCBI): domain Eukaryota; kingdom Metazoa; phylum Chordata; class Amphibia; order Anura; family Hylidae; genus Dendropsophus; species Dendropsophus ebraccatus. Next base: position 46,925,978 of record NC_091463.1, read on the forward strand.
GTCAGCAGGCTCTGTGGCGATACTCTCTCTCCTACATAAACTGCTGCAGACTAAACAACCGAACCCATTAGTCCCACCCCACTATATATAGGGCTAACAGGAGGGGATCTGATTGGGCAATAGACATAAGATAACCCTTTGTGATAGCTGAACTTAGGTAGCTAGCTCAAGGATTGGTTAGTAGAAATCGGAAGACAGTGGTAGAGATATACAATCAATAATAGAGACATCAGTTAATCCTTCTTCACTTTTGGCCAACAGCCGTGCAATAGAACACTGACATCTGGTGGTGGGGGTTGCATACTACAGACCTCAGTTCCAGAGTTTACACATACATACTGTATGGTACCGACCTATACTTGTTTAGAAGACAGTGGACCCGCTTTGGCACAGTGCAATATTCCTTTCTCTAAGCTACACTGTGAGACAAATAGCTCTCAACCTCCTGCCTCTGAGCTACACCACGACAGACCAACACCCCTCTGCTAGGTATTACCATAATAAAGGATTTGTACCAAGGACCAGATCTGTCCCTATATTAAAAAGACAGAACACTAACATTATCAAGAAACAGGGCTCCACACTAATACAGTTTACGGCAATTGCGATTACCCTGTTTCAGGGTTCTTCTGCACCTGTGAAAAGATTTCTGTCCACTTTGAAAGCTTTCCTAGAATTAACAGATAAAGAGAACAGTAAGTTTTTCTCTTAAAAACTACATTTGTATCTCTGACCTTATAGCATTAAGGGCACCCGAAACACAACCAGCCAGAACATTATACAAATGAAGTGCCCTGGGGGAATACTACCACCATCATCAATACCCTTAGCACTGTGCCAGCCCAAACAGTGTGGGAGGTCTGGAGGAAGCACTCCAGTCACCATAACTTAATGGACACCATTATGATCTAAATTGTGACTCCTCAGGACAACCACCATCATCTATATACACAATACAGCAGCTTACCTATCCCCAATGCTCAACTCCAAGGTATGAACATATTGCATATTGAACTATGACTGCTTATGGTAGATAAACCAGGCACTTGCCCCAAGTTTTGATTCTGTGTATACTTCTGTTGACCCTAATAGAATGCACTACAGATGTAGATATATAAAACCTGTGTACAAAGAATGTGGTTAAGAAAGAGAGAACATCACTTGAAAGTACTGTGTTTGTCTTATTCCTTAAAAACATTTTATGTTTTGGGGGTAATATTCGAAGCCTTAGACAGTGAAACTGGAAGACATGTTTTCCCCATTATTTCTTGTATTTTACTTGGCTCAGGATCCTTTTACTGGAATTGCTTTGTAATAGAAGCATTCCCCCAAGAGAAAAAAATGTGATTTATTAATGTTTCGTATTTTATTTAACAGATAAGTTACTGGCCTCCCTGTTCTATTCTAGTTCAGCATGTGGCCTTTGTTTTCTTATTGTCTCTGCCGAGATTAGAATTAATGTGATTAAATATTAAATCAACCCTATAGTTGGATGAATATGAAAACTGGGCTCCAGATGGAACTGCTAAAAGTTTTTGAGCAGATGCAGTAATCTGAAAATAAAGTTTTATGCAAAAGTATTTCATTTCCAGCAAACGTCTTTTAAGACTTGTAATATTTTCTGTTTCATCCACAGATGAGTATTGGTTATATCAATTTTGCTTGATAAAGGCTGGAGAGGATATTTTTCAATTAGAAGAGTGTATAATACTTGTTTTACATTTGGAATTAGTTTTATAGCACTTCTTGATTGGCTTTCTTTTCCTACAGGTTTCACTGTTGTATATTATTTGATTTTAATCCTTTTTTTTTTTTTTTTTTTATTAATTTTCCTTACCATATAATACAAAATCACAATAGACCATATGTCACAACATATCACAGATGTATATCAATAAATATATTACCATACATATCATGCCTGCTAAAAAAAACCCCCCCCCCCCCCCCCCCCCGGTCTTCCTCACATGGCGGCATACAGCCATCCACCCAGTGTCTAGCTATTATCACCTTGGCTATCCCCAGTATTTTCATAAGGAAGGTCCCTCCCTCCCCATCATCAACCAGGCCCCCCAAAATTATTTCCACTTCGGTCAGATATAAAACTTTCCCCATACAGGATTCCACATGCTGGAGAACCTTATACCAAAATCTTTGGACCATAGGACAGGCCCACACCAGATGAACCAAATCCGCCTCAGCCAAATCACACTTATTACAGCATGAAGATCCATTTTTCCAAAACTTAGCTATAATCTTAGGTGTATAATAAAGCCAATAGAACAACTTATAGTAAATTAATCTATGTGACATACCCACCGACCCTCTACCTAAATTATTAATACATAACACCCAAGTTGCCTCCGGTATATGTCCCAACGCTGTTTCCCATCTACCCTTTACCTTATCTAATTGAGGGGTTTTCCTCTCCTGCACCAACCACCTATACAATTGCGTGAGTATTTTCTTACCCTCCCCCATATCACGTATACACTCAATAATCTTGTGAGAAAATTTTTTAAATTTATGTTTGTTCTGTGTCGCTGTGTGGGCACTAAAAATTTGCATATACCGAAACTTATGCTGGTCATTTAACCTAAACTGTGTTTTAAGATCCTCAAACCCCACTAACTTACCATCTATAAACAATTGGGACACATATCTAACCCCTCTCAATTCCCAATAACGTGCAATCTCTCCTAGTGAAAATTCTTTTAACTCTCTATTTCCCCACAGCGGTGTGCATATCAAACTACCTTGTATTCCGCAAAACTTTTTAATTCTTTCCCATATTTTAACATATAAAAAAACAAAAGACTGTGGCTTTAAAACGGTATCTAACATTTGTCCTGTTTCCAACACCTCAAAAACATCCAATTTGGGGCCGAGCTGTGTAAGCATGTAATGAAAAATAGGCGATGACTTCCACCTTGCCAGACCCTGGGCACCCACACCAAGAAAGTAGAGCCCAAAGTCAGGCAAGGCCAAGCCACCCTCCCCCTCCCTTGCCACCATAGCCCCATACTTCATTCTCACTTTCTTCCTGCCCCAAACCAACCGATTAAGTAACGTTTCTATCCTTCTAAACCAAATATCTGGAATCCATATGGGGGCCGCCTGAAAATAAAAAAGGAACTGAGGGAGCAACACCATCTTTATTAAGGCAATTCTTGCCGCCATCCCCATTGGGAGTTTAAGCCATACCTCTATTTTCTTTTCCACCTTCCTCATGAGGGGCTTGATATTCAAATCTACATACTGATTTACATCGCCAGATATTCTAACACCCAGATATTCCAGTACAGCAGCATTATTTACTAACAAGGGATCTCCACCTTGCTCGCTTTTATCCTTTCCCAAAGAAAGCTCTGAGGACTTCTCCCAATTAATTTTAAGGCCTGAAGTGCTAAGAAAATCGGCCACTAAATCAATAAGATAAGGAATACTCTGCTGGGGGTTCCGAACAAACAGTAAAACGTTGTCCGCGTATAGCAAGATCTTACCCGCAGATCCCTCAATCCCAAACCCCGTTACCCTCTCCTCCTGCCTTATCCTACATGCCAAAGGTTCTATAAAAAAATTAAACAAAAGGGGGGACAGGGGGCACCCCTGTCTAGTACCCCTAGTTAATGGGAAATTATCGGTACACTCACCATTTATTATCACTCTAGCCACTGGGTTGGAATAAAGCAGTCGCACCCATCCAATAAATTTATCACCCAACCCAAAACACTCCAACGTCCTCCAGAGGTACCCCCATTCCACCCTATCAAAGGCTTTCATAGCATCAAGCGAGAGGATGGAATGGGGGGCCTCATCCCCCACCTGAACATTGGCAAAGACCTTATGGATATTGCTAAAAATCGATCTTCCTGCGATAAAACCGGCCTGGTCGGAGTCTATAAGGTCCGGGGATACCCTCGCCAACCTCCTAGCCAAAATCTTTGCGAGACTTTTAAAATTTGTATTCAACAATGAAATAGGGCGATATGATTCGATTTTGTGTAAATTCTTTTCCTTTTTGGGAATGAGAACAATATTGGCCTCACACATAGAGGCCGGGAGAACCCCCCTTTCACAGGATTCATTAAATATTTCAAGCAGGATAGGTAGGAGGGTATCCCCGAACTCGCTATACACCTCAAATGGTAAACCATCTGACATGGGTGTGGTAGAGCCAGATATGCTACTCAGTGCCTCCCTCAATTCCCCAATACTAAATGGCTAGTTTAAAATCAACCTTTGTTCTTCTGTCGCTTTAGGCACCCCACTCCCCTCCAAAAAGGGGACCCCAGCTTCATCACTGGGCCCCACCTCAGATGTGTACAAGGATGCAAAGAATTCGACTGCAATCTTCATCACTCCTACCTTATCATTAACCAATCTCCCTTGTGTGTCATACAAGGCGGCTATATAACTACTCCCTTTCTGTGCTGTTCTGTGCGAGCGACCTCCCTGGCTTCCCTGCTTCCACAAAGCTCCTCTGTCCAGAGAAAAAATTTTTGTGCTGGGCTTTTTCAGTCAGGAACTTAGCATAATTATCTTGGGTCCCCTTTAACTCCTCAAAGAACTGCGCCGACGGGTCCCTCCCCCATTTTTGCTCTGCTAGTTTCATGGCTTCCTTAAGTCGTTCTTCTTGTGCCTGAAATTCCTTCTTCTTACCATTACCTTCTTTACATAGGATTCCCCTTAAAAATGCTTTTAGTGCATCCCACACATAACCAATATCTGCAGATCCCTTATTTATCCTCCAAAAGTGATCTAACTCCATCAGGATGAAGTCCCGATTTTTATTATTTTGAACCAGTGGGGGTTGAAGCGAAAGCCCCTATCCCCAGCTGCCCTTAATGTCTGGACAGCCACCCTAACTGAGATAGGAGAATGGTCTGAGACTGTCTTCCCCTCATATCCCATCCTGGTTATGTACTTGAATGCTGCATCGTTACAGAGTGCCATATCTATACGGGAGGCAGATTTATGGTAAGAGTTGAAGCAGGAATACACAATTCTTTTATCATAAAGCCCCCTCCACACATCTCTCCATCCCGTTTTGGACAGCAGTCTTGCAAGGGGCGTACTAGCCACTACAGTCCCTGGACCTCTCCCACTCCTATCCACCACAGGGTCAACTACACAGTTCATATCTCCAATTATTATAAGGGGCACGTCTTCTTTCCCTTTAAGAAAATACAACAATTCAGCAAAAAGCTGGAATACAAAAAGAAGGGGGGACATAGAGGAATGCCAGTATCATATGTTTAGAGTATACACTACAGTTCTAAAAAACATAACGCCCTCTGGTGTCGCATTTACTTTCAATAATTGAAAAGGGGATACTGTTGTGAACAAGAACCAACACCCCAGATGAATAATTGGAGTGAGATGAATGGAACTCAGCCCCTACCCACCTCCGTTTAAGCCTGCTTACCGAGTCCTCCGTACAGTGGGTCTCAACCAGGCAGACAATCGCAGGAAGATGCCTATTAATAGCATCAAATACCACAGTCCTCTTTGTCCGCTCCTCTGTTCCCCTCACATTCCAACACATAATATTAAACATCATTAACTGAATTTACAAAAAAAAAAGAAAAAACCCTGCCAAGCCCCGGGTGCCCACCCAATTCCCCCCCCCATCCCCTACTTGGCAACCCATACCTCTAAGATGCAGGCTACCTCTTAACTTGTTGTATAAACCCTATATCCCCCCTCCCCCCCCCATGGCAGAAGCAAATAACATTTATCGTCTATTGGAACCCTTCGCCATCTAACCATCTGGTCACATCCTGGGAACTAGCAAAAAAATACACAGTATCCTTATATACCACACGCAGCTTAGCAGGGAAGATTAGTGAAAACGACACGTTAGCCTGCTAGAGTCTTCTTTAACCTCTCTAAATGACATTCTCTTAAGCTGGGTTGCCCTGGAGTAGTCCGGAAAAAAAGAGATCTTTGCTCCATTGTATAAAACTGAGGATTTTTGTCTTGCTAGCTTAAGTATTGTATCCCTGTCACCAGAGCACATTGTCTTGATAAGCATTGTCCTTGGGGGAGAACCTGGTGGAGGTGATTTCCCAGGAACATGGTGTGCTCTTTCCAGAGAAAACATAGGAGAAAAAAACCTCCTGTCCAAAAACCTCAAGGAGCCACTCCCGACAAAACTTAATAGAATCATCCACCTCTACTTTTTCCAGAAGGCCAAGGATTCTTACATTTGATCTCCTAGAACGATCTTCCAGATCTGTTATTTTCCCTTGCATGAGGTCTATTTGCTGACCGTGTTCCTTTACTACCTTTCTTAATTCCACAGTCTCTTTTTCCAGAGCGAAGATCGTTTTTTCAAACGATCCAATCTTTTCTCTAATCTTATTCAAGTCCCCTCTAATTAAGCCAATGTCGGATGACAAAGCTCCCACAGTCAAGGTCAAGTCCGCTATAGATTCATTGTATGCTTTGATTTCATTTAAAATTATCTCCATGGACGCAGAGCTGTCCGTTGTGTCCTTCCCCTCCTCCATGCCTTGCCTTAGACCGTGCGGGGTAGAGAGTCCAGCTCCCCCGCTTACCCCTTTAGGGGGCGGGGATAATGATGTACGTGTTTTATTCCCTCCAGTCATGGGAGATTTCAAATATTTATCAAGGTTTGGCACTTTATCCTTAGGGGAAAGCTGAACCCTCGTTTTCTTAGAAAATTTAACTGGCATGTTCCTATGCGCCAATATCTCCCGAAAAGGGATGTTCTGAAATGTTATTACTGATGGACTTATGCAGTGTCTGCAAGATAATAAACCAGACACACATAAAAGGTTGTCTTAATGAGGTTAGTATAGTCCATGCCCGTCTGCCCTGTCAGTGCCATTTTCATTTCTTGTTGGCTCTATATCCGGCAATACTTTACATATACTCTTACCCCCAACAGGACGATATGTATAACAGCCGTATCCCTTGAATATACTTCAGGCCAGTTGTTAGTCCCCATAGAAATCAAGTACCAGCAGCCCTGACAATAGAGGGAGACACCATCACATATCTATTGCTTCTGGGATAAAGTAGTGTAGTCATTATTTCCCAAGAATTTCATTAAATGCCACTTCATTAAAACATTTCAAGTCTTTACCCTGGATATAGGTAGTTCAGGTAAGAGGCGGCCCGGCGGGGTTCCAGGCAGATTTCAATCCTATATATGGACACATCAAACAGAATTCATATGGCTCTATAGCCAATACGGCAGGGAATTCATATTATAGTCCAGGAATGCCATAGACGCTGTAAGAGCGCGGCAAGACGCCCAGGGAGGGAGGGGGGGCAGCCGACCACTTCAGTCCGCCACCGCCACCAACAGGTCCCATTCTGGGAGCGCTCGGCTTCTACCAGCAGGAGGAGGGGGCGGGTAGGGCCGAGCTCCGCATCATCACATCATGACGCTCACGACCCCCACCTCAGATTTGTTTTTAATCCTTAGCAGATAATTAGAGATGAGCAATCATTTTTTTGGGGAGGTTCACGAATATTGGCTCGGAATCATGAATATTTGCAAATTGCATGCAAACAAATCTCATTAAAACAGCCACACTATAGTAGCTACAATAGTGGGACTATTATAGAGTAATGTTTTATTCAACAGTGTCACAATTGGAAAATGACAATTTAAAAAAATGTCAATCAGCCAGTCAATCATTCAATATTCGCCATAGACAGCAGTGGATGTTTGTGGATCAGCTGCATAAAATCTATTTTCTCCCAGGACAGCAGTAGATATTGTCAAATGAGCGGCATAAAATTACACTTTCTCCCAGGACAGCAGTGGATATTGGTGGACCAGCGGCATCAAATCAGAGACTCTGGGGGGGGGGGGGGGTGCTAGGCTCACCAGGAGCTCTTTTGCTGATGGCCCTATCAAGCAGAATTGGGTCTGAGACACCACAGGAGATGGGGCACAGGAAACATCCTGACCTTGCCGTAGTGGTGGTGGCACCACTCTGGGATGACCCCTCTGTTGACTGCTGTCTCCAGGATTGACTACTGCTTGCCGTGGAGCTGGAACTTTAAAGGATACAGTCAACAGTCCCAGCCTTTCAGTGTAACTAGAAGCTGAATCCTTCCTCTAATCCAGTTATAATCACCACTCCGACAACTCTGTCTTCCACCGGGACCACCTTGTGTGGCACCATGGCCACTGACACTGGCCATACCTTGAAAAGCAAAATATAAGACAAAGCTCCATAGCGTAATTCAGACAGGGCTGAAAGCACATAGAGCTCCCACCTGAGTAGGTTGTGCTGGTGTAAGGCACAACTGTTACTGATGGCATGTGAAGGAACCACAGCCAATCCCGACTTATCCCCACAGGCATTAAAGACAGTCAGTATCCTCCTCCACCCGAAGAAAGGTAAAACAGGCACAGGTCCAAGAGGTAGTAGTGAGACCGACCTGGTCTCTTTATCAAGTGTCTAGACACTTGATAAAGAGACCAGAACAGTCTCGAAATGCATTGTGTCGCTGGCATAATTCTTTTAATAGATTTTGATATTTTATATCACTACTACCTCTTGGACCTACGCCTGTTTTACCCGTCTTGTAGTGGACAAGGATACTGAATACCTTGAGAAGGGCCAATTTTTTTTTAGCACACTTGGATATATTGCTGTTTTTTTTTTTTTTTTTTTGAGGGGCCAAAATAAAGGTTTCTGGATGGTGGCTAGCGCCACTGATTTCAGAGCACCCACTGATAATAGGAACTGTTTTCATTACTCCCAGTGACTTGTTAGAATGGACACTGTCTTCACTGACCACCCACAATCCAAGATCCTATCCACTTCTCTCCTCTCTGTCCCTCCCTATCTTTCCCCATTTCTCCTTCCTTAGGAAGTGTGATTCACAGCAAATCTTGATATTTCTAAATAAATATTATTATTATTATTATTTAAATAAATATTATACATACTTTAAAGAGCTGTATTAGAAAAGGGGTAATAGTAACCTGTTTCTCCAAAAATAAGACAGTGTCTTATATCAACTTTTGCTCCCCAAGATGAGCTATGTCTTATTTTCAGGGCATGTCTTCTTTTTCCTTGAAGAATTCACACCTATTGTTGGGGGAAAAAAAGACAACCCAGACACCCCCTTAGCAGCATGGTATAGGAGGGTGGTGGTGGGGGTCTTACTTTTGAGGGATGCCTTATTTTCAGGGGATGCCTTATTTTAAGCTACCCTGTAAATCCTCCACTATGCCTTATTTTAATTGCATTGAAAACTGGCTTAATGTCCGTACCCAGAGAGTGGTGGTCAATGATTACTACTCTGAATGGTCCTCGGTAATAAGTGGTGTGCCCCAAGGGTCAGTACTGGGCTCCCTTCTGTGTAACTTGTTTATTAATGATAATGAGAATGGAATTAACAGCAATGATTCAATCTTTGCAGATGACACCACGCTTTGTAGTACAGTACAGTCTATGGAGGATGTGCAGATGTTACAGGATGACTTAGACACACTGAGTGTTTGGGCGTCCACTTGGCAAATGAGGTTCAATCTGGATAAATGTAAAGTTATGCACCTGGGTACGAATAACCCACATGCATCATATGTACTGGGGGGAGTTACACTGGGAGAGTTGCTGGTAGAGAAGGATCTGGGTGTACTTGTAGATAATAGACTACAGAACAGCACACAATGTCAGTCAGCGGCTTCTAAGGCCAGCAGGATATTGTCATACGTCAAAACAGGCCTGGACTCTCAGGACAGGGATATAATATTACCGCTTTATAAAGATTTGGTGCGGCCTCTTCTGGAGTATGCTGTCCAGTTTTGGAACCCAATTCATAGAAAGGATGTCCTAGAGCTGGAGAGGGTACAAAGACGGCCAACTAAACTAATAAGGGGAATAGAGCATCTTATTTAAGAGGTTAGATTAAAAGAATTAACTTTGTTTAGTCTTGAGAAGAGACGTTTAAGGGGAGATATGATTAATTTATAAAAGTTTATAAGTTGCCCCTACAAGAAATATGGGGAAAAGATGTTCCAGGTTAAACCTTCCCAAAAGACAAGGGGTACTGCCTCCGACTGAAGAAAAAAAAGGTTCAATCTCCCGAGGCGACAAGCCTTCTTTACCATGAGAACAGTGAATCTGTGGAACAGTCTACCCCAGGATCTGGTCACAGCAAAAACAGTAGAGGGCTTTAAAACAGGCTTAGACAAGTTCTTAGACCAAAATAACATAAATACATATGTATACAATCTACCCATCACCAAAACCCTTCCCTTCATCCATCCCTTCCTTGGTTGAACTTGACAGACATGTGTGTTTTTTAACCATACTATGTAACTATGTATCGCCTTTTTTTAAATAAATGAAGACTCACATATCAGTCAATCACATCAGTCTAGCTTCTTTATCCGTGACAATAAAAGGTGATCACCAGGGATTACAAAAGACAGACAGGCCTATTTCATGAACAGCATCTGTCATGTGTTATCCTGCAATGACTGCTGCAGGTAAAATGTAGCATTGCATTCTACCCATTGAAATTACTGAACCAACTAGGGCCTGGCTCAGGAAAGCCAATGTTCCTTATTTCAATATAGTTTAAAAATGAAGTTTGTGTATGTAGGTCTATAAAGCATGGAATGGTGGGTCTGCCAGAGCAGGTAGAACTTCTCAACCTCTATTTCTTTTTAGGCAAATGTAAATTTGTACTGTACTACAGCCCAATATAAAAAAATGGACAAGGCTTGGCTGCTGTTTATCCTTCTTTCAATTCTCTGCTGTCATTATAGTGTTTTATCTCAACAGCTAAGGAGTGTCTGACAGTTTGGTTGTTAGGAAAACACTGTCTATCAACCGCAGTTAAAAAGGCAAGATTTTAGAGTTTCCAATCTGCTTTATACAGTGATGAATGATGTCCCAATGAAGTATTACTCAAATTTATTTTACACAGTACAACACATTTTCTCCACAAGACCCGAGTCTTCATCAGATACAATTAGACCATGGCAGTTACTTATATGCAAAATATTGTCACTAGCATCTCAGTAGGAGGAGGAGGCAGTAGCACTTGATTGCACGCAGTCCAGTATGATTGAGAACAGACTAGAATATGAACAATACTAGAAAGACATTTGGCTCATAAGTAAGGCTTCTTGAGAGGTTGATGCGTTCGCTTTAAAGTATATGATATACGGCCGCACAATGCACACTACGTATGAGCTTACTGCCGGATCGTATACGGCCCCGTGAAAAATGAACAAGACCATTGTTTGAGGACGGAAATGTTGAAACTCACAGACGTGGATCTCCATGCGGTCCCGTACGGAGTACTTATTTCAGCCAAATTGAACTTGATTTTTCGATCCAAAAGGTTCTGTGTGGTTTACAGGGCTGGGAGAAGATTTCCAAGTAAATGACCTGCCTCAGATCGCTTCGAAACAAGCTAGGGAAGCATAACTGTACTACGGGCGTATGTTTGCGGTTCGTACGCATCCGGCCGCATGTCTATTTTTCCCACGCCCGTAGTTTCAGCCGCACATATACCGCGGCGTACGATCTACGGACGGATTCATACGCAGTGTGAACATAGCCTGAAATTGTATAGTGTTATATTGTTTTGATTCACGTGTTTTCTTTCAATCAGTCAAGTCTATCAGCTCAGTAAGATCTATAGGTATTCAATTTAGGCTAAGTTAACACAATGTATATTTTGTATTAATCACGGCTGTAGCTACAAATTAGAAACAACAGCCGTGATCAATACATAAGATACATTGCATAGAAGTCAGAGGGAATCTCGGACAGAGTGTATACACATAGGGGGACATTTATTAAGTCCGACGTTTTTTACACCGGACTTAAAAATGTCCCCGCATTTCCGGCGCTACGGAGATTTATGTAGAGACGGACTGCCTCTACATAAATCCTGTGCGCTCTGGTGCACACAGCCGAAAACCTACGCCAGCTGAGGGCTGGAGTAGGTTTTCGGCGTATCTTTAAGTGAAAAAAATGCTGAATCGCCCCGTTCCGCCCCCTCCACACCCCCTCCCCGCCCCCCTGGCATACCCGCCGGAAAGAACCGATTTGCGAATATTTTATTCGCAAAGCGGCCGATTTGCGGATAAAATATTCGAAAATGTCAGTTTTGTGTGACAGCACAACCCTCACAGCTCACACAATGGAGAGTGCGGCTACTATTTCCTGGTATATGTTTTTTAAACAGTTTTACATATTTCTCCATTTATCATGCTTTATAGGTTTCTGTGATTTGTTATCTTACTACTGTGATGTTAGTGACAATATTTTGCATATAAGTAACTGCCATGGTCTAATTGTATCTGATGAAGACTCAAGTCTTGTAGAGAAAATGTGTTGTACTGTGTAAAATAAATTTGAGTTGTAATACTTCATTGGGACATCATTCATCACTGAGAGTGAAGCAGATTGGAAACTCTAAAATCTTGCCTTTTTAACTGCGGTTGATAGACTGTTTTCCTAACAACCAAACTGTCAGACACTCCTTAGGCTAGGTTCACACTGCGTTTTCAGCATCCGTTTAACGGATCCGTTTTTTTTAACGTCCAGAAAAATAGGGTCAGCAACGTTTTTTGGTCCGTTTTGGTCCGCCAAAAAAAACGGATCAATTTTTTTTTATATAGTCAATGGAAAAACGGATGCACACAAATGAATCCGGTTTTTGCAATCCGTTTTTCATGCGTTTTTTTAAAAAAACGGATGCGTTAAACGGATGCTGAAAACGCAGTGTGAACCTAGCCTAAGCTGTTGAGCTAAGACACTATAATGACAGCAGAGAATTGAAAGAAGGATTAACAGCAGCCAAGCCTTGTCCATTTTTTTTTTTTTTTTTTTTTTTTTATCTTGGACTGTAGTACAGTACAAATTTACATTTGAAGAGCACCTGTCAGTTCACACAATGGAAAGTGCGGCTTTGGACGCACTTTACATTGTGTGCTATGGGGAACTAGGATGCTGGCACAAACAGATGCGCCCGCATCCTAATTCAGCACAAATGAAGTTCATCCGGCCGTTCTGTGATAAGGCCGGGTCACAGAACGGCCGGTGTCTTACACTACGTGAACCTTAAAGTGTACCTGTCATTATAACTTTTGTGGGAGGATTTGCTCAGTAGTGTGAACAGCAGTCAACAGGCTCAAACGAATAAAGTCCAAGTACAGGCTTTGCCTGTGCTTATTATCCAATACAAGAAAAACAAATAAACAGCCTTGGCTTTAGGCATAACACAAAATAAACTCTGCTTGTCCAGCACTAACAAAGTGACTGTACCACCAGGCCCAGGCTGAAGCACTGGAGGCGGGCCGACCCACCCTTAGTGGGAGGAAACCCCAGCTCCTCCATGATAGGGTTCCATTGATTCTAATGGAGTCAGGTCATGGAGGGGCTGGAGTTTCTTCCCACTGGGGGTGGGTCGGCCCGCCTCCAGTGCTTCAGCCTGGGCCTGGTGGTACAGTCACTTTAACAGAAGACGGCCCTGTCTATACGCTACGACTAGCTGCAGTCTATTGCAGACTATTGCAGTTTGCAATTAACATTGTTTTTTTTTTAGTTATCATGGGATACACAGCACTTCCTGTGTTCTGACTTTTTTCCCCAAAAAAAGTCTAGACACAGGATTTCCAGAGTTTCCTAGGCCATCTGAGCGCTCACAGAGAAGGCAGCCATGTGATTGATGGGCACATTAAGCCGTGACTTTCTGTACTGGCCAGACTTAGGCTGGGTTCACACTACGCATATTTCAGTCAGTATTGTGGTCCTCATATTGCAACCAAAACCAGGAGTGGATTAAAAACACAGAAAGGCTCTGTCCACACAATGTTGAAATTGATTGGATGGCCGCCATATAACAGTAAATAACTGCCATTATTTCAATATAACAGCCATTGTTTTAAAATAACTGCAAATATTTGCCATTAAATGGCGGCCATCCACTCAATTTCAACATTGTGTGAACAGAGCCTTTCTGTGTTTTCAATCCACTCCTGGTTTTGGTTGCAATATGAGGACCACAATACTGACTGAAATATACGTAGTGTGAACCCAGCCTTAATGTGTTTAGTCTAGTTTTTCAACCAGCACAAGTCCAAAAATCTGCCTTCAGGAGACTGGAACTGGATTTCTGGTAAGTATTGCTTTTTTAAAGCATGATAAAAAAATAAAAATAATAATAATAATAATAATAGAAATGTAAATTGCAAACTTGTCTTATTTCAAATCTACTGTTTAGATTTTGAAAGGTATAAAAGTGACACTTCAATTGTAGAATCAAAGAAATGACCCCAAGTTGTAGCTTCCACATGTGGACAAAACCATGTCCACGTGCTATGGGTAGTAGTGTGTGACCATCCCTATTAAAAGTGGTTTTATTCAAATCCAGCAACTACAATGTGGAATCTACAATGAAATTTCATATGTTTAAAAATGGCATTAAATTATTAAAATAATATACCTTCATTTGTTAATCTGTTTCACAAACCAGGATGTTCAGCGTTGTTTTGTTCTGTGGTTTGTGTAATTGTTATAACATGAAAAATTCTCCAAGTGTGGTAATACCATCATTTTGGCAGGGGTTGTAAATGATCTTTATTATAATCCATACTCAGCTCCCATGCCACTAAATAGTTGGGCTACTATGGAGGTGCAATATCAGCACTGCTGCATTACGTCTGTCAAACATTACTGCCTGCAGATATTTTGCTCCATGTCTGGGTCTGTTCTCTTTTTTAATATAAAAATAAAACAATCCTTGTTACATGAAATTTAAGAAATTGTGTAGGTTAAAATAACAGTTATCATTTCGAGGGATTGCAAGATCCCTTCTCTCCACATCTGCTTTCAGTTTCTCTGTCACAGTGTGGAGTCCTTTGAACGAATGGTATCATTTAATATGTTTATTGTGTGCAAGCTCCAGGAATAATCTGACAGTGAGCAATTAAATAGGCCATCCATTCAGTGAGGTCCCCACACATCGATGCTTATCTACCTGAAGCAGATATTGATCTCATTCTAAGAGCATCTAGATTATTGTCAAATGCCAAATATAAGAACCTCATGCCAGCTGTAACTTTTCTAGTAACATGTTACCTATATTGAAACATCTTCTCTTTATAATCTGATTCTATTATCTGATTGTAGATTTTTTTATTTGATTTATCATACATTATTATAGGGGCAGCCATTTGCCTGAGCTTGAGAGAGGTGAAGAGGGCAAACTATTACTATTACCTATTGTGACAGCCTGACAATTACACAGCGATAGTTATCGATGTGGAATAAGGAGGCATCCTAGGGCTTGGGAGAGCCTCTTTAAAATGTCACACTGCAGAATTAAAAGGGGTAGTTAAAAACAAATTCTTTCAAATCAATTTCTATGGGAATTTGCTACCGCACTGGACAGTTCTAGGCAAGGACAGAGGTGGCAACAGAGAGCACTGTTTCAGACTGGAGAGAATACATTACTTCCTGCAGGACATACAGCAGATGATAAGTAAAATATTTTTTTAATACAAGTAAATGACAAATCTCTTTCTGACCCCAGTTGATTTGAAATAATTTTTGGGGTGAACTACCACTTAAAGCATGTTTCTATGTCATGGAAGCACAGACAATAATATGAAGTGTACTACGTCTCCATGTCCTAACAGCTCTCAAACAGTGTCAGCAGTTTGGAACTGCAGCTGACAGATTTACTTTAAATAGATAGCGTTTCTTTTTGGGACGATGGTTTTCCAGACTTGTAGCTGATGTGCTGCAGAGATATTATTTCATTGAAGCATTAGGTCTAGTAATAGCATCATCTTGGATTATGAACAGCAGATGAAAGATATGTCAGGAACATACAGTTTCATGTGAAAGCAAAGCCAGTTTTCAAGAGAAGCTAATGGAAAAACTGAGATGGGATTGAATGTAAAACTGAAGGAAAATTCATAATATCTTGTACCTAGCACCTTCTACTGTCAGAGGTTTCCACAAAACCTCACAACCTTTTCACATTTCCAAAGCATTGTCTAAATATAGTACATGACACTAACATTGGTTTTATGCATTTACCTACTACACTATTTAATATTACTATTCATATACTACTATAATATGTGTTAATATTAGCAATCTTAGTTATTTTTCTTACTACACAGTTTAAGTGTTCAAAGGGGTTGGTAGCCACTCACAGTAAGTCATGTGCCACCATTTAGAGTCTCCATGTTGTGGTCACAGTTACCACACATGTTTATTTAATGTTAAATTCCACATAGCCCTGGATTCTGCATGACAGCATACACCAGGCAAGAACTAATGTGGTATCTATGAGCGGTGTATGGGTAAAGGGGGGGGGGGGGGGGGACTTTCAAGTAAAAATGTTTTAGTTTCTTTTTAGAATGTATATCCAGCAAGGAACCAGGACAGACAACATAAGAAGATTTCACCTGAACAGGAAAGGTCAGCAGGGACAAGGAGAAGGGCATCAGTTGCATGGGTATATAGTAGGCCTACATTGTGCTTATGTATGCCGCCAATTAAAGGACAAATGGCATGCTTGAGGCAGTGCTTGGCTTTAGTGCTACATAGACGGACTATATAAATTTTGTATGGAATGCTAATAGCTCGGTAGAATAGGGTCCAATAGAGCAATAGAGCACATGGCTCTGCAGTGTACATGGAGCCTAAAAATACAGAACGTACAAGTGGTGCCTTGGATTACGAGCATAATTCATTCCAGGACTGTGCTTGTAATCCAAATCACTCTTAAACCAAAGCAAATTTTCCTATAAGAAATAAATAAAATGCAAACAATTAGTTTTACAGCCCGAAAATAATGATTTTTATTCTGAATAAAACAAAAGAAATAAACATTTAGAAGCAGCTAAATATGTGATATAATAAGTTACTGTACAGTATAGCAATCAGCATGTGGAGTATAATTTATAGTAAGTGCATAAGCCTGAAAGAACAGCAGCAGTCTGTAGATACTGGATGGAACTGCAGATCCCCATAATGCAGAAGCATAGTACAACATGCTAGAATAGAGAAGCAGGGCTGCTGTCAGAGGTCTGTGTGGTCACATGACATCAGTGGGGAAAGGGTGTGTGTCCAGCATGGAACAATAAGGATGTGGGGATCAGGGAGCTTTGCAAGAGGACAGAGACAGAAACTTTTCTATACAGCAGTGTGAATGGCTGAGTGTAAGTGCAGGCACATTATAGCAGCAGTGTGTATAGCTGAGTGTGAATGCAGGCACATTATAACAGAAATTGGAGAGGATGGGAAACACAAGGGCTGACAGGGAGCATAAAGGAATGAGCAGGGCAGATGTGGGCACAGAAATGCAGCACTGTCCAAGGAGAGAGGGGTTACAGTTATGAAGAGATTACCTCCAGTCCTGTCCCCTGATGTAAGCCCCAGCCTGAAGTGGATCTGCTATGATTTGGAGGGTGATGGAGACTTCCTGGGTCGGAGTACAGTGCTGTAGACCACCCTGTGCAGGCCATGCCCCTCCCCCCACTCCGCCTCCTATCCAGTACAGGGAGCTCTTAAACCAAAGCAATGGTTACAAGTTATAATTTTGAAAAACTGTGAGCTCTTTTTGCAAAACGCTCTCAATCCAAGTTACTCTTAAACCAAGGTACTACTGTATTACATTTTCACACAAAGATGGAAAATATTGTAAATCAAAACACTGCGAAGAATGTGCATTACCAATTTTCCTAGTACAATGAAATCTCTCTTAAAATGATAAATAGGATTTTTTTTTTTCAAAAGCAATCTGGAAGGCTCCAATAACGTCTATTTAAGTGAAATTATTTGTTCTTATAAAAGAACATCCTTATACTAGTACAAAGTTCCTAAAGGCATACTTTTTTTTGGCTCTACAACAGTCAGTGCTGGGAACACAAGTTGGGATTATCCACTAATATCTAAGAAAGTGTTAGGGGCCATTAATATTTTACAAGAACACATTTATTTCTCTCTGTCCAGTTACAAAATACAGACTGAATAAGAATTAACTGCTTTGATCAAGCTGTAAATATCACTAACATCATAGATAAAGTCTTTTAGCCACAGTTTAAAAGTTAATGGTAGAAAACTGACAGCAGATTAAATTGCGGTTTATCTTTAGGAGCAAATAAAATGGCAATGCAATAAATATGAGTGATACTTAGTGACCCCAGATCGCCAAATTTCCCAATTTGTGAAGGTTAAACAAATTTTCGGGGGCTTTTTCGCACCTCTGGGACCAGGACCCTACCTGACCCTATTGACAACTACACTAGGAAAAGTATAGGCTTTAGGCAATGTTCACACTATGTATGAGACCGGTCACGGAACGCCGGTCTCTGGCCGCTTCATCTTAAGTACCGGTACCGGGCGGCAGGGCCGTCTTACCCATTGGGCAGAGTAGGCGGCTGCCCGGGGGCCCTTGCGTCCTAGGGGGCCCCTGCCCTCTGTGACCTGTATTTTTCGCTTTATAAGACACACTAAGTGCATCCTATAAAGCGTAAACAGCTCCCAAGCAGTGCTGAGCACCGCAAGGAAGCCGTCCCGCCCGCCCCCTGTATTGCCCCCTCCGCCTGCCCAGCCCGCTCAGCCCGCCCCTTCTATCGCCGCTCAGCTGAGCCGATCAGAAGCCCAGGAAAGTGCAATGAGCAGCACTTTCCTGGGCTTGTGATTGACTCAGCTGAGTGGCGATAGAAGGGGCGGGCGGTCCCGGAACTCACCCGTCCGCCGGCCCCAGCAGCTGATGTCTCCCAGCAGCGCGCACTCCCGTCATCCTCCGGCACAGGCAGCGGGGTACAGAGACGCTGCCTGTGTCCTGGATGTGTCGTGCAGCCGGACACTTCCGGCACAAGCAGTCTCTCTGTACCCCGCCTCCTGTGCCCGGAGGATGACGGGAGTGCGCGCTCTGCCGGGAGAGGAGCTGCTGGGGCCGCCGGACAGGTGAGTAACTGGTTTGTTGTTTTGGGGGGCACTGGCTACTATGGGGGGCACTGGCTACTATGGGGGGCACTGGCTACTATGGGGGGCACTGGCTACTATGGGGGCACTGGCTACTATGGGGGGCAGTGGCTACTATGGGGAGCACTGGCTACTATGGGGGGCACTGGCTACTATGTGGGCACTGGCTACTATGGGGGCACTATATGGGGGGATTGGCTACTATGGGGGGCACTATATGGGGCGATTGGCTACTATGGGGGGCACTATATACAAAGATGTGGGGGATTTGATGGTGGCGGTTGGGGGGGGCAATTCACACCTCTGCCCAGGGGCCCATAATGCTGTTAAGACGGCCCTGCCGGGCGGATGATTTTTCCGGCCGCAGAGCTCTGATGCGGGCGCATCAGCGTGCGCCCGCATCAGAGCTTACCATAGCACACAGTGAAGCGAGCGGCCGGAGCCGCTCGCTTCACTGTGTGAACTGACAGGTCTTTCTGTGGCCAGAATTCACTGAATTCTGGCCGCAGAAAACTGACCTGTCAGTTATTTGTGGGGCCGCACAGATCCCAGCTGGAGCATATACAATGTGTGTACTCTCCGGCCGTGATGCCATTGCTTAATAGGCTGTGTTCCACTGCACAAAATCTACGGCCGTAGTTTTACATAGTGTGAACATAGCCTTAGCATGCAATTTAGATGTTTTATTGTTGTTTGTTTACAATTATTTCAATTATTCCATTTATTTAATAACAATTCCTTTATTTATATAGATAAGAGGCGCCTGGGTTTGAAGGGGTTCTTTGCCTTCTCTCCTTTATGGGATCACCGACATTTAGTGGAGATCAGAAAACTGGGGACATTATTGGGTGTTTTTGGTTACGACCTGAGACTGATAACGGATGTGGTGGTAATGGGGAAAATAAAAACATGGGGGCAGGTTAAGTCTGAGTACGGTTTTGGTGAGTCCCAATGGTTCGATTACTGGCGTTTGTCTTATGCGGTGAGGTTGGATGTAAGAGATACGGAGTATAGACTTGAGACCAGTCTAATAATAGAAAAGCTGAGAGGTCTGGGAAATAAACCTAAAGGAGTCTCAATACTGTACAAATGTTTCCTGATGGAAAGGATGTTGGATTTCAGTTGCCGGAGTGCATGGGAAAGAGAGGTTGGTGAGAGAGTGAACTGGGATGTGGATCGGAACATAAGGAAGGCCTCGGTGTCAGGGGGGAGTCGGGGATCTGGTGCATATGTTGTGGTCGTGTAACAAACTAAATCAGTACTGGCCCTTGGTGTTACAAAGGATAAAGGAGGTAACAGGGCTGACACAAGTAGAGGACTTTCCTTTGGTCATTCTTGGTGACACCTTGAGATTACCTGTTAGGACTAGGGATGAGCGAACCGAACCGTAACGAACCAGATTCGTTACGAACTTTTCAAAAAGTTTGGTTCGTCACCCAACCGAACTTTGAAAAAGTTCGTAACGAATCTGGTTAAAATAACAATAACAAATTAAATCAAAGACATCTTTGAAAAGTGATGCAAACACCTCTGGAATGCATCTGGGAAAGCAGGGAAACAGTATTAGAGGAATCAGCATTACGGGGTTAGCGATCCTCTGCAATAATGCCAATGCCTCTAATGGTTAATATATTTAATTAATAGAACACATTTTCGTTGTAATAAAGTCACTTTCGTTGTTCAATAATTTAATTAAAACGATTCCATCATTGTGCAATTAAATATACAGTTAAAATAAATATATATATATAAATAAATGTATATTTATATATTTATTTTTTTTACAGTATATTTAATTGCACAAGTATGGATTCGTTTAAATTAAATTATTGAACAACGAAACTAATTTTATTACAACGAAAATGTGTTTTATTAATTAAATATTAATTATTACATGAAGCTCTTTTAAAGCCGTTAATTCATATTCGTGGTAATAGAGCTCACTGTAATAACTAATACTTTACTTTAATTAAAACAGCTATCACAATAGCATTATTAGAAGAAACATTTTGAATCATATGTGCGCTCAGCTGATCAGCTGATCGGCTGAGCGCACATATAATTAGCAGGTCTGCAGCACAGTGACTTTATTGTGCTGCGGACCAGCTAAGAGGACACATGGGGGTGAGTATACAGCTCTCCCCACCCCCTCCCCAGCACTGCACCCATCCCAGCAAGGAAGGGGGGGTCACTTAACCCCTTCCTTGCTAGGATGGGTGCAGTCTGACATCATTCGATGGACTTCTACGATGACCAGCGGTTGTTTGGATTTTTTTTAAATAAAATGGTCAATGAGGGGTGTGGGGGTGTTTTTATTTGAATAAAAAAAAATTTCACTTGTGTCTTGTCTTTATTTCTTTACTTTATAGACTTAGTAGTGGAAGCTGTCTAATAGACGGAATCCATTACTAAGTCAGGGCCTAGTGTTAGCCTTTATAAAATGGCTAACACTAACCCCCCATTATTACCCCAGTACCCAATGCCACCAGGGGTACTGAGAAGAGCCGGGTGCAAGTGGTCCCGGAGCGTCAAAATTGGCGCTCCTGGACTGGGGCGGCAGCAGGCTGGTAATATTTAGGCTGGAAAGGGCCTAAACCAATGGCTCTTCCCACCCTGGTGTTACCAGGCTGCTGTCGCTTGGTTTTTAACCCCGCTGGTTATGAAAATAGGGGGAACCCTACTCGTTTTTTTTTTTTTTAATAAATAAATAATAAAAAAAAACGCATAGGGTTCCCCCTATTTTCATAACCAGCCGGGTTAAAAACCAAGCAACAGCAGCCTGGTAACACCAGGGTGGGAAGAGCCATTGGTTTAGGCCCTCCCCAGCCTAAATCTTACCAGCCTGCTGCCGCCCCAGTCCAGGAGCGCCAATTTTGACGCTCCGGGACCACTGGCACCCTGCTCTTCCCAGTACCCCTGGTGGCATTGGGTACTGGGGTAATAATGGGGGGGTTAGTGTTAGCCATTTTATACCAGCTAACACTAGGCCCCGACTTAGTAATGGATTCCGTCTATTAGTCAGCTTTCACTACTAAGTCTATAAAGTAAAGAAATAAAGACAAGACACAAGTGAAAAATTTTTTTTTGTCAAATAAAAACACCCCCACACCCCTCATTGACCATTTTATTTAAAAAAAAAAAATCCAAACAACCGCTGGTCATCGTTGTAGTCCACCGAATCCGACGTAATCCACAGGATACCGATATCTGAAAAACAAAAAGGGAGAAACACACAAAAAACACACAAACAGGAGCACAACACCCATCATTGTGAGCGGTGTTGTGCACCTTACAGTATGCAGCATCTTTACAAATCGCTGCTTACAGTCTGGCCCCCAAGGGGTTTAGGGAGGATGCAATGCATCCCCCTTAACCCCTTGGGGGCCAGACTGATGTCAGACTGCACCCATCCTAGCAAGGAAAGGGTTAAGTGACCCCCCTTCCTTGCTGGGAGGGGTGCAGTGCAGGGGAGGGGGTGGGGAGAGCTGTATACTCACCCCCATGTGTCCTCTTCGCTGGTCCGCAGCACAATGAAGTCACTGTAAATTATTGAACTCACTTTAACTATTGAAGTCACTGTAAATTATTGAACAACAAAAGTGACTTACAACGAAACAACAAAAGTGACTTACAACGAAAATATATTCTATTAATTAAATATATTAACCATTAGAGGCATCGGCATTATTGCCGATTTGCCGGCTATTTTGTTTTTCACGATTTTTACACTTTGATTTTTTCACTTTTTTCATTGTTATAGCAACTGCAACTACACGAAACTATACCCTATCACACTCCCACTATTGTAGCTGCAATTATTCAGCCGTTATTGCAAGGTTCGTTTTCGGTTCGGTTAGTCAGAACCTGAACTTCAGGAAAGTTCGGGGGATCGAACCGAACCGAACTTTTCAAAAGTTCGCTCATCCCTAGTTAGGACATCTAAGAAACAGAAGCAAAGTTTGGTGAGAATGTCGTTCTGCGCAAAGTTGGTGATCATGAGGAGGTGGATTTCTCCCCACCCGCCGTGTCTGAGGGAATGGGAGCAATGCCTGAGGTGGTCTGACTGTGAGGGGTGAGGAAGGAGGGGTTATAGTTGTTTTTGTTTTGTTTGTTTGTTTGTTTTTTTCTCCTTCTTGTGTGGGGGTAGGGGGGTTTCGGTTTGACTTATTATATGTGGTGCTGTCTTATTTATTGTGTTGGATGTGTTGGAAAAGAGAAAATGTTATTCTGTGCGAAATTAATGATAATACGAAAATGGATATCCCCCTCCGTGCCCACCTTGATGGAATGGGAGAACTGCATTAGTTGGTACGAGCATGGGCCTGGGTAGGTGGGTAGGTTTGTTGGGGGGTGGGGAGGGTCGGCGTGGGTTTCTAGAACGGTGTATTGTTTTTACGTGGATACTTGTTTAGGTATTTTGTAGGTTTTTGGAAAACAATAAAAACCTTTAAAAGTAAAAAAAAAAAAAAAAAAAAAAACTATTCCTTTATTTATATAGGTATAATTTATTCCTCAGCATTTTACATAGCTTGTAATTGCTCAAATTAGTCCCTATTATGGTTCACAATCTAAATTCCAACTTCACCTACCTGTATGTTTTGGAGTATATGTTCTTTATTAACTATGCTAACCAATGTCTCAATTTCAACCCCAGGTACATTAATAAGTCCCACCTATCTTGACTATCATACCTTCAATAAGTGTAGTTACCATCCTCCCAATACCTTTTAACCTCCTAGCCAACTTTGCACCAAGCATAGCTGAACCATAGCCAAGTAGCCAAACCCACTCTATCCAATTATAGCCAAGCAGTTTTAATCTCAGTTTACAGTGCAAGTAGGTGGAGATCCTGGAGTGAAGCATGCTGTCTAGAGATCGGGGTCTGACCTTGAATTATGAAAACGTTTGGGTGGAAAAAAAAGAGACAGCATTTGCAATGACAGGGAAACTTTCAAAGATCTCCTGCCAACATCTTTGTGCTAGATACCACTTAGATAGATCATGGCTGTTTTGGTCCCAGAAGAGGGATCTACATAATTTTAGAGAGGTGGCTTGCTATCAATGTATATATTTTATATTGCCATTGTCTATATACTGTCTTTGGAAAATTAAAATAGCAATTCATTACTTTTTCATGTAATCTTATTGGTGTACATTACATTGGAGCAAACCTTGAGCATTTGCAGGTTCGTCAAGACCATAATTTTTATGCAGAACAATGCTTCATCGCATGCACTGAATTACTCCACTTTAGGGCTAACCAGTAAATACCTTAACCCCATCAAGAACGAGCCCATTGATGCACTCCTTCTAAGAGCCATAGCGCTTTTATTTTTCAACCTATAGGGCTGGATTTTTGAGCCATGATCTAAATTTTTTTGTGGTATCATATTGGTGTAACAGAAAAATTTTGATAAGTTTTTATAAAAATTTTCTGATAAATAATGTTATAAAAATCAGCAATCCCGGTGTTTTTTTTTTTTTCTTTACGCGGTTCACCGTGCAGGAACAAGCACAGCCATAGCATAGATCAGTGTTATCGGGGGTCTATGCATAGAACCTAGAACTAGAACGCCGATCCAACAAGAAGGAGGTAAGAGACTTACCCCCCCCCCCATCGCTACAAGCGATCAGGACCAGATTACTCATTGACAGGTCACTCTTGCCATGTCACTGAGTACCTTAAACGCTGCGATAGCTATAGACTTCGGCGTTTAAGGGGTTAATGACAGGCAGCTGCGGGATCGCAGCTGTCTAGCATTATGCTGGGCTCCCAGGACACTAATATGTGCAGGGCCGCTCTCACTGTAGCGGTCCCACACACATCTGCAAGCCCTCAGTCACAAAACGTATATACACTCCTACTGCACGGGGCATGTGCAGTAGGAACGTATATATACAGATTGCTGACGTGAAGGGGTTAAACCTGAAGTATTAAACCATAGCCCCCTTGTTTACATGACTTAAACTCCATTGAGAATGTGTGGGTCCTTCTTAACCCCTTCACGTCAGTAACATGTATATATACGTTCCTATTGCACATACCCCGTGCAGTAGGAATGTATATATACGTTCCTGTTACTGACGGGGTTACTGATGAGAGCGGGATAGCTGCAGAGATAGCGATCCTGCTCTCATCTGAGTACAGCACCAGAGATAATGAGAATCAGCTGCGATCCCGCAGCTGACCCCCATTAACCCCTTATTGCCCGCCGAAACGTCAAACGCACCTGGCACTCAGAAACTTCTTCAGAAAAATCTGCACGGAAAATGCTAATTGGCGCTCCTTCCCTTCTGAGCCCGGCTGTGTGCCCATACAGGGGTTTATGCCTACATATGGGGTACCGATCTACTCAGGAGAACCTGCGTTACAGATTTTGGGGTGAATTTTTTCTCCTGTTCCTCGTAAAATTAAGAAATTTCAAACTAAAGGAACATATTATTGGAAAAATTCGAGTTGTTCATTTTTACTGTCTACTTTTGAATACTTTCCTCTAATACCTGTGGGGTCAAAATGCTCACCACACCCCAAAATTCTTTGAGGGGTGCACTTTCCAAAATGGGGTGACTTATGGCGAGATTTTACTTCGCTGGCACTAAAGGGGCACTGCAAACGCACCTGGCGCTCAGAAACTTCTTCAGCAAAATCTGCATTGAAAAAGCTAATTGGCGCTCCTTTCCTTCTGAGCCTGCTGTGTGCCCATGCAGTGGTTTATGCCCACATATGAGGTACCTTTTTACTGAGGAGAACCTGCGTTACAAATTTTGGTGTACTTTTTTTTTCTTGTTACTCGTGAAATTGAGAAATTTCAAATTAAACGAACATATTATTGGAAAAATTAGAGTTTTTCATTTTTACTGTCTAATTTTGAATACTTTCCTCTAACACCTGTGGAGTCAAAATGCTCATCCTACCCCAAGATGAATTCTTTGAGGGGTGCACTTTCCAAAATGGGGGGACTTATGGTTTTTTTTTCTCTCTGCTGACACTACAGGGGCTCTGCAAATGCACCTGGCACTCGGAAACTTCTTCAGCAAAATCTGCAATGGAAAAGCTAATTGGCGCTCCCTTCCTTCTGAGCCCTACTGTGTGCCCATACAGTGGTTTACGCCCACATATGGGGTACCGTAGTACTCAGGAGAACCTGCGTTACAAATTTTGGGGTGCTTTTTCTCATGCTCCTTTTGAAAATGAGAAACTTTAATCTAAACCTATATATTATTGGAAAATTTTTATTTTTTTTATTTTTTTACGGCCTAATGGTGAATACTTTCCTCCAGCCCCTGTAGGGTTAAAATGTTCATTATACCCCTAGATTAATTCCTTAAGGTGTTTAGTTTCCAAAATGGGGTCACTTATGAAGGTTTCCAGTATACAAACCAAAAAAAGAAGTGGTCCCTAAAAATATCAGTTTTGGAAACTTTCACAAAAGTAAAATATCTCAGAATCGCTAGCATACGTTAAAGCATCACTGAGCTATAAGCGCATAAATTGAGACAGGTCAAATTTTGAAAAATGAGCCTGGTCTTTTAGGTGCAAATAGGCTTGGTCTTGAAGGGGTTAAAAGGAAGATTTATGGTGAATGGAAACAGTCACCTCTCTGACAGTTTCTGAGAGGCTAGGGCTTCTGCTGCACAAAAAGTTAAGTTCCACGGATTAAGAAACTGACAAACTCTGTGCAGATGTAGTATGTCAATTTACGAGTCAGGTGCTGCCGGACTCACAGAGAGGGGTTTGGCTTTTCGTTGAGGACTGCTGCCTTCCATGAGTGAATATGTTATTTTGCCTTAAAAAACCTACCATGTTTGAGCTCTTGTGTAAAGGAACCTTCTCTACCAAAGGGCATAACATCTCATGTACTCCTTTCTAAATACTCCTTCTGGGATCCAGATAAGATTCATCCTTATGTGGGAAAATGGGAATGTTATCTTAGTAGACCTATATTCCAAGGTTTATGGCAGGTAATGTGGTGCCAAACAGCTAAATCCTCCTCCTGTGTGATGTATAGGGAGAATCAGTACAAGACTGTCATCATCGTGTCTGAAAAGACATCAATGCCACCCTCTGCGGTGAAGATTCGACCTCTGCGCCAAAGACTGTGCTTTAAGCCTTAAAGTGTCACTGTCGTAAAAAATTTGTTTTGCAGGAATCAATACTACAGGCGATTTTAAGAAACTTTGTAATTGAGTTTATTAGGCAAATATGCCATTATCTGCATTTAAAAAGACTTTCCCAAGGCCCCCCTCCTCTCCTTTCTGTCATCCACTGCTCATTATCAGGAAATCTTGACTGTTTTACAGTCGGATCCTGTCTGTTCTATGACGAGGGGAGGGGGGAGGAGGGAGGAGAGAGGAGGGAGATTAGTCGGCAGCAGAGAGCAGAGAACAAAACATTATTCAGCAGGGAGCCCCTATTCAGAGGTCAGAGAGGTCAGTGCTGACTTCAGAGGAGAGAGCCTGGTGATGTAGCTGTAAATTAACTCTTTGTTGTCCTGTTTTGGTGCCTCATCTCCCTCCACCCCTCCCCTCTTCATAGAGAACAATGAAGACGGGGGGACAACTTCAAACTGCTTTTTCATGAAAAAATGCATTTTTCGGCTAATAAACCCAATATAAAAGTTTCTTAAAATTGCCTGTACTATTGATTTCTGCAAAAAAAAATAAAAAAATTGAATTAACGACAGTGACACTTTAAGTCTGTTCCTGGTTTTATTATGCTCTTTGATGTTGTCTTCTGTTATCTGTTCCATGTTTTCTGGTTCTCCCTTCTCTTTACTTTGCTTTGGCTTTCTCACTAATTGTCTCTGCTGTGTTCTGATGGACAGGTCTCTTTACCTTTGGCTTTCTGTGTTTCTCTTGCTTTTCCTATGAGCTTTGTGTCCGGAACTTGGTTTCCCCTTATAGGCGTCTCTCTCCTTTCAGTCTGTGCTCTTGATGGTCTTGTGCAGCTTGTATGTTCAGCTAGATCCAGCCCTTAAGCCTTTCAGTCTGTAGTCCTGGTTTCCTGACCCCATTGCCTGTTTCTTACTATTCGTTGTCTTTTTTTCTGTGCCTTGCTTAATCGTCAGTGTGCCTTGCTTAGTCCTCAGTTTACTGTACTTAGTCCTCACTTCATCTTGCTACTATCTCCGGCTTTTGGTTCCCGTTTGCCTTGTTGCATCTCTGGCTTTCGTCCTTTTGTTTCGTCCTCCGTTCCTTGCTGCCTTCTTGGTCCTGTTCTTCTGTGTGTCTTTGTGACCTTGTCTTGTCTACTGCCATTATGCCTTCTTTGCCCTCCCTGTTACTATCTCTAGCTTTAGTATGTTGCTTGTCTGGAATTCTCCTCGGCCTATTTGCGCTATCTACTGTGTCTTGTCTGTCTGTGTTTTACACTTATATGAGTGCAGGGACTGACACAGAGTTGCGGATGGTCAGTTAGGACCTGCACTGCAAGTAGTTAGGGACAGTGTGGGGGATGCTAGCCATAGGGCCCACTTGTCCTATGTCTCTTTTTTCCCCTGGGCCCTGAAAAAGATACTGATTTTATTGGTATCATACCCCTAATCTCCTACATCATTTTTACATGGCAACTCCATCAGTGTGGTGGAGGTGCCTTTCCGCAGAAGGCAGTTTACCACATATCTTTTGGGACTGTCATATGCTGAAACCATACTGGAAGGGTATTCAGGGCTTGCTGGCCAGGATATTCCACCAAGTGATCTTGTTGGATCTTCTTGTTTATCTTCTCAATGTATCTTCCAAAAACAGGCGTAAGAACGCAGCTAGGCTCCTTCTCCATGTGATAATAGAAAGAAAGTGCTTGTTGGCTAAATACTGGAAGCAGACCTGTATCCCTTCAGCAGTGGAGTTGATCAACAGGGTCAGGGCCGCCGATAGGGCAGTGCAAGTGGTACTGCCGTATAGGGCCCGGACCCTAAGAGACATGGGGGGCGGGGCGCCGGCCGCCGCCCCCCGTCCGCTACGCTAGACCCCTTGCCACTTGTCTCTGAGCATCCCGAGAAGCTGCGGCCGCGCAGCTTCTCGGGATGCACTGATCGCTTTGATGTTCCACCCGCATAGTGAGCGGGCGGAACATTACAGCGATCAGAATACAGGAGCAGGACCTGTCAGCATTATTAGTGTATGGGGCACCTCTGGGGGCATTATTAGTATGTTTGGGCACCTCTGGGGGCATTATTAGCTCATGGGGGCACCTTTGGGGGCATTATTAGTATATGGGGCACCTCTGGGGGCATTATTAGTATATGGGGGCACCTCTGGGGACATTATTAGTATATGGGGGCACCTCTGGGGGCATTATTAGTATATGGGGGCACCTCTGGGGGCATTATTAGCTCATGAAGGCACCTCGGGGGGCATTATTAGTATATGGGGGCACCTCTGGGGGCATTATTAGTATATGGGGGCATTATTAGTATATGGGGGCACCTCTGGGGGCATTATTAGTATATGGGGGCATTATTAGTGTATGGGGGCACCTCTGGGGGCATTATTAGTGTATGGGGCACCTCTGGGGGCATTATTAGTTCATGGGGGCACCTCTGGGGGCATTATTAGTTCATGGGGGCACCTCTGGGGGCATTATTAGTTCATGGGGGCACCTATGGGGGCATTATTAGCTCATGGAGGCCACCTCTAGGGGCATTATTAGCTCATGGGGGCACAGCAGGGAATCCTACATACAGGGGGCACAGCAGGGGATCCTACATACAGGGGGCACAGCAGGGGATCCTACATACAGGGGGCATCCCACATTCCTACTCGCTTTACTGCACACAACACCAAACAGCGCAGTTACTATGGGAGCCGACAGGGGGGAGAAAGGAAAGGAAGCTGCTAGAAATGTGCGGAGCCTAAATTGTTTGTCTCGCAGGTTCTGAAAAGATGAAACATATCTGAAAGGAATCATCATGGAAGACTGGGCCGGATGGAAAGGAAAAGGGAAAGTGACTCCTCAGATCAAAGAAGACGTCACCTGTGAGTCCCTGTATGACACTTTTCTTATTTTGTAGAACATCATTTAGTAGGGGTGCCCCGAGGTGACAGCTACTACATTATCTGTACTCAGATATCACTGTGTTATCTGTGGTGTTACATAGGACTGCAGGTGACATCTACATTATCTGTACTCAGAGATATCACTGTGTTATCTGTTGTGTTACATAGGACTGCAGGTGACTACTACATTATCTGTACTCAGAGATATCTCTGTGTTATCTGTGGTGTTACATAGGACTGCAGGTGACAGCTACTACATTATCTGTACTCAGAGATATCACTGTTATCTGTGGTGTTACATAGGACTGCAGGTGACATCTACATTATCTGTACTCAGAGATATCACTGTGTTATCTGTTGTGTTACATAGGACTGCAGGTGACAGCTACTACATTATCTGTACTCAGAGATATCACTGTGTTATCTGTGGTGTTACATAGGACTGCAGGTGACTACTACATTATCTGTACTCAGAGGGATATCACTGTGTTATCTGTGCTGTTACATAGGACTGCAGGTGACATCTAATACATGATCTATACTCAGAGATATCACGGTGTTATCTGTGCTGTTACATAGGACTGCAGGTGAAATCTACTACATTATCTGTACTCAGAGATACCACTGTGTTATGTGGTGTTACATAAGACTGCAGGTGATATCAGGTGATTTCTCCAGGTTGCAGAAGTTCAAACTTCATTGTGCCCTGCTGACAGTTTATTATGGGAGTTGTAGTTTTGCAGCATGTGGCTCTTCAGGTAGCAGCACTACAACCCCCATCGTTTCCAACTGGCAGTTTATGATGAGAGTTGTAGTTTTTCAGCTGGAGAGTCAAAGATTGGACCAGCTTCCCTGGTCAGAGTAAGTGTGTGTCTGTGTGTTTATATATACATGTGTGCTGGTGTCTGTATGTGTGTATACATGTGTGCTGGTGTCTGTATGTGTGTATACATGTGTGCTGGTGTCTGTATACATGTGTGCTGGTGTCTGTATACATGTGTGCTGGTGTCTGTATACATGTGTGCTGGTGTCTGTATACATGTGTGCTGGTGTCTGTATACATGTGTGCTGGTGTCTGTATACATGTGTGCTGGTGTCTGTATACATGTGTGCTGGTGTCTGTGTGTGAGATCAATTCTAGAGAACTGGCTCATATACCCCATTTTCCCCAGTGGCTTAAATTGTAACCTCTGTTATACAGTTATAAAATTGTAGAACCTAAATGTGAACAAGGTGCAATTCAAATAGACACTTACTTGTATAGCTGTCTCTTGTGCTCTGTATGCAGTGCATTATATTCACCCTTGCAACGTACAATTTATAGCGTGTCTACAAGCCCAGCGGGGCTCATTATGATGGAGACTACAACTTATACAAGAGTGGGGTAGGGGTTCCCCTGTATTCAGAATGCTGTTGAGTGCTCGGCAATGCCCCGTCTGGGATTATTGAATTTCGAGGGTCTATGCAGAGCAGGATAAAGACACCTCTGCTGCACAAACAGGATCTCCTAGAAAGTGTTCTCAACGCCATGTATTCACTATCACTGGCTTGGGTGAGCTAAACTAGTCTGCCTGGGGGGTTGTGTGATTTGTATATGCTCACTAACATGGAACAGCCTCATTATATTAGCCTTATCAACATATTCTATGTTAGTGAGCATACCGGGGGGGGGGGATATTGGTGAACATATACAAATCAAACAGCCCCCCAGCCCCTCGAAATTCAATAACCCCAAACGGGGCATTGCCTAGTGCTCAACAGCATTCTGAATACAGGGGAACCCCTACCCCACTCTTGTATAAGTTTTAGTCTCCATCACAATGAGCCCCGCTGGGCTTGTAGACACGCTATAAATTGTACGTTGCAAGGGTGAATATAATGCACTGCATACAGAGCACAAGAGAGTGTCTGTATGGTGACATTTAAATTGCACCTTGTTCACATTTAGTTTCTACAATTTTATAACTGTATAACAGAGGTTACATTTTAAGCCACTGGGGAAAATGGGGTATATGAGCCAGTTCTCTAGAATTGATCTGAACCAAATTATACCTCCAAGCAAGGCGTGGGTCGAACACACAATTTTTTTTTTTATTAATGTGGGGGGCCCAGACACTTTGGTTGTATGGGGCCCCGAAATTCCTGATGGCGGCCCTGAACAGGGTGCAAGAGATACAGAGATTTGAGTACTTGTCAGCCTCCAATAAAAACTTGGGAGACTATGAGATGTTCTGCGCCCCTGGATGTGATTCTTCTTCGCCCAGTCATCTGATTCCCTATATGGTGGCTGTCCTGTCTTTGTTCTTTCCCATGTTTTTTGTATTTTATGTGTATTTTTTTTTTGTTAATTTGGCTACATATATGATACAAGTTTAGACTTTGTTAAGGCCACTGAAATTTGAGGGCCTATGTTCACTGTTCATGGGTAGCCTCATGATGATGCTGTATTAGGCTAGATTCACACATACAGTATCCGCAGCAGATTTCACGCTGTGAGTTTGCAGTAAAATCAATGTGATTCCATACTCGCAGCGGGATTGTTATACCGCTGAGAGTATGTAGATGCTGCCCCCTTAAAGCAACGTTGTACCCACAATCTAACCCCCCCCCCCCCCCCCCCCCCAAACCACTTGTACCTTCGGATAGCTGCTTTTAATCCAAGATTTGTCCTGTGGTCCGTTCGGCAGGTGATGCAATTATTGTCCTGAAAAACAACTTTTAAACTGGCAGCCCCGTGCCCTTTGGCCGTGGCTTAGTTTGTGTGTGCATTGAGCAGGCACAACCTCTACGTCCCCTCTACCCAACCCTCTTTACCATTTTTCCTATTTCTCTGCAGTGAAAACTGCACAGGTGCCTTAACGATCCAGCCCATGTGTCGTCCTCTCACAGGTGATGAATAGGAGGCAATCTGCCTGGAGCATTCCTAATGATGAGGAGGGTGGGGAGAAGGGACAGGGAGGTTGTGCCAGCCTAATGCATACACAATGTAAGCCACGGCCGTTGGGCACGGGGCTGCCAGTTTAACCCCTTAGTGACCCATGACGTATCTGACACGTCATGGTGCCACAGGGGGAGTTCAGAGAGGGGTCCCGCCGGGACCCCGCTCTGAACGGCGCCGCTCCCGGCTGATATGTTCAGCCAGGGAGCGCCTCTATTATCCCCTCCCCTAATAAAAGTCCAAATCAGCCCCCTTTTCCCATTTTATAAATATAAATAAATAAACAAATAATCATATTTGGTATCGTCGCGCGCGTAATCGCCCGAACTATTAAATTATCACATTTCTCGCACGGTAAACGGCGTCAGCGCAAAAAAATTCCAAAGTGCAAAATTGTGCATTTTCGATCGCATCAAATCCAGAAAAATTGTAATAAAAAGCAATCAAAAAGTCACATATGCGCAATCAAGGTACCGATAGAAAGAACACATCATGGCGCAAAAAATGAAAACACCTCAATGAGCCCCATAGACCAAAGGATAAAAGCGCTATAAGCCTGGGAATAGAGCGATTTTAAGGAACATACTGTATATTTGTTAACAATGGTTTGAATTTTTTATAAGCCATCACATAAAAGAAAGGTTATACATGTTACATATCGTTGTAATCGGAACGACTTGAGGAACATATATAACAAGTCAGTTATGAAAACAAATTCCTTTTTTTTTTAATTTGACAGCGCAAATTATTTTTTTCCGGTTTTGCAGCATATGTTATGGGAAAATAAAGTACTAAAGTTCTAAAGGAATACATAATTCTAAATACTAAAGTGCAAAAGTACTAAATGAATACATTATGGGGATCATTTGTCAAGGCTGGTATACTTGTACGCCAGAGGCCCAGACCTGTTCCTGTTGCAGCAATTGCACACAAATCTACACCTGCTCCATAGTAATTAGGCTATGACATCGATTGTTAACATAGATGTTAAGCCTATCCAATACATGCAAAATATACATTAAAAGTATCAAAACACTAAAACGTATAATTAATGTAAGACATAGACCACATAAACAGACCATTTATTTAGTATTTTCTTATAAATAATGTATCAAAATGATTAAATCAGCGTTATTCTACTGGGTGTAGGGAGTGTGTCCATCGTGAATCCATTTACATTTATAGACCATAGTTTTTTGCATTATAATTTGTAGTGAAAGGAAAAGAAATAGTTGGCATGACAACTCCTCATTTGTATCATGTTTTACACATGTGCTAAGGTAAAGAGAATTTGGAACAAGACTACGCTTCGGCTGAGTCTGTTACATTATATGAGTGTGTGATGAAACTGGAACATCTGTTGTATAGTTATTTCCCAGGTGGGAATGGAGAGTGTTTGAGATGTTTAATGAGAAAATGTTTTACTATTTTTAACAAAACTGATTTCTCAGTTCTCTTACCTTTAATCTTTTTACTATTTTCACGATTGTCTTTCTCCTCTCATATTTAGATATGATAATATGTCATATGTATAAGCAACAATGTAGCCTGAAGCTCCTGGAGCAGTGTCATTTAAACTTCTGCAGTTCTGTTATGTAACAGATTGATTATTGCTCCCTTTCTTTTACCTGGGCCCTGGTGCAACTGAATATTCTGCCCCATGCATGTTTACAACCTTGCAAAGTCATTGGTTAAGTTTCATCAACAGTAAAAAACCTATGACTATATATAAAGGGACAAATAAATAGAGACTATAATAGTTAACCCTTAGACGACCCAGGGCATATAGTTACGCCATGGAAGTCTGTCCCCAGACGACCTAGGGTGTAGCTGTACACCCTGGGTGTTTCTCCCGCTATGAAGCGTGCTCCGGAGCGGAGCGCGCTTCATAGCAGGTGGGGGCCGGCTGCAATCAGTAATGCAGCCGGGACCTCACCAGTAATGACACGCTGCAGCGATCGCGCTGGCGCGTGTCATTAACTCCTGTCACTTACCGATCGGGACCCCCGCAGTGTGACTGCCGGAGGTCTCTTACCTGCCTCCGTGCAGTCCGATCGTCGATCTGCTGCACTAAGCCTGCACAGGCAGGCTCAATGAGCAGATCGCCGATAACACTGATCATTGCTATGCCTATGGCATAGCAATCATCAGTGTAGAAATCACACTAGTGTATGTACAAGTCCCCCAAAGGGACTTCAAATGTGTTAAAAACACTAACACACTACCCCAAAACCCCTCCCCCAATAAAAGTTGAAATCACCCCCCTTTCCCATTATATAAATAAAACATATAAAAATAAATAAACAAATAAACATATAGTATACCGTAGCGTGCGTAATTGTCCAATCTATTAAAATATAACAATCGTCATTGCGAACGGTAAACGGCGTACACGAAAAGAGGGGAAAAAGTGCACGGATTACCGATTTTATGTTACATTATATATAAAAAAAATTAATAAAAAGTGATCAAAACGTCCGATCTTCACAAATATGGTATTAATAAAAACTAGAGATCATGTCGGAAAAAATTACACCTCATACAGCCCCGTAGGTGAAAAAATAAAACTGTTATAGGCCCATTTTATTTATAATTAATTGCCCAAAAAAAGGATTTCATTTTAAAAAAATATATAACATTAGAGAATCTGTGTAAACCTGCATATGGTTGTGTTCGGACTGACCTATAGAATAATTGTATCATGTCGCTTTTACCATATAGTACATTACGTAGACACAGGAACCCCCCAAACGTTACCATATTGCATTCTTTTTTACGATTTCACCAATTTATATCTTCATAAATATATTTGGAATTCCATCATACATGTTATGGTAAAATGAAAGACGCCATTACAAAATACAACTATTCCTGTAAAAAAACAAGCACTTACATGGCTTGTAGATAGAAAACTGAAAGTGCTGGAGCTCTTAGAAGGGGAGGAGGGAAAAACGAAAACACTAAGATAAAAATTTGCGCGGTCCACTGGGTCATTTTGGGCCTGGTCCTCAAAGGGTTAAAGATAATAGGAATAATAACAAGAATAATGTAAGCAACAGAGATTTCTATAGGGCTGTGTGTATCTTTGAAAACTATTAACTTTTCACTGGGTTTTAGGAAGTTAAAGCTAAAGTACCACTAGTACATCTTTTTTTTGTTTTTTACATAAACAGACTGGGGCCGGCGTGTAGATGTCGATGCAGCGGTCCTGTTCTTTTAACTGCCCGATTCTTGCACACGGTGCCGGTCTATTACCAAGCACCAGATAGGCATAAAGCATGGGGGACAGGGGACAGGCTCACAGAGAAAGGGGGTTTCATCTCACTGAGGGCTGGTGGGCTTGCCCCTAGGGCTTCATCCCCGCCCGTTGTTCGGTAACAAACCGGCGTCATGCATGAACCAGCTTTTTTTTAAAAAACTAATAAAACAATAATACATCAGTACTAGTGATAAGCAAGTACTAAAATGCTCGGGTGCTCGTTACTCGAAACGAATATCTCCCAATACTCAAGTGCTCATTTCGAGTAACGAACCACATTGAAGTCAATGGGAGACTCAAGCATTTTTGCAGGGAACTCAGGTTCGGTAGAGGGAAGGTCGTGTGAAAACCTGTCAACCTCAGAAATTGATGGAAACACAACAGAACAGCAGGGGCAGCATGTATGCACGCCTCTGAGGCTGCCTAATAGCACGATTATGCCTAATTCTGTGCAACAGCCTGTTTAAAACAGAGGTAGGCATATGGACCACCCAAAAACTCAGCCTGACACAGCATGGCAGTGAGAACACAGGGAACCATTAAAACAGAGGTAGCATATTCAAACCAGCAAAAAATTCAGCCTGACACAGTATGGCGGTGAGGACAGAGTGAACAAGGTAGAAGTGGTAGCCAGTGAGCCTTACAAAAATTATACCAGACCTAGCTGGCAGTGAGAACACAGAGAACCATTAAAAGTGAGTGAGGAAGCAAGTGAGCCTTCCAAAAATTATACCAGACGCAGCATGGCAGTGAGCACACAGAGAACCATTAAGAAAAATTAATAAAAAATTAAATTAAGAAAAAAAGTACAATATATCTATACATGGTGTCTTAGTAAGGGGTGGAGTGGTACATCATAGTGCAAATGTTTGGGGGGGGGGGGCATGCATCCTTCTAAACTATCAAAGAGGTAAAGGTGAACTCAAACTGTGCAATCAAACAACAACAACCAATGAAAAGTGAGATAAGTGCAGAACTTTAAACTTTTACAATGTGAACTATGAACTGAAAACAACCCAACAATAGTCACATCCATTCCCTAGTTGACTAATGTGACAATTCTAAGTGCTAACTGGTTTAAATGCTAACAAACAAGCATGAGTACAGCTAGATAGATTTCTCTCTCATACTGTGCAAACTTACAATATGTATATATCCCAACAAATTAAACTGAAGGGTAACCATCATTTCCAAATTTCTGACATGTCACCAAACTTGTTAGGGTCCAAGTGCTGACCCTAACCCTACTTGCTTAAAGGAAGGGGCAGAGGGCTCTCAGCAGAGTGCGGCATCTGTTCCTTCCTGATTATCACTTTCCCCGGGTGCTGTCCACGGGTGGACAGTTGAATTCAGGTGAAATCCAGGCTTTGTTTATTTTTATAAACGTCAGCCTGTCAGTGCTCTCAGTTGACAGGCGGGTGCGCTTATCAGTGATGATGATGGCACCAGCTGCTCTGAAGACATGCTATGACAACACGCTAGTGGCACGGCAGGCCAGCACCTCAAAGGCGTAAAGCGCCAGTTCGGGCCACGTATCCAGCTTTGCAACCCAGTAGTTGGAGGTAGAGCAATTGGGAAGGACGTTGGTATGGTCAGCAAAGTACTCCCTCACATCTTCCTGAAGGCTTCCCACCTACTCTGTCTAGACTGGGGACGGTTGAGATAGTCTTGCTGGGGTGCCATGAAACTGTCAAAAGGCCTTGGAGAGTGTTCCCCTGCTCGTTGACAAGCTGCCTGCTCCACCACTCCTCTCCCCCGCTTTGTGGCCCACAGAACTACGTACTCTGCGCTTGTGGTGTCAAATGGGAAGTAAATTTTCAGCTTCTGCACCAGGGCCTGTTGATATTGATTCACTCTCATACTGCGTTCCTCTTCAGGAATGACAGTGGAAAAGTTCAGTTTGTACCGAGGGTCCAGGAGGGTGAACACACAGTAAACTGTGTTGTCCAAAACCAGTAGTCAACATGGATGCCAGTTAAGGCCCAGCAACAAGGAGGCAAGGGCAGGCACACCAGTAGTCAACATGGATACCAGTTAAGGCCCAGCAGTAGCCAACAAGGAGGCAAAGGCAGGCACACCAGTAGTCAACATGGATGCCAGTTAAAGCCCAGCAACAAGGAGGCAAGGGGAGGCACACCAGTAGTCAACATAGATGCCAGTTAAGGCCCAGCAACAAGGAGGCAAGGGCAGGCACACCAGTAGTCAACATGGATGTCAGTTAAGGCCCAGCAGTAGCCAACAAGGAGACAAAGGCAGGCACACCAGTAGTCAACATGGATGCCAGTTAAAGCCCAGTCACATGGAAGCAAGGGGAGGCACACCAGTAGTCAACATGGATGCCAGTTAAGGCCCAGCAACAAGGAGGCAAGGGCAGGCACACCAGTAGTCAGCATGGATGCCAGTTAAGGCCCAGCAACAAGGAGGCAAGGGCAGGCACACCAGTAGTCAACATGGATGCCAGTTAAGGCCCAGCAATGAGGAGGCATGGCCAGGCACACCCGTAGTCAACATGGATGCCAGTTAAGGCCCAGAAACAAGGAGGCAAGGGTAGTCACACCAGTAGTCAACATGGTTGCCAGTTAAGGCCCAGCAGTACCCAACAAGTAGCCTTCTACCCCCAGCACCCTTTCGATTTTCAATTTGACTGTAGCAGTTGGGGTAACGTTCCCTGCATAATGTAACTACTCACTTCTACCCCCACCACCATTTCGATTTTCAATTTGACTGCAGCAGTTGGGGTAACATTCCCTGCATAATGTGACTCATCACCTCTCCCCCCACCGCTGTTTTGATTTTGAATTTGACTTTGATCCTTGAGGATCTGGCAATTGTCTTATGCAAAGGGATAATCACTTGAGGGGTAGTGTACTACAAATCCCAGCAATACAGTGTAGTATCCACTAGTTTTGGGGGGGCTGTACGGTACAATGTGGTAGTGGCTGGACCTAGATACACACTCTGTGATACCCCCTTACAATGAGCAGTGAAGTTTTATGCAGGTGTACTACAAATCCCATCAATACAGTGTAGTACCCACTAGTTTAGGGGGGGGGGGCTGTATGGTACAATGTGGTAGTGGCTGGACCTAGATACACACTCTGTGATACCCCCTTACAATGAGCAGTAAAGTTCTATGCAGGTGTACAAATCCCAGCAATCCAATGTAGTACAGCAGCACCACAAGCCCCAAAATCAAAAAAGAGTACACTGAGCACTTCTTAGGGGTCTGTATGCAACAATGTGCCCTGTATGCACCTAATGTGCTCTTTTTGCCAGCAGTTGATCACCA
The DNA here is from genome assembly GCF_027789765.1 of Dendropsophus ebraccatus. NCBI lineage: Eukaryota > Metazoa > Chordata > Amphibia > Anura > Hylidae > Dendropsophus > Dendropsophus ebraccatus. The sequence goes on from NC_091463.1 coordinate 46,965,430, forward strand.
CAGTGTGCTGCTGAAATCGTGGTAGCAGCACTGCAAGTCCCAGCCAGAAGTCTGTAGTAATACTATTAAAAAACGCTTTTAAGGCCTGAAAAGGGCTGTTTGTTTATATTGCTAGTATTCCCTGCCTACTGGAACGCTAAATCCTACACTGACACTCTCCCTGAGAAGCAGCAGCTCTGTCCCTAATCTCTCACAGCATGCATCTTAAGTGAGCACTGCCGGCTGCGCGTTTTATATGGCAGGGTAATCTGATCTGGCCAACCAATCGCTGCTATCGACATGTATGGGTCCCATGTGATCGCAGGATGTACCAAAGAGTCTCCTGCATGTTTATTGGCTGAGAAATAGCGCCCAAACAGGAAACGGATGATGAGATTTTCTCGACTATCGCGAGATGCTCGTCTGAGTAACGAGTACCATCGAGTACCCTAATACTCGATCGAGTACCAAGCTTAGACAAGCATGCTCGCTCATTACTAATCAGTACAAATTAGGTATCATTGTAATCATCCTGAATATATAATTTTATATAAATACTTAATAATATAATAACATATTGAATATTGTTATTCAATGCTGAATATTAAATACAATAATTTTTTTTTCTTCGTTTTTGCAGTTTACCTAATGGTACAGTACAGTTGGTTCAGCATAAGCAAGCCCTAAAAGGGCTCTGTGGATAGAAAAATGACATAGTTATGGCTTTTAGCATGTGAGGAGGAAATACGAAAAATTTTAATGCTAAAATTCTTCTGGTCCTGAAGGGGTTAAAGAAATTATTGAATTAGTGTGTATGAAGGTGATAACTTTAAGACAGTTGATGGTTATCTCAAAAAGTTTTTATTCACCTTCCTATGGGTCAATACTGCATAATAATAGAATGGTCCGAAAGGTCCTGAATCTTTTTTAGTTAAACTGTATGACTATATAACAAGATATTGCAGGCATTTAGGAAGATTACGAACATAGTCATAGTAGTCAGGGCAAGATGAGTCAACAGTAGGCTTCTTGAAGTAACCACTTTATGCTTAAAAGATGAGTAAACCCTCCAGAAGAAACAGAAAAGCTTAATGTTTTGGTTTAATAAGAAATCACAGATGGTGAGCAAAACTGAACAGGAAGTGCGGGTGGTTTGGCAAGTAGAGAAGAGAGACAATTTCTCTAGTACATGGTCAAAAACAGAGAGAGATCAAGACAGAGCATCTCAAGACTATAAATAATTGTTACTAGGAGACACAAGTTAACACTCATGTGAATATCCAATCTTAAAAAAAAAACAAAACTCACGAGGGCTGAGATACGTATCTACTCCTAAAGCGAGGTAAAATCAAAAAGGGGTTATACAGCGTTAAAAACACCAAACTGCTTTCTGCCAGAAACTGTGCCACTCTTCTCTTCAGCATGAGTGTGGTGGTTCAGCTCAGTTATATTAAGAGCTGGTTGGTTGTTATCAACAACAAAAATAATTCAAGACAGCTGGACAAATCTCTTCCAAAGTTTGTAAAAAAAATCCATCCATCCATCCTCTAAATGAGATAACAGGGCTGTGGGGGACATGACAGCGAGGTATACTTACCTGCCCCACTCTGCCATAGCTGACTGTTGCTGGGACACCCGCTCTCTGTCTCTGTCATGTGTGAGAACAAGTAAATGTCTGCTCAGCATAGACAGTATAGAATCTATGATGAGTGTCCATTTCCGGTGGGAGCAGCATGTCAGCAGATGTTGCCGAAATGCTTACGGCGGCAGAGAGTGTCTGCTCCGGGAACAAGCAGCTGTGGTGGAGCAGGACAGGTAAGTTTATATCACTGTCATGTCCCCTGCAACCCTGACAGGATCACTAATCATCCATTTATCCTTTAATAAATTAAAAAAAAATTTATTATTGTGCTGCTACATTTTCGGTATTTAGATCATAGGTGTCAAACTCAGGCCCTCCAGCTGTTACAGGACTACAATTCTCATCATGCCTGGATAGCTAAAGCTTTGGCCGTCGAGGCATGGTGGGAATTGTAGTTTTGCAACAGCTGGAGGGCCTGAATTTAACACTCGTAATCTAGATTATATATTTGTTGTCTAGGTGGGCGTAGCTAATGAATTTGAATGGTTTATTAGTCATTTAAAGGACAATCATGAAAATACGTCAATCATTAGTTAATTTAAAGTATGATGCATGTTGATAAGGCTGTTTTTTATTTTATGTTATTTGTTCACATTTATTTTTACTCAAAATAACAGTATTTAGCTTTTTTAATTTACTTTGTGCAATCCTAGCCTTATGGTGACTCTTTTTTGGTCTTCAACAATCATGATACAGGTATCAAGGTACAGGTGTCAAACTTGAATAATCATGAAGGATATCAGAGAATGGTTCTAGATACAAGGGCTTGTGTTATTTCCCCATGTAATATGTACCTGTAATGAGTCCTTAATATACAACAATAAGCAACTAGTAGGTGAAAAAGAGAATTCAACTATTTAAAAGTTGTATACTAACACATCTGTTTTTTGCCAGGATTGCTCCTGTAGTTGGTGGAGATTGCTTGTTGTTTTTCAATGTTAAATGGAATAGGGCACTGAACAAAAATATAATTGGTTGTGGTTGTCTCTACCTTGGTTCTCCTGTTCAGTCTAAACACTCAAGAGTTTTTCTTATTACAGATATGCAGATATGCCAGGGGGCAATGTCCTAGAATACACTGACCTTGAGACACGTGATGGTGTCTCTGCGGTGTTTTGGTTGATCTCCCTGAGTCCTTTTGCATGCACTTACTAGGCATTGCTCCCACTAGCCAGAATCCTACTCCACACTGATGAATGGCAAATACCCCGAAATGGCTGTCTATGGATGGATACCTTGCTTTGGTGATTTCCTTGACTGGAGACATTCCTTGGCTTTATTGTTCCTTTCTGGAGGAAGGTCTGGCTAGCTAACTGACGTCGAGACTCGTGATGGTGTCTTTGCAGTGTTGTTTGCATGCTTTAAATAGATTTCTTACCTAAAAATTTAGTCTTGCGTCCATTAGAAAGTCACACTATATTAGTGTTAAACATTCATTCTATCCAATACGAGTTATTGTTGTTCAATCATTAAACTCTTTTACAGTCATTTCAAATGATGGATTTGATTGAAATGAAACGTCTTCACAATGGTTGCCAGTTTCATTTTGATTATTTTCCATGAAAAATATTTGTCCACCATTAATCAGTGCAAGATGTGCTAAAGCATGTGCGTTCAATCTTCAGTCCCTGGACTGTATTGCATTACAGTAGTGCCATAACCAGAAACTTGCAATTATATAGTGTTAAAACAGCAAATGGTCTCTACAATGCTTACAAATTCTATTGAGTAGTTGCAATGTTACTGTGTTAGACATTTTTTTTTAAGCTTTTAAATTTTTTACAAAAAGAAAAACACAATCATAAAAATCTAATAAAAACTTTAAATGTTGGATATTATTGTAATGATCTATAAATAGATGTTAGTGCTCGAACATGCTCGAGTCCAATCGTTCAGCATTTTTTTTTAACTTTATTTTTCTTTAATATTGCAAGTCATAATACAAAAAGGATTTCCACATTTTTACAGCCACAATACATAAACCTGCACCCTCCCCTCCTCATTACATACTTCTGATATTTTCATTCCCCCCCCCCCCCCCAGGCAGGATAAAAAACACACACCATGGTCTATCCATTTCTTAGTTATCTTCAGCCTTGCTACAAAAAGCCTTCTATTCAATATTATCTTTCTCTTTTTGTCCAGTCCCATTATCTGGGAATCCTCCCCCAATATACCCAGCCAAGGGTCTTCCAGTAACGTAATACTCAGTTCTTTATAAATTTCTACAAAGATTCCCCTCCAAAATTCTTGTAATGCAGGACATGTCCCTAAAATGTGCACCCAATTTGCTTCCTCCCCTCCACATCTCCCACATTCTGCTCTGTCTTTGTCTTATTTTTTTTTAAGAACTTAGAGGTATAATATATCTTACAGTATGTAGGATATTAAACTGCAAAATTTTAGGGTTTTGGGTTGACAATACTGTATTCATATTTATCAAAATCCTGTCCCATTGGGGTCCAATAATTTACCCAGGTCTCTGTACCGTTTTCCCCTTCTTTCTAATATAATATCGGTTTGTTCCCTATCTCTCCTTTTATTATAAATCCTAGGCATTCCTTTCAGCAGCACTGACCCTTATACAATTTGTTTAATTTTTTCCAGGGTGGGTTGATTTTAAACCCTTCAAGACCGAACCCATGGATGCACGGATGTACGGGTCAAATTAAAGGGAACCTGTCACCCCCCGTGCCGGGGTGACAGGCTCCTGACCCCCCGCTACAGCCCCCTATACTCACCTGATCCCGCCGGGTCCCGCTTCTGGATCCGGTCGGGTCACGGAGATCTCAGCCGCTGCAGCCAGGCGCGCGCGCTGAGAGATGAGTCCAACGCTCATAGAGAATGACGGAGAGTCCAGCGCTCCGTCATTCTCTATGAGCGTTGGACTCATCTCTCAGTGCGCGCCGGGCTGCAGCGGCTGAGATCTCCTTGACCCGACCGGATCCAGAAGCGGGACCCCGTGGGATCATGTGAGTATAGGGGGCTGTAGCGGGGGTCGGGAGCCTGTCACCCCGGCACGGGGGGTGACAGGTTCCCTTTAATGTAATGTTCCTCCCCACCTTCTAAGAGCGGATAGCGGTTTTATTTTTCCACCTACAGGGCTGATTGAGGTGTCATTTTTTGCGCCATGATTTCTAGTTTTTATTAATATCATCTTGGAGTAACAGAAAAATTTTTATTGCTTTTTATTATTTTATTTCTAATAAATAATTTAAAAATATCATCAATCTTTTTTTTTTTTTCATTTACGCTGTTCACCGCGCAGAATAATAATGTTATATTTTAATTGGACAATTCTGAATGCAACAATATATTATATGTTTATTTATTTTATTTATTTTTTAATATTTTTAGTTTTATAATGGGCAAGGGGATATTTTAAACTTTTATTAGAAGGGAGGTTTATTAGGGCTTTTCTTAATACTTTTAAAAAAAAAAATTATTACACTTTTTTATCACTTTTTTTCACTATAAAACATGCAATCATTAGATGCCATAGCATAGATCAGTGTTATCAGCGATCTATGCATAGAGCCTGCCTGAGAGCAGACAGAATGCACAGAATGCCGATTCAACAGGACGAAGGTAAGTGACTTCCCCCTGCCATTCAGTACAAGCGATCAGGACCCCCGCAGCATGGCTGTGGGAGTCCCGATCACTCAGTGACAGGAACTTGTCCTGTCACTGAATACCCTAAATGCTGCGATATAGATCGCTATAGATCGTTCCCGGGACACTGATGTGTGCGGGGCCACTCTCACTGCAGCGGTCCCACACACATCAGTCAGCCCCTGAAGTCAGGAGCAAAGATATACATTTCTACTGCATGGGTTATGTGCTGTAGGAACGTATATCTATGTATAACTGACGTGAAAGGGTTAAAAATACTCTTGTCTTCCATTTCAAAATAGGCATGTCTCAACTGATTGTATTCATACCACTCATTACCCTTAAGGTTGTACTCTATCTTTAGTCTTTGCCACATCTTTAGTTCTCCATCAACAAACACGTCTTTTACTATCACTTTACCTACCTAATAATTTCTGTAATTCTATTAATTTCCCACAAGGGTGTTATATCTAATGATGCATCTATTTTTAATTTTTTTTTTTTTTATGTAATCCAAGTCCTACCTAGCATTTCTACTGACTGGTGTCTTTACCATTTCCAGAATACCTGTTTCAAGCACTTCGATTATGCTATTATATGTACTGTCTACTTCTTTTACCAGATGCTTGTATAACTCAACTCAATCTCTTTTCCATAAGAGGGCAGCTAAAAAATAAAGTCTGACTTCATAGAAAGCAAACCCTTCCTTGTCCCTAAGGCAGCCAGAAATATTGTAGGTGTATCCTAACCTTCTTCCTTCCCCAGATCAGCTTATTCATGACCAACTCAGGCAGCGATGAGTTAAGGGGGACAGGGCTTTACATTATCGCAGTGGAATGAAAAATCCCCTTCCAGTATGTAAACTCATCCAAAATGATGGGACACAGGATTACAGCGGATTTTGATGCGAGAGTTGCAGCTTGAAATCCGCTGCAATCCTGTATGTGTGAAACTGGCTTAACATCAATAATTGCTTGCCTTTTCACTCTATCCCCCATCCCTTTGACATTCCATATCAATATCAATACTCTAGTAGTCATCCTCTATCCATTACGCTTCTTTTCATCATAAAGCCCAACACAAACAAAAGGGGAAAAAAAAAAAAAAAACAACAACAACAAGCTGTGCTCCCATCCCACAGGACACGAGGTCCTACACTTGAGTTTCACACCTTCAGGCTATGTTCACACTATGTATGTGTGCGGCTGTATTTTTTATGCGGCTGGAAATGTGCGGCTGAAAGTACGGCCGTGGGAAAAAATAGGCATGCGGCTGAAAACATACGGTCATTTACTTGAAAATCTGGTTCAACTAAAAATAACAAATAAAATCTTTAGAAAGTGATGCAAACACCTCTGGAATGCATCTGGGAAAGCAGGGGAACAGTTTACAGGAATTGCTATTACCGGGGTTTGCGATCCTCTGCAGTATGCCGATGCCGATGCCTCTCATGGTTAATATATTTAATTAATAAAACACATTTTCGTTGTAATAAAGTCCCTTTCATTGTTCAATAATTAAATTTAAACGAATCCATCATTTTGCAATTAAATATACTGTTAAAATAAATATATATATAAATAAAGGTATATTTATATATATATTTATTTTTTGACAGTATATTTAATTGCACAATAATGGATTCGTTTAAATTAAATTATTGAACAACGAAACTGATTTTATTACAACGAAAATGTGTTTTATTAATTAAATATTAATTAGTACAGGAAGCTCCAGTAAGGCGTTAATTCATATTGCCGGCAATAGAGCATTCTGTACTAATCATCACTTTACTTTAATTAAAACATCAAATGTTTCTTCTAATTATGTTATCACAATAGCATTATTAGAAGAAACATTTAGAATTATATGTGCGCTCAGCTGATTGGCTGATCGGCTGAGCGCACATATAAAGAGCCGGTCCGCAGTACAGTGACTTCATTGTGCTGCGGACCAGCGAAGAGACAACATCGGGGTGAGTATACAGATCTCCCCACCCCCTCCCCAGCACTGCACCCCTCCCAGCAAGGAAGGGGGGTCACTTAACCCCTTCCTTGCTGGGATGGGTGCAGTCTGACATCAGTCTGGCCCCCAAGGGGGTTAAGGGGGATGCAATACATCCTCCCTTAACCCCTTGGGGGCCAGACTGTAAGCAGCGATCTGTAAAGATGCTGCATACTGTAAGGAGCACAACACCGCTCACAATGATGGGTGTTGCGCTCCTGTTTGTGTGTTTTTTGTGTGTTTCTCCCTTTTTGTTTTTCAGATATCGGTATCCAGTGGATTACGTCGGATTCCGTGGACTACGTCGATGACCAGCGGTTGTTTGGTGTTTTTTTTAATAAAATGGTCAATGAGGGGTGTGGGGGTGTTTTTATTTGAATAAAAAAAAATTTTCACTTGTGTGTTGTCTTTATTTCTTTACTTTATAGACTTAGTAGTGGAAGCCGTCTAATAAACGGAGTCCATTACTAAGTCGGGGCCTAGTGTTAGCCGGTATAAAATGGCTAACACTAACCCCCCATCATTACCCCAGTACCCAATGCCACCAGGGGTAGTGGGAAGAGCCGGGTGCCAGTGGTCCCGGCGCGTCAAAATTGGCGCTCCTGGATCGGGCGGCAGCAGGCTGGTAAGATTTAGGCTGGGGAGGGCCTAAAACAATGGCTCTTCCCACCCTGGTGTACCAGGCTGCTGTCGCTTGGTTTTTAACCCGGCTGGTTATAAAAAATAGGGGGGACCCTATGCCTTTTTTTTTAATTATTTATTTATTTTAAAAAAAAAGGGTCCCCCCTATTTTTATAACCAGCCTGGTTAAAAACCAAACGACAGCAGCCTGGTAACACCAGGGTGGGAAGAGCCATTGGTTTAGGCCCTCCCCAGCCTAAATCTTACCAGCCTGCTGCCGCCCGATCCAGGAGCGCCAATTTTGACGCGCTGGGACCACTGGCACCCGGCTCTTCCCAGTACCCCTGGTGGCATTGGGTACTGGGGTAATAATGGGGGGTTTGTGTTAGCCATTTTATACCGGCTAACACTAGGCCCCGACTTAGTAATGGATTCCGTCTATTAGACGGCTTCCACTACTAAGTCTATAAAGTAAAGAAATAAAGACAACACACAAGTGAAAAAATTTTTTTATTCAAACAAAAACACCCCCACACCCCTCATTGACCATTTTATTAAAAAAAACACCAAACAACCGCTGGTCATCGACGTAGTCCACGTAATCCGACGTAATCCACTAGATACCGATATCTGAAAAACAAAAAGGGAGAAACACACAAAAAACACACAAACAGGAGCACAACACCCATCATTATGAGCAGTGTTGTGCTCCTTACAGTATGCAGCATCTTTACAGATCGCTGCTTACAGTCTGGCCCCCAAGGGGTTAAGGGAGGATGTATTGCATCCCCCTTAACCCCCTTGGGGGCCAGACTGACGTCAGACTGCACCCATCCCAGCAAGGAAGGGGTTAAGTGACCCCCCTTCCTTGCTGGGAGGGGTGCAGTGCTGGGGAGGGGGTGGGGAGAGCTCTATACTCACCCCGATGTTGTCTCTTCGCTGGTCCGCAGCACAATGAAGTCACTGTGCTGCGGACCCGCTAATTATATGTGCGCTCAGCCGATCAGCCAATCAGCTGAGCGCACATATAATTCTAAATGTTTCTTCTAATAATGCTATCGTGATAACATAATTAGAAGAAACATTTGATGTTTTAATTAAAGTAAAGTGATGATTAGTACAGAATGCTCTATTGCCGGCATTATGAATTATCGGCTTACTGGAGCTTCCTGTACTAATTAATATTTAATTAATAAAACACATTTTCGTTGTAATAAAATCAGTTTCGTTGTTCAATAATTTAATTTAAAGGAATCCATCATTGTGCAATTAAATATACTGTCAAAAAATAAATATATATAAATATACATTTATTTATATATATATATATATATACATATATATTTTAACAGTATATTTAATTGCACAATGATGGATTCGTTAGAATTAAATTATTGAACAACGAAAGGGACTTTATTACAAAGAAAATGTGTTTTATTAATTTAATATATTAACTATTAGAGGCATCGGCATTCGGCATCATTGCCGGCTATTTTTGAAGTACTCCGTACGGACCGCCTGTCAATCCACGGCCGCATTTCCAGCCGCAAACAATGGTCTTGTTCATTTTTTACGGGTCCATTTACGATAGGGCCGTAGATTCATACATAGTGTGCACTGTGCAGCCGTATATCCTATACTTTCCAGCGTACGCATGAACCGGAAAAATCCGGCTGATGATTTACCGCCCGCAATACAGCCGCACAGATACAGAGTGTGAACCTAGCCTCATAACGCATTTTATTCAGCACAATTATTTTTTGCCATTTCTGACTTTATGATCTGCAATCACTCTTTTGCTGGAAATATTAGAGTACTGTAGCCCAGTGGCCCTCAGCTGTAAAATTCATTCAGCTTTGTTGGTTTGTGTTGCAAACTCTGGATATATTGACACCTTTCTTTTATTGTGCATTAAGATCCCTCTGACTCAGGCTTTTTCTATTGTAATATCTCTATTCCTAGCTGATAAGATCCTGCCTATCAATGGCCTTGGGAAGTCCTCTGCCACTGGAGGTTTACTAGGGAGTCTGTGTGCTCTCTCCACCTAACAGTTTTTCAGCCAATCCTGCACAAACTCTGTTGTTTTATCTTTTTCCTCTTTCTCCGGAATACCAATAATTTTTTTATTACTTCTCCTGTATCTACTTTCCAGATCTGTGACCCTCTCCCTCATCTCTTTATAACTGTTCTCCAGCTCTGCCATCACTTTCTTCATTTTATGTACCTAATCCTCTACCATACTAATTTGATTCTCTGACTTGCTGCATTTTTTTTTAATTTTTCCCATATCCTCATTGTATGAGGGAAATTTCTGCCTGAATATTTCCAACCTGGCCTATAAGCATGTCTAGTGATGAGTTGCACTTATTTACAGCTTCTAATATTTTCTCTATTACCGTACACTCCACCAGGCTCTCCTGTCTACCTTGTGTCCCTCCTTCCTCCTCCACTACTGATTCAAGCTCCCGTGATTGCTACCAGAGTTTTCCTTGATGCTTTTCCATTTTAGCAATTGTCTTTCCTCCCCTTTCCTCCTTTTGTGGGCTCCCAGGTCCTTTCTTTGGACCCATCACTGGCTAGTCTTTACAATTTTAGACTCAACTATTCAATCCATGCTGAAGTGGAGAGTCTCAGACCCAACAGCACTATAAGATAGACTACTATACTACTGCAAGAGAATCAATCTCATCGAAATGTAAAGCCTTAAAGTCTATCTAGAACGTTGTATCTAAGCAAAGATAAATGTTCAGTCTGTTAGGGGTTAAGCCTAGCTAGGGGTTAAGCCTAGAGGGGGCGAGTGAGTCGCAGTGGGCCACCAGCCGATTATGTTACCCATAGGAAACCACAGTAGATGACAATGCTTTCCGAATAATAAAAAGGGAATATTCTACTACATAATTCATAGTGAACAGGGACTGAGAACAGTGGAAAAGACTTTCTACATTTCACATATATAACCATGTAAAAATTAAAGAGGTTATCCAGCATTGCTAAAACATTGCTGCCTTTTTCCAGAAAGTACGCCACTCTCCTCCAAAGCTTGGATGTGGTAGTGCAGCTCAGTTCCACTAAAAGAGATTGAAACCAAGTTGTAATACCACAAACAACATAGAGGAAGCTATGGAGCTGTCAGACACAACATTGGGTTGCCGCGTGGGCCCCTCGGGAGCACAGGTTGCTAGCCAGGGGCCACCTACAGCCAATAGACATTTGTTAGGTCTATCTGCAAAAGCAATTGCTTTTGCAGACAGCTTTAAAGGGGAACTCCGGATAAGAAAAACTTTTACTTTTAAATTAAAAGTACATTAAAAGTTATATAGATGTGTCTATACAATGTATTACCGTATCTGTATGGTTCTGCCACACTGGTAGCTGATAGAAATCCAGGAAGTGAAGAAATATGGCCTCTGTGCCAATCCACATTGTCTCCTGCTCCCACTGCTATCACACATTAGGAGAAAAATATTCCATGTCTCTGTCTCACATTGTGTGTGTCTGCTAGACACAGGCTGATGATGCAGAGAGGGGGGAGGGCGTCATTCACCAACTCAGACTGGCCAGAAGCAGGTGTTTCAGCTCTGCTGATTGTGAAAAAGTCTACAGAGAAATTAGGGCTATGTACACACATGTTGGAGTGTTATTGCAGTACTGCAGTATCTGCACAAAAATGCTGCAGTAACACAAATAGATAATGCTAAACAGCAGAGAGGATAAGAGCCGGCACTGCCAATCCCACCTGCACAAAAAAACAAGGCATAAACAATAATCCCATGTAAGATAATATCGGATAATTTTCTTATTGTTGTAATCAACTTCAAAGATAAAAGATGCATGATCATAATATGTGCGTGGAGATGAAAAGAAACAGAAAGAAAAATATAATTTAAAAAGTTATTTGCTTTATTCCAATATCAGTGTTACAGGTAGAGAATACAGCATGCTGTGCGGGTGGGACCACAATGAAATGATAAAGTACTGCAAATAATTAAGTAACTGTCACAAACTCGCCGGACGTAGGTGGGGAACAGAACAAGACAGTGAGCCCTAACCACTAGAACCCACCTTCTGATCCTACCTACTTGCCTCAACGGCCCTAAACGGCCGTGGACAACCACGGTGTCAGTCCCTGTCCTACACCAAGTGATACACAAAACAAGACAGACGAAACAAACACAATAATGCAAAGTCTACAGTCCGGGTCAGCAACGGCGGTCAGCGAGGTACAAAAACGTAAGGCAGAAGAAGAGTCAGAGACAGACAAGGAGGTCAGGGCAGGCAGCAGACAAAGCAGGTTGGAAGATCAAGCAATAGGTCAGGCAACAGAAGTAACAGAACCAGGAGAGCTGAAGCGCTTAGCTGAGTAACACTCAATAGCCAGCAGGGAAATGAAGAGCCTGCTGCTTTTTTTATCTGGAATCAGGGACTGGGTCCAGCACTTGATTGGATCAGCCCTGAACCCAGCACCCAGCTCAGCTGGACAGGTCTATAAGGAGTAACCCCTGCACTGCCAGAGTGTAACAGGCAATGCGGGTGTGGCTGGGAAACTAAGACAGCATTCAGACAGGACTGCAAACAAAAAACAACCAGAGGCTCAGCGCTTCCTCGGTCGCCCAGTACGGACCGAGGAGCGCAAAGTCACATTCCTGACAGTACCCCTCCTCTTATGAGGGGCCTCAGGACCCTTATTTAAAGGACCCGGTTTAGAGGGGTTATGGTCATGAAACTTCCGGATGAGACGTGGGGCATGTATATCCTTACTGGCAACCCACGTATTTTCTTCAGGACCATATCCCTTCCACTGGACAAGATATTGGATGGAATTTTGAATTTGACGAGAGTCCAATATCCTGTCCACTTCAAACTCCAGCTCCCCCTGGATGACCAGAGGAGCAGGGAGGACTGAAGGAAGCACAGGATTAACATATTTTTTGAGAAGAGACTTATGAAATACATTGTGAATTCTCATAGACCCAGGTAATCGTAATCTGAATGAAACAGGATTAATGATCTCTGTGATAACGTACGGACCAATGTACTTGGGTGCTAGTTTACCAGAGGGAACCTTCAATTTCAAGTTTTTAGTTGAGAGCCATACCTTTTCTCCTATACCGTAATCTGGACCAGATATGCGTCTTTTGTTCGCCTGTTTCTTAGCTGTCTCTTGGGCTTTGACCAAGTTCTGAAGAGCTTGGGCCCAAACTGTGCACAGTTTAGAATAAATACCTTCGGCCGAAGGGTTTACGGACTCTGACGCATGTACAGAAGAATATCTGGGATTAAAGCCATAATTACAATAAAATGGCGACATCTTGAGTGACTGATTTTCACGATTATTTAGAGCAAATTCCGCTAAGGATAGAAACTCTCTCCATTTATCTTGGCTCCCTGCAACAAAACACCTCAAAAATTGTTCCAGAGATTGGTTCACCCTTTCTGTCTGGCCATTAGATTGTGGGTGAAAAGCCGACGAAAAGGATAATGAGATGCCCAGCCGACCACAAAATTCTCTCCAAAATCTGGAGGCAAATTGTACCCCCCTGTCAGAAACTACATTTTCTGGAACACCATGCAAACGTAAGATATGGTTTATGAACAATGTAGCCAAGGTACGAGCATTAGGGAGCTTACGTAGGGGAATAAGGTGACACATCTTAGAAAATCTGTCAACAACCACCCAAATGACTGTTTTTCCCTTAGAGGGTGGCAAATCGGTAATAAAATCCATAGAAATATGAGTCCAAGGTCTGGTAGGCACCGGAAGGGGATGGAGGAGACCTTCAGGTAGTCTACGCAGAACCTTGGATCTGGCGCAAGTTTCACAGGCGTCGACAAATGATTTGACATCTCTTGCCCATGAAGGCCACCAATAATGCCGTGAGAGTAAGTACTTAGTACCTGCAATTCCCGGGTGACCAGCCAACACAGAATTATGAATCTCCTCCAAAACCTTAAGGCGAAGGTTTGGAGGAACAAACAGTTTAGACTCAGGAGTGTTCCGGGGAGCCAGAGACTGAGATTCCGCAATCCGAGCTGCCAGATCGGGTTGCAAAGTGGCCACCACCACCCCGGGTGACAGGATGGTCTCTGGTTGCTCCCTGGGAACCGTGTCGATGTCAAAGCTGCGCGATAAGGCGTCAGCTTTAACATTTTTAGACCCAGGTCGAAAAGAAATTTCAAAATTAAATCGTGTAAAGAACAAAGCCCATCTGGCCTGACGAGGAGTGAGACGTTTGGCTTTATCCAAATATATCAGATTCTTATGATCTGTTAACACCTTAATTCTATGTTTAGCCCCTTCCAGAAAATGTCTCCATTCATCAAAGGCTAATTTAATGGCCAGAAGTTCTCTGTTACCTATGTCATAGTTGCTTTCGGCTTTGGAGAACTTCCTAGAAAAGTAGGCTATGGGTCTGAGGTTGGTGAGGGTCTCTGAACCTTGTGAGAGAACTGCTCCTACCCCAACCTCAGATGCGTCAACTTCAATGACAAAGGGTTGTTCAAAGTCAGGCTGAGTTAACACAGGAGCTTCAGCAAAACACCTCTTAAGCTTGTCAAATGCCAGGATAGCCTCAGGACTCCAATTAACCAGGTCTGCCCCCTTTTTGGTTAGATCAGTTAATGGTTTAGCAATAACAGAAAAACCCTTGATGAACTTTCTATAGTAATTGGCGAATCCCAGGAACCTTTGTAGGGCCTTAAGGCTACTGGGTCGCTCCCAATTTTCAATGGCTGTCACTTTAAGGGGGTCCATACAAAATGAGTTGGAGGTGATCTTATACCCTAAGAATGAGACCTCCTGTATCCCAAACTGGCATTTTGACAGCTTGGCGCAGAGGTGATTTTGCCTTAGCAATTCTAACACAGTACGAACATGCTGAACATGAGAGCACCAATCAGGAGAAAATATCAAAATATCATCTAGATATACCACCAAAAAACGACCCAGATGTTCACGGAACACGTCATTAACAAAATGTTGGAAGACTGCCGGAGCATTACATAATCCAAAGGGCATAACGAGGTATTCGAAATGTCCCTCAGGAGTATTAAAGGCAGTCTTCCACTCGTCTCCCTCCTTTACTCTTATTAGGTTGTATGCTCCCCGCAAATCAATCTTAGAGAACCATTTGGCTCCCACAATTTGGTTAAACAAGTCTGGAATGAGAGGCAGAGGGTGTTGATTTTTCACAGTGATCTTATTCAATTCTCGATAATCAATACAGGGGCGTAGACCACCATCTTTTTTACCCACAAAAAAGAATCCCGCCCCCATGGGAGAAGAGGAGGGACGGATGTGACCTTTACGCAAGCTATCCTTGATATAATCTCGCATAGTCTCTCTTTCTGGACAGGACAAATTAAATATTCTACCCTTAGGGTACTTAGACCCTGGTATCAAGTCAATAGTGCAATCATAGGGACGATGGGGAGGTAATCCATCCACCGATCTCTCATCAAACACATCAGCATAATCAAGCAGAAACTCCGGAATCTCCCCATCATCAGAAGAACATTCAGCAAGCGACAAAGAAATACAATGAGGAGCACACTCTGGTCCCCATCGAACCAGTTCCCTGTTGGGCCAGTCAAACACGGGGTTATGCTGGTCCAACCAGGGTAACCCCAGAATAATATCAGCAGACAAATTTTCCATAAGCAAAAAGTCAAGCTTTTCAAAATGAACTGATCCCACCTTTACCTCAAGATGGGGGGTAATGTAGCGTATATTACCCTGAGCAAAAGGGGCAGAGTCCGCTCCAGTCACATTCAACGGACATTTAAGCTGAAGTGGACATGCCCCCAGACCAGACCAGAAAACAGTATTAATAAAGTTAGCAGAAGCCCCAGAGTCAACCTGGGCATATCCCGAGATAAATTTATCTCCCAAAGTCAAAGAAATAGGCAACAACAACTTCTTTTTCTTGTCGAAGGTTACCTGTGCACCTGAATGACCCCCTCGATAATCATTCAGGCGCTGAAGTTTTCCGGCGGTGAACCAGGTCTAGCGGTACATTGTCGTACTTGATGCCCCGCTTTGCCACAGTAGAGACACAGATGGTTCTGGAGGCGATATGCACGTCTGGCCTTGGCGTCAGTTGACCCGATCTGCATAGGTTCGTCTTGCGGAGGGGACACAGGAGAGGAAGAAGAAGGTTTAGGAGGTAAGGTCAAAGGACATGAACCAGAAGGGAATTTAGACGTTTCTCTCTCTTTGCGTCTGTCCCGCATACGCCTATCTACCCGTATGGCTAAGGTCATAGTTTCCTCCAGAGTCTCAGGATTAGGATAGGCTACTAACAAGTCCTTCAGTTGGTCAGACAAGCCCGCACGAAACTGGAAACGCAGAGCTGGGTCATTCCAAGTAGAGGGTACACACCACTGCCTAAAGTCAGCACAGTATTCTTCCACTGGTCTCTTACCCTGTCTGAGTGTCGTCAATTGGCGCTCTGCCTCTGCTGCTCGGTCTGGGTCATCATACAGAAGGCCCAAGGCTAAAAAAAATCTGTCAACGGTCATTAAATCAGGGGAGTCAGAAGGTAGTGAGAATGCCCATTCTTGGGGTGGGCCCTGCAGGAGGGACATAATAATGCCCACCCTCTGGGTCTCATCTCCGGAGGAGCGGGGACGTAGCCGAAAAAATAATCTGCACCCCTCCCGAAAGGTCCGGAAATTTTTCCTGTCCCCCTTAAATTTCTCAGGGAGCTGCACTGGGGGTTCAGGAGCCTGCGGGGGGGTCAGACACATCTGCCTGGGCAAGGACTCTTGTTCCTGCACACGCTCAGCAAGGGTCTGAACCAACGTATTCAGACCCTGCATCTGGGTCACCAGGGTGTTCATAGGGTCCATGATGCAGGTGACCCAAAAATCTTCTTTCTGGCTGGCTATTCTGTCACAAACTCGCCGGACGTAGGTGGGGAACAGAACAAGACAGTGAGCCCTAACCACTAGAACCCACCTTCTGATCCTACCTACTTGCCTCAACGGCCCTAAACGGCCGTGGACAACCACGGTGTCAGTCCCTGTCCTACACCAAGTGATACACAAAACAAGACAGACGAAACAAACACAATAATGCAAAGTCTACAGTCCGGGTCAGCAACGGCGGTCAGCGAGGTACAAAAACGTAAGGCAGAAGAAGAGTCAGAGACAGACAAGGAGGTCAGGGCAGGCAGCAGACAAAGCAGGTTGGAAGATCAAGCAATAGGTCAGGCAACAGAAGTAACAGAACCAGGAGAGCTGAAGCGCTTAGCTGAGTAACACTCAATAGCCAGCAGGGAAATGAAGAGCCTGCTGCTTTTTTTATCTGGAATCAGGGACTGGGTCCAGCACTTGATTGGATCAGCCCTGAACCCAGCACCCAGCTCAGCTGGACAGGTCTATAAGGAGTAACCCCTGCACTGCCAGAGTGTAACAGGCAATGCGGGTGTGGCTGGGAAACTAAGACAGCATTCAGACAGGACTGCAAACAAAAAACAACCAGAGGCTCAGCGCTTCCTCGGTCGCCCAGTACGGACCGAGGAGCGCAAAGTCACATTCCTGACAGTAACACAATGAAACTGCAATGTGTGAACTTAGCCTAGATGTTCTGCAACAGCTTTGGGCGGGGAATAGGCAGGGTGGGGCACTGTGATGGAACAGCTGAGGGAAAGTATTGCATCCTGGAACCTGTAGTACTGAGTACATCTGCTCAACCAGGAAATACAGAAACACAAAACAGAACAAAACCCCCCAAAACAAATGGATTTTTGGTAGTTTGAAAACTGAAATAGATAGGTAAGTATTGTTGTATGCTTCTGCAGTAGTTTCATATTTTTTTTTACCTCTACCCGGAGTTCCCTTTTAGCTGGCGAAATCTTCAGTGGGCCCCCTGCCTGTGTGGGCCCGGAAGCAGCCGCTCCCTCTGCCCCCACCAAATTACGCTACTGATATTACCCCACCCGATCACAGCAGGAAAGTAACACTAAGGGGGAGATTTGGTGTAAATTGAAACTGGCTCAGATGCCCCTAGCAACCAATTAGATTCCATCTTTCATTTTCCAAAGGGTCTGTGAGGAATAAAAAGTGGAATCTGATTGATTGCTAAGAGCAACTGAGCCAGTTTCAATTTACATGTTCAATAAATCTCCCCCTTAGGCTCCGTTCACATAGAGTAAAACTGGCGGAATTTCCGGCAGCCTCCGTGTCATACTGGTAGTCTATGAAAGGCTCCACGCGGGAGAATGTGCATGTCAATTCTTCTTTGAAATTCCGCCAGTTTTACTGCGTTAATGCATATGACACACAGCTCCCCCTAGTATGAGACCAGTCAGTTATCTCTCCAAACGAAAGGGAGCAGGAAGAGGATCTGCTCAGTTCCCTGGTCTCTAAAAAGGTGTATCACAATATGACAAATATATCACAGCAAAAAAGGAATTGCTTGATTTAAACAACACACAGATCCCCTTTAGGCTATGTTCACACTTTGTAAGACACCGGCCAATGGGCCAGTGTCAGAAAAGATAATTCCGGCCGGTACTGCCGGCCGGATGATCTTTACTGCCGCTGAATTCAGATGCGGGCGCATCCTTGCGCGCCCGCATCTGAATTCCCCGCCGCACGCTCCATTGTGTGAACTGACAGGGTTTTCTGCAGCCACTATTTAATGAGTATACACTCCGGCCGGGATTTCTTAGAAGGTGCCACTACATAAGTTTACATAGTATAGTCTATTATATCACAGCAGGAGGAACAGTACATAGTTCACTTGATGCAGAGTTATGCAATGTAGAAACTAATTTGTCTATTTAGTAGGCAGTTCTTTGTTTTCTAGAGCAGTCCATTTTATCCCAGCAAAGGAGTAAAGTCTTGGACTGTTTAAGCCACAGTTCCATGTACAATATGTTAAATTATTTTATTACTACCGGCAAAAAAATTCTGAATCTATTTAATACACTGTTCACAATCACAGGAGTCTATTTTCTCACAGTAAAAAGAGTGGTAGTCAAAGATTCAACCACAGTAAGCAGACTAGTACTCAGCAGCTTAAAGTGACTCTGTACCCACAATCTGTCCGCCCCTCAAACCGCATGTACCTTCAGATAGCTACTTTTAATCCAAGATCTGTCCTGCTGTCCGTTCGGCAGCCGATGCAGTTATTGTTCTAAAAAACAACTTTTAAACTTGCAGTCCTGTGTCCAACGGCCGGGGCTTCGATTGTGTATGCATATGACTGACCTCTCTGTCCCTCCTCCCCACCCTCTTCATCATTAGGAATGATCCAGGCAGATTTTCTACTATTCATCACCTGTGTCAGCACGGCACATGGGCTGGATTGCTAAGGCACAATATGGTGAAGAGGGCTGAGAGGAGGGACGGTGGGGTGGTACAAAGTTAGGGCACAGATACTCCAAGCCACGGCCGTTGGGCACAGGGCTACAAGTTTAAAAGTTGTTTTTTAGGACACTAACTGCATCACCTGCCGAACGGACCCCAGGACAGATCTTGGATTAAAAGCAGCTATCCAACGGTACAAGTGGTTTGGGGGGGTGGGGACAGATTGTGAGTACAGAGTCACTTTAAGCACACAGGCAGACACACTTACATAACCTACACAAAACCTCCTAAAATAAATAGCTAATCATGTATTAATAAATCAATCATTTTTTATTGTTTAGACACAAAAAACAATAATCCCTTAAACACACACATCAGACAGATAAAAAGTTAGAAGGAGCCAGGGACATTTCCAATCAAGGACTTGTATAACATAAAGTCAGAATTGAAACACCATTGAGGACATGAGAAATACTGCAGAATACATGTGCAGTACCAAAAATAGGAAGAAAGAATTTTTTTACAACACACCTATATTGCACCTATTCCCAAATAACAGCACAGTGGACAGAAATAGCAGCAATACTATAAACACCAAAATGAGAGCACAATGGCTAAGAATAGCAGGCCCGCACACGTAGTCTGAGTTACTGCTTCTCCCTAGAAATGGGAAAAACTGTGATAGGCCACAACATTGAGTGATCTCACCCAGGTCACCAGGTGGTGTTTTTCCTTACTGCGCCAGGAGTCTCTAATAGTCTGCTGGACACCAACCGGCCTGGTATTTGACTGGAAGATCCATTTAATGCTTCAACAGACTGACTGCACTTATTTTCAATTCTTGACCATAAGATGAATATCTCATAAATGTATTTCGGCAATAGTAGAATTTTCTAGTGCTAGCCATTCATAATCTCCAAAAAGATGCCTGATTTCTCCCACCAGCCAAGTGAATAATTTGCATATGAGGGAACACATAAGCTTCCCATCATGGTGTCCATGAGCCACTGGAAATCATAGACTTCAATAAAGTAAAGAGAGCGTTATGTGCTATGTAGCCAACATCCTTGGTTTTAAGAATTCAAAAACATCTCTTAGTCCCTCTGAATGTTGCATGAAGCTGTCAAAGGCCTCTACATCTACCAAGTTCAAAATCATTCCCTACTTTATCGGTTTTTTCTCTCATTTTGGAAGGAGGGTAATTTTAACACAAAGGGGTATAACAAGTCATCTAAATATATTCCTATGTTCTGACTCAAACTTTTTAGCCCAGAGACAATGGGTACCCTCTCAATAATTTGATACCATTATGAGTTTTAGGTAGTACATAAAACATGGCCTTCACAGGGAAACAAATGTCCTGCGACACATTGTGTGTTATACATTTGAATTACAGCTTCTTTCCAGTCCAAGATGATTTCTGAAAGTGGTCTAGCTGGCACCAACTATGCTGCTTATTGTGTAACTTGACATTGCAGTCCAGATCATTAAACCCTGATCCAGTCATTTTAAATGCAATACAAGTTGTACACATTACAATTTGTTATCTTGAGTTTGATGCCCTCATAGATCTGAAATCTTTTCACAAAATTCTGCTGCCAAGCTGAACACTGCTAGAACTGGCAAGAAACCTAGCATATGGAGACAAAGTCTTTTGAGTTGTTCTGTAACATTGTCACACATCACTAGTTCCATTACTTCTGACTCATTGGTAACTGGCAGCATTGTGCTATTTGATATATTATTAGATTCTATAATAAAATATTACTGTGTGTATATCCAAAAGTTTAAGTCATAAGTAGTGTTGGTAGAGTTTGGCTCTTTTCTAGGTTGGGAGGGATTACACTTTGCTTCACTGGACGTAAATACCAATTTTAGATAATGGGAGAGATTTACTAAAATTGGTACAAATGAAAAGTGGAGCAGTTCAACCATAGACATTGAATCTTATATGTAGGTACCAGTGAAAAGGTATAGCTAGAATGTGTTTGTTAAACTGTAAGCAAGTGCCCCAATTTTCCACTTTTACCATAACATCCTCTATTTCATGAGGTATGTTATATCTTTGATCTTATGCAGAGTTGCCTCCATTTATTGCAATTTGGGTATTGGCTTTAAAAAGTGACTGAGGAATAGTACAAACAACATACTGTACATACATTCCCCCTATCATGTTGCAATATTTGCAACTCTGTTTTTTGTTTTGTTGGTCTACTATTTATTGCCCCTGATAGCCAGAATCCTACTCCACACAGATGAGAGGCTATTTCCTGAAAAAGCTGTCTGTGGATGGATGCCTGACTTTGGTTTTCCCTTGTCATGTTGTAATATTTGCAACTGAGTTAGACTTTGATGCTAAAGAGGCCATGCTGGTATTTCCCTATTTGTACCCTAATAGTCGAGTGGGACTTAATAGTCTACATATCAGGGTGGTTTGGTGATCTCACTGGGAGGCACCCCTTCGCGGCAGGTTTTCCTTCCGATGAAGGATATCTGTCTATTCCTGTGTTTTGAGACTCGTAACTGAGGCTCCACGGATCCTGTTTTTGCATATTCAAATTTTTTTAGGGAGCAATGTATCAATGGAGATTCTTGACTCCATTAGATTTTTTTTTTTTTTGTTGATCTCCTTGAACTCAGTAACTGTTGTGTTTTCAATAGTACATACAAGTAGGAGAACACAGTCCTTACAAGTAATAGCAATACTATGTACAGTAGGTAATACATAAATTCAATAAACTGAAACTAGAGAGCAGTACAAGAATCCAAGAGAATAATCTCAAAACTATCTCAGCTACCTTTAAAACAGTTAGGATATGTTCCCACTATGGAATAGGCATGGAGGCTTCAAACAGATTCTGCCCGTCTCATAGACTGAATTATATTTTCCATTGAATTTCACTGTCCCCCCAAAGAATTGAGATGTCAATTCCGTCTATTCTGTAGTGGGAACATACCCTAAATGTAAAAACATCGCTCTGCCATAGAGGGGAGATTAATCAAATATGTGCAGAGAAACAGTGGAATAGTTGCCCATATGAACCAGTAAAAGTCTCTGGGTTAAACTAATTCCAGATATTCCACAGAGAAACTATTGAGTAGTTTTCTGTAAGGCTACATTCACATGTTCCTGAATTTTTCAGGACCATATATTTTGTTTCGTCCCCAATCTTTGTCCGCTATTCACAAAAAATACATCCGTAATGCATCCTTAATCCATCCATCCGTATATTCTTCAGATCCATACAAGTTCAAATGGTTGCCAGAAGGAGCTACTCCTGTGACATCCGAATTACAAATCCATATTTTGCAGATGTTACGTATGATACTTCTATAACATCCGCAAATTACAAATGTTCTGTAGGCAATTCGACAATCTGTGTTGCAATTATGCCGTACTAGATCTTGTCAGCAATTTTTGCAGCACAAATTACAGGTTATTTACTGATCAATAAAACTAAAGATGTGTGAATAGCCCAATAGGAATAAATAGGTCCTTATTTTTGCGTAATTGCAGATCTGCCATTACAGACAAAAGTACAGAATTTATGAATATAGCCTAAGGCCCCATTACAAGGAGCAATTATCTGCCGAATCACACTGATTCTGGTAGATATTGCTCGGTATAATAAAGACAACATTCATCTAAGTAACCGATCTTCAGCGGATTGTTGTCTTTCAACATGTCTGAAAATCATTTAAGGGTAAATTGACACGGGCAGATCCGCAGCGGATTTTACGCTGAGAATTCGCTGCAAAATGCACTGTGGATCCTATGCCTATTACTTTTAGGCTGGGTTCACACTACATATATTTCAGTCAGTATTGTGGTCCTCATATTGCAACCAAAACCAGAAGTGGATTAAAAACACAGAAAGGCTCTGTCCACACAATGTTGAAATTGAGTGGATGGCCGCCATATAACAGTAAATAACTGATATTATTTCAATACAACAGCCGTTGTTTTAAAATAACAGCAAATATTTGACATTAAATGGCGGCCATCCACTCAATTACAACATTGTGTGAACAGATCCTTTCTGTGTTTTCAATCCACTCCTGGTTTTGATTGCAATATGAGGACCACAATACTGACTGAAATATACGTAGTGTGAACGCAGCTTAATGAGGATACATACTCACAGCGGGATTTACATCCCACTGGGATATGTATGTGAAAGCGCCATTAACCCCTCCACCGGCTGGAGCATACTTTACCTGCTCCCCACTCCGGCTTGCTTCGGAGGTTCCCGCCGTCTGGTCATCCCGTTTAGCCAATCAGTGCCTGAGCAGGACGTCAAGCCGAGAACCCCTGAAGCAAGCTGCAGCGGGGAGCAGGTAAAGTATTCTCCCGGCCGGTGGGGGGTTAATGGCGCTTTTACATACATACTCCCAGCGGGATGTAAATCTCGCTGTAAGTATGTATCCTCATTGAAAGTAATAAGCATAGGATCTGCAGCGTAAAATCCGCTGCGGATCCATCCATGTGAATTTACCCTAAGGGTATAAACCCACACACCGTATACACAGCGTATTTATACGAATACGCAGCAAAAACGCAACAAATACGCAACAAAAACGCAGCAGATTAGATCTAAATAACTGAACTCAGCATTAAATCTTCACCATCAAACTGCTGCGTATTTGCTGCGTATTTGTTGCGTATTTGTTGCGTATTTGCTGCGTATACGGTGTGTGGGTTTGTACCCTAAAGAAAATACTAAACATTCTACTTACCTTTTCAGGCTTCCACAGCGTGTTCCTAGCTTCCTCCTCCCCTCTCATCACAGCCATTGCTGAAGCTGTCTCTGAAGTAAAAGGCCACTAAGGCAATCCCTGGCCTTGCTGCTGTCCCATCTCAGCCAGTGATTGGCTGAGCGGGCTGTCACTGCAGAGACATGCCAGAAGTGTCAGCAGCGGCTGCAGTGAGCAGGAAGGAAGCCAGGAGGACACCGGGGAAGCCTAGAAAAATAAGTATAACTTTATTATTTTCTATTTACACATGTCCATGCAGCCCTTGTTGCACAATCATTGAGCTCTGTAAACAAGTGAAAATAAAGCAGATTGGTGCTCATTTACCTGGCATATCGGGCCGTGTCATATGGCTCTTAATTTGGAAATAGGCTCAACACAAAAAGGGGGTGCTGATTGTTTCCAAGCTCTTGGAATAAAGGTCTTTGCAGATATGAAGGAGCAACTTTGTTGCCTTCTCTGCTATCCTCCATTTAGGTAGGTCAGTGGATTTAGGGGGATGGTAAAATGTAGTACCGTAGGTCTTCGGCTAAATCCTTCACATCCCTCCAGTATTAAATATTAGATGGACATTTCCAAAGGTCGAGGTAATAAAATGGTGCATCTTGCAGTAGCTGGAGCAAACTATGTATTTGAGGGCTAAAAGCTCTAGGTTAACAGGGTGAACAATGTCAGCCAATCAAAACATAGCCCCTGACACCTAATAGAGCACATTATTGGAGGAGAAGCTTTCTGTAAAAAAATATGACTGCTTTTAATAGGAATGCCAAAGCTCCCTTGCAATTCTCATTGGGCCCAGCAAAGATGAGATGACAGAGAGAAGCCTCTATCTTTCGTCCAAACATCAGATAGAATGCAACCTCTTTCTTATATTCTCATACCCAGTAATTTTATAATAGCTCTCCTCTTTGGTACTTCCCTCCGTTTAGTGTTCTGGCACTATTACAACCTTCAAATGCAACATAACAACTCATCACTTCAACCTAGCTTTTTAACTGCTACTGTGATACTGCCTGACAAGGCAAAAATGGTTAGTTGCTTCCTCACATTTTCTTTTTTGCACATATTCCATGTAAAACACATTCCATCTTAAGCTGAATATCCTGACAGAAGTCTGAAAGTGGGCAGCTGGGGAAGTTTAGCTACAGACCAGTTAACGTTATTAATAGGACAATGGTTAAGCTGAACAGATGCCACTTGCTGTAAGGTAACAAGGTTGCCGCAAATTAGCCGCTAGAAACTCTTAATGACCAACTCTATCCCTTCTACAGCATTGTATATACTGTCTATAGGATCAGCATGACTTCATTACAATGCATTGCAGAGCACGGTCTCTTCTTTATTTCCTCTGTAGCAGTATGTGTTTTCAGTGGTATACTCCATTCACATGTCGATATATATACCGTGCCTCATAGGCTCATGGTTGCAGTCTTTGCTGTAATTGTGGAATGATTAAAAAAGTTTGTGTTCTTCCAGAACTAGGGTTTCACAAGTCTAGCCATGGGAAACAGAAGTAAAATATGAAACGTGATATCCATTTCGGCTCACAATAAAAGAGTGAAATAACATTTCAAACAATTTCTTGTGACTCGGACTAAAAATAAAACTCATTTAGAAAAAAATCCAAATCCTTGACACCTGTTCATAATATCAGTTCATTATGTATAAAATTCACTCTGGCACAGTAAATGTGGTTATTTCTTCCTTTCTCGTGGCAGACGATATCACTGGTTTCTCTATAAAGTTTAAGAGCACAGGTGAAAAAGTGAGAACCTTTTAATGGAAAGAGAGGGAAAACGTTGCCCCTCGGAATAAGCTCCCCTGGTACCCCTAGCACACTTGTTAAGCATGAAAAATGAATAACTTGTTTACACTAGATATGGTGCTGTATGTTTTCAGCTCTCTTATCCATTTTTTATAATTTATGGGTAAGTGTAATGAGCCATGTGGCATAACTGCATGATGTTAGATTGCTGAGATTTTTGTACATTAAAGTCAAGGAAAGTAGAGACAGCTCCAGTTTCTGGATCATGTTTATGTTTGAAAAATCACATTTGGAAAAAAAGAGAAAAAAGCCAAAACTTTAACCTTTTATGTCCAACAGACCACACAGCCATAAATCTAAGCCAGTGTCACCAAAGAGAAAGACTTGTGAGTGACCCTATGCCTATGGTTTACCAATTAACAGTTGGTGAGTTTGGTAATAACTTTTTACCCTGACTCTTATACAACAGCAGCAATGACAATGGGTATACATATGATAGTGATTCCCCAAAAAACATCCAACAGGAAAAAACTATGGGGGACATGTATCATCTGGCGTTCCGGGGGTTTTCGGCGGAAATTGCCGATTTGCGCAATATTTTATTCGCAATTGGCCGATTTGCGAACAAAATATTTGCAAATCGCCACTTTCTGCCGGGTACGCTGGGGGGCGGGGAGGGGGTGTGAAGGGGGCGGAACGGAGGGCGTGGTCTCAGAGTCCACGCGATTCACCATCCGTTCCACAAAAAGATACGCTGAAAACCTATTCCAGTCCTCAGCTGGCGTAGGTTTTCGGCGGTGCACACCAGAGCGCACGGAATTTATGTAGAGGCAGTCCGCCTCTACATAAACCCCCGAAGCGCCGGAGATGCGGGGACATTTATAAGTCCGGCAAAAAATATGTGGTGTGAACATTAACTCAATACACATAAAAATGTACATAAATCATGCACAACAGACCAAAAGTATACATAGTATCAGTATTAATGTTAAAGCCAGAAATAGAATATATGTCTCATAAAGACCCCTTGGTAATCTATAATACTAAACCAGCATAACTACATGGGTATTATTCCCAGAAATGTCTGGATGGATTGCTAGTTCTCTATACTAAACTTCCTACTTTGTACTTTCTTCTGAATGTACAGAAAAACACAGTGGACCCAACAGGACATCTGATTGCATCTGGCATGAAAAGTCTAGGTGATTCTGCATGCAAAATCATCAACCATTCTCTGAGACAAAGTCACAACGAATATCAGGAGGAGGATTGATGGAAGCATCATGGCCCCATTTTGGTAACAGTTGGTATCAAATATCTTTATAGGAGTACAGGGCACAAGGATGGCTTGGAGGTGGAAGCAAATGGGTCAGACAAATTTGGGATTTGATCATGGAGTTTTTGGGGTTGATTTCAACACATAACCATTTTGTGTTTAACCCTTAGGGGACACAGCCAGTTTTCATTTTTGCGCTTTCGTTTTTTCCTCCTCGTGTATATAAGGCCATAGCGCCTGCATTTTTCCACCTAGAGACCCAAATGAGCCCTTATTTTTTGCGCAACTAATTGTACTTTGCTATGGTAGATGTAATTTTTGCCTAAAAAAATTATGTGTGTGGTGAAACTGAAAAAAAAAAAGATTTTTTTTTTATTTGGGGGGGGGGGGGGGGGGGGGGGGGGGGGGGGGGGGGGGGGGGTTGTTTTTACTCCGTTCACCCTAGGGTAAAACTTGTTATATATGTTCCTTAAGTTGTTACGATTACAACGATATGTAACATGTATAACTTTTATTTGATTTGATGGCTTGTAAAGAAAATAAAGGAAATATATGTTCGCTCTATTCCCATGCTTATAGCGCTTTTATCCTTTGGTCTATATGGCTGTGTAAGGTGTCATTTTTGCGCCATGATGTGATCTTTCTATCGGTACCTTGATTGTGCATATACCACTTTTTGATCGCTTTTTATTACAATTATTCTGTATTTTATGCAACCAAAAAGGCGCAATTTGCACTTTGGAATTTTTTGGGCGCTTACGCTGTTTACCGTGTGAGATCAGTAATGTGATAAATTAATAATTCGGGCGATTACGCATGGGGCGATAGCAAACATGTTTGTTTGGGGGACTTCTAGTATATGCACTCTGATCTCTCATAGAGATCCATGCAGTATAGTTATACTGCATGAATCCATGAGATCAGTGTTCTATTGCTTTCGGCTGCTGCAGCCGAAAGCAATAGAATGTCGAGCCAAGATCAGCGCGGCGGAACGCTGCCAGCCTCTCTGTCACAATGACACACTATGAGAGGCGCGCTCGCTGCATCTCTCGGTGCTGAAGAGAGAACATGTTTATTCTTTAGCGCAGAGAGACGCTGAGCGATGCGGCACACGAACCTACCACGGAGTGTCATTATGACACGGAGGCTGGCGGCAATCCGCGGTGGACAATTCCACCGCTCTTGCTCTGTGTGAATGGGGCCTAAGGGTACAATCACTTCTGGAAAGTAATGCATACGTTTTTCTCGGGCTGTTTCCTCATCATGGGTTTACTTGATGTTCTAGTAGACAGCAATGATAGGAAATCTAGTTGTCACTTTAAAATACATGAAATATAATATACTGTATATTATATGATGAGTTATTCATATTTGGTTTTGCAGGAGAGCTTTACTTTAGGAGAACCATCCACATTTACTAATTTAGGCTATGTTCACACAACGTAAGGGACCGGCCGTTCCGTGACCCCGGCCGGGACACAGAACGGCCGGTCTCTGCCCGGATCATTCCGGCCGGTACTTAGGTACTGGCCGGATGATCTTTCCGGCCAGAGCCTGTACAATGTGTATATGCTCCGGCCGGGATCCCATTGAAAATAAGGCATTGTTAAACCCCACAAAAAGTATGGCCGTTGTTGCTGATACGGCCGTACTTTTACGTAGTGTGAACATTGCTGAAGATACAGTTTGCACTGCTATAAAGGATCCCAATATTACAGCAGCCAATATGGATATGACAGATCTGTCATGTGATGAATCATAATCTGTCCATTAACTAATATTGGTTCTATTAGGTGTCAGTCAAATATGCTTTGTTTTTCTTTTTGCGAGAAAGTCTGTGATATTTGAACCATCAGGAAGTAATAGAAACTTGGCAGAACCAACCCTAGTGTCACTGTAAACATAGCCTTAGATATTCTGTCTTGCCCTTTCCCCAACACACTCTGCTAGATAAGTAATGGTGGCTGCTTTATAGAATACTCTACAGAGTTGTGTTACATCTTCCACTCCACTGCGTTTCTTTTTTTTTTTTAATGTAAAGTGATAATATAACAACCCCCCCCCCCTCTTACCCGAGTGTACTCCTTTCTCTTGTCTGTGCTCCCCCAACTATAAAAAGAAGTATGAGACTGTTCAGTTATAGCTACATGGTGCTCTTTATGCTTTATGATCTTTATGATCAGAACAGGAAGGAGACAAGAAATGGAACAATTATTGCTCAGCTTACAGCTATAGTATGGGCGAGTCATATTCTTAACATAGAAGCATGTGGAGTAGTTTTGGTGGTGGGGGCAGTCTGTATGAACAAGAAGGGTAAATGAAGCAGTCTGTGTGATAAGAAGGGCCATAGGTAGGTCTGTAAGAGAGATGAAGGTGTTGAAAGCAATTCTAATGGGAGAGGGGGCATGGGGAACAGGTTATGACAGATGGGGACTATGATAACAGCATGTGAGAGAGGGGAAGCAGTCTGTGAGGGAGGAGGGCAGTGGAGGCATTTTTTATAACAGAGGATAGCTATGGAAAACAGTCTATGTGAAAGAGGGAGGAAAGGTAGCAGTTACAAATAATGGACCAAAAGTCCTTTTAACAGTCTGCAATAGATGAAAAGACAGAAAAAAATAATTACAGGATTTAAATGTACTGTAATCATATATCTATCTGCAGAGCATTTGTGAAGACCTGTTATCTACCACTGCACAGTAGGGATATTGTAAAATAATGGTCTCTGCACAGTAGGGATATTGTAAAATAATGGTCATCAAGGTTGGCTTCAGCACCCAGCTTAGTGAGGCAAGTCCTGGGGACCACAGAACCTCTGGAGGTCTAGCTCCCCACTATTGAGGTCAGATTATGAAATGTTCTGGACTATCACACAGTTTATTGTAAAGTAAATGAGTTGGCGAAACTATGTAAAGTGCTGCGGAATCTGTGTGCGCTATACAAATAAAAGCATTATTATTATTATCATTATTATTAACAGGGTAAATCCCCAAAATAAAAATGTGGTATCATAACTCTAATAGGAGTTGGTAGTCACTGTATTTTTCCTCCCGTATGGGCTTTCTCTTATTTACTAATCTGACCTTCAATTTAGAATACTGCAGGTATAACATTCTGCATAATGCCTTCTAAACAAGAAGCTATGTTTTATAGCATATTCTATGGTAGGTAGGGTACTTCATATTAAGCCGAGAGATTATTACTAGCCAGGACTCTTAGTAGTGGCAGATTAGAAAAATAACCAGTACTTCCCACCCACTCTGAAACATGTGAAAATGTTGGCTACATTGTACCCACAAATATTTAGGAAACTCCATCCACCCTAGACGAGTATAGTTTGTTCATCACTATGCAGACTCTTAAGTTTCCAAAAGAAATTTCAGAATACTTTATAGATCCAGGCCACATCTTCCTTGGTTTGGTTACTTAAACTATTTGATCTGCGCAGCAAACATTTTTTCGGCAAATCCAGGCCATGTCTGCATATGCAAATCGCTCGGATCTGTTAGCCATATAATTTAGTACGCCAAGAATGAAGTCTGCACTGTTTGTCTGAACTACTGACTGCAATTCTTAAGCCTGTTTATAATGTAAATGCAAAGTGCAAAACAAAGTCTGCTCCATAATACAGACATGAGTTTGAAGCTTTGTAGAGTAAAAACATTTTCAAATATATTTATTTTCTGAATATCAGTGTATTGAATAAGATACACAAAGCCGATGTTATAATAGGATTATAGAAGCTACTGGTCCATCTCCTAAAACTTGAGGCTAGAGCAGAGCAATACTCAGCACAGATGTATTAGGCTATGTTCACACTACGTAAAACTACGGCCGTTGTTGCCGATGGCAACAACGGCTGTAGTTTTTGTGCAGCGGAACACAGCCTATTAAGCAATGGGATCCCGGCCGGAGCGTACACACATCGTATATGCTCCGGCCGGGATCTGTGCGGCCCGGCAAATAACTGACAGGTCAGTTTTCTCCGGGCGGAATTCAGTGAATTCCGGCCGCAGAAAGACCTGTCAGTTCACACAGTGAAGCGAGCGGCTCCGTCCGCTTGCTTCAATGTGTGCTATGGTAAACTCTGATGCGGCGTGCGCCTGCATCAGAGCTCTGCGGCCGGAAAGATCATCTGGCCGGTACTTAAGTAACGGCCGAGATGATCCGGCCAGAGACCGGCCGTTCCGTGACCCGGAACAACCACTTATAGGCCATTGACCTTCCATGTAGTTCAGACAAATGTTGAGTTTCCACCGGGTCTCTGCCCTGAGACCTGCTGCAGCTGTGCGTTATAGCTGAGAGTAGTATGTGGCCAAGTGCCCATTCAGCCCGCCTGTTCCGACTAATAGCAGGAGTTGGGATCTATAGACTTATAATGCAGCCTGACTCTTTGCAGTAGATAGAATATATGGGGTTCTGGTGTGTTGAGATCATTTTTAGGCTATGTTCACACTGAGTATGAATCCGTCCGTAGTGCGAACCGAGAATATACGCACGTAGTTTTGAGGTTGATGTGTTCGCTTGAAAGTATACGATATACGCCCCCACAGTGCACACTACGTATGAGCTTACGGGCATGATCGTATACGGCGCCGTGAAAAATGAACAAGACCATTGTTTGAGGACGGAAATGTTGAAACTCACGGCCGTGGATTTCCATGCGGTCCAGTACGAAGTAATAATTTCCGCCAAATTGAACTTGATTTTTCGATCCAAAAGGTTCTGTGTGGTTTACGGGGCTGGGCGAAGATTTCCAAGTAAATGACCTGCCTCAGATCGCTTCGAAACAAGCTAGGGAAGCATAACTGTACTACGGGCGTATGTTCGCGGTTCGTACGCATCGAGCCGCATGTCTATTTTTCCCACGCCCGTAGTTTCAGCCGCACATGTACGGCGGCGTACGATCTACGGACGGATTCATACGCAGTGTGAACATAGCCTTAATCTTGTATAGTGCTGATAGTAAATGCAGAACAGTACTGTGCAGAGACGTTCTCTTGTATATACCATACTATAAATTATTTGGGACAGAGCTGATGGAGTTACCTGCTCCTTCATGAGATGCAGTAGATCCACATTATTTATGGTACATGGGTAGACTCCAGTGACCCCTGCATGGCCTTTTAGAGAAACTGTAATTAGTCGTCATGCACTCATAATTCTTCACTTCCACTCTTTTTATTCTATATCATTCTACTCACACTGGCAAACATTCTACTTCATACAGATGTTATGTTCGGTTTTGTAAAGAAGCCATAGCAACCCTTTTTTTCTCTTATTCAGCTATGCGTCTGCCATGCATTTGACATTCCTTCTATTTGTTTATTTACTTTTAATTTTTTTTTTTTACCAAGGGGAGAAAAACGAACTATGATCTCAGCTTTTGGCAGTACAATAAAACTACCTGAGCTCACGAATGTGCGGCCCTTGGAATGCAAGGCAGCAGCTTGTGAGTAACCAGAGGAAATATAAAATTAATTAGCAACATAATTTAGATCCTTACTTACCTTGTAAATGTTCCTGAATGTTTGCACTAGTAAGATTCTCTTGGCTGGGACCCTACTCTTTTATTTTAAAGACCTGCAGAGTAAATTATTGCAAATGTAGCTAAACCACTTAAAACTGTTGAACTTTCCTCTTACATTCAATTAATCTGAGCTGTGATGGTGCTGGTTAAGATGTGGTTGAACATGTGGGTTCACTAATATACTCAGTTACCAAAACGTTATACCAGAGGTGACAGAATGTTCTTCTTAAACCACTAATTAATTCATTAAACACTGAATGTGCAGCAAACTAACATAGAGAAGCTAAGTTTACACAATGGTCTTACACAATGGTCAGGTATTATTTTCAGAAATTTTTATACAGAACAGCTGAAAAAAAATAAGCCATTTTAGCTGATTTTTTTTATAGTAAAAAAAACTGTTTTGCTGTGTGTGAATGTGACCTGAGACATTGCCAATATGATAAATGTCACTTAATACACTGGTTATACCATGGAAAAAACTCCCAGAAACATAAGTTTTTTTTGCTCAGAAAAATAAAATTTCTTCCATCACACACATATTTATGTGGATCACATGTGTGTAGGGTATGTCCCATAAGTTTGAGGGTCCATCCAATTTGACCATCATCAATCCTAATAAAGAGAGTGCTTGGTCATCTTTTCTCTGCAAAACTGTTGACTGTTCAGATATTTTTTAATTATTATAAAAGGGAGGCTTTATAAGGGTTAAAACACACAGGCTGCTGTATACTTGCAGCCAGAAAGAGCCAATCATTGTATATTAATAAAGGCTGTTGACTGGACCATGTGAAAATGGTGATTGCCATAAAAGGTTGGGGAATATGTTATACAGTAAGAGTCCCACATTTACTCAAGTCGGATGGTACAATATATGGAGGCATTGGAGGGCCAATGACTGCTGGTTGAAGATGTTGTTTGCAGCTGGTGGGCTCTGGTGTTTTGGGGGAAACTTGTCACAGTGTGTCAGAGTGGTAGTGCCCACCCCAGGACACATAGGTACCAGATCTTTGTGAGGTGCAGATGTAGGAGTGACAGAGATGACCCGATTTAACCAGTGTTTTAACTCTACTTAACGAGTGGTTTAACTTTACTTGAAGAATAGCTTCAGTGCAATACAAAATACAACAACAGTACTGGTCACAAATGCTAGTGCAATATAGAGGTAGACTTGAGCAGACAATAGAACAAGGTGAAGGCTTGCGTTGAGAGAGTGATATAGAGACCAGGTAGGAGCCATTGTTTAATTAGTGCAGTACTTTGTCAGGATGAGTGAAGAAAATACTTTGACTTGTAGTAGACTTCTCTTACTCACGTTTAGATATATAGCTGATATATGACCACCCTCTTCTTACACAGTATCGGTTACTGCCCTGTGAAGTAGTACGAGTCCTAGGCCTTTGTCTCTAGGTTGAGCTCCCACTGAAGACTATCCCTGAGTGGACAAACGTGTGTTGGTAAGTTGCCTCGGCTCTTTAGTTTCTTTGCCTTACTGGACCAGAGATGAGTCCCTCTGCCTTTCCTTAGGGGGTGACTGTCCTAAATGTTAAAATACACAGCATAGACAAGGGTGATTCTATTTTTTGGTTACCCCACCTCTAGGGTTCAGCACTAAATATTGTCTATCTGTCTCAGTATAC
This sequence comes from Dendropsophus ebraccatus, assembly GCF_027789765.1. Classification (NCBI taxonomy): domain Eukaryota; kingdom Metazoa; phylum Chordata; class Amphibia; order Anura; family Hylidae; genus Dendropsophus; species Dendropsophus ebraccatus. The sequence continues at coordinate 46,999,564 of NC_091463.1, forward strand.
AGAAGAGATATAGTCCCTGTCCAGGGCCCTGCCCTAATCCAGGCCCGTTTAGTTACTGCAGCAGAAACCTGTTGGCTTGTGTCCCATCCCTTCTGTGGAGAAACTGAAACTAAAAGCCCTTCTGACAGGAAATCCCTACCTTTTATTGGCTGGTGTTACAGGAAATAGGTGAGAGAGAGTGTAGTGGTGTATAGAGTGTCTGCTCCAACAGACAAATAAATCAATACATTATGTAGAAAAAAAATAGCTAAACCTGGTTTGTACTGTAGCTGTGCACAGGAGGAGTGGGACACCTAGTGGTTGGACTGGAATACACAGCTACCAGCACTTGATGTGACACCTGACAGAGATACTTTACCTGGGTGGCATAAAACTTAGAGACCCATCAGTGGTGGGACACTACATTTAGTGTAATGCAGCATGAAGATTTTAGATAATGCTTCCAGTCAATGCTCCTATGGGCTACAGGTCACTTTTTTATTGAATTGGAGCATCTGTGCCAAGTCTAATTATACTGTAATGTAATAGGGAAGTAATTCTCCCCTCTGGATGACATTCCTTCTTGTTATAATCCCCAGTCATGTTTCAGGGCTTTTAGGGAGTGAAACATTTGATTTGATGCTTCCTCTTATAAGTACTAAAACGATTAGGAACATGATTGCCCCTAGCAGAGTAAAAAATCTGAAGAAAAAAAACATAAAAATAAGATTAATGTAGATAAAAATTTGGGTAAAGTGGTACCTTGGTTCAAGAGTAACTTGGATTGAGAGCATTTTGGTTTAAGAGCTCACAGCTTTTCAAAATTGTGACATGGTTTAAGAGCATTGCTATGGTTTAGGAGCTCCCTGTACTGGGTGGGTGGCGGAGCAGGGGAGGGGCATGTTCTGCATATCGGGGTCTACAGCCCTGTACTCTGACCCAGGAAGTCTCCCTCACCTTCCAAATCATAGCAGATCCACTTCAGGCTGAGGCTTGCATCAGGGGACAGGACTGTGGCGGTAATCTCTCCATAGCTATAACCCCCCCCCCCCCCCCCCCCCCGGACAGAGAGTGCTGCATTTATGTGCCCACATCTGCTCTGCTCATTTCCACATGCTCCCTGCAGTCTCTGTCAGCCCTTGTGTTTCCCATCTTCTGCATTATGGGGATCTGCATGCAGCTCCATCCTGTATCCACAAACTGAGGCTGTTTTTCATGTTTATGCACTCACTATTCATTATACTCCACATGCTGATTGCTTTACTGTACAGTAACATATAATATCACATATTCTGCTGTTTCTAAATCTTGGTTTCATTTGTTTCACATTTTATTCAGAATAAAAAATCATTATTTTTGGGGTGTGGAAGGAATTGTCTGCATTTCAGTGATTTCTTATGGTAAGTTTTGCTTTGGATTAAGAGTGGATTTGGATTACAAGCAAAGTCCTGGAACGAATTACGCTCATAATCCAAGGCACCACTGTATTTGGAAATGTGAGGAAAAAAAACATGTAAATACTGTGATAATCTAGCACATATAAAGAAACTGTTTTAAATCCAAGGTGACAGGAGAAATTTTTAGAATCAAACATTAAATTAAATTGCGAGTGTGGGGCGCCATATCTTGGACGCACAACTCAACCACTTCACAAAAGAACTCATTCACATCGGTCAAAAATGCTTAGAACTTTTTTGAAACAGCTTTTCACAGCATTTAGCTACACAACATGCAAAGGATTTTATTAAAATTACAATCTTTCCTATTGAGCGGATCGCTGATACTGTGAATGACATAATGGTCCTGTTAAATAAAGGGAATCATTCAGGATTTATAAAATACACTCTCTTTATCCCAAAGGTCTAAATGAGGTAATCGAACATGTGTAGACACCCCTATTGAGTTTGTATTATGAAAGATAATACCTGTTACACTGTAAAAAAACCTTTTGCAACGCAGCTAGAGCATAGCAGTTTCAATTCGATTTTTATGTACAATGTATCTATCCACCTGCGCTCATTCACTAGAGGACGCACTACCGGCTCTGTCTCTCAATCAGTGCAAGTTTGAACACTCAGACTCAGACTGATCAAAACTTTTGACATGTCTCTATTACATGTCAAAAGTTTTTAGAACGACAGGTACACTTTCAGCACTTTTAAATCTGTCTCTCATCCAGTGAGGTATTATTTGAAGGGGTTGTCCGGGATATTTTAATAAACTACCTTTGCATTGGCCTCTGTGGGTGTTGCATATTCTACATATACTTCTATTTTTTATTTAGAGCGCTTACTGTGTTCTCAGGCTTAGTCACATGACCACTCTGCCTGTGTTCTCTTTACTTCCTGTGATGTCACGTTCCCTTTTTGTTTCCTGTTCCTGCCAGTGAGGGAACAGTGAGTCATCAGGTGGGCGGGGTTATGCATCCACTTTCTTTAGCCACACCCCTAACATCTAACTAACATCTGAGCCCAGAAGAAACTACAGCAGTAAGGACAGCATGACAGACTACTAGGATGGAGGTATAAACAGTAAATAAAGAACTATGGAGGTGATTTATCAAAACTTATGCAGAGGAACAGGGAAGCAGTTGCCCATAGCAACCAGTCAGATTCTAGGTTTCCTTTTTCAAGGCCTTTTTAAAATGAAAGAAGCAATCTGATTGGTTGCTATGGGTAACTGCTCCCCTGCACAGGCTGTGATAAGTCTTCCCTTATATTGTTACCATTGTAGTGTAAAGACGTACAGTGTTAGGGCAGTGCTGCTGCTGCTGCAGCAGCTGTGTGTAATATAAAGAGGAGAGAGGAGACTTCACCTCATGTCACTCACCATTATTTCTATGTTTTGCTGAGGTAACGGTATCCTGCCTCATAGCACCCCCCCTGTAGGATGGCTACTACAATGTATCTGTAATCCAGGACTACAACTCCTAACATGAACAGTTGTGCTGGGGTTTGTAGTCCTACAACAGATAAAAGAGTGAAAAACTAGTTGTTTGATAATATAAGTAACTAGCAGACACTGAACCACCATGCTGTACAAAAGACACTTGTAGTAATACAGACATTTCCTGCCTATGGGTAGAGTAGGTGGAGGTAGATTCAGAGAGGAGGGGGTGGAGCTACAGGCTTGCAGAGCTGTGATGTCACTGCTGACCCCTGTGACCTGGAAGTTCTTTATGTAAACAAACACAAGTCCAAAAAGCAGCAACAGAGGGGGAAGCCCAGGGGCCCAGAGGTGAAGAAAAGTTAGAGAAAACCACTAAAGTCCCTATTCCACGGGCCGTCTAGAGGATCAAACGAGCGCTCTCAGCGCTCGTTTGCTCCTAGTTCCCCGCTCGCTGACGCCGCTATTCAACGCGGCTGCAGCGAGCGGGTGATTCCGGGAGGGGCGGCGGGGAGTTGCGGGGGGGGGGCTCTGGGCAGCCCATAGGATACAACAGCGCCTGCTGCCGATGCTCCTATTCAACGGAGCGACGGCAGCAGATCGTTGCTGTATCAGTCGCTTGTTTTTTAACATGTTGAAAAACAAGCGACTGCAACGATCAGCCGACATGAACAATGTCGGCTGATCGTTGCACTCCATTCCATGGGACGATTATCGTCCGTAGCGGCTGATATCGGCCGAATACGGACGATAATCGTTCCGTGGAATAGGGCCTTAAGGGGAAAGGGACAGATTACAAATTATTCACATTTCCAATCAGAAAAAAATGTTGGACAACCTCTTTATTGTCTTTCCACATAAGATGCTACAAGAAAGTATTGAATAGTTTACTTAAGAGTTGCTCACACCCATAGGTTACAGGGGTGAGGTAAATAAGTCTATTTTGTTCTCAAAGTTAACTCTGCTTTGAAGATTTGATCTAGCTCAATGTGATACGTGATTTATTTTGCTTTCTGTATTTATTCTTCAGATGTTCTCTGTTTACTTCACTTCTGCAAAACAATGAGCCTTTACCTCCCAAAGAATTTTGATTATCCTGGAAATATGGATTAGTACGAATAATTTGTTGATAGATAACAGGTTTATAAGAAATATTCATCTTGATTGAATTGCCCCACATATTAGCCAGCCCTCGAAATAGTGCCTTAGTAGTAACCAGCCCTCCAGGTGTCCCATATAGTAGCCATAGTCTCATATAGTAATCAGCCCTCCCCCATAGTCTCATAGTAACCAGCCCTCCCCTGTAGTCTCATATAAGAGCCAGCCCTCCCCTGTAGTCTCTCATAGTAGCCAGTCCTCCCCATATTCTCTTATAAAGTAGCCAGCCCTCCCAATAGTCTCTTATATAGTAGCCAGCCCTCCCCCCGAGTCTCTTATATAGTAGCCAGCCCTCCCCCACAGTCTCTTATATAGTAGCCAGCCCTCCCCAGTCTCATTTAGTAGCCAGCCCTTCCCCATAGTCTCATATAGTAGCCAGCCCTCCCCCATAGTCTCTTATATAGTAGCCAGCCCTCCCCCATAGTCTCTTATATAGTAGCCAGCCCACCCCAATAGTCTCTTATATAGTAGCCAGCTCACCCCAATAGTCTCTTTTATAGTAGCCAGACCACCCTGTAGTCTCATATAGTAGTCAGCCTTCACAATAGTGCCCATATAGTAGCCAGCCCTCCCTCCCCTGTAGTCTCACACATTAGCCAACCCTCCCAGTAGTGCCCAAATAGTAGCCAACCCCCCCAGTGTTCCATATAGTAACCAGTCCTCCCCAATAGTCTCTTATATAGTAGCCAGCCCTCCCCAATAGTCTCTTATATAGTAGCCAGCCCTCCCCAATAGTCTCTTACATAGTATCCAGCCCTCCCCATAGTCTCTTATATATAAGCCAGCCCTCCCCTATAGTCTCATATAGTAGCCAGCCCTGCCCAGTAGCCTCATATAGTAGCCAACCCTCCCCATAGTCTCTTATATAGTAGCCAGCCCTCCCCCATAGTCTCATATAGTAGTCAGCCCTCCCCCATAGTATCTTATATAGTAGCCAGCCCTCCCCCATAATCTCTTATATAGTATCCATGGCAGGCCAGATGTAATTCAAACTCTGAATTGCCTGGCGGGCCAAACATAATGGCACCAGGGGCCAGATTTGGCCCGCGGGCCAGAGTTTGACATGACTGATGTAAAACATCAAGGACCTCTTAAAGTGTCAGGAAGGAAAGTTCAGGTAGTTTGTGCTCAAAACAAAATCTAAGCCCATCTGGCAAAATAATAAAGCTTCCATGTGCTCTCGAAGATCCCTATTCTTAGTATGTACAATACTGTATTATACTTGTTTGAAAAGCAGTTTGTAATCCAAGATTATAATGTTTTTATGTATTTTCTGCCACTTGCCATCTACAAAAGACAAGATAACTGAGGTTATGTTGGGTTCTTCAATTCTGTATATACAAAAGAAGAGGATGGAACTGTGGTGGGTGGGGCCAGTACTGAGGTGGGTGGGGCCAGTGCTGCTAACACATGTAATGTACTTAACTGGTTTACTATAGATATGGTCCAAGATAAATTAAATAAACTCAATGTAACCAAAGCTCCAGGGCCTGATGGATTACACCCCAGAGTTCTTAGGGAACTCAGTTCTGTAATTTCTCTACCCTTGTATGAAATATTCAGTGATTCTTTGCTTACTGGTATTGTGCCTAGGGACTGGTGTAAGGCAAATGTAGTGCCGATCTTCAAAAAGGGCTCTCGAACTTCCCCAGGTAACTACAGACCTGTAAACTTAACGTCCATTGTCGGGAAACTATTTGAGGGGCTTATAAGGGACTACATCCAGGAATGTAGTGGCTAATAGTATTATAAGTGATAACCAGCATGGTTTTACTAAGGACAGAAGCTGTCAAACCAACCTAATATGTTTCTATGAAGAGGTAAGTAGAAGCCTGGACGACGGCGCGGCTGTGGATATCGTGTACCTGGATTTTGCAAAAGCGTTTGACACAGTTCCTCATGGACGTCTGATGGGTAAGTTAAAGTCTATTGGTTTGGAAAGTTTAATGTGTAACTGGATTGAAAACTGGCTTAATAATCGTACCCAGAGAGTGGTGGTCAATGATTCCTACTCTGAATGGTCTCCGGTAATAAGTGGTGTACCCCAAGGGTCAGTACTGGGCCCTCTTCTGTTTAACATGTTTATTAATGATATTGAGAATGGAATTAACAGCAATGTTTCTATCTTTGCAGATGACACCAAGCTTTGTAGTACAGTACAGTCTATGGAGGATGTGCAGATGTTACAGGATGACTTAGACACACTGAGTGTTTGGGCATGCACTTGGCAAATGAGGTTCAATGTGGATAAATGTAAAGTTATGCACCTGGGTACTAATAACCCACATGCATCATATGTCCTGGGGGGAGTTACACTGTTAGAGTCACTGATGGGGAAGGATCTGGGTGTACTTGTAGATAATAAACTACAGAACAGCACACAATGTCAGTCAGCGGCTTCTAAGGCCAGCAGGATATTGTCATGCATTAAAACAGGCATGGACTCTCGGGACAGGGATATAATATTACCGCTTTATAAAGCTTGGGTGCGGCCTCATCTGGAGTTTGCTGTCCAGTTATGGAACCCGATTCATAAAAAGGATGTTCTAGAGCTGGAGAAGGTATAAAGACGGGCAACTAAACTAATAAGGGGAATGGAGCATCTTAGTTATGAGAAGAGATTAAAAGAATTAAATTTGTTTAGTCTGGAGAAGAGACGTTTAAGGGGAGATATGATTAATTTATTTAAATATATAAATGGCCCCTACAAGAAATATGGGGAAAAGATGTTCCAGGTAAAACCCCCTCAAAGGACAAGGGGGCACTGCCACCGCCTGGAGAAAAAAAGGTTCAATCTCCGGAGGCGACAAGCCTTCTTTACCATGAGAACTGTGAATCTGTGGAACAGTCTACCACAGGATCTGGTCACAGCAAAAACAGTAGAGGGCTTCAAAACAGGCTTAGACAAGTTCTTAGACCAAAATAATATAAATGCATATCTATAGAACCTATCACCCCTCCCCCTTCCCTGTATCCATCCCCTCCTTGGTTGAACTTGATGGACATGTGTCTTTTTTAAACCGTATTTACTATGTAACTATGTAACTATGTTCACACAGCAAAATCACAAGAACTAACTATGATCCCTCTGTGGTGTCTTGCTCATGTATCTTTTTTTTCATCTACTAAGGTTATCTAGTTGACAAAATACATATATATTAAATTACGTTCTGGTGTATTTACTTGTCCCATCAGAAAACTATTAGTACTTAGAAATAAACCTATACCTACTTATATAGGAACAACTCAAGATGTGACCACACAAATTCCGGATCTACTAAATAAAGGGCCAAGAAGTTCCAGAAATGCATCTAGAGAGCCGTTATGCACTATAGTAAGAAAACTCCCCCACAAAAACAAAGACAAAAATCTGTTTTATTTTTATATTTGTTTTTTTCCTTCATTTTTTGTAGACTGCAGTGTTCAGTTACAACCTCATTGGGGAGATCCAACCAGCTATATTAATGCGACCATTAAACTCCTACATAGAACCAAATAGTCCCTGTGCACAGTTAGACATTAGAGATTATCAAAATACACAAATACAGTGATGCCTTGGATTACGAGCATATTTCGCTCCGGGAACGTGCTTGTAATCCAAATTACTCCTCAACCAAAGCTAATTTTAACAATAAGAAATAATTAAAATGCAGACGATTGGTTCCATACCCCAAAAACAAAGATTTTTTATTCTGAATAACATGTAAAACAAATGAAACAAACATTTAGAAACAGCTGAATATATGATATTATAAGTTACTGTACAGTAATGGAGAGGATGGGAAACACAAGGGCTGACAGAGACTGCAGGGAGCATGAAGGAATGAGCAGGACATATGTGAGCACAGTATAGCAGCACTCTCTGTCCGAGGTTACAGCTATGGAGAGATTACCTCCACAGTCCTGTCCCCTTATGCAAGCCCCAGGCTGAAGTGCATCTGCTATGATTTGGAGGGTGAGGGAGACTTCCTGGGTCAGAGTACAGTACTTTAGACCAGTGCTTCTCAAACTTTTTCTACAGGAGCCTCACCCAACAGGCAAAATGATGCCTGGGCCTCACAAGACTGACCAAGAGGATGTTGGGGCCTTACTATCTATGATAGACATCCATGTAAATATAAAAACTATTGCTCAATCTACCCTCCTATTGTCTCCTAATCTCTGTGTAACATTAAATAATGTTCCTAAAGCAGAGATTGTTGCAGTCAGGGAAAGGACTGTGCAGCTTGCAGTCACTTTTGTGAGAACTGCCTCCCAAGCTGGGCTTCACCAGCAACTAGGGGGCGCCTCACTGGTGAGGCCCGCCTCACAGTTTGAGAAGCATTGCTTTAGACCCCACTATGCAGACCATGCCCCTCCCCAACTGGCCTTCCCACCCAGTACAGCAAGCTCTTAAACCAAAGCAATGCTCTTACACCAAGTCACAATCCAAGTTACTCTTAAACCAAGGCACCACTGTATTTTTATTTAACAAAATGTTAAAAATGGAGTCCACATAGAAGAAAAATGGGGGTACTGGGTGCTAAAGTAAATGGATCATACTTATGAGAGCAGAATAATAAGAAACAAGGTCAAGTTAAATAGTACAGTAAAAAGGCAAAAAACCATAACAAAGTGTAATTAAAAGTAATTACAATTCACAGTAAATACAAAGACATACTAAATAGTTACCAAAGTACATCAAAGTTACGCCAGTGTAGCCACCCATGGTGAATGCGTGTTTTGCACAATGTACTTCATCAGGGTGTGGATAGCTACAAGGTTAGGGAGATTACATATATAGTACATCATCGACCAATAAAGGAACAGAAAAGGTAAAAGCATCAAGTGCATCAGATACAGAGGAAGGACATCCACTATGCCAACTAAAAGCACAGCAAAGCAATGATATATGTAGAATGCCATTTGATATGCTTACCCTGCATGCATTAGGGTATAGATACTGGACTGGAAATGATGGTGAGTGGACAAGTGTGACACCATTGAAAGTAGAAAGAACAACCCCTGAGTGGATAACAGAAATGAGGGAGATAGGCATGCGCTCTTTCATTATTTTACTGCAGGGTGATGCATATACTGTACTGTTGTGCTTTTTATGTAGCAGTTCTAAGAATTCTAGTGTGCCATTTCTTTACTGTAAATGTTTGCTGGCAGTCCCTACTAAGCAGCATAAATGTTTAACCTGATTTTCTTCTAACCCAATTTTGATAGCTAGTTTTGGCTAAGGTAGAGACACTTCTCCGGGATTGTAGACTGGCACTAGATACCTTAACACCAACTCAACATGTGTTTCAAAAGTGCGTAATTCTATTAAAATTCCAAGATTAATACATATGCCTAGCAATTCCCCAACCTGCTCTGAAGTGGTATGACACACTTGGAAACTAAATATTTGAGCACCCTTGGCATTATGTCATGTTCTGTTTGTGTTCCACCGAAAACAAAGAAGGGAAAGGGCAGGTTTTGATTGCATGTCATAAGCTTTAATGGTAACTAATATGATCACTGATTGCTATTGTATCCAAGTATTGGGTTACCATCCTATTCATTATTCAGCATTACATACTCTGGCATTAAATATGATTGTCATCACTTGTAATTATGCTCTAATACACGTAAGGTACTTTTATCCCCTCAAGGTATGGACAAATATAGTTATAAAAAATGTATTCACATATTTCTCCTGTTTGGCAACTGTTGCTACTGTAGTAAGTGGGAGCTGGCAAGTCTCAAGGGTCTGGAAGGCGGGGCTGTGAGTTTCCTTGCACAATTCTTAAATTAATTGCCTGCTTCTTTGTCTTGTAGGCCTAAGACAAAGACCTCCTACTCCACAAAGCTTGGGGAAACCATGACATTTTAAAGTGTACAGCTCCAATACGATATACAACACAGTGAATAGAATGGCTTTAAAAGACAGTTAAGGCATTAGAAGGAAGAATTTGTGTAATGGCTAAGCTTCCTTTTCCAGAGGGAAAGTCACATCACAGGATGTTTTAGTATTCCTGACAGCAGCAAGGAGCTGGCAGCCTGGGACCTGGCAGCTGCGGCAGACTAAGTATTAGTGATGAGCGAGCATGCTCGTCCGAGCTTGGTACTCGTTCGAGCATTAAGATATTCGATGGTACTCGTTCCTCGGACGAGCATCTTGCAAAGATTCGGGTTTGAGTTCGATAAAACAGCCAAACAATTGTTTGTTTAGCTGTTTTAATAAAGTTTCAGCTCCCTGGGAAAGCAGGGAATCAGTACTACAGGGATCGGCATTCTCGGGGTTAACGATCCTCTGCAATAATGCCGATCCCTCTATTGGTTTATATATTTAATTAATAAAACAAAGTTTTCGTTCTAAAAAAGTTATTTTCATTGTTCAATAGTTTAATTAACGAATCCATTGAATATACAGTTAAAATAAATATATATATAGATAAATGTATATTTATATATATATTTATTTACAGTATATTAAAATGCAAAAGTATGGATTCGTTTTAATTAAACTATTGAACAAGGAAAATAACTTTTTTAGAACAAAAATGTGTTTCATTAATTAATTATATTAACCATTACAGGAAGCTCTATTAAAGCCGGTTCATATTGCCGCTAATAGAGCTCACTGTAATAATTAATACTTTACTTTAATTAAAACATCAAATGTTTCTTTTAATTATGCTATCACAATAACATTATTAGAAGAAACATTTTGATTCATATGTGCGCTCAGCTGATTGGCCGATCCCTGACACAGTGACTTTATTGTGCCGCGGACCGGTGAAGAGACAACATCCAAACATTGGAGGGTGAGTATAAAGCTCTCCCCACCACCTCCCCTGCACTGCACCCATCCCAGCAAGGAAGGGGGGTCACTTAACCCCTTCCTTGCTGGTATGGGTGCAGTCTGACATCAGTCTGGCCCCCAAGGGGTTAAGGGGGATGCAATGTATCCTCCCTTAACCCCTTGGGTGCCAGACTGTAAGCAGCGATCTGTAAAGAGGCTGCATACTGGAAGGTGCACAACACTGCTCACAATGATGGGTGGTGTGCTCCTGTTTGTGTGTTTTTTGTGTGTTTCTCCCTTTTTGTTTTTCAGATATAGGTATCCTGTGGATTACATCGGATTCGCTGGATTACGTCGATGCTCCCTCCGGAGCATAATGTTGTTTGGTTATGTTTTATAATGGATGGTAATGAACTAGACCGGGTAAATTTAGAAAATGGAGACTGTATGGGGTAGGATGTGGATAATTGAAGGTTTTAACATAATTTTGTATTATGGAAAATTAATAAAGAAATAAAAAAAATAATAAAAATTATTTAAAATTCTGTAATTTATACATATGGCCTCTTTTCTGTGATTTTTACGTAAATGTGATTTCCATTTTTTCTTTTTTTGGAATGTTAATTCCAATGTCCCTGCCTACTTTCCATGCATGGCCCTAAATGGCCGGGGACAACCACGGAGTCGGTCCCTACACTGAGTAGGTGAACACACAGAACGTAGACAGACAGACAAACAAAATGGAGGATAGTCAGCTAGCCAAGTCAAACCAAACGGACAACGCAGAACAAAATCAGAAAGAGAGCGGATAGTCGGAGGTCAGGCAAAAGGTCAGAAGACTGGCAGAGCAATAGCAAGGGTAATAGGACAGGGGAACGCTGGGAAAGGAGCAGGGGAGCTGGGACTAGTAACAACTAAAAGCAAGCAGGGAAGTGAGCAACTGACTGCTTTTTAACCAGGATCAGAGACTAGGTCCAGCAGCTGATTGGACCAGCCCTGATCCTAGCACCAAGATCAGCTGAACAGACCTAGCAGTGCAGTAACCCCTGCACCGCCAGAAGTATGACAGGCAAGGCAGGTGTGGCTGGTAAGTAAAACACAATTCAGACAACATTCAGTGCGAACAGACAAACTCAGCGCCTCCTCGGCTGCCCGGCACGGACCGAGGAGCGCAAAGTCACATTCCTAACAAATACCTTATGTTTAACAAGTTTATCATGATGTTTTTAATTTTAAAGAATTTATTTAGCATTTTTCAAAATAAAAATAACAGTACAACCATGACAGAAGCACACAGAAACATTAGGCATCAGAACACAGTCAGGTGTAGAGCAATGAAAGAGTATACACACCAGATAAAGAAAATATGTAGGGCATAATGTACTGGCCTACAGGAGAAATACAGTTTACTCGGGGCGAAAACGCCAACTATAAGGAAACAGAACACAATTGACAAACCACTCATGCACTGCACACAACCACCCACGCATACACCCAAGGCACCCCCCCCCCCCCTCAGATTCAGGGCAACCAGTCAGCAGTCACCAGTTAGAGACTTCCATAGTCATCCAATGGATCCATATTTTTTTGAACTTTTGGGGACACTTTCTGCTCTCATATAGAGATTGATGCAAGGGGACATATTTGTTAATCAGCTGGATCCTATGAGATAAGTGTGGAACATCTGGGCTCTTCCATACCATAATAATGACTTTTCAGGCACAAAACAGGAGAAACCGAATAAATATCCAGTAGTATTTGCTGTGCATTACCTCATTGATGAGACCCAGCAAACAAGTCAAAAGGGCATTACCCTAGGACAGTCCCAAACTGCATGCAGATAAGATCCAAATGCTGCCTGACACCCGAAACATACAATAGAAACCATGACTCTCATCCTATGCAACCGTTCTGGAGTATAGTAGAGCCTCAGTAGAAAATGAAATTGTAAAAGTACATCTCTAGAACTCACTACTGTAGAGTAAAAGGTGGTTTTAACTTATTTCCATTGTTCAGCCATCAGAGTTGGAATGCCCTGTGCCCTTGCCCCAAACTCTCTATCATATGGCGATTCACCCATTGATTGTAGCAATTGGTACGCCTGTGTCAGTCGCTTAGACAGATCTGCAGCACCAAGGAGGAGTTCAGTTTTACAAAACGCCAGAGGGAGTGTGAGTGTACCAAACTGAAACCTAACTGCGCGTTTCAACTGCAGGTAGTGAAAAAGGGCTGTACATGGGATCAAAGAAAGGAACTCCTACGACTCAGAGAACAATTAGGAGAGAAATTTGATATCATATTTGCCCCACAGGACCGAGCCAGGGAGCGAGATTAACTGTGAGGGGGAAGGCAGGCTCACAGGACGGGCGGCTAGTTGGGGGAGGTGCAGGAGAGGCCTCCGCAGTGGGTTGAGCGTCAGATAATGAGCGCTCATGGGACGGAGGGAGGGGGAACATTACAAGCACAGGGAGGGAGGTAGAATAGACTTCTATTCTAATTCTATACTTCTACATGCGCCCCCTGCTGGACACTGCCAGAACATACACTTGAGATGTGACGTCTTTTTTTTTTTTTTTTTTGAGGAAGTGAGCCTCGGAGCAGAGCAGTACAGAGTAGAACTGAGCTATAAAGTATCCAGTGGATAAGCCGACTGCCGAGCTAGCAAAGTGATTTGCTTCATTATTACTGTAAATTCGCTCATCTCTAGTAATAATGAATCTGATTATGAAAAAAGTAAAAGAGGAATAAGAGCTAGAGTTCATAACAGAGGATATAAAAATGATTGCTGGAAAGAATAGAAGAAACCCAGAACATGTTAATATACAATTTTGATACTAATGTACTGTAGATCCTATAAATAAAGTCCCATGATTAATATAGTTAAATGATTGTGTTCTGTACACCAATTTTGTATCAAGATCTGTGCTTAAGGGTGCCTTCACACACCACGGATCCACAGCAGATTTCACGCTACGAATTCACAATGAAATCCACTGCGGATCCAGTGCCAGTTCATCCCTATGAGAATACACATTCACAGCGGGATTGACATCTCGCTGTGAGTATGTAAGTTAACTCCCCGCCGGCTGGAGCATACTGTACCTGCTCCACGCTCCGGCTTGCTTTGGGGGCTCCCAGAATCTGCCACTGATTGGCTGAGCGGGACATGCAGCCAAGAACCTCCGAAGCAAGCCGGAGCATAGAGCAGGTGTTGGATGCTCCGGCCAGGGTTAACCTACATACTCACAGCAGGATGTGTATGTATTCTTATAGGGATGAACTGGCGCCGGATCCGCAGTGGATTTTGCTGCAAATTCGCAGTGTGAAATCCACTGCGGATCCAGTGTGTGTAAAAAGCACCCTAAAGAATATACTGGAGAAATAAGAGTTTAAAGTGTCACTATTGTTATAACTTTCAAAATCTAAATCAACAATAGATGTGAACTAAAGCAGGTTTGCAATATACATTCATTATTTATTTATTTTTTTTGTTGTTATCATGCTGTAAAACAAAGCTGAACTTACCAGAAATCCAGGTCCAGTCTCCTGAAGGCAGATTTTCTGATTAAAAAAAACAGACTAAACACACGAATTCCAGCCAGTACAGAGTGACACAGCTTAATGTGTCTATCAATCACATGTCTGCCTTTTCTCTGTGAGTGCTCAAATGTCCTGAAATACACAGGACTTCCTGTTTTCTGACTGTTTCCTGTTTTCTGAGAAAAAAAGAGTAAAAAAAACAGGAAGTGCTGTGTTTTCCATGATAACTTAATAAAAAAAAAAAATGAATGTAAATTGCAAATTTGTTTTATATCACATCTAATGTTGATTTAGATTTTGAAAGTTATAACGACAGTGACACTTTAAGTGTTCAGGAAGAAGAGTACAGTAGGTTATATGTTATATAAGCAAGTCTGTTTCTCAGTCAGCCTAAAAGAAGTATGGGATGAATAAAGAACTCCTACTTACCCTACCAGCTTCCTGCATCTCCCACTTCAATATCATGACTCGGCTAGGAAATGCCCTCTCCAGTCAGTCACTGAGTCATGATCTTGCAAAAAATGAAGGTAAATAGGAGACAGGAGGCTGTCAGGATGCTAGTGGCAATGCGGCTGCTGGGTCACAGGAATGGGTAAGTAGCACATTTTTAGGCGTACTTTATATGTAGGACTTCTTTATTATGTCCCCCACCTACACCACCACCACCCACCCCCTGCTTAAGATTTTTAATATCCATGAACATCATCAAATAAATACAAAAATAAAAATAAAAGTCCCTAAGTTGTCCCAATGTTCCATACTGCTACGTCTGGATCATCTTGCTTTCCTCCATGAATAACAGATGTTTGGTGACAAAAAGACAACCAATGACTCTGAATATCCTAAATGAAAAAAAAGCATGAACAGTACTGTAGGTCCCAACCAGATAGAAGAGTTTTTGGAATTGTGCTGCAGTTCAAGGGATTGTGGGAAAACAGCTAATACACTGAATTTAAATGGTAAGATTAACTTTTTTTTTTTGCACAAAATATGATAAAACAAGCATGTGGCAATAATTTCCTAGACAAATAACCCTTTGCGAGAGGGTTTTTAGATGTCCAACTACATATTTATGCCTATTTTTTTCTTTAGTTGGTAGCTACAGACAAAACTGACTTGAAAATTTACAGATGATTTATTGCAAACTATCCAGGAGGAAGACTGAGAATTTATTTATATCACTTTCATATGCAATTAGGTGGCCTTATTTTCAACTTCTGAACACAGTCACTGACCCTAAAGCTGATCTTACACATGAGATCAAAGACAGCTAACATCATAACATGTAAGGGATCAACCTGCCATCTACCGACTGCAAGCTTCATAGTAGAGAATAATTAACATGTGGCATTTTGTCATGTCCAAACCTCTATTCCCTCAGAACATAAGTCACTTAGCAGACATGTCTGCTAAGCTGAACCTCAAGATTCCCAAAATAAAAAGGAAATTAATAAGCTTGAGAGGAAACATCTATAGGCTAAGTTGACACAACGTACAGTATATTTTTAACAAAAAACAAAAAAGTGTGCACTCCGTGGAGTTAGACACTCGTCGGCGCTGCACTGCAAAAAGGAAACTAATATGCTGCTATATAGATCTTGAGGATTCCGTATCCTCAGTGAAAATATACTAACCAAATTACCAATATGATCTATAGCGCTATAGTACCAAGAAGATGTAATGTCTAAAAAATGGTATGGCATACAAAGAATAAATTCTGGTGTGTTCAGGTGGTTATACTAAAAGGCAGCTGATTGCCCCAGGTATAATTGATCAGCTGTTGCATGCTATGGAGTGATATACAGCTAGTCGGGGGATCCCGTTGTTCCTACCTGTTTTGCACCGCTATGATGTCTTTTTCACAAGTGTATACTTCGTAGTTTAATGGTGCCCGAAATGTAGTCCTGAAAAGTTGGAGGAAAATGTAGATGTCCTTTTTATCGGGGTCGGGAGCGAGCCCCGGCCGGTGGCTCTGCTACTACCTTACACCCGACGTAGTGAAGTAGATCGGGAGGAATCCACAGTTGAGTGACGTCACTTTGGTGGATACGGAGACCGATGTAGGGAAAGAAACATCTAACGCGTTTCAGCGAGCTTACGGTCTGACGAGGGCGACCGTAAGCTCGCTGAAACGCGTTAGAAGTTTCTTTCCCTACATCAGGCCTCCGTATCCACCAAAGTGATGTCACTCAACTGTGGATTCCTCCCGATCTACTTCACTACGTCGGGTGTAAGGTACCCGGGTACCCAGTACCCGGGTGCACTATTTTCAGTATTTCCATGTGCCAATTATTCCACCAGTTGACAGCATCACTTAACCCCTTAACGACAAAGGGCGTATATTTACGCCCTGTTGTCGTTAAGGGCGTTTAGAATGGGGCCGCGCGGCGACCCCGCTCTGAACCGCCGCGATCCCGGGTGCCGCGTGTAGCCCGGGACCACGGCTATTAGCAGGCGCGGTCTGATCACCGTGGCCACTAATAAGGTAATCGGATGCAGCTGTCAAAGTTCCCTGGTATCTAGTGGTGGAGATCGCTCCCCTGGGACATTGTCTCGGAGGAGCGATCTCCGTGACTGAAGCCGGCCGGGGTCTCCGCCAAGATGGCGCTGTTCCAGGCTCGGCACTCGTTTGTTTTTGGCTGCAGCAGCTGAAAGCAAACTGTTAGAGTTCAGTCTCTGTGTGTGAACTCTGCTGGAAGAATCAGCCGACGCCCGATTTCTCTCTGACCTGTTCACACTTCTTGCTCTGCTGCCAGGGAGCCGACACCCGGCTTCATGCTTCTCCTGACTCCTCTCTGGTGCTCGTGGGGTTAAGCCTTCAGGTGTTGCATTCTCCTGAGGCTTGCTCCTGTCTGAGTACAGGGGAGGGCTCCCTGGCTGCTATTGGTATCTCATGCTGCTGTCAGACTCCTTGCTCCTATCAGGGGTTGGGGCGGGAGCTCTGGTAGCATTTAAGCTGGTAAATTACACCCTGTAGTTGCCAGTGTATGTTTGGTCTCCAGCTACACCAGCGTATCTTATTGTTCTGCTAGATATTTTGACACTTGGACTTCGCTTTTGCCTCATCCTCTGTACTGCGTTACCTCTCGTGTTTGACCTAGGACCGGATTCTGTTTACCCCTTGTTTGCTGATTCAGATTTTGACGTGACCTCCTGTTGCTGACTCGGACTGCCTGACCTGTTTGTATATACCTGTCTGTGTGTACTGTCTACCTCCCCGTATCCCTAGGTAAGTTAGGGACTGTCGCCCAGTTGCTGCCCTAGGGGTTAGCCTAGGGGGGCAAGCAGGTAGGGACAGGGGTTGCAAGTCTAGACAAGGGACTTCCATCTTCCCGGACCCCCGGACTCCCTGACACAAACAAGTGCAGATCTCATTGATCTTTGCTGTATACAGCAGTATACAGCAAAGATCTCAATGAGAGATCAGAGTGTATATACTAGAAGTCCCCCATGGGGGCTTCTAGTATAAGTGTAAAAAAAAAAAAAAGTGTTGTTGTCAATAAAAAGCTCCCTCCCCTAATAAAAGTCTGAATCGCCCCCCTTTCCCCAGGTTATAAATAAAAATAAATAAATAAACATGTTTACTATCACCGCGTGCGTAATCGCCCAAACTATTAATTAATTACATTCCTGATCTCGCACGGTAAACGGCGTAAGTGCCAAAAAATCCCAAAGTGCAAAATTGCCCATTTTTGGTCGCATTAAATCCCCCTTCTTCCACCCCCAGCACTGTATCCATCCTAGCAAGAAAGGGGGGCACTTAACCCCTTTCTTGCTGGTCTAGGTACATTGTGATATCAATGTGGCATTCATCTTCACTTAACCCCTTGTGTGGCAGACTGTAAGCAGCATCTGCCAAAATGCTGCATACTGTAAGATGTATAACACGTGTCATAATAATGGGTGTTCTGCTCCTGCTCTTTTTTTCCCTCTTTTGTTTAGTTTTTTTTTTTTCATAAAATGGTAAACAAGGGGTGTGGGAGTGTTACTTTTTTAATAAATGACTTTTCTCTGTTGTGTTTCATTTTTATTTTATTACAGGCTTAGTAGTGGAAGCTGTCTGATAGATGGAATCCATTACTAAGTTGGGGCCTAGTGTTAGTCAGTAAAAAAATACTAACTCCCCCCCCCCCCCCCCCCCCCATTATTACCCGAGTACCCACTGCACCAGGGGTACTGAGAAGAGCAGGGTGTCAGTAGTCCAAGACTGTCAAAATTGTCGATGATATTATTAGGCTGGGGAGGGCCAAAATAAATGGCCCTCCTCACCCTGGTACTACTAGGCTTCTGCTGTTTGTTTTTTAAACCCGTCTGGTTATAAAAATGGGGGGAATCCTCCCCCTCCACACCCCTATGCTTCACTCATGTTCTTGATAAGGGAACACTCAAACCCCTTAGCTCTATCCTTCCAGAGGGAACTGTCGTCCCACGAGCGCCGTTTACGTATATTCAGTTGAACAACTTTTACTCCTCCATCTCCAGGGGTAAACGTTTTTCTCACTCCCTAACCGACTTTGAAAAGTTATGTATGTCTCCCTCTCCCCCGACACACTCGATCTCTACCATATACAATCTTTTGCTTTCTGCTAGGTCTGGAGACCTCCCCCCTTTCTGCAGCAAGTGGGAAACCGAGTTGGGGAAACAGTTCACCGAAGAACAATGGTCCAGATGCTTTTTTCTAACCCATAAGGTGGCTATAGCCACGAAGGCACAGGAAACCTGCTACAAAATCCTGTCGAGATGGTACAGAGTCCCTGTGACTCTACACAAATGGTTTCCTGCGGTCTCTGACCTGTGTTGGAGATGTAGCGGCGCCCAAGGTACCATGTCACACATCTGGGGGGACTGTCCCCGTATCAAACCGTATTGGTCGGCTGTGCTGAATACTATTACTGAAATTACGGGCGTGCTCATCCCCAACACTCCTGAGTCTACGCTGTTGTTTATGTTTCCTATGGGTCAACAGAAATACAAAAAAACTCTTACACGCCACCTTCTGCAGGCTGCTAAAACAGTAATCCCCAGACACTGAAGAACCACAGACATCCCGTCCCTGGAGGAATGGTTTAGGGAGATAACATATATCTAGCATATGGAAGGCCTCCTTGCTGTCTCTGCCAAAGAGACCTCAACATGGTTTGTGTGGCTGGACTTCCTGGCATGGGACGGTCTCTATACAGCAGCCACAATAACACCCTTTATTTCCCTTTCTTGTCGTGGAACATCCCTGTGAGGGGGGGGGGTTCTGGGATCCTGATACACTGACCACGTTTGGCTGGCGCCGTCCGATCTGTCCTTTTCTCCTTCTCCTATTTTCTTTCCTGTTTCTCTTCTCTTTCTTGTTTGATTTGTTGGTCCTATGTAATTTGAACACATAAGGTTGTGTCCCTCTGCCTGATAAGTTACAGACTTCTTGTAGTGTCGCTTAGGACCAACTTGATCTCTGTTGCGATTGCAAACCATGTCTGTAACAATTTTCTCTAGTGGTTTTCCAATTTGGTCTTTCTAGTATGCCCTTTGGATTGCATTTTTTTATTGTCAAAGGTGGCCTTCTATATACTCTTAGGCTGTTTTATGTTTGTTTGTTTTTTTTAATTCTTTATTTCTCCACAATTCATCAGGCAAAACATTGCAGTTCCCCGCTCAAGACACATGTACCAATAAGGTTGATGCAGAAACCAGCATGTATCACAACTAATGTCAAACAGAATACTAGGGAATGCAAACATAACATGACATGGTTACATGGAAGTGAAGTATCCACCTGCGGTCACATGGTTAGCCCAACATTTTCACCTTTTCTACTGTAGCAAGAACAAGGAAGGAAGTATGATAAAGAATGAGAGAGAAGAACATACACAAGAGGAGAGAGAAAGTACATGGAAGCGGGGGAGGGGTAGAAGGGGGGAGGAGAGGGGGAGGAAGAGTGGGGTAGTGTGTACCTGCAGCGCCACCAGCCTGTGGCGACATTTAATGCACACGGGGAGGAATTCAAAAAGAGACCGTGTCGACTCTCAACAGGTCTTTGTATGCATCCGACTCCTGAAAGGACATCCAAGGCAACCAGGTAGAGTGAAATCTTTTATTGGAGGAATGAAGTTCAGAGGTGAGGTCCTCCATATACATCAGATCGTTCACCTTAGTGCACCATAACTGGATAGTGGGGGGCGAACGCTGCTTCCAGCATAGGGGAATGCATGACCTTGATGCCATCACCAGGAAACTGAGCAGCGAGCGTTTATATGCTTCCTGGGAGATCTCGACGTGATGGAGGAGGAAGAGAGCCGGACCCATCTGAATGGTAAGGCCAGTAACTTGTCTGATCACTATAGTCACTTCAGACCAGAAACGCTGGAGCAGCGCACAGTCCCAAAACACATGTAAGAGTGTCCCCTCCTCCTGCTCGCACCTCCAGCAGACAGGGTCCACCTGAGGAATAAGCCTATGCAGCTTAGCAGGGACTCTCTACCAGCAAGAGAGAATCTTGTAGCTGGCTTCTTGGAATTTGGAACGGATGGAGGACTTGTGTGTAAGACAGAAAATCCTAGACCGCTGAGCATCAGTGAGGGTGATCCCCAGGTCTGCTTCCCACTGTAGTAGAAAAACAGGGGGGGCTTCTCCAGGTGTGGCCAGGAGAAGTTTGTAAGCCAAGGGTGTGTCTTGCTGCATTTTTCTCAGCACATAGCTTCTCGAAATCAGTGAGGGGTTGGCTGTACTGAGCGGGTGGGGGCAGCGACATCAGATAGTGGTGCAGCTGTGTAACTCTCGATGTTCCCAGGGAGCTTGGGTCTGTCTGAGCTTGAAGATGGGCCGCGGAACACCAGGTGCCATCTTTAAGGAAGTGTAATGCCCTAAACGAGCCCACCCCTCTCCAGTCTCTAAACACCTTGTCTGTCAGACTAGGGCTAAAGTCTGGGGAACCCAAAATAGGTGTCACCTGAGAAGTGGGCGGTAAGCAGTATTGTCTAATGACCTTGTCTGAGCACGCAGCCAGCGTCGGACCTATAGTAGGGTGGTACTTTACATCACTGACTCTGTCCACGGTCAGCCATGCAATCCCATGTAGCAGGGTTCCTATGTATGACTGTTCAATTGCCACCCAGGGCTTCCTATTGCTATTCCTGCACCAGTCCAGCACGTGTGAGAGGTGGGTAGCTAAATAATATTTTCTAATATCTGGCAGTCCTACCCCCCCACATTCTTTAGGTCGGGTAAGGAAGGATTTTCGGACACAGGCTGGTTTTTCTGAATAGAGGACATGGAGCGGAAGAATGCTGCCGGTATGCGGATTGGAAGGCATTGGAACAGAAACAGGATCCTTGGTAGTGCATTCATTTTAAGTATGGTGCAGCGACTGAACCATGTATGGAGGCCCTTAGTCCACCGGGCGCAGTCAGATTTAATAGCATTTAAGAGGGGAAGATAATTGCGTTGGTAGAGGGTGCTGAGATCTGCCGCTAGGAAAACTCCCAAGTATTTAATGGAGTTGGGGGCCCACGAAAAACTAAAGGAGGAACGTAGCCGCGTTACTACTTCTCCAGGTATAGATATGTTTAAGACCTCCAATTTTGAGAAATGTATCTTGAAGTTAGAGAGTCTGGTAAAGGTTGCAAACTCGGCCATTAAGTTGGGTACAGCAATGGTCGGGTTTGAAATGAAATCGGCGTATGTTTGAAATCGGCGTACACCGATATCTTGTGGTGAACTCTTTGTACTTGTATCCCCAGTATGTTCTGGTTTGCCCTGACATAGCACAGGATAGGTTCCAAGATTAAAATGAAAATAAGTGGGGACAGGGGACATCCCTGATGCGTGCCGTTATGAATGCTAAAGCTTTCAGAGAGAATGCCATTGGTTCTAACTTGTGCAACCGGAGCAGTGTTTCAGAGTTTCCACCATGAAGGCCCAGTTAACCCGATCAAACGATTCTTCAGCGTCCGTGAAAAGCAGCATGAGAGGGAGCTCCGATAGGTTCGCCTTATGGATCAGGTTAATGGCCTTCACGGTGTTGTCACGCGCCTCCCTACCAGACATGAAGCCTTCTTGGTCAGGATGAATTATAGCGTCCAGCAGGGAGGACAGACATGAAGCCCAGATTTTGGCAAAGAGTTTAAGGTCAACGTTTAACAAAGAGATCGGCCTATAGTTGGCGCAATGTGCATTGTCCTTTCCCGGCTTGGGCAAAGAGGTCCACTGTGAGACTGAGTTAAAGGTCGATAAAAAATGCGGGGTAAGGATGTGCTGGAACGACCTGTAGTATGCCAGCCCAAACCCGTCAGGGCCAGGGGCTTACCCAGTTTGTGTGGTCTTAATCCCTGCAGCAAGTTCCCCTTCTGAAATGGGAGCCTCCAGGGCCTCCGCATCCTCGGCTGACAAAGACGGCATACCCGAGTGCGAAATGTACGAGCGTATTTTTATCTCTGAATGACGCATCTAATGTGGCCAGATTATGTTTATCTACAGAGTATTATTTGGAATAAAACTGCATAAAAGCAGATGCTATGGCAGATAAGGTATGGGCACGGGTGCCGGGGCCAGTTTTTATGTGGGGAATGTAAGAGTGTTGCTGCTGTGCGCGAAGGGCTCTGGCTAGGGTTCAGCCACTTTTATCACCGTACTCATAAAAATGGCGTCTGCATTTGGCCAATTTGGATTTAGCTGTTTTAATGAGGTGTGACCTGAGGAAGTCTTGTGCTTGTAGTAAGGCCTCCCGGTTGTCCTCTGAGGGGTTCTGTTTACGAAGGGCTTCCAATTGCTCCACCTTACCTAGTAGGTGCAAGGTCTTAGAAGAGTGTTCCTTTTTAAGCCTTGAGCCATGTTTTATTAACACCCCTCTAGCCACGCATTTGTGGGTTTCCCATAGAGTCCCTGGAGACACTTCATTTGGGGAATTGATGGTAAAATAGTCAATCAGTGACCGTTTAAGATCAGCTTGGGCTACCGTGCCAGAGAGAAGCGAGGTATTCAGCCCCCATTGCCATTGGCGGGGCATGGGGTAGGGCAATGTAAGTGTGACTATAACCATGGCATGGTCAGAAAACGTGATAGACCCTATGCGGGCTTCCATAAGAAGGTGTAGGTCTCTGTGTTTAAGAAAAAAATAGTCCAGCCAAGAATACATGTCCCTAACGGGGGAGTAAAAGGAGAAGTCTTTGTCACGTGGGTGTATTGTGCGCCAGGTGTCTATGCATTGATGTTCACACAGAAGGGAACTAACCTTTAATATAAGTGTAGGGGATAGATGTGAACTTCCCATGGATGTCTCAATTGTCGGGTCTAAAGCTATATTGAGGTCGCCCCCCCCCCCCCTCCCCACACTACTACCCCCTCTGCAAAGTCCTCCACCAGTTCCAAAAATCTTTTCAGAGTGGCCGCTTGGCCTGTGTTGGGCAAGTACACCACCACCAAAGTGTAAACAGAAGAAGCTATCCTGCCCTTCACCATCAAGAGCCTACCTTCTCCATCACATCGAGAATCCATGAAGACCCACGGAAGAGAGCGGGACAACAGGATGCCAACGCCCCTCGCTTTGGAGTCATCAGAGAAGCTATGGTAAGCATGTGGGAACCATCTATTGGAGAGATTATACCAAGCGTTAGCCTTCATGTGTGTCTCCTGAAGAAAGGCGACCTGGACACGATTCGCTTTCAGGAAATTGAGCAGGATAGATCTCTTACCTGGATCGCCGAGACCCTTTACATTCAATGTGCCCAAGAGAAAGTCCATTTGGAACAAGGTCGCCATATCTAAATGATGCGGACAGGCACACGCTCCCCCGGGTAGAGAGAGAGAGAGAGGGGGGGAGGGAGGAAGAGAGGGAGGGGAAAGTAGTAGAGGTTAAGGACAGGTATAGGGGTAAAGGGGGGGGAGGGCGAGGGAAACCCAAAAAGAGGTGATAAACAAGGGGGAGAACAAAGAAAAGTCAAACTAAGAGAGGACTAGGTAGAGAACAGAACGCGTGTAAACAGCAAACAAGAAAGAGAATAGCAAACAAGAAGCACCTAAGTGCGTATGGGACAGAACGGCCCACTATTAGAGAGAGGGAAGTAGAAAGCCATGGAGGAGAGGATCTCCACCACAGCAACACCAACCAATGATGCAACGACTGACAATGCCAACTGCGAACAGACCCCATGATATTCCAGGGGGGAAGGGGGGGAATAGGGAGGGTGGAGTGGGGATAGGGTTGGAAGGACCGGGGTTACCAATAGCCAGGGTCAAACTAGCCACCCTGCCCAGAAGCATGGTGACAGGCCAGTCACAGTAGATAATAGGAATAACAGCTCACGCTTCAGGAAGTGCTATTTAGGACAGAGAGGCCAACTGCGTTCTGGACCTGGGAGAACAGAAATAAACAGTGCAATAGTGTGAGCATAATACAAAATTAGACAACAGCAAGTAGTAGAGGGCATATAAGGAAAAACGGCCCATATAACAAGAGAGAAAAAAACGTCCACACAGTATAAGTGGGCTGAACAAGTAAAAAATATAAAGGCTTGTGTTCTGAGGAGTGCCAGCATGGCTCAATCTGTAAGTCAGCGGTCAGCATATTAGACCTGCCCAAGCAATACAACTAAGCTTCCATCGGGAATCGCAAGGAAAGGTCAGCCGTCAGTGCGGTGCTTGGTCTATTTCTCGAGCTCTCAATGTTGATCGCCTCCTTCGGGGAACTGCAGAGGGCTGGTCTTGACGGCTTAAGGCGAGCCAATCTGGGAGAGATATGGCCAGTATGTTCAGGAATGAGAACAGTTCAGGGAGATCATCCGGATGGCGGAGAAGGAAGGTAGAAGAGTCCTTTCTAATAATAACATGAAAAAGGTGTCCCCATCTGTAGGAGGCTCCCACCTCCCGGATTTTAGAGAGTAGTGGCTGGAGTATTCTGCGCATATACAGGGTGCGTGCAGAGACATCCGGGTATAGGTGCACATCCCCTCCTTCAAGGCTGATCTGTGCCCTGTCTCGCACAGTTTGCCGAATCATTTCCTTGTCAGTGTAATCAGTGTAATATTGAAGGTGACACAGTACATCCCTAGAAGCAGCATTAGTGGTTTGGAACATTCTAGAAACTCTGTGCACCCTGTCAATCTGGAATGTGGCTTCAGCGGGTCTATTAGTGAGCAAGTTGAAAAGAGCAGATACCCTGGTAGCAAGATTGTCTGCAGAGGGCAATTCAGTTAGCCCTTTAACACAGACATTGTTCCTTCTGCCCGTTTTCTTGATCATCTAAATGTAAAGCCATAGCCTGCATGTGGCGTCGGTTTACATCTGCTTCTTTTTCCAGAGTCGCAACCCTGAATTTTAGGGTAGTAGTAGCCGTTTCAGTGGCCATTGTTCTGGCAGCTAGCTGTGTAATGTCCTCTATAAGAGAGTCTATGGCCTGCTGTTGCGCGGATTCAATGCGCTGCACTATATGTATAATGTCTTCCTTAGTGGGGAGGGCTTGTATGAGTTCTCTCAGACTGTGCAGTTCACCCTGCAGTGGCTGTGATAAAGCAGAATGTGCGGGCCTGAGAGGGCTGCCACGTTTTATGGCTGCGGAGTTGCAGGGGGCCGCCAACGCTGAGGAGGAGTCCCAGTCGGACAGGGATTCGGGGATAGGGTAGGGGACAGGGAGCCCGATGGCAACATTTCCCCCTGTGTTGGTCTCGGTGAGGGAGGAGAGCAGGCAGAGAGCGTGTCTTCTTCCTGGCGTGTCGGCGCCATTACATGTGGAGGGCTGCGCTGTGTACCTGAGCCGGAAGACCGGAGGAACCTGTCCAGGCTGCTCCCGAGGGAGAGCGAACGTGCCGACTGACGGGGGTCTTATGTTGAAGTCTTTTGCGGGGTCCGGGCATCCCAGGGGGAAGGTCAGGGTCCATCGCTAAGCCACGCCCCGCTGTTTTATGTTTTAACCTCTGTTCACACACCTATTGCATAAACATATGCTGTTGTCTTTTCTCATTTTACTCTGTACTTTGTAAAATCTCTTAATAAAAATTAAATAAAAAAAAATGGGGGGAATCCTACACAATGTTTTAAAATTATTTATTTATTTAAAAAAAAAAAAAGAATAGGAGTCTTCTCATTTTCATAACAGCTGGGTTAAACAACCAAACAGCAGCAATAGGCAGGAGTTAAACATCATCATTTTGACAAGTGTTCTGCTTCTAACATTAGCATCTGTAGGGACAGCTGCTTACAGTGAGGCACCCAAGGGGTGCCATATTAAACAATGTGGCCTCCAGGGGGTTAAAGAGGAATTGCATCCCCACTAAACCTCCTGGGAGGCATACAATCTCGCACCCAAGGGGTTAAGTGAGCACTACATACACAAAACCCCCTTGGAGGCCAGACTGATCTCACTCTGGGGGAGCATACATACTCACATCCAATGTCTTCTTTCTTTAGCACCCGGTACACACAGCGCTCCCCTCAGGAGAGCCCTGCAGCCTGTGATTGGCTGAGCGGGCTGTTACTCTTATCTGGTGCGTGACAGCTTGCTTGGCCAATCACTGGCTGCGATGCTGTCCCGTCTCAGTCAGTTACTCTATTGTTAAGCTGTTTTAGTGCAGTTCATTAAAATTCGCTTTGCCAATTCATGAATTTTACCCCAAAAATTCGCGAATTAGGGAAGCGAAATTCTTGTCTGCTTTACTTATCTCTACTGATCGACCTTTATGTCTGCTGATGTAAATACACAGATCAGCGTGATGAAGAAGTTAATGAGCTATTTCAAAATATGACAGGTGACAGGCCCAAAAATTGGCTTCTGTCTTATTATTGCAAATCCCCTAGTGTTAAGTTTGGGTAGTACTGTGGTACTCTTGTTGCCACTAGGCATCATAGTTTTTTGAACTGCTATAAGCTGATGTCCACATGGAGTTGGCTTGAGAGCCACATGTGGCTGTTATGTTACTTTTTGGGGAACACATTTTGACATTTTAAAAAATCATAGGGAATCAGCTCAAACTCTCCATATGTATTACATAGTATTATCTGAAATATATGGTAAAAATATATTGCTGAATAACTTCAATCAAGACAATATATATGCTACAGGCAAACAGAAATACTAAAATATGAGAAGTTGTGTGAATAAAATTTCTGCCAGTCTTATTATCATTGATTTCTCCTTCGTTTGAGGTTGGGGGGTTAACAATGTGTGCTAACAAAAATTCTCATATTTTAGAATTCTAATATCAAGTAATAAAAATATGCAATTGCACAAATGGAATTATGCAGTATCCAAAAAAATGTTAAACAAATATAAACTATCTTATATTTCAGATTCCTGATGTTTGATATTTCATAGCATTTGTTGGCTGCTATTCCTGTACTCTCTGGTCCAACTCATCCCAAACAGTTTCTATTGAGTTCAGGTCAGGTGACTGTGGAGACAGCATATCATCTAATAGTTCTTACATAACCGGGCGATATGTTTGGGTCATTGGCTTGTTTAAAACAGAACAATGGATGGAGAGGGTAGAGAGCCAAAAGTGTCACCAGCAAAGCACCCACAAACAGTCACATCTTCTCCCATGTGTTTTACACTGAAAACCACACTGTTTACCTATATGGTAATAGTCAATAATTATAAATTTACATGAACCATTCACAGATCAAAGAATATAACTGCATTAGCCTAATATCTATTGTCTGTGGTTAGTGCTTTAAATCTAGTAATTCATTGTGCAACACCTTCTGTTGATGCCCATGTTCTCCATATGATATATGGTTCTATAGTCTACAAACAATTATTAGGATCATGCATTATGATGCCCTAATGAATTTAGGACAAAAAATACAATTCCGCAAATTTGGTGGGGTTCCAAGTTTACGAAATGCCCTTTATGGTAAAACTGACATTTTTTCTTTATTCTATAGGTCAGTCTGAATAAAGCGATATGCATGCTTACATAGCTTTTCTAATGTTTTACTATTGTTATTAACAGTAAAACTTTTTTTGCAAATAAGTTTGATTGCAATGTTCCTATTGTGACTCTTTTATTAGCGTTTTTATTTTTTTCACCTATGGGGCTGTATAGGGTGCATCACATTTTTTGCATCACAGTCTCTAGTTTTTTTAGTACCATATTTGTGTAGATCGGACATATTGATAAAAAAATCTGCAATCCTGTCGTTTTGTACCGCTTTTTGTTCCCATTTACCATGCGGGAATAATATTATTTTATTTTAATAGATCGGACAGTTACGCACGTTAAAACATATAATATGTTTACTTATTATATTATTTTTATGTGTTTTATTTATAAAATGGGAAAGGGGGGTGATTTAGACTTTTATTGGGGAGGGGCTATGGGGCGTTGTTAAATACATTTATTTATTTAATTACAATGTTTTAGTCCCCCCAGGGGACTATTACATTCTTTCATTGGATTTCATACAATGATCACTGCTATGCCATAGCATAGCAGGGATCACTGTTATCTGTGGAAGACTGAAGATCAGACTGCACAGTGGTAAGCAGGGCTGTATTAACAGCTGCTGCTGCCCTAGGCACTAAACCTGAAGACGCCCCATCTTCACGCACCTATTGGCGATACCAGTCCTGACCAATACCACCATACCCCCCACCCCCCTGGAAAAGACACCAGATTTACTGGCAAGTCTGAACGGGAGGAGGGAAACTAAAAAAATAAAAACAAAAAAATTAGTTTTTTCTGTCCCCCTGCTCCCTGGTGCTGCCCCCCTGCAAGGTGCTGCCCTAGGCACCGGACCACGGGTGCCTAGTGGTAAATACGGCCCTGGTGGTAAGCAGTATACCTCCGGCAGTCAGGCCATGCGATCGGGACCCCCACAGTGTCGCAGCCCCCAATGTCGTCGCAGCCCGCCACTGAAGGTGAGGGCCTGGCTGCTGATAGCAGCCGGTCGTCATCTATTATGAAGCGAGCTCAGCTCCTGAGCTGCTGCGTTAGGCCAAGGCGACAGGGACGCACGTTTACGCCCGCCGTTGTTAAGGGTTTAAATGTAAAACTCATACAAGGCAATGACTGACATCCAACCAACTGGCCTGCAGGGTTCTCAGTAGACACAATAAATAGGCCTCTAAAAGGCTCCAGGGGGTGACATTCATTGAGAGGACATTTTCTTGCTTGTAGATCTTTTTTTGCTCCTATTTGTTCAACAAGTAATGAGTATAAATAATTGCTAGATAAACACTAGAGATGAGCACAACTCGAGCATGCAATTTGCTGATCATTCAGCATTTGGTTACCCGTGGCTGAAGAAGGTGGATGCAGCCCTATGGATCCTGGAAAACATGGATACAGCCTATGGCATGCTCGTGTTGCCTTCATATCTAGAGATAAGTTATAATCTTTTATATACTGAGGATAAGGGTAAAGAACAGGAGCTGACCGTAAGCTCATAGAAGCTAATGAACAAATCTGTGTATCTTGATGAGTGATAAAGGATTTCCTCTCACTGCTTGAAAAGTTACATTAAAGTTGACTATAGTGATAGGATTACACCAATGCTTTACTTGCAGGCAAGGATTAGTAGAGTGTTGTTTTATTTTCTACTTTATTACCAATTATAATACCCAGAATTTTCCCCAAATACGTTTAGTATTGTGAATGTTATCAAGACCCTAAGAATACATGGGTCTGTTCATTACAGGTCTTCTTGCCAAGTAAAGGGTAACAGCATTAGCAGTTCAGTACTGGGGCCCTTTCATAACAGGCCACATGGCAATATCACTGTCTGCCTTTGATGGCATACAATAGTTATACAGAGAAAAAAAATACAAATTAGACTTAATTTTTTTTTTTAACTAAACTTTGTGATGAAAACCTAAAGGAATGGGTGTACAGGGTTGAGCAGCTGCACACAAGTCTAAGATTTTCATGAACAACGCCAAGTGCACAAGTGTTGACTGGGGTGATGTAAAGCACACATGCTGCTACTGGACTCTGGAGAAGTGGAAAAGTGTTATCTGGGGTGATAAATCACTTTACACCTCACATCTCACACTCTAATGGATGGCCATGGAATTCCCAAAGAATGCCACCTACTGAAATCTGTAATGTCAACTGTAAAATTTGGAAGGATAGTGGTATAAAAATTGTATTCACAATTCCAGTAAATGCAAATGTTAATGCTGTACAGTCATGGCCAAAAGTTTTGAGAATGACACAAATATTATATTTTTACATGATCTGCTGCCCTCTGGTTTTTATGTGTGTTTGTCAGATGTTTTTATCACGTACAGAAATATAATTGCAATCATATTATGAGTAACAAAAGCTTATATTGACAGTTAGAATGAGTTAAAGGACAAGTGCAATGAAAAACTTTTTCCAAGTAATTGAAGCACATTACAAAGTTATATAACTCTGTAATGTGCTTTAATCACCTATCTGCCTCCCTTCCCTGTCTTTTCCCCCTCCACCCCCCACCAGGAATGGTCCTGACTCACACAGACCTAATTACTGTCGTCACCGTCACCAGGCTCTTCTCTCAGCTCCTTCTCCTGTTACACTAGCCTCCCCCCTCCCCTGCCTTGTCAGGTGACTCAGCTTGCTTAGCTCCCATTGGCTGAACAACTGCAAGCCATCACTTGGACTGGGGAGGGGGAGGCTGCTGTAACAGGACCTAGAGCAGCCCTCCTGCTAATGACTAATCCTCACAAGAAGGAGCTGCCTGGTGACGGTGACGACAGTAATTAGGTCTGTGTGAGTTAGCACACTTCCTGGTGGGGGGTGGAGGGGGGAAAAGACAGGGAAGGGAGGCAGATAGGTGATTGAAGCACATTACAGAGTTATATAACTTTGTAATGTGCTTCAATTACTGGGAAAAAGTTTTTCATGGCACTTGTCCTTTAATGCAGTACGTTAATATTTGCAGTGTTGACCCGTTCTGCTTCAGGACCTCTGCAATTCTCCCTGGCATGCTCTCAAACAATTTCTGGACCATATCCTGACTGATAGCAGTCCATTCTTGCACAATCAATGCTTGCATTTTGTCAGAATTTGTTGGTTTTTGTTTGTCCACCCGTCTCTTGATGATTGGCCACAAGTTCTCAATGGGATTAAGATCTGGGGAGTTTCCAGGTCATGGACCCAAAATCTCTATGTTTTGTTCCCAGAGCCATTTAATTATCACCTTTGCTTTATGTCAAGGTACTCCATCATGCTGGAAAAGGCATTGTTGATCGCCAAACTGCTCTTGGACAGTTGGGAGAAGTTGCTCTTGGAGGACATTCTGGTACCATTCTTTATTCATGGCTGTGTTTTTCGGCAAGACTGTGAGAGAGCCGATTCCCTTGGCTGAGAAGCAACCCCACACATGAATGGTTTCAGGATGCTTTACAGTTGGCATGAGACAAGACTGGTGGTAGCGCTCACCTCGTCTTCTCCGAATAAGCTATTTTCTAGATGTCCAAAACAATCGGAAAGGGGATTCATCAGAGAAAATGACTGTACCCCAGTCCTTAGCAGTCCACTCCCTGTACCTTTTGCAGAATATCAGTCTGTCCCTGATGTTTTTTCTGGAGAGAAGTGGCTTCTTTGCTGCCCTCCTTGAGACCAGGCCTTGCTCCAAGAGTCTCCGCCTCACAGATGCACTCATACCTGCCTGCTGCCATTCCTGAGCAAGCTCTGCACTGCTAGTAGCCCAATCCCGCAGCTGAAACACTTTTAAGAGACGGTCCTGGCAGTTGCTGGTCTTTCTTCGGTGCCCTGGAGCCTTTTTGGCAACATTGAAACCTCTCCTTGAAGTTCTTGATGATGCGATAGATTGTTGACTGAGGTGCAATCTTTCTAGATACTCTTCCCTGTTAGGCCATTTTTGTTCAGTGCAAAGATGACTGCACGTGTTTCTTTAGAGATAACCATGGTCAACAGAAGAGAAACAATGATGCCAAGCACCAGCCTCCTTTTAAAGTGTCCAGTGGTGTCATTCTTACTTAATCATGACAGATTGATCTCCAGCCCTGTCCTCATCAACACCCACACCTGTGTTAATGGAGCAATCACTGAAACGATGTTAGCTGGTCCTTTTACGGCAGGGCTGCAATGATGTTGAAATGTGTTTTGGGGGATAAAGTTCATTTTCTAGGCAAATATTGACTTTGCAAGTAATTGCTGTTAAGCTGATCACTCTTTATAACATTCTAGAGTATATGCAAATTGCCATTTTAAAAACTGAAGCAGTAGACTTTGTAAAAATTAATATTTGTATCATTCTCAAAACTTTTGGCCATGACTGTAGTGTACAAAGACGTTTTCAACAACTGTACACTTCTGTTTTTCAGAACATATTACAATGTGTATTATGAGTAGCCTGCACAGAGCACTGACCCAAACTCCATCTAATACTTTTACCATAAATTGTAACACCAGCTGAGAGCTACAGTAGATCATCTTGTTAACCATTAGTGCCAGGCCTTGCTGCATTATGCCAAAATGTTGTTTTGCCTTCTTCTTTGACTTCTGAGGCACTTCAAATCTTGTGGAAAGCCTTTCCAGAAGTGAAGAGGCCACCATAGCAACAAAGAGGGCTAACACCATATTATTAACCATAATTATTGAATGAGATTTCCAACAAGCTATATAGGTGTGATGGTACTGGTTAGGCACCCACATACCTTTGGCCATATAGAGAAGAGAACATGTGAATAGATTTCCTCTCATGGACAGTGCATAGTCAATGGACCTTCAACACTCCAATAGGTGCTGTGCTACCAAACTGACTTCACTTAGGGCCAAGCAGAGTTTAATGGGAATATGTCATCAGAAAATTACTTACTGTTTAAATAATATTTTTATGTTAAACATATTTTTTTAAGAACTTTTGGTGCGTTTTTTTTTTTCTAATTTTTCTACTGTTTAGCAGAGCTGTCAAACTAGCGCCCTCCAGCTGTTGCAAAACTACAATTCCCATCACGCCTGGACAACCAAAGCTTTAGCTGAAGGGCCTGAGTTTGATGCCTGTAATCTATATTATAAAATAATTTTGAAATCTTGCAGTTTTCATTCCCACCACTAAGGCTAAAATTAAGCTGAAACTTCCTGTTCTGTCTGTGTTGATAAGAGGAGGGTGCTGTAAAGTGTAAAGTATTGCAGCAACACAGTAAATAACATTGCATCAATACAAGACAACAGCAGCTCTATGTGAAAATCACCTCTTTAAAGGTCACATAGTACGCTCAGGAATGTTTCCCATTCATCTCAAGGGGACAGAGTCTGTCTATTGTCATCTATGTCCATGAGTCTTGCTGTAAAGCATATCACTAAATGCTGTTAAAAACAGCTCAGGCAAGATGGCAGCCCCATAAAACTGTATAAAAAGTGAAATTTAAAAAAAATACAGTCAGAAAATAGAAACAGATTAGAATAAAATAACAACTTTTAGTATCTGACTCTAATGAGTAAAAGAAAATCTAGGTGGCACATGCTCTTTACGTATCTTCTAGTTTGCCACCCTTTATCCTACTCCAGGATGTGGAAGCTGGACTCCTGTTGCCAGAGCATACCAGGTATAGGTAGCAGATGTCCAGAAGGTCAGACAGCGCCAGTTATCAGGGACACAGGCAAAGGTAAGGCTGCAGAAACAGGTCAAGGCAAAAAAGCTGTGGCAGGCAGCACAGGTTCAGGGTCAGTGACCTGGGTTATACACAGGTGGATCAATGTAGTACACAAGGGTCAGGCTCATGCGCAGGAAAGCAAATCAGAAGAACACACATTCACTTCGACCAAAACACACTATCGATCAGGTACAGGTAAGCAGAAAGAGCAGTTTGATCAAACAGTGCTAGGTAGGGATAGGCAAAGAGCACATTGGGAGATTGTATGCTTGTCCTTTAAAGGGGTACTCCAGTGAAAATAGTTTTCTTTCAATTCAACTTGTTTTAAAAAGTTATAAAGATTTGTAATTCTCTTTAAAAATCTCAAGTTTTACCATACTTATCAGATAAGGTATGTCCTGCAGGAAGTGCTGTATTCTTTTCAGCCAGACACAGTGCATCACAATAATATAGAAGGTAAAAAAGTAAATTGAGATTAAAGGGGTACTCCAGCGTGGGGGCACTTTTTTGGGGGGGGACCGGGGAGAAGGTGGCTGAACAAAAAGACGTCCACTCCTTTTAAAGTCAGCTCGGATCCCACCTCCTTCACTGAGTGGCTGAGTGGCCCTGAGACGTAGGGTCTCGGGAGGCGTCAGACACCAGGAAGCGGCGGGGAACCGGAGCGCCGCGATAAATGAGTGGTCCCCCCCAAAACTATCTTATCTAACCTTGCACCTCTCCTCCATATCTGCATGTTTGGCTTGGTAGACCTGGTCGTCTTTTTCTGCCAACAATCTTCTATGTTTTTATTTAAATTGATCAACACTCTGCTGGAGAACAAGAAATCTCTTGTTTGACGACTAATTGCCTTTTTTGTGCAGGAATTAAACTAATTGGTAGTTGCCTGCACATCTTCCCATCTAAACGAGCGACTTCTCCTGTACACAGGCGACTATGATGAAGTTGATGAAGGCTGCATGAATGATCCCGCTGCACAATTGCGGCTGCATGATTGATAAAGCCTTATAAAGAGTCTACAGGCAAGTGCCAATCTCACTGATTTTGCTGTGCTTCATTGGCCTGTGTGAAAGGGCCCTAAGCTGCTGCCAATGCCTCTTGCAGCAACTTATCTCTCCCGCTGAATTTTCTTTCAGGAGTAAGGAGGGGAGTAAAGAGTACCCCATACATATTGCATGGTTATATCTTGCGCAATCTTTAGCACTAGTGTTTTCGATTTCCCAGTATCTAGTCAACTCTTGACAACACCTGGTGCAACTATGTCCAACATGAATACAGTTTTTCTGTGGGTTCCTAAGCCTCAAGATATCAAACCAAGAAAACTTCCTTGATATTTTACATAACAGAGTTATCTTAAAGGGGCAAGAGTTCTCTAATAATTGGCATCTGTTCCAATGTCATTCAAAAACGCAATAGGGAATTTGTCCACTTGCATAATGTAAAACTTGTACAATAACCTTAGAATATTTGATGAATATGAGGGCAGGATGTAAATAAAGCCAATATATCCCTTATTTACCTTTATATTGACAGGACTCAAGCTCACTATAATCAGGTCCTAAGACTAAAGGTGTTGCACAGGGCTCAGTTTTTCAGCTATAAGGATCTATGCGCAGGTTAGGATGTCCTAACCTGCCTATAGGTTAACCTTTAAACAATAGTTAATTTTTTTTATTAATTTAATCCCTTTGAAGGGGTTGTCTGGGAAGCAGAATATTGCTAAAGCCTGCTCCACAGCACTTTTAAGATGTTGAGAGGACAGGCTAAGTCCTGATCATTATGCTAGTGAAACTACAAAAGTTGCAGTGTGTCGCCGCAACATTGGAGACACCATGCAGCTATTGGACATCCGCACGTAATGATCAGGACTCCAACCCCGCCTCCAACATGTCTGAAGAGATACTTTTAAGACATGGAATGAGAGAAGGAGAGCAGATAATCCCTTTAACCACTTAAAGGGGAACTTTGGTTTAGAAATATTTAACCCTTCTCAATCCCCACCAATAATCTAAGCTTGTTTGTAAAAGGTTATTACATAATTAGTCCAATTGTCTGCAGCACATCCTGACTCACACTCTGAAGCTACTGGAAATACTCACTTTCTGGTATATTCTGTCTCCACTCCTCTGTCCTCCTCATCCCTTCAGAGAGTGAGGTCACATGATCTGTTTCTTTTCTGTTGCCAAGCAAGCTTTGTCACTTCATCTGTAACCCCGCCCATCACAGTGTTCAATTGGCAAAGGTTGGGGAAACAACAACCTCTCCTGAGTAGTATAGGGAAAATGAGACACTGTTGTTTCATCCCTCTCTCTTTAACAGCTGCTTCCAGTTATTATGAAGTACAGTCCTTAAACTGGGGAAAATGTATGTGTGTATTTTTATTTGTGCAGGCAAAATAAAATTATATAATGGCCCATGTTACCAAGGTCTGCAAAGTTATCTAAAAGAAAAATGATGTACCTCATTAAAATGGCCACTTAGAGCATTTGGCAGAGACTGTGTTAAGATGTAGAGAAAATGAACAGCATCCATACACACTCAGCAAATCCATATATTACTGTGGTGCATGTATCAGATTGTAAAAGTAATCAGCAAGGTCATAACTGCTGACACTTAAGTTGGAGGGGAAGTGTGGAGCTCTATAAGGCCAATAAACACAATAACCACCAAAGCCAACTTCTGCTCTATTCAAGCAAATGACACATGTACAGATCTCATGTGTACAGAGGCTAGAAGCCACAAAAATGTATTTGCTTTTTCACTCACAACATTCAAAGATACTATAACTCGTATTTGTAGTCCCTGTTACCAAGGCTTTCACAGCGGCATTACAAATTAAGCAAAGCAATGTACATGTATGGATCCACAACAAAAGAGTAATCTGTGCATCACAAAAGCACGGACAACCCAAGTAAAATTAAATTACAATTAAGCGTATTGCGACTTATCGGTCATTCACTAGTCTGTGTATACAAGTAGGATCTTCCATTACTGGGCAACGACACATTATTTGAACCATTTTAAAGTGAAACCTAAGATTATGTTGAGGTGAAGTATATAAAAAGTCCAAATGATAGACTAGTAAAAAGGATTAAAGGCATATTTTAACTTTCCCACACCTCCTGTCATGAATGCAACTTTGGCGCAGTCCTCGATGCGTAAGGTACGACCGAGACTGCGATTTTGGCCATAATCTTCTGTGTTTTGTTTGCCTTGTTTTTGCCCTGTCTGAACTGTGTCTTATTTCTTCTGGTCTGCTAATTGTTTTCCCTGCCCCATCCGTGTACTGTCATGAATGCAACTTTGGCGCAGTACTCGGTGCGTAAGGTACGACCGAGACTGCGATTTTGGCCATAATCTTCTGTGTTTTGTTTGCCTTGTTTTTGCCCTGTCTGAACTGTGTCTTATTTCTTCTGGTCTGCTAATTGTTTTCCCTGCCCCACCCGTGTCTGTGCTTCTAAGCTTCCCTGGTCATGTAACGGTTAACCTGCCTTTGCCTCAGTGACTGACAGCTGGTCCCTCCTATCATCTTCTGGACATGGTTCCTGGTGTCCTATTTAAGATTTCAGCTTCTGCCTGTGCCTTGCCGGTTATTGACTTAGTCTCTGCCTGCTTGTGGTACTGTTTCTTTGCTTCTCCTGATTTCTGCCTTGTATCTTTTGACCTCGCTTGCTTGCTGCCTGCCCCCGACCATATTGCCTGTTATTCGACTACCCTTTTGGATCCTGATTTTGTACCTTTGCTGCCAGACTGTTGTGACCCGGATTGCTGACCATTCTTATTGTGTTTGTTCGTTTTGTCTTGTCTATTGTTTCACGTATCCAGGCCAGGGATCGCCGCCAAGCTGCCATTTTAGGGCAGATTGTGGCAATTCGGTAGGGACAGTGGGCGGGGCTGAGCTCAGGGCTCACTGTCTCTTTGTGTTTGGTGTGACTGGTCGTGACACCTCCATTTAGTTTTTCTACTCATGTGCCATCAGTTTCCAGAAGCTAAACCATATGACATAAGCCTACCACAGTGGTATAGTGGTATAGGGATGGGTTTGCAGTGGTTGCAATTGTGGCTGCGCCTCCCTTACTCATAAAGCAGCAGGAGCATCCACTACCTACTACCTAGGGGACCAGCAAAGGTAGGCATCCATAGTCCTAGGATTTAACTGTACAGATGTCTTTAAGATACCATTACAATTTAATGAGTTTCGATATTCGA
Source organism: Dendropsophus ebraccatus (assembly GCF_027789765.1). Lineage (NCBI taxonomy): Eukaryota > Metazoa > Chordata > Amphibia > Anura > Hylidae > Dendropsophus > Dendropsophus ebraccatus. Next base: position 47,037,630 of record NC_091463.1, read on the forward strand.
TCGAATAGTCGAGCATCACGATCTACTCGAATAGAATTTCGAATTTTCGAATATTTCACTGCTCGTTCATCTCTTAACTGCGAGTATTTAAGGTGCTGTCTTTGTTACATATTCCCTAGACTTTTACCATAGAGAATTTTCAACTTACCAAGTCTTATGGTTAGATCGGTCGGGGTCTCTGGCAATGTTCCCTCAAGCTTCAGTCAGAATGGCAAGAAAGCTTCCAGCAAAGTTGGGCAAACCAAAAGCTTAAAGGGGAATCCAGGAAGTGAAGAAAAATGGCCTCTGTGCCAACTCACATTGTCTCCTGCTCCCACTGCTCTCCCACCGTAGGAGACAAATCTTCCATACCTCTGTCTCACGTTGTGTGTGTTTGCTGAGAACAGGCTGATGATACAGACAGGGGGCAGGGCGTGATGTCATAGGAGGCGCAGCTGGATCCCCTAATCCCATGAAGTGTTTCACCATCTCTGAACCGCCAGAAGCAGGTGCTGCACTCATTTTGCTGATGCAAAAGTCTACAGTGAATTTTTTTTAACTTTATTCTAATATCAGCGTTACAGGTAGAGAATACAGCGTGCTGGGTGGTCTTACAGGTAGAGAATACAAGGTGCTGTGTGGGTGGAACTAAAATGAAATGATAAAGTATGCAAATAATTCAGTAACACAATGAAACTGCAATGTGTGAACACAGCCTAGATGTTCTGCAACAGATTTGGGTGGGGAATGGGCAGGGTGGAGGATTGGGATGAACAGCTGAGGGAAAGCATTGCATTCTGGAACCAGTACTGCATTCTGGAAACTGCTCAACCAGGAAGTACAGAAACACAATACAAAACAAAACCTCCCAAAACAAATGGAATTTTGGAAGTTTCAAAACTGGGGTAGATAGATAAGCAAGGCTATATGCTTCTGCAGAAGTTTCATTTTTTTTAAAGGGGTACTCCAGCGGGGGGGCACTTTTGTGCTGGGACCAGGGAGGAGGTGGGAAAAGACGTCCACTCACCTCCCCAGTTCCAGCGGCGGGTCTCGCATCGCGGTGCTCCGGTGCCCAGTTCCTGGCCGCATCCGGGCGTCACGTCTCGGGCCCGCGGCAGACACCCGCAAGCGGCCGGGAATCGGCACCCGAGCGCCGCGATGCGGGACCCGCCACTGGAACCGGGGAGGTGAGTGGATGTCTTTTCCCTAGGCCACCTCCTCTCCAGGTCCCAGCACAAAAGTGCCCCCCCCCGCTGGAGTACCCCTTTAACCTCTACCTGGAGTTCCCCTTTAACACAAGAACATCGGTACCTTAGCCTAAATGCTAATGTAGCATAGCAAATTAAATATAGTGGAAAAGTTAGTGTACAATTACATATACATTTACCTCTAAATGTTAGTAAGGCCACTTTGTGCTCCTTTATAGTAGATAAGCCCCATAAAAGCCTATATATATAAATATATATATATATATATATATATATATATATATATATTATATCACATATAGTATTAGGCTCCTTCTGTGTCTCAATTAAAGTGTCTTTGTTGCAATCAGCAGCAGATGTGATATAAAGCAAATTTGTAATTTACATTCTTTTTTTTGTTGTTGTTATCATGGAAAACACGGCACTTCCTGTTTTTTGACACTTTTTTTTCTCAAACAGGTAACAGTCAGAAAACAGGGTCCTGTGTTTCCCAGGCCATCTCAGCGCTCACAGTGAGAAGGCAGTCATGTGACTGATAGACACATTGAGCCGTGACTCTCTGTACTGACATAGTTTTACAGCATGATAACAACAACAAAAAATAGTGAATGTATATTGCAAACTTGCTTCATTTTACATATACTGTTGATTTAGATTTTGAAAGTTAAAATGACAGTGACACTTTAAGCAAAGGCCCACTTTGTTCCTCCATAAAGTATAGGTCCCCTCTTTGCATTTGTGTAGTATAGGTCTTGTTTGTGTCTACATATAGCAGTTAGACCTCTCTGTACCCTTTATAATAGTTAGATCCCTCTGTATCCCCAAATAGTAGTTTTGTCCATCTATGCCCTCATATAATAGTTAGCTCCCCTTTCCTGTACCCCTAGTAGTTAGATTCCCTTTGTGCATCCATTGAGTAGTTATACCTCTCCATGCCCACATATAATAGTAAGTGTGGCCACCTCTGTGCATCCATATAGTAGTTTTAAATCTCTGAACCCCCCCAGGTACACTTTATCCTCCCAGTCACTCTATAGTAAGTGAGTGACATTGCGCAGTGCCAGAGGCTAGACGCCGCTCAGAGATCCCGATCTGATCCCATTCTGATCTGATATTTCGACATAGCTGGGTGAAGCAAGCAGCAGTCCAACTGAATAAAGGAGACTCCACTATAATGGAGCCCTTCTCCTGCAGCATATTGCTGTGTCCTTCATCCAGCTGTATCTAAACCTTTGACATGTCTGAATAACATGGAAAGTTTATTTTAAACAGCAGTTACATTTTAACACACGCAAAAGAGAAAAAAAAGTTTTGAAAACAGAACCATGTATTGAGAAATTAGATAATGTACGGTATATATTGAGACAATTTTTCTTCCATGCAGCAAAGTCTAATGCCTAACTTGGCCTAACTACAGCCAATTTGGGGGGGGGGGGGGGGGGGGAGATTTGCAACGTAAACTTTTTGTACTGTACATACAGTAGTAACATTGACCATTCCGAGTCCATTATAATATACATAAGAAAGCAGATGGCTACCAGGTGACAAAATGGCAGACCTACTTTGGTGGTCTTTACGCTTAATCTGTCAAAGCAACAGGATTAGGCTTTTTTATATTAAAATGCAGCTTTTAGTTCACACTATTTGACACTAATGTGTTGCCCCTCACACAGGTTTCCCTAAACCACCCTGTCCTGGCAGCTGAGAAAGAACAGGATGTTCAAGCACCCTTCATAAGCCTCATCCCACTCCACAACTTGTTGTAATGTAGTGCAAACACTACTCTGGTAACCAGAAGCTTTATAACACAAACTGCCAAAGCTATGTGGTACAACCTATGAATAAGGGAACAGCAATACTACTGGTAAAATAATACCGCCTGCTTGGCGTGAATTGCAGTCAGAAGTTACTGCTGTCTATGTCCAACCCTACCATGCTCAATTATATCCAGTAACATTCAAACTATATAATATTAGGTAGGTTTGTGGTGGTAGTGGAGGAGGAAGCATATAACAAAAGTATGATAAAAATGCAATAGATCAAACATAAAAGAAAAAATAGCTTTATACAGTATATAAAGGTAACATATCACATGGTTAAATGTAGGGCACATAGCAAACACACCAACCTCTGTAGTTTCATGAACATATGTATATCTGTGCTGTCAGTTTCCCTTTAAAGACATAATATAAGCTCCATTGATCTGTACTGCATAGGATATAACTGGATTAGAGATGTAACTAGTAACTGGTAAAACCTGGAATGAGGCTTTATCATAAACACAGCAGAAAATGAGTTTGTTAAGGCTAAAGATTATTAAAGGGATATTCTGCTCTACTAAAATACAGGTTGAATCATCCCCCCTGCTGGAGACTAACAATTTGTTCCAAACTTATTATTATCTTTTCAGTCTCCTTCCCCCAGTTCTGAGCCTTCTGCTTTGTGCTGAAAACACAGGAAACTGTGTATAAGCTGTTATCTCTGTCTCCACTCTGAACTCCCTCTTCCTCCTCCCTTCCGAGACAGGAATGCCGGGAGGGTTAATCTGAGGTCAAATTGCTTTCTGTGATTAAGGGTGGTATTACACGGAACGATAATCGACCGAATTGGCCCGATTCGGCCGATTATCGCTCCGTGTAATAAATGCAACGATCAGCCGATGACAACGATCATCGGCTGATCGTTGATATAGGTAAGAACCTATTTTCGTCGGGCGCCGACCACGCACCGCTGCGTGTAATAGCGGTGCGTGGCCGGCGACTAACGATATACATTACCCATCCACGTTCCAGGGCTGCTCCTGCCGTCCGCTTCTCCCTGCGTCCCGCGCGCGCTCTAGCGTCACAGAGGCCTGTCAGCTGATAGGCCGCTCAGCCAATCACAGGCCGCGGCAGTCCCGGCCTGTGATTGGCTGAGCGGCCTACCAGCTGACAGGCTGCTGTGACGCTAGAGAGCGCGCGGGACCCCCGGGAGAAGCGGACGCAGGAGCAGCCCTGGAACGTGGATGGGTAATGTATGCCAGTTTAGCAAGGGCTGCAAGGACATCGGTAACGATGTCCTTGCAGCTCTTGTCAAACGATTATCGGGCCGTGTAATAGGTCCAGAAAACGAGCAACGATCTAGCAGATCGCTGCTCGTTTACAGGTATTATCGGGCCCTGCTCGGCCCGTGTAATACCACCCTAACTCTCCCTGCATTGCAGAGTGCAGATACAGCCTACCAGGGACATTGTTCACATGTGTTTACGTGAGCCGTCTCAGAAAGAAGGGGGGGAGGAGGGAGTTAAGAGTGGAGACAGAGGTAACAGCTCACACACAGTTTTATGTGTCTTCAGCAGAAGGCAGCAGGCTCGGAAATGGGGAAGGGGGTACTAAAAAGATAAAAACAAACAGGAGAGGGGATTATTCAATATGTACTTTACCTGACCAGAAAAACTCTTTAAGGACTTTCCTAGCCTCTTTTTCTTTCCTGCCCCTCTCTGTGTACTACTCTCAACCTCCAAAACCCATTTGTAGTTGGATGATTGCTTTAATTTTTTAATTAACTCATTTTCAGACTAAATAGATAGAGTTTTGCTGTACTAATAGATATTTTTATTGTGCTAATATATATTTTCAAAAATATTTTCTATAAACACATTTAGCTGATAATGCCCCCAGGCCCCCAGAGGTTTCATTTCTATTCGTATATAGTTTACCACCTGTTCTTTGCCTCTTCTGTAAACCTCTGAATACATTACTTTTTCCACCAAATTTCAGTGTGTTTGAATCTGGTCTGATGTTGGCTCTCTATGTATTTTCATTTGGTCTGCAGTTCAGGAGACCAGACTTCTCCAAGCGTAATTTGAAACAATCATTCTTGGAACACGGTTGCAGAAAAACTTGCTTACTAATATTGCCGAAAGCTGCGTGGAAATGTTCTCTCCCTGTCTGTCTCCTTCATATTCTGGGATGTTTCAGCAACAACTCAAGCCTATCAAGTCTCAATAGTCTGGAGTTTGAATTGCTCATTTTTGGCATTGAACATCTTATACATTCCAATGCATCTCCCACTCACTGGACTAAATATTTTAATGAAAATGTTGTTTCCCTGATCAAAACCTCTAAATATTTCACTTGTAGACTTTGACAAATGAACAGGCGTTGGTATGAATGTTCTTTTTAAATTAAAACTATAGACTGACATGCAAACCATAAAATATATCCCTGCTGGTCAGCCAAAATTTTTTCTGAACAAAGATAAAGGATTCCATTAATAAATACAGATCACAAAAGAATACAGTATAATCCATAATGATGGGTGCAAGTGTGGGCTGTCTTCCATCACATTGACGATCTGTCCTGTGGATAGCTCATTAGTCCCTTTTGCTCAGAAAACCCCTTTAAGACACATAGGGGGAGATTTATCAAAGGGTGTAAAATATAGACTGGTGAAAATTGCCCACAGCAACCAATCACGGCTCAGCTCTCAGCTCTGGTAAAATGAAAGCTGAGCTGTGGTGGGGCAGTTCACATCAGTCTATATTTTGCACCATTTGATAAATCCGGGCCATAATGTTTTGGGGGTCATGCTGCGGTGTTTCTATGGGATGGCTGGTGAGGCATGTGCCATGAGGGTTGGGTGTCACACAGCAATTTCCATCTGGGTCATGATATATAGATACAGGCTGTAAGCTGTTGAACCTATATTCTCCCATTTTGCAGAACATGTATTGCTGATGTAAACTTTATTAGTTTATTCGTGTTTAACCGGGGGATGTAAAATACATAAAAAAATACAGTCTCTAGATGCTTTTGAGCACTTAAGCACTTGCTGGTAGTAGTGTATGCAGTTTAGTGTTACTAGTGGAGATAATGATATCTAGTGCTCTGCTGTAGAAGATTCCCACAGATTTGGCAAACTGCAGTGTAGTGTACTTAAGTAGACTTACTCACAGTCAGGTTGTGGCACAGTGCCAGAGAAAAAAGGATGTGATGTGTAGCCACTAGGCACCAAACCTGACCTAGTCAATTGAGGTGGGCATGCTCGTCCTGGTGCCATCAACATTGTATAGAGTAGGCACATGACTCAAGCCCACTATATACACTACCGTTTAAAAGTTTGGGGTCACCCAAACAATTTTGTGTTTTCCATGAAAAGTCACACTTATTCACCACCATACGTTGTGAAATGAATAGAAAATAGAGTCAAGACATTGACAAGGTTAGAAATAATGATTTGTATTTGAAATAACATTGTTTTTACATCAAACTTTGCTTTCGTCAAAGAATCCTCCTTTTGCAGCAATTACAGCATTGCACACCTTTTGCATTCTAGCTGTTAATCTGTTGAGGTAAGCTGGAGAAATTGCACCCCACGCTTCTAGAAGCAGCTCCCACAAGTTGGATTGGTTGGATGGGCACTTCTGGCGTACTATACGGTCAAGCTGCTCCCACAACAGCTCAATGGGGTTCAGATCTGGTGACTGCACTGGCCACTCCATTACCGATAGAATACCAGCTGCCTGCTTCTGCTGTAAATAGTCCTTGCACAATTTGGAGGTGTGTTTAGGGTCATTGTCCTGTTGTAGGATGAAATTGGCTCCAAGCGCTGTCCACTGGGTATGGCATGGCGTTGCAAAATTGAGTGATAGCCTTCCTTATTTAGAATCCCCAAAGCAACCCCAGACCATGATATTACCTCCACCATGCTTAACAGATGGCGTCAGGCATTCTTCCAGCATCTTTTCATTTGTTCTGCGTCTCACAAACGTTCTTCTTTGTGATCCAAACACCTCAAACTTGGATTCATAAGTCCGCAACACTTTTTTCCAGTCTTCTTCTGTCCAATGTCTGTGTTCTTTTGCCCATCTTAATCTTTTTCTTTTATTGACCAGTCTCAGATATGTCTTTTTCTTTGCCACTCTGCCCTGAAGGCCAAAATCCTGCAGCCGCCTCTTCACTGTAGATGTTGACAGCGGTGTTTTGCAGGTACTATTTAACCCCTTCACGTCAGCAATCTGTATATATACGTTCCTATTGCACATGCCCCGTGCAGTAGGAATGTACATATACGTTCCTAACTGACAGGGGCTTTGTGATGAGAGTGGGATCGCTGCAGGGACAGCGATCCCACTCTCATCTGAGTACAGCACCGGAGATAATGAGGATCAGCTGCAATCACGCAGCTGACCCCCATTAACCCCTTAGTGACCGCCGAAACGGCGGTCACTAATGGGCCGGTGCCGCCGCTGTATTTCATCTCCCACTCACGGTGGGGGGAGATGAAATAAGTAAAATCAGACCCCAGACCAGCCCCAGTCACTAACCCCCCCTCCCGCGGCGGCCATCGGATCCAAGATGGCCGCCGCTATCACTGTCACTGCCCGTAACCACCGCACGTTGCCCGTAACCACCGCACCTTGCCAGTGACCCCCTCCAGATTGTCCCTAATCACCCCAGATTGCCAGTAACCACCCCAAATTACATGTACCCACCCCAGATTACCTATAAGCACTTCAGTCTATCCGTAACAATTCTAGATTGTCTGTAACCCCCCCAGGTTGCCCGTAACCACCGCAGGTTGGGCATAACCACCCCAGGTTGCCCGTAATCACGCCAGATTACATGTAACCCCCCAGATTGCACGCAACCACCACAGGTTGCCTCTGACCACCGCACCTTGCCTGTAACCACCACACCTTGCCTCTTACCACCGCACGTCGCCTCTGAACATCGCACCTTGCCTCTGACCACCGCACGTCGCCTCTGACCACCGCACGTCGCCTCTGACCACCGCACCTTGCCTCTGACCACCGCACGTCGTCTATGACCACCGCACGTCGCCTATGACCACCGCACCTTGCCTCTGACCACCGCACCTTGCCTCCTACCACCGCACGTCGCCTATGACCACCGCACCTTGCCTCTAACCACCGCACCTTGCCTCTGACCACCGCACTTTGCCTCTGACCACCGCACCTTGCCTCTAACCACCCCAAATTGCCAGTGACCCCCTCCAGATTGCCCGTAACCACGCCAGATTACAGGTACCCACCTCAGATTACCTATTAGCACTTCAGTTTATCCGTAACCATAGCAGGTTGCCTGTAACCACCCCAGATTGTCTGTAACCACCCCAGATTGTCTGTAACCACCCCAGATTGTCTGTAACCACCCTAGATTGTCCGTAACCACCCCAGATTGTCCGTAACCACCCCACGTTGCCCGTAACCACAGCAGGTTGCCTGTAACTACCCTAGATTGTCTGTAACCACAGCAGGTTGTCCGTATTCACCCCACGTTGCCCGTAACCACCCCAGGTTGCCTGTAACCACCCCAGGTTGCCTGTAACCACCCTAGGTTGCCTGTAACCACCCCAGGTTGCCTGTAACCACCCCAGATTGTCCGTAACCACCCTAGATTGTCCGTAACCACCCCAGATTGTCTGTAACCACCCCAGATTGTCCGTAACCACCCCAGATTGTCCGTAACCACCCCACGTTGCCTCTAACCACAGCAGGTTGCCTGTAACCATACCAGATTGTCTCTAACCACAGCAGGTTGTCCGTATTCACCCCACATTGCCCGTAACCACCCCAGGTTGCCTCTAATCACCCCAGGTTGCCTGTAACCACCCCAGGTTGCCTGTAACCCCCCAGGTTGCCTGTAACCACCCCAGATTGTCCGTAACCACCCCAGATTGTCTGTAACCACCCCAGATTATCCGTAACCACCCCACGTTGCCTCTAACCACAGCAGGTTGCCTGTAACCATACCAGATTGTCTGTAACCACAGCAGGTTGTCCGTATTCACCTCACGTTGCCCGTAACCACCCCAGGTGCCTCTAATCACCCCAGGTTGCCTGTAACCACCCCAGGTTGCCGTAACCACAGCAGGTTGCCTGTGTCCACCCTATGTTAACCGTATCCACCCCAGATTACCCGTAACCACCTCAGACTGCCCGTAACCACCTCAGACTGCCCGTAACCACCTCTAGATTACCCGGAACCACCCCAGACTGTCCGTAACCACCCCAGACTGTCCGTAACCACCCCACATTACCTGTAATCTAATTTTTTTTATTTTATTTTAGTAACTGTGCTATTCTAATAACTATTACTAGCTGTGGTTTTGCTCCAGCAAATTGGCGCTCCTTCCCTTCTGAGCCCTGCTGTGTGCCCATACAGTGGTTTATGCCCACATATGGGGTACCGTTGTACTCAGGAGAACCTGCGTTACAGATTTTGGGGTACATTTTTTCTCCTGTTCCTTGTGAAATTTTTAAACTAAACCAACATATTATTGGAAAAATTCAAGTTTTTCATTTTTACTGGCCAATTTTGAATACTTTCCTCTAATACCTGTGGGGCCAAAATGCTCATCCTACCCCAAGATAAATTCTTTGAGGGGTGTACTTTCCGAAATGGGGTGACTTTTGGGGGGGTTCTATTCTGTAGACATTACAGGGGCTCTGCAAACGCACCTGGTGCTCAGAAACTTCTTCAGAAAAATCTGCACAGAAAATGCTAATTGGCGCTCCTTCCCTTCTGAGCGCGGCTGTGTGCCTATACAGTGGTTTATGCCCACATATGGGGTACCGTTCTACTCAGGAGAACCTGCGTTACAGATTTTTAGGTGAATTTTCTCTCCTGTTCCTCGTGAAATTGAGAAATTTCAAACTAAAAGAACATATTATTGGAGTTTTTCATTTTTACTGTCTACTTTTGAATACTTTCCTCTAATACCTGTGGGGTCAAAATGCTCACCACACACCAAGATGAATTCTTTGAGCGGTGCACTTTCCAAAATGGGGTGACTTATGGCGAGATTTTACTCACTACAGGGACACTGCAAACACACCTGGCACTCAGAAACTTCTTCAGCAAAATCTGCATTGAAAAAGCTAATTGGCGCTCCTTCCCTTCTGAGCCCTGCTGTGTGCCCATACAGTGGTTTATACTGACATATCAGGTACCTTTTTACTCAGGAGAACCTGCGTTACAAATTTTGGGGTACTTTTTTCTCTTGTTCCTCGTGAAATTGAGAAATTTCAAACTAAACAAACATATTATTGGAAAAAACATTTTTTTCATTTTTACTGTCTAATTTTGAATACTTTCCTCTAATACCTGTTGGGTCAAAATGCTCATCCTACCCCAAGATGAATTCTTTGAGGGGTGTACTTTCCAAAATGGGGTGACTTATGGGGGTTTTTCTCTCTGCTGACACTACAGAGGCTCTGCAAATGCACCTGGCGCTCGGAAACTTCTTCAGCAAAATCTGCAATGGAAAAGCTAATTGGCGCTCCCTTCCTTCTGAGCCCCACTGTGTGCCCATACAGTGGTTTACGTCCACATATGGGGTACCGTAGTACTCAAGAGAACCTGCGTTACAAATTTTGGGGTGCTTCTTCTCTCATTTTCCTTTTGAAAATGAGAAACTTTAATCTAAACATATATATTATTGGAAATTTTAAATTTTACGGCCTGAGGCTGGGTTCACACTATGTATATTTGAGGCTGTATTTGTGAGGCTGTATAGCAACCAAAACCAGGAGTGGATTGAAAACACAGAAAGGCTCTGTTCACATAATGTTGTAATTGAGTGGATGGCCGTCATTTAATGGCAAATATTTGCTGTTATTTTAAAACAACGGCTGTGGTATTGAAATAATGGCAGTTACTTACCGTTATATGGCGGCCATCCACTCAATTTCAACATTGTGTGAACAGATCCTTTCTGTGTTTTCAATCCACTCCTGGTTTTGGTTGCTATGAGGACCTGACATGAGGACCAAATACAGCCTCAAATATACATAGTGTGAACCCAGCCTAATGGTGAATACTTTCCTCCAGCCCCTGTAGGGTTAAAATGCTCATTATACCCCTAGATTAATTCTTTAAGGTGTCTAGTTTCCAAAATGAGGTCACTTATGGGGGTTTCCAGTATACAAACCTCCTAAATCAACTTAAAATAAGAACTGGTCCCTAAAAAAATCAGTTTTGGAAACTTTCACAAAAATGTGGTAATTTGCTGATAAATTTCTAAGCCCCGTAACACCCTAAAAAAGTAAAAAATGTTTATAAAATGAAGCCAGAATAAAGAGGACATATCGGTAATGTGACTTAGTAACTAATTTATGTGATACGACTTTCTTTTTTTAGAAGCAGAGAATTTCAAAGTTCATAAAATGCTAATTTTTTCAATTTTTCATGATATTTTGATGTTTTTCACAAAAAACACACAAAGTAGTGATCAAATTTTTCCACTAATATAAAGTGCCATATGTGACGAAAAAACAATCTCAGAATCGCTAGCATACGTTAAAGCATCACTGAGCTATAAGCGCATAAAGTGAGACAGGTCCGATTTTGAAAAATGAGCCTGGTCTTTTAGGTGCAAATAGGCTTGGTCTTGAAGGGGTTAATGAAGATGCCAGTTGGGGACCTGTGAGGTGTCTGTTTCTCAAACTAGAGACTCTAATGTGCTTATCTTCTTGCTTAGTTGTGCAACGCGGCCTCCCACTTCTTTTTCTACTCTGGTTAGAGCCTCTTTGTGCTGTCCGCTTCAATTTCTTAGCAATTTCTCGCATGGAATAGCCTTCATTTCTAAGAACAAGAATAGACTGTCGAGTTTCAGATGAAAGTTCTCTTTTTCTGGCCATTTTGAGCGTTTAATTGACCTGATTGACATGATTGCACAAGGGTTTTCTAATCATCAATTAGCCTTCTGAGCCAATGAGCAAACACATTGTACCATTAGAACACTGGAGTTATAGTTGCTGGAAATGGGCCTCTATACACCTATGTAGATATTGCACCAAAAACCAGACATTTGCAGCTAGAATAGTCATTTACCACATTAGCAATGTATAGAGTGTATTTGTTTAAAGTTAGGACTAGTTTAAAGTTATCTGCATTGAAAAGTACAATGCTTTTCCTTCAAAAATAAGGACATTTCAATGTGACCCCAAAGTTTTGAACGGTAGTGTACATGGCGCTTTCCGGGTGCTATCCATAGCCGGGGGTCAACGATTATAGTCATCATAGAAATATCCTCTGTGCCAGCTATTTAACCATTTAGATTCTGCTATCAAAACTGACAGCAGCATTTAAATAGCCCAAAATATCTGAACTGGTGGTACATTTTATACACCAATTACGATGTTCCTTAGCCACATGACAACTTTAGGTTAGGATAACAGGACAATACAGTTTGATTGGTTGTCTGAGAAATTTTAAGTAGTTTGTAACTCTGTCAGGTGTCACACTAAGAGCGGGAGCTGTGATTTTCTACTCCAGCCACTAGGTGTCTCACTCTCCCCTGTGCATAGCTGCAGTGTTAAGGTCTAGCTATGTGTGTGTTTAGCCAATCACAGGTGCAGACACTCTACACTTTCTTCTCTATTCTTCTCTTCTTCCTATCACATGACCCTATATAGGTAAAGGTAGTTTCCTGTTCTGGGTCTTCTAGTGAGTGTGTATGAGAGACAGACAAAAGAGACAGGTTCCTGCTAAAGCCAAGACCCCTTCCTCACTGGGAATGGGGGCATAATCATTGAAAAGTAACATAATTAAACATGACACATGTTAGTTACACCATATATTTTAATTGAGAGATTCAAGGAAGTCTACTAGGAAGTTATTGAAAGTTTTTCTACAGAACAAAACTTTTTAGTCTCCTCACCTGTACCATTACCCTGAGTTTCAAAACACAGCAGGCTGTTTTGGGAAGGTGCATGGAGCTATGCAGGTAGAAGGACAAGTCTTCTCAGTAATCACTACATCTTCTCTAATATCAGTATAATAAAAATAAAACTTTTAAGGGAGAATTCTGGATATTTTGAAAATCTGTCAGCTGGCAGGGAGGAATTTGATAACATGTGTGCATTTACCTCTCCCCCGTGCCCACAGTGAGCTGCGAGACCAGCCTTAGGACCCTTCCGGCAGGCTGGTCTCTGGTCGAATGGCTTAAGCTACAGTATATGTTCAGCAATGCTATGTTTCAGTGTGCATGTGGTGCAATCTTCACTGGCATGCTACTAGTGATGAGCGAGTAGTGAATTTCGAGAATTCAAATCGAATAGGCACCGAGATTCGACTATTCGAACGAATATCTGATTCGATCCCATCTGATTCGATCCCTTTATAGTCTATGGGAAAAAAAATTGTGGCACTTGTAAATCCAAGTTCGACCACTTGGAGGTCACCAAGTCCCCCATGAAACCTTCCTAAACAATGCCACACCTCCGGAATGACACTGGGATATTAGGGGGAGCATGCTTGAGTGCACCCAACACCCCAAAATCACAGTATAATGCCACTCTCCACAGTTGCGAAAGGAAAAATATTTGCGCTTTGTGAACGTTTACGGCAATGTTTACACATTTCCTTCGTATTTCTTGAGCAGCGTTACACACATGATTCCAATGTGCGTCCGTAGAGCGTGATGTTATTCGGGCGTATCACGCGTCATGCTGTAAGAACGTTACTGGAACAGTATGTATGACGTGCCTTTTTCTGGGCTACTGGAACAGTATATATCTGGTGCCCTTAGTGGGCTACTGAAACAGTATATATCAGGTGCCCTTAGTGGGCTACTGGAACAGTATGTATAACGTGCCCTTAGTGGGCTAAACCAGGGACACTATAGGTCACTTGTACACACAGGGTACTGGAATGAATACAGCTGCTGATGCTGACGCTGCTGTTATATCATCTATGTCTTAGCACTGAGAAGTGTTTTGGATTCAGAGATGACTTTTTCGCTTGATCTTAGCCCTGAAAAGGACTTTTGGGTTCTGTAGTAAGCCTGTCTAACTAAAACGCTACTAAAACCTATCTCTCCCTGCTCCAAGATCTTTCCCTGGCTAGGTTAAAAGCGCATCTGCGGTCGAGAAGCGGGAGCCAAGTATTTAAGATTCGAGGCCATGTGGTTCAGCCATCCTATGAGGGTAAACGCCGTTTTCGCGCTGCGTGCGTACTCCCATGGACCCTCACGGCCTCCCTGCATTGTGATTGGATTAAAAAAAGCGCCAACTGCAATGGGAGGGCTTTCGAATGTTTCCCGCATATTGGCCACACTACTCGATTGAATTTGAATCTTTCGAATACCGTAATATTCAATCGAATACAATCTCGATCGAATCGTATTCGCTCATCTCTACACGCTACAACTGTGGCTCTCACAATTTACATAGTCTCTCATCTTGAAAAAGCACAAATCATCTCTAGGGCTGACAGTCTCTTTGTCCAAAATGTTTTTGTGGCATCTTGTGCAACCTCATTTGTAATTGTCCAACAGCAGCAACCATAGTTATCTAAGGGTGTAATCCCAGAACAAGCTAGAACATCAGAAATCAGGTAAAGGCCTTGTTCACACAATGTCTTTTTTAGTATAATAACAGCCACTCAAAATCGTTGTGTAAACATAGCCAAAGAGTAATCAGTCGATCAAAAGCACTGACAAAGATATTGTTCTGACATTAGATGGGTACGTTTTTTCTTCACTATATTAACCACTTCTGTATACTCATTGGAATAATGTGCAAAGAATGTGATAGGACAGATAATATCATGGTTATGAGTACAGGTGCCTTCTTCTGTTTCTCAGTCTTGTCCTCTACTAGTTGCTTCCTAAAAAGGTTAATTGGCTAAGGAAACTTTAAAGCGATACTGTATTCACCAACCCACTCCCCAAAACCACTGCTACTGTCAATTTGATAATGGTAAGTCCTACCTGGTTGTGCCTTTTAAAATGTGCCGGTGCCTTGGTTAGGGTTTAAAAACTGAAGCAGAAGATCGAATGAGGCGTGGCCTAGAGTGTCTGTGCCCTAGGCCTGTGACACCCCTTTCTTTGTCCCCTCCCTCCTCATGATTATGAACACCCGTGGGCAGGATATCTCCAATTTATCACTCGTCTAAACAATGCACATGAGCCTTAACAATCCAAAGAGGCACATGTGCACTGTATAAAAGAGCAATGAGTAGGAGAAATCCTGCCCAGAGATGTTGTTAATGTTGAGGAGGGAGGAGAAGAAGAAAGGAGCACTCATTATTGACCCAGCTGCTGCAGATTTAAAAAATCATTTTTAACCCTAACCACGGCACCCTGGCCGCATTTTATAAGACTCACTCTCATCAAAATGACGGTACTAGCAGTTGGTGGGGGGGGATAGATACAGTGTCACTTGAAATTTATCATTGCAAGAATATATACACTCACCGGCCACTTTATTAGGTACACCTGTCCAACTGCACGTTACCACTTAATTTCTAATCAGCCAATCACATGGCGGCAACTCATGCATTTAGCATGTAGACATGGTCAAGACAATCTCCTGCAGTTCAAACCGAGCATCAGTATGGGGAAGAAAGGTGATTTGAGTGCCTTTGAACGTGGCATGGTTGTTGGTGCCAGAAGGGCTGGTCTGAGTATTTCAGAAACTGCTGATCTACTGGCTTTTTTACGCACAACCATCTCTAGGGTTTACAGAGAATGGTCCGAAAAAGAAAAAACATCCAGTGAGCGGCAGTTCTGTGGGCGGAAATGCCTTGTTGATGCCAGAGGTCAGAGGAGAATGGGCAGACTGGTTCGAGCTGATAGAAAGGCAACAGTGACTCAAATAGCCAACCGTTACAACCAAGGTAGGCAGAAGAGCATCTCTGAACGCACAGTACGTCGAACTTTGAGGCAGATGGGCTACAGCAGCAGAAGACTACCCGTTACTAGCATGGTGTACCTAATAAAGTGGCCGGTGAGTGTAGAAGACAATAAAAAAGCTATGCTTACCTCCTGACACTGCCTCAGTGTCCTCCTACAGGTGTCTGATGTCCCCCGATGAATGATCCCACCTTCACTTCCAAGATTGACTAATCTAAGCAGTGACAGCCCACTCAGCAAATCAGTGACTGAGATGGGACAATGCCTCAGCCAGTGATTGCAGCAATATATATAAAGTTTTAAAAACCCTCTTAAAGGTGGACTGACTGGTGCACAGCCTCCTAATAAGGGTTTTTTTCCACATAGCTCCTCTTCCTAGAAGTGGGCTTGCAGTATAAGGCCACGTTTAGACGCTGTAAGACAGTACTGCAGTACCGTCCGGGATGAATTTCACAGACAGCGGCCATTCTGTGACACGGCTGTGTCACAGAATGGTCGCTGTCTGTGAAGTTCACCCCAGCCGGTACTGCAGTTACGGCCAAATGAACATCACTTTTTTTGAATTGAAATACAGGCACATTCAGGTGTGGCCGGGTTCCAATTAACCATAGCATACAATGTAAAATACGTCTGGAGCCGCACAAAATTGACATGTCAGTTTTCTGTGTGGCCACATGGAATCCCGGCCAGAGTGTATGCAGTGTTTATACACTCCGGCCGGGATTCCATAGGAATTTCTATTTCAATAAATAGTGACAGGTGTTGCAATTTGTAGCAACTGCCGTGATTTATTGAAAGTATACAGCGTGTGAACGAGGTCGAAGGCAACTTCCAACTTTTGATTATTATAAATAACTGTCTGGAGGATGTCCATTAATACAATTTCACATGTACAGTATGTACAATATTTCTAATATTCTCATTCATGAAGTGGACAAACTCAGATCCCATACAATGAGTATATAATCCCTATAACAACCATATTATCATATGGAAATGGCGCAAGACTTACAGTAGTGTCTTAAATTATTTGAACTGTTAAATTATATGAACTGTTATTAAACCAGGTGACCGAGTGGCATGGGTGGGTTGGACAGGGAGGGTATAAAGATATGGTGACAGCCACCCCATCACACACAGAGTTAGTCAGGAAGCACAATAAATTTAATTAAAGTGACACTGTCACCCCCAATAATCATTTTTCAATCTTTATAGGTGTGTGTAACCCGCCTATAGCTCTCTGCATACCTGTAATTGTTTTTCTTTTTCATGAGGTGGCTTTGCCTGAAATTGTACCTTTGCCAAATATCTTCTAGCGCCACTGGGCGGGGCTTGGTCCCTGAAGCGCCACATAGCCCCGCCCATTACAGCGCCGTTGACCCCGCCCCCTTGGGCTCCGTTTTGAGGCCTCCTTGATGTGTGCGTCCACATCTCCCACCGTCTTCCGCATGCGGGAGCGTCATGTGGCGCGCAGGCGCAGAAGGTCACCGCCGGGTCACCCACAGCCGGGCTGTGCGTGCACACCGGCCGCACCGTCCCTTGTTGTGTGGGACTCTCCGGAAGCCTCGCTGCGGCTGTGAAACCCTCCTCACAGCCAGCAGCGAGGCGCAGACATAGTGCGCAGGCGCACTGCGGCGGTCCTTTTCGGCGCATGCGCAGTGCGTGGCGGACGCCGCAGTGCGCCTGCGCACTATGTCTGCGCCTCGCTGCTGGCTGTGAGGAGGGTTTCACAGCCGCAGCAAGGCCTCCGGAGAGTCCCACACAACAAGGGACGGTGCGGCCGGTGTAATCGTCGGGCTGTGCTCCCGCACGCGGAAGACAGCGGGAGATGTGGACGCGCACGTCAAGGAGGCCTCAAAACGGAGCCCAAGGGGGCGGGGTCAACTGCGC
This sequence comes from Dendropsophus ebraccatus, assembly GCF_027789765.1. Taxonomy (NCBI): domain Eukaryota; kingdom Metazoa; phylum Chordata; class Amphibia; order Anura; family Hylidae; genus Dendropsophus; species Dendropsophus ebraccatus. Next base: position 47,055,350 of record NC_091463.1, read on the forward strand.
TGTAATGGGCGGGGCTATGTGGCGCTTCAGGGATCAAGCCCCGCCCAGTGGCGCTAGAAGATACTCGGCAAAGGTACAATTTCAGGCAAAGCCACCTCATGAAAAAGAAAAACAATTACAGGTATGCAGAGAGCTATAGGCGGGTTACACACACCTATAAAGATTGAAAAATGATTATTGGGGGTGACGGTGTCACTTTAATTCAGAGGAAAAGTTTTGCCACTGCCTCAGGGACTTCAGAATCAGCTGTCTGAGAAGGGATGCGGCCCTGCGTCTATGACTACTTTTCGGTTCAAATCACATCTGTTTGTATGTTCTCACTGTGTTTGTGTGGGTTTTTCTCTAGGCACTCTGGTTCACTTCCACATCCAAAAGATAGATGAATTTAGAATGTGGACAGGGACAGATATCAGTGTTAAGCACTGCAGAATAAGTTAGCGCTATAAATATTTAAAAAAAAAATATTATAATGCATGTGGGCTAACACTAGTATGGTTATTTCATGGGGGGATAGAAGAGTACAAAGAGCAGAAATCAGATGTTATTCACAATTAAAGGGGTATTCCCCTAAGGTAAAATACATGTTTAATCATCGCCCCTCCTGGAGACTTACAATTCATTCTATACTTATTATCTTTTCAGTCTCTTTCTCCTTCCTTCTGAGCTTGCTGCTTTTTGTAGAAAACTGTGTCTGAGCTGTTATCTCCATCTCCGCTCTAAATCCCCTCCCTTCCAAGGCGGCTAATGTAAACATATGCAAATAGTGTCCCTGGTAGGCTGTTTCTGCACTCTGTTATGCCAGGAGGGTTAATCACAGTGAGGTCACCGGCAACTTAAAGGAGAAGTCCAGCGAAAATTTTAATTAAAGTAATGTATTGCCCCCCAAAAAAGTTATACAAATCACCAATATACACTTATTATGGGAAAAGTGCTTTTTCCCTGCACTTACTACTGCATCAAGGCTTCACTTAAAGAGGACCTGTCACCCCCCCCGTGCCAGGCTCCCGACCCCCCGTTACAGCCCCCTATACTCACCTGATCCCGCCAGGTCCCACTTTTGGATCCGGTCGGGTCACGGAGATATCAGCTCTCGAAGCCCGGCGCGCGCTTACAGGAGAGTCCGGCGCTCATAGAGAATGAATGGGGAGTTGGATGCTCCGTCATTCTCTATGAGCGTCGGACTCTCCTATAAGTGCACCGGGCTTCGGGAGCTGATATCTCCGTGACCCGACCGGATCCAAAATCGGGACCCGGCGGGATCAGGTGAGTATAGGAGGCTGTAACGGGGGGTTGGGAGCCTGTCACCCCGGCACGGGGGGTGACAGGTCTCCTTTAATGGATAAAATGGTGATGTCACGACCGGACTCCCAGAGCTGTGCGGTCTCTGGCTGCTGGAGAGGATGATGGCAGAGGGATGCTTAGTGTCCCTCCAGTGCCCTGTGTCCCTCAGTGTCCCTCTGCTATCATCCTTTCCAGCAGCCACAGCCCGCACAGCTCTGGGAGTCGGGGCAAGACATCACCATTTTATCCAGGAAGTGACATCACCATTTTATCTAGAAAGTGAAGTGTATATTGGTAATTTGTAAAGCTTTTGGGGGGCAATACAATACTTAAATAAAAAAAAATTCCGGACTTCTCCTTTAACCTCAGATTAACCCTCCTGACATTGCAGAGTGCAGAGACAGGGCATGTCGGAAGAGAGGGGGGGGGGAGGGAGATGAGAGCAGAGACAGAGAGAATAGCTCACACACAGTTTTCTGTGTCTTCACCAGAAAACAGTATGCTCAGAACTGGGGGAAGGAGACTGAAAAGATAAAAACAAGTATTCACTTCAGTATTCAATTTTTTGTTAATTAAAAATCTTGACCCCCTGCGAAAAAGGATGATTATTGGCTTTTGGGTTAACAGTGGCAGTATTTTTTAAACTGCACAGTTTGCAAACTGTTCACATGTTACTGTGGCGAATGTTGTGAATGGACAAATACCCCCATTGTGAGTAAAAGGAGTTGAAACTGTAGTGCGCCATGTGAACGTTGACTTTAAATGTGTGCAAGGATGTGTTTGTGGAACCACCTAAATAGTTGCGTTCGCTTTGCAGATCTTCCCCAATGCACCCCCCAGCAGCTGTAGTGGCTCAAGATACCTCTGACAACTTACAAGGACCTTATAGAGTCGCTCTCAGCCTGTCCAGTTGCTGTGCTTGCTGCACATGATGGTCACTCTGGTGGTTATAATAATATGGTGCGACTGTGAAGTACATTATGGAATGGTCATAATAATGTTATCCATTAACTGGAAATATATTTTATAAATTATATTTTATAAGTTATTCTGCATTATGACAGGATAAGACTCTGCACAATATTCTACAGATGTTGTTCTTCCACAAATTGCCTTTGTTTCTTAGTGTGCATATCAGGTGTTTAGTAGCACATTTTATTTATGGCTGTTTCATGTTTGCATTATTGTAACAGAGAAAGTGATCATTAATCACCTGTTAAGGATATCATTCTCAGGATCAAAGGTCCTGTTAACCCCAAGAGGCCTTTTAAAATCCTGTCCTGGCGCTGACACCTTGGCCTGGAATGAGTTTTTTCCAGCAGCGATGCATCCGCGGCTGGCTCTTGTCTGGCCTCTTTTGTAAAGGCGTCTTGTCTGGCCCCTTGGCTGCCTTTACTGGCTGCTACAACACCTTCCTGTGGGTTTAGGGAGCGGGTCGGGCTGCTGCAGGCTGAATTTGCTCTGTCTGAACTTGGCATTGGGAGCAGTCAGCTTTCTTTTATGTTTCTCTGGGAATTAAGCCCTGCACTTGAGCCATGCGACAGGACACATGCCACTCTGGCTGCCTCTTCTCCAGTCTCAGAGTTTCGGGGAAGGTCAGCTCTGTAATAGGGAGTTGCCCTATTGTTAACCCTGAGGGAAAATTAATATTAGGTAAATTCCCATAAGTGCAAGAACAAATGTTTACTTAGCATTTACCTCGCCTAAATCTCTAAAGGCTACCAAATGGCTCAGTTGTCAGGATCACGTGTGTTATTCTTGGTGTTAACCCTCAGATTGTCACATTCATTAGGTCAATGAAAAGCACCAGAAAGCGTTAAAGCTGTGGCTTTACAAAATGTAATTTAACCATTTGAACTTACAGTAAATGAACTGTAAAATACTTCTTCAATTTGCACCTGCCTTGTTAAGTCTATGACTTGCTGTCTGAACTTAATGTTTTTATTAAGTGCAGTAATTTCCTTCTGACATAATAATAACAGTCGGTGGTAGTTTATGATTCCCAGCTTATTCCCTCTATGCTTTCCTCCATGTACATGTGCCCTGAGCTGTGTTCTAAACATAAGGGTCATGTTAAGGAAGGTAAGCAAAGAAATGACCAGCTGCTTAGAAAAAATATAATTAAAAAGACAAGATTTAATCAGAAAACAGATATGACTAGAACAAAATATGCCCATGCTGATACTTGTGGTGTTCTTTTACTTTTATACCACTTTGTATAGTGGTATATTGTCTGTCGATGCAAGAGCACTGCAGTAAGGTACTATGATGGGTAACTAATATAATTTATTTTATTCTGGTTATATCTTTCTTATTGATTACATTTTTTCTAATATTATTTTTTGTATTTTTCTGGACAGCTGGTCATTTTTTTATCTTACCTTCTTTGGGAGCCAACTCACCTTTTATTTCCCTATATTGAGTTATCTTAAAGTGCGACGGGTACACAGCAGGTCAGGCTCTTGGTTAACAATAACCACAGGAGAGACAGGAAATCATGTTTTTAGCACATAATCATTTAAAAAAGAATTGGTTTGCTTAGTAAAGTCTGTGGCCATGGATAATGTTAGGGTGTAATGGATATTCATCTCTATGCACTTCAAAAAAAAAAAATGTATTAATGCTATAAAGTGTCATTTTATAGGGGTGGGTGATTCTCTTTACATATCTCATACAGTAGCGAATTCAGTATACTAGAAGCCCTGGGCTGTTCATGAACTCTGCCCTCTCCCAAAACTGTACCTGTGGCAGCACTAGATTTAAAGTGTACCTGTAAAGTTTTACAAAATATGTCTACATACAATGGTAATTTTTCTAAATTGCTTATATTAGGCACCTACACATCAGAGCAGAGACGTCATTGTTTTCATTCCTAATTGTGCATTAGAAGACGGAGCTCCCTGCTCCATATCCATAGCAACCGCCTTCAGTGTGAGACCCATTGTAATGTGATTTTATGGCGCTGGGTCACATTCTGGTGATGGGTGGTATGGAGATGTCTCATAATGTACACTTACAAACAGTGGGGAGCGGGGGGATAACAGTGCCTCTCCTTTGGTATTTGGGTGCCAAGTTAAGAATAAAAAAATTTGACCCCCTTCCCAAATCATTGATCTGGGTCCCCACTCATCCTACAAAAGTAATCTTGCCCCCTCTCAGCCCATACTGAACCCTTTTTTGCCTTCTACAAGCCCCACATAGAAGGTTAAAATCGCTGTTTCTCTGTTTAAGGGTGAGCGCGCCCGGCGGGTTGTTGACGCTGGAGTCGCTTCCAGGCGGCCTCAATTCCCTCCGTGCGCATGTCCATGACGTCAGACGCCGCGACCGTGCGCACGTGGGGTGAGCTGCTGACCCGGAAGTGACGCGGCCTCGACTTCCGGCCGGGCGCGCCGACGAACCCGGAAGGTGAATACAGCAATGAGGAGTCCACCATATATAAGGGAGAGGGGGATAGGGAAGGGGGTGTTCCCTGAGGAAGCCAGTGTTGGCGAAACGATCGTAGGGACAGTCGTGACCCACATAGTGAATATGGGTGAGTTTTAGACATTATGGAAGATTTGTATTGTCTGCAGATAATCATATAGTCCGTGTACTAATATGGTGGCTATGTTTACACATCTCTGACATGTAAATAGACAAGTCTTCATACTCATAACTTGGTGAACTATTCATTTTATGTGGGTTTTTTATATATATGTAAATTTTATCATCAAGTGGTTATTTTAGAAGTATATATATAATTTTTATGTGATTTTTATTCCTAATCATGTTGTGTTATGTACCATGGTAAATAAACTTTGATATTATTCAGACTTTATGGCCATAGTTTTTGCTGTGTATCCATTCTGTTGGTGGGTCGTTCTGGTTGTTTGGTGGAGTGACGCCCGGGGTTGCAGTAAATTTCTGTGCCCTATACAGGTATACAGGGTTAGGCTGGGTTCACACTACGTATATTTCAGTCAGTATTGTGGTCCTCATATTGCAACCAAAACCAGGAGTGGATTAAAAACACAGAAAGGCTCTGTTCACACAATGTTGAAATTGAGTGGATGGCCGCCATTTAATTGCAAATATTTGCTGTTATTTTAAACAATGGCTGTTATATTGAAAAAATGGCCGTTATTTACTGTTATATGGCGGCCATCCCCTCAATTTCAACTTTGTGTGAACAGATCCTTTCTGTGTTTTAATCCACTCCTGGTTTTGGTTGCAATATGAGGACCACAATACTGACTGAAATATACGTAGTGTGAACCCAGGTTTATTGTGTCTTATCCACCAGTGAGCCTTTTTGTGTATATCCACATAGAAGGTGTGTAGTGCCCCACTAAGAGTCCTGCCTGGCTTGGCAGGTGTTGTCTGACCTTTATTACAGACATGCATGTGATATCTATATTGTTCAATGCTGCCTTTCCCTGTCAGAGGTAGTGTAAAGGGAGAAGGACGGAAGAGTGCAATGCCGGACTCTCTTCCTATGAGAGGTTGTGAGTAAAGAGTAGTCCAAAACAGCTTGGGGCAATATCAGCTCCTTAAAAGACGTCAATAAAGAACACCTTCTTAACCTAGCCCTAACCTGAGAGCAAGGAAGAAGAATTACATCCTTTGTTAAGCGCACTCTGGCCCCGCCCTCCAACTCAGTGATTTTGTACCCCTTTAATCTCCTTCAGTATAATTTGGCCCCTTCACGCAATAGTTTTGCCTGCTTGGGCCCCCTAACTCAGTCACCTGTGTTGCGCTATTGTTGTTGCGTCAGTGTTGTTGTGCTCCTAGTGAGACATATGCCACACGTGTAAAATAGCCTGTAGGCTACAATAGTGCACAATGGGGAAGGGAGACAATCTGCTTCCCTATAGCTTTCAATTGTATCTGCATCCTAAGGCTACAGACACAGTCGAAAGTAACAGTAGCCCAGGTGGGGGCTACTGTGGAGCTAAGGCCATCCTGACACCACTGGCCTCATAACAGGGGTAGTATACCCCAAACATGGTAGGAGTGGGTAGAAATGAGCGAACCGGTTCAGCCGGTATGGGATCCGGTTCAGATTTTTCCAAAAATCTGAGTCAGGATCAGATCCGATTTTTTTTTTCTTGCTTTCCAAAATGGCACCCGCCATTTTAGAAAGCAGGAAGTGTTCCAGGCGGGAAAAGTGCTTTCCCATAATGCCCGGAACACATCCAATCTGCAGGGATCTTGCACTAGCCCACCCCCTGTGTGACTTCGGCATTGCTTTAAGAGGAGCGGTCACATGACCGCTCCACGCAGTCTGCACAGAGAGAGGAAGGAGGTTGTTACTGGCTGCAGTGCACACAGCTCGTGATTAGCAAAACGCTGCTGGTGCTGCTGCTGCTCTCGTGATTGAGAGAGAAATATAGAGAGGGCGAAAGATAGATAGATTAGGCATAGGACAGCAAAGGGTGCACGGAACAAAAACGTGCTGTACAGATATACAAGTCCTATACTTTTGATAGTGTGTATATTACTTCCGTCTTATACTGAGAGACAAAAAATACCTAGTGCAGGTGTATAGCATTAAAGTCTTTAAAAAAGTGCTATACATATAGACAATTTCTATACTTGGACCCTTCTGATAGTGTGTATATCCCATCCGTCTTATCCTGACAGACAAAAATATCTGGTGCAGGTGTATAGCATAAAAGTCTTTTTCCTGCATAGACCCAGTAATAGTGAATTTCCTGCAAAGACCCTGTCATGGTGTATATTGAAGTCTAAAAAAAAAAAAAATTACTTTTAGATATCGAAAAGATAATGATGTTACTGACATGTAGAGCCCTAAATTCAACCAACTACACTACCCCCGTATCATATAGATGCTTTAAACTATGAAATCCGAAGAAATCTGAAATTCGGTCTAACCGAACTTTAAAAAAAAAAAAACTTTTGAAAAGTTCGCTCATCTCTGGGAGTGGGCCTTATAAACTGGGGCCTATAAACTTCAGATTATATCCTAGTGCTGTGGCCCGGGGTAGCTACTAAGTGGTGTTGCAGCAAGGTGGTATAAAACCTAGTGGACCACTCGTACTGGTAAACTACACTGTATGTACACTATATGCTCTTTATGTTCATAGGAGTTGTGACTCATTACTTGTCCCTTCTAGATCCTAACTAGTTATACATTCTTTGCCTTTCTTTTTTCAATATAGTTATTGTCATGATATATTCTATATGGTCTTTATTCTGTCTGCGAAAAGAAATGAAACAGATCTTAAAGGGGTACTCCGGCGCTGATTTAAAAAATAAATTAAACAATCAAACATAGTTTTTACATTTACCATCCCTCTATCTCCATTTGAATTTCCCACTGTTTGCAGGTCCCTGAAACTCCAGTTAGTGGCATTATTTTTTTCTTTACTTCCTGGTTTGGGCTTTCCCATGATGCACTTTGTCTCCTGTGATGTCTAACTGACTCTGTAAAACTGTTAGATGGCTTACATCTTGTTTAGCCAATCAGAGCTGAGCAACCTGTGTCATCTGACAAAGGGAGGCTGGCCTAACAGGGCTTAAACCTGCGTCCCTCTTGATGATGTCATTGTCACAATATGGCTTCCTGGGGTCAACAGTCATTACGTAAGAATGGGTTTACTTCACTTCCTGGTGGGGGGGGGGTTGAGGGGGGAAAAGATAGGAATGGGCGGCAGATAGATGATTGAAGCATAACTTTGTAATGTGTTTCAATTACTGGGAAAAACTTTTCGCTGGAGTACCCCTTCAACCTTGCTGTTTAGGGCTGTTTTATATGTAGTTTACAACTGATTCTTCCTCTCTTACCAATGGTGCACTAGCACTTTCATTTTGACTATTATGTTGTACTCACCACTGGAACACTAATTGGTTTATGGCAACATTTGACCTAAATCTGTATTCTGGATATAAACTCATATACTGCATATATGTATGGAGAGAGAGAGAGAGAGAGAGACTAGAGATAAGCAAATTTACATTTTAAAACGAAGCAAATTGCTTACCTTTGATCTCAGTGCCATTTCAATCTGCTTCACCCCACCCCGGGGGTCCTGGAGAAGCTGGGTCCAGTCTTGGGAAACTTCTCCCAGTTTCCCAAGACTGAATCCAGCTTTTCCAGGAACCTGGGGTGGAGTTGGAGGGAGCAGAATGAAGAACAAAAGCAGCTGGCATATAAGCCAACTGTGAGACCAAAAATTGCAGCACACAATACTTTTGAGTCCTGCAAAATAAACAAATATTTACCAAAAATGTCCCAAACATTGTGACTAGTCGGCTGATTATGGCCATTAACCCCTCAACGACATCGGGCGCAAATTTACGCCGCCGTGCCCTGGTACTTAGCGCAAATGGACGTAAATTTACGCCCAATGTTTCCCCGATCGCTGTGTGTTCACACAGCGATTGGGGAAGATGGCCTGCTATAATGTATAGCAGGCCATCTCTGCTCGTCGGCACGGGTTGTGGTTAACCCCCCCCCCCCCCCGTGCCGACGATCGCTGCTATCGGCTGATCAATACAGATCAGCCGATAGCAGCTGAATACAGCTTTCCGGGTCATCGGTGACAGCACCAATCGCCATTACTGTCCCCAACAAAGATGGCGCCGGTGCCACCCCCACGATCGCCGTGATAGGCCGTCCAGTACCGGCCGGCCCATCACGGTAATCTAACAGTTAAAAAGTGTCCGGCCGGGTTCTGCACCTCTCAGCTAGGTAGCTGAGGGGTGCAGAACAGGTGTGTGTATAGTGTAGTGCACTATACTCACCTGATCCTGGCGTCCGGAACGAAGATTTGCGGTCCCGCGCGTCCTCTTCTCCTCGTTGCCGCCACTTCCGGGTTCGTTCGGTCTTCGCCGGTCTTCGTCGGGAATCTTCGGCTCTTCGGGCTTTTCCGTCGCCCCCATCTTCGGCCATCTCCCTTCTACTGCCCCCTAGCGGCTGATCAGCGTATATTATACACTGATCATTTGCTTTGGGGTAAAAAGATGTTTTTGTTTTTTCCAAATTTTTTTTTCCTTTTATTCGCCATAACGCCGCTGAGTGCTGATCAGCATCGCACATAAGTGCGCCGATGATCAGCAACTCCTCCTTTTTGGCGTAGGGGCGTTTTTCCCCCCTATATCCTACCGCCACTGTCTGCTGATAAGTACCGCACATAAGTGCGGCATTTATCAGCAGCTTCTTTTTTGGCGTAGGTAAAAAACTACATTGCACCACACTACACAAAATAAAGTTTTACACTACACCAGAACTCATTTACATACCCCATATACTAGTCCCGGTATAAAGATGGCCCCCAGGGTGTTTTCGGCGTCGGACGCATATGTTATTATTGCCTCCGACACAGAAACAGCCAGTGAGGATGATCACCCCGGCCTCTGCATACTGGATCACTTCAAGGCGCACCACACGTCATTGGAGTTTCACATTATCTAAATTCCTTCCGTTATTCCTATTTCAGGGGTCACGTTGATCCAGGGATTATTCTGATTGCCATTATGGAGTCAGGAACAAATTTTTTCCCTGTGATGAGGCTACTGTCGTCTGCCTTACGAGGGTTTTTTGCCTTCCTCTGGATCAACACAGGTTGAATTTGATGGACACCTGTCATTTTTAACCTTATAAACTAATAATTGGCCTAATACCCCTAAATAAATTAGAATGGTCCCTTTTCCCCAGCTAAATAGGTATGGCCGCCATTCCCATTAGAGACTTGCCATGATGCAATTACAAAGCCTCTGTGCGGCCAGGACAGTAGAAACCCCCCACAAGTGACCCCATTCTGGAAACTACACCCCATAAGGAATCTAACAAGGGGGGCAACGGGGATATGGCCCCCTAGTGACGGACACATTTGTGCCGTGAAAATAAAAAAATGGTATTTTTTATTTTCCTGGCACATGTTCGACAAATTTGGTGTCCATATGCTCACTGCACCCCTTGTTAGATTCCTTATGGGGTGTAGTTTCCAGAATGGGGTCACTTGTGGGGGGTTTCTACCCGTTCTGGCAGCACAGGAGCTTTGTAATTGCGACATGGCCTCCATCCTCCATTCAAGCCTCTAAATGGCACTCTGTCCCTTTGGTCGCTTGCCCTGGGTCCATATGGCACATAATGTCCACATGTGGGGTATTTTTGTACCCAGGGGAAATTACTCTACACGTTTTGTGTTCATTTTCTTTTTTAACCCCTTGTGGAAATGGGAAAGATCAAGGCTAGACCAACATTTAGTGTAAAAAATGCTTAAATTTTACACTAAATCATTGATCTTGTCTTGATTTTTTCATTTTCACAAGGGGTTAAAAGATGAAAAAAAAACAAAATGTGTAGAGCAATTTCCCCTGAGTACGAAAATACCCCACATGTGGACATAAAGCGCCATGCGGGTGCAGGGTAAGCCTCCAAAGGGAAGGAGCACCATTTGGTTTTTGGAGGCGGGATTTGGAATGGAATGGATTTAGAGGGCCATGTTGCATTTAAAAGGCCCCTGTGTTGCCAAGACCGTTGAAACCCCCCACAAGTGACCCCATTATTAAAACTACACCCCGTAGGGAATGTAACAAGGGGTGTAGTGAGCATATGGACCCCACTGGTGACGGGAACAAATGTGAAACAATGAAAATGAAATATTACATTTTTTACACTATAATGTTGGTTTAGCCTTAAATTTTTCATTTTCACAAGGGGTTAAAAAAGAAAAAAAACACACAAAATGTGTAGAGCAATTTCCCCCGAGTCCGTAAATACCCCACATGTGGACATAAAGCGCCATGTGGGCGCAGGGCAAGCCTCCGAAGGGAAGGAGCGCCATTTGGATTTTGGAGGCTGGATTCGGCCAGAAAGGATGATGAACACCATGTCGCATTTACAGAGCCCTCGTGCTGCCAAAACACTGAAAACCCACCACAAGTGACCACATTCTGGAAACTACACCCCTCAAGGAATCTAACAAGGGGTGCAGTGAGGATATGGACCCCTTGATGACGGGCACATTTGTGCCGTGGAAGTGAAAAAAGTCCCTTTCACGTAACATTGTTCCACATTTGTGCCCGTCACCAGTGGGGTCCATATGCTCACTGCACCCCTTGTTAGATTCCTTAAGGGGTGTAGTTTCCAGAATGGGGTCACTTGTGGGGGGTTTCAAGGTTCTTGGCAGCACGAGGGCTCTGTAAATGCGACATGGCCCTTGAAATCCATTCCAGTGAAATTCAGCTTCCAAAAGCCAATTGGCGCTCCTTCCCTTTGGAGGCTCGTCCTGCGCCCGCTTGGCACTTTATGTCCACATGTGGGGTATTTCTGTACTCGGGAGAAACTGCGCTACACGCTTTGTGTTTTTTTTTCTTTTATCCCATTGTGAAAATGAAAAATTGAAGGCTAGAACAACGTTGAAGTGTAAAAAGTACATTTTTCTTTTTTCACGCCTCATTGTTCTGAAAATCTGTGAAGCACCTGTGGGGTCCAAATGCTCACCGCACCCCTTGTTACATTCCTTGAAGGGTGTAGTTTTCTAAATGGTGTCCATTTAGGGGTGTTTTTTATGTTTTGGAACCCCAGAGCCTCTGCCAACCTGAAGTGGTACAGTCAAAAATTACCAAATATACCAGAGGCGTTGAAATTCACTAGGCGCTCCTTTGTATCTGAGGCTTTTGGTTGTGTCAAACAATGCAATAGGGCCACATATGGGGTATTTCTATAAACTGCAGAAACGAGGCAATCAATATTGGGGTGCATTTCTCTGGTAGTAGGTTTATAATTATGAAAAATATTGGTTTACAATAAAATCTCTGCACAGAATATTAAAATTTTCAAATTTCTTGCACACTTAACTTTTATTTCTGTGACTCTCCTAAAGGGTTAAAAAACTTTTTGGATGTGCTTTTGCAGAGTTTGGGGGTGCAGTTTCTGAAATGGGGTGCTTTGTGGGGCTTTCTAACATGCAGTCCCCTCAAATACACTTTAATTAGGCTGGGTTCACACACTGTATACTTCAGGCAGTATTTGGTCCTCAAGTCAGGTCCTCATAGCAACCAAAACCAGGAGTGGATTGAAAACACAGAAAGGCTCTGTTCACACAATGTTGAAATTGAGTGGATGGCCGTCATATAACGGTAAATAACTGCCATTATTTCAATATAACAGCCGTTGTTTTAAAATAACAGCAAAAATTTGCCATTAAATGACGGCCATCCACTCAATTACAACATTATGTGAACATAGCCTTTCTGTGTTTTCAATCCACTCCTGGTTTTGGTTGCTATACAGCCTCACAAATACAGCCTCAAATATACATAGTGTGAACCCAGCCTAAACTCGAACAGGTCCCTAAAAATATCTGATTTTGAAATTTTACGGAAAATTTGGAAAATTGCTGCTAATATAGTAACATAGTAAATAAGGTTGAAAGAAGACAAGAGTCCATCAGGTTCAACCTAGGGAAACCCTACTGTGTTGATCCAGGGACGGCAAAAACCCCCACTAGGGAAACGACAACCACCCCACCACAGGGAGAAAACTCCCCCCCCCAGACTCCAATGGCAACTAGAACAATCCCTGGATCAACGTATCACCGGAAATCTAATGCCCATAACTTGTAATATTATATTGTTCAAGAAAAGCATCCAGGCCTTCCTTGAACTTATTTAATGAATCGGCCATGACAACATCATGTGGCAGAGAGTTCCACAGTCTTACCGCTCGTACAGTAAAGAACCCGCAGCGATGCTGATGATAAAATCTTCTTTCCTCTAGACGTAGAGGATGCCCCCTTGTCATGGTTACAGACCTAGGAGTAAAAAGACCACTACAAAGATCTCTGTACTGTCCATTCATATATTTGTACATTGTGATCAGATCGCCCCTAAGACGTCTTTTTCCTAGCGTAAATAACCCCAAGCGTGATAACCTGTCCTGGTACTGTAACCCACCCATTCCCTTAATGACCTTTGTTGCCCTCCTCTGCACCCGCTCTAGTTCAGCTGTGTCCTTCTTATATACCGGTGCCCAAAACTGTACACAGTATTCCATATGTGGTCTGACTAGTGATTTATAAAGAGGCAAAACTATGTTCTCATCTTTAGCATCTATACCTCTTTTGATGCATCCAATTATTTTATTAGCCTTGGCAGCTGCTGCCTGGCACTGATCACTAAAGTTGAGTTTACTGTCCACCAATACCCCCAGGTCCTTTTTGGAAGTAGTTTTACCCAGTGTTTTATTATTTAGCACATAACTGTATTTATTATTTCTATGGCCCAAGTGCATAACCTTACATTTATCCACATTAAACTTCATTTGCCATTTCACCGCCCAAGCCTCTAGCTTCTCCAAATCCCTCTGTAATATGATATTATCATCCTCTGTGGTGATTACTTTACCCAGTTTAGTATCATCTGCAAAAATGGAGATTCTACTCTGTAGCCCCTCATAAAGATCATTAATAAAAATATTAAAAAGAAGTGGACCCAACACTGACCCCTGTGGTACCCCACTAGTAACTAAAACCCAATCTGAATATGTTCCATCAATGACCACCCTCTGTTTTCTATCACACAACCAGCTACTTTACCATTTGCATACGTTTTCCCCGAGTCCCAGTATCCTCATTTTGTCGACCAACCTTTCATGCGGCACAGTATCAAACGCCTTTGAAAAGTCCAGATACACAACATCCACAGCCTCCCCCAGGTCCAGTCTATAACTTACCTCTTCATAGAAGCCGATCAGATTAGTCTGACAGGATCGATCCCTCATAAATCCATGCTGATGCTGCGTCACAAGATTGTTTTCATTAAGATACTCCAGTATAGCATCTCTTACAAACCCCTCAAATACTTTACCTACTATAGATGTTAGACTTACGGGCCTGTAGTTTCCAGGATCGCTCTTTGACCCCTTCTTGAATATTGGTACCACATTAGCTATGCGCCAGTCCTGTGGAACAATCCCTGTCGTTAATAGAATCTTTAAATATTATAATGTTTTAAGCTTTCTATTGTCTAAAAAAAATGAAAAATAGTTTAATAAATACCGCCATCATAAAGTAGACATGTTGCTAATGCTATTTAATATATAATTTATGTGGCATAACCATTTTCTGTATAAGCAGAAAAGTTTCAAAGTTGGAAAAATGCATTTTTTCACAATCTTTCACGTTATTTTGTTTTTTTCCATAAAGATTCGTTATAAGTATCAACTCCAATTTACCAGAAATGTAAAGAACAATATGTCACAAGAAAACTATCTCAGAATCAGCCAGATAGGTAAAAGCATCCCGAAGTTATTAATGAATAAAGTGACACAGGTCATATTCGTAAAATTTGTCTCTGTCCTTAAGGCCATTTCAGGCTCTGTCCTTAAGGGGTTAAAGTGAATTGGGTACACGTTAAAGATTGTGATTATGTTTCCGGCAAACCTTTCTTATCATCATAGGGGGACATTTATTAAGTCCGGCGTCAGGTTTTTTACGCCTGGCTTACAAATGTTCCCGCAGCTCCGGAGCTCAGGGGAATGCACCCTTTGGATGTTCTTTTTTTTTTTGCCTTGGTTTGTACAATCCCTAGTCATGCTTTATGACTTCTTAGGAGAGCCAATAATTGACTTACAGGGCTTAGACCTGCGTCCCTCTTGATGATGTCATTGTCACAATATGGCTTCCTGGGGTCAACAGTCATTAGGTAAGAATGGGTTTACTTCACTTCCTGGTGGGGGGTTTAGGGGGGAAAAGATAGGGATGGGCGGCAGATAGTCACCCAAATGATGTTGCTATTGCCATAGGCCAGCTGCTTTTCTAAACGGTTCTGCCAAAACCCCTTAACGACCGCGGGCGTAAAAGTACGCCCCCAAAACCCGAGCCTTAACGCAAACGGGCGTACATTTACGCCCGCTGTTTCCCCGATCGCTGTGATCGGGGAAGATGGCCTGCTATAATGTATAGTAGGCCATCATAGCTTGTCGGCACGGGGGGTGATTAACCCCCCCCCCCCCCCCGTGCTGACGATCGCTGCTATTGGCTGATCAATTCAGATCAGCCATTAACAGCAATCTTCAGCTTTCCGGGACATCGGTGACCCGGACAGCAATGGCAGTCGGTGCTGTCCGAGGACGGCACCGACCGTCATTACTGTTAAAAGTAATGGTGGCCACAGTGCCACATCCCGATCGCCGTGATTGGCCAGCCGGGACCGACCGGCCGATCACGGCGATATAAGTGCCCAAAGAAAGGGTTAAATACCTGCTGGGGACACCTCCGGGACCGCGGCGTAATCTCTTCCTCCGGCGTCTTCAGCTTTTTCCGTCGTTCCGGTTCGGAGATCTTCGGCTCCCCTCGGCTTCAAACTTCGTCTTTTTTCTGAATTTTCGTTCTACTGCCCCCTAGCGGCTGATATGTGTATATAATACACTTATCAGTAACTATAGGGCTGTAGAAAGTTTTTTTGTCCCAATTTTTTTTTTCCATTTTTTTTTTTTATTTTCCTCACCCTATCGCCGCTGAGTGCTGATCAGCATCGCACGTAAGTGCGCCGCTGATCAGCAACTCCTCCTTTTTGGCGTAGGGTGTTTTTTTTCTATATCCTACAGCCACGGTCTGCTGCTAAGTGCCGCACATAAGTGCGGCATTTATCAGCAACTCCTTTCGTGGCGTAGGTTTTTATTGCCTCCGACACCGAAACCGAGGATAAATGGGGGGATTCTTCTTTCTTTCCTCCATTCATCCTCATCATCCAGTGACGTGTCTGGGGGTAGCGTAGCATACACTGCCCCCCAGAGATGTCTTTTCCGCCAGTACTGTCCCAATAAGAGATGACGATAAGGCGTGAAATTCTACAAACTCTGTGATAGTACCGCAGGGTACAGATTTAGGGAACGTGCACACTGCAGAATGGTGCAGGATAACCTTTTGTGCATTCCACAGCTGGCACCTGCCGGCGGACTGATGCGGGCGCGTCTCCACCCATGTCAAAGACTCCATTCTATGCACGGGCGGAATCTGTCGTCCGTCCAAAGAATGAACACGTTCATTCTTTGGACAGAGGGCGGAATCCACCTGTGCATAGAATTGAGTGTGACACGGGTGGAGACGCGCGCTTGCATCAGTCCGCCGGCGGGTGCCAGCTGCGGAATGCACAAAAGGTTATCCTTCGCCATTCTGCAGTGTGCACGTACCCTTAGAGTGTATGAAGGAAGGGACAGCCGAATCCAGCCCCCAGTTGAACCCCCCATCCTCCAAATTAGTGGGAAGATCGTTCGGGAACTGATCTTCCCACTGATGGATAAAGGTTAACACCTGTACGGAGATAACTTTTATACCAGCACCCCCTCTTCCGGTCCCTCGCTGCCCGAGTTACTGTAGCTTGCGGCACGATCCGAACATATCAGAAGCAGTTATAAAGCCCTAATATTTAGCAGCCAGGGAGCGGACCCAGCACTTCTGGATATCTAGGACCCCGGATCGCACCAGGGCAACATTTTCCAGGTGACGTCCCCCACACTGGAAAACAGGAGACCCCAGAAGAAGTGCAGAGTGTGGCGTAACAGGGGGATCAGGAAGGACACCATTTTCCAGTGTGACACCTGTCCTGATCACCCCGGCCTCTGCATACAGGATAGCTTCAAGGCGTACCACATGTCATTGGAGTTCCACATTATCTAAATTCGGTCCCTTATTCCTATTTCAGGGGTCACCTTGATCCAGGGATTATTCTGATTGTCATTATGGAGTCAGGAAGGAATTTTTCCCCTGTGATGAGGCTACTGTCGTCTGCCTCACAAGGGTTTTTTTTTGCCTTTCTCTGGATCAATACAGGTTGAATTTGATGGACACCTGTCATTTTCAACCTTATAAACTAATAATTGGCCTAATACCCCCAAATAAATTAAAATTGTCCCTTTCCCCAACTAAATAGGCATGGCTGCCATTCCCATTAGAGGATGCCATGATGCAATTACAAAGCCTCTGTGCGGCCAGGACAGTAGAACCCCCCCCCCCCCAAAGTTACCCCATTCAGGAAACTACACCCCATAAGGAATCTAGCAAAGGGGGCAGCGGGCATACGGCCCCCTGGTGACGGGCTCATTTGTGCTGTGAAAATGAAAAAAATTGTATTTTTTATTTTTACACCACATGTTTTACATATGTGCCCATCACCAATGGGGTCTATTTGCTCACTGCACCCCTTTTAAGATTCCTTGAGGGGTGAAGTTTCCAGAATGGGGTCACATGTGGGGGGTTTCTACTGTCCTGGCAGCACAGGAACTTTGTAAATGCTTTGTAAATTGTAGGTGCTCTGTCCCTTTGGTGGCTTGCCCTGTGCCCATATGGCACATTATGTCCACATGTGCAATATTTTCGTACTGAGGGGAAATTACCCTACACGTTCTGTGTTCATTTTCTTTTTTAATCAAGGCATTAAATGTATACATCTTTAAATGTATTAAATTAAATGTATTTAATCAATCTTTAAATGTAAAAAAAAAATAATTTTTACACTAAATGATTGATCTTGTCTTGATCTTGGTTAAAAGATAAAAAAAAAAAACACAAAATGTATAGAGCAATTTCCCCTGAGTTCAGAAATTCCCCACATGTGGACAAGGGAAGGAGCGCCATTAAACTTTTGGAGGCTGGAATGGATTTCGAGGGCCATGTTGCATGTAAACTTTTGGAGGCTGGAATGGATTTCGAGGGCCATGTTGCTTGTGTTGCCAAGACAGTTGAAACCCCCCACAAATGACCCCATTTTGGAAACTACACCCCTCAGGGAATGTAACAATGGGTGTAGTGAGCATATAGACCCCACTGGTGACAGGCACAAATGTGGAACAATATTACATTTTTTACACTATAATGTTGGTTTAGCCTTGATTTTTTCATTTTCACAAGGGGTTAAAAGATAAAAAAAAACACACAAAATGTGTAGAGCAATTTCCCCCAAGTCCGTAAATTCCCCACATGTGGACATAAAGCGCCCTATGGGCGCAGGGCAAGCCTCCGAAAGGAAGGAGCGCCATTTGGATTTTGGAGGCTGTATTTGGGCAGAATGGATGATGAACGCCATGTCGCATTTACAGAGCCGTCGTGCTGCCAAAACACTGGAAACCCCCCAAAAGTGACCCCATTCTGGAAACTACACCCCTCATGGAACCTAACAAGGGGTACAATGAGGATATGGACCCCTTGATGACGGGCACATTTGTGCCGTGAAAGTGAAAAAATTTAATTTTTCACTTTCACGTAACATTGTGCAGAGTTTGGGGGTGTAGTTTCTGAAATCGGGTGCTTTGTGGGGTTTATAACATACAGTCCCCTCAAATACACTATGTTCACACTACGTAAGTCTCCGGACGTAGCACGTTCCGTGAATAAGCGGCCGGAGACTTACGTAGTTTGCGTACAATGGACGATGTACGGCTGCACAGTTCACACTACGTACGAACTTACGCCCGGATTGTACGCGGTGCTGTAAAAAATGAACCAGACCATTGTTTGAGGACGAAAATGCCGTAACTTACGCCCGTAGCGTAACATGCGGTCCCATACGTAGTGATGATTTCTTCATTTTGCAAGCTTTTTGTGCCGATCAAAAGGTTCTGTGGGGTGTCCGGGGCTAGGCGAAGATTTCCAAGTAAAAGACTGATGTCAGATCGCTACGTAGGGCGCTCAGGAAGCGTAAGTAGACTACGGGCGTAAGTTCGCTGTCCGTACGTAGCCGGCCGCAACTTGCGTAAATTCCCGGCCAGAGTTTAACACGTATATGTCCGGCTGCGAAAATATGCCGCCGGACATATACGTAGTGTGAACATAGCCTCAACCTGAACATGTCCCTAAAAAAATCAGATTTTGAAAATTTGGAAATTTACTGCTAATGTTTTAAGCTTTCTATTGTTTAAAAAAAAAAGAAAGATTCTTTAATAAATGCCGGCAACATTAAGTAGACATGTTGCTAATGCTATTTAATATATAATTTATGTGGCATAACCCTTTTATGTATAAGCAGAAAAGTTTCAAAGTTGGAAAAATGCAATTTTTCAAAATTTTTCACATTATTTTCGATTTCTTTCATAAAGATTCGTTATAAGTATCAACTCCATTTTACCAGAAACGTGAAGTACAATATGTCACGAGAAAACAGTCTCAGAATCAGCCGGATAAGTAAAAGCATTCCCAAGTTATTAATGAATAAAGTGACACAGGTCATATTCATAAAATTTGCCTCGGTCCTTAAAGCGTAACTGTCATCTTTTTTTTTATTGCAGAAATCAGTGGTATAGGCGATTTTAAGAAACTCTGTAATACGTTTCATCAGCCAAAAAAGCCTCCTTCTGTACTCAAGAAGCAATCTCCCAGCCTCCCCCCCTGACTTCTTATCTGTGCATTATCAGGCAAACATGTCTTCATTACAGAGAAGCCAGTGAAGACGGGCTCTGCTCTCTCCATTGTAAGCCTATGAAGGGGGGAGGGGCTGAGGGAGATGAGGGAGCAGGAAGAGGTGACATGAAGGTCAGCTGTTTGCAGACTCTCTGGGCACCTAAAACGATAAATTCAGGTGTCAGAAAGGTCAGTGCTTATCTATGAACTTACTGAGAGAAGATTGCAGGGTGTTGTGCTGTGCAGAAATCCTCCGTGCTCAGTCACTCCTAACAGCCCCTCCCCTCTCCATAGCCACATAATGGAGACAGAAATCCTGCTTCATTTGATGTGAGGGGGGAGGCTGGGAGATTGCTTTTTCAGTACAGAAGGAAACTTTTTTAGTACATAAAACCTATTACAGAGTTTCTTAAAATCGCTTGTACTGTTGATATTTAATGTTTTCAGAAAAATGACCCTGAAATGACAGTTACGCTTTAAGGCCATTTTAGGCCCGGTCCTTTAGGGGTTAAAGGCTTCATGATTGACAGGTATGACAGGTGGACTGCATTGGCACAGAAGCTATGATGCAATCAATAAAAGAAGCCTGACGTGATTGACATCTAAAGTCCCATTTTATTAACCAAGATCAGAAAAACCTCTAATTGCAAGAATTTAACCCCTTAGATGCCATGGTGAATAGCCACAGACAGGGTAAAGGGGCTCTCTTTGTCATCATGCTGTGATCTATGCCCTTTGTTCCAACCCGAATGTATATGAAAAAAAGGTGGTGAGACCATATATCCTGTATGGCAACATAATGTCCCTGACCTTTCTTAAGGCCATAGGGTCTCTGGGCATACTGGAGAGAGGATTTGGTCTGGTGGAGCCACATTGCCATACAGGATTTATGGTCTCAAAACCTTTTTTCATACACATTCTGGTTGGAACAAATATTGTCTTTTCACATTGCATTGTATATATCTAAGCATTGGTATGAAGAGTGGTTATTGTAATTTTCCTGCACAGTGAACACTTCAACTGATCACCCCCCCCCCCCCCCCCACAAAAAAAAAAAAAAAAAGGTTATAAGTTTGGCTAATTATCATAATCAAACTGGACCACAGTATATAGTTAACATCTTGTTTATACCCCACAAAGAACCCCATAAAAACTGGACCTAAAAAACAATGGTCAAATTGCTGAGTGAGCCCAGTATACAGGATGCAAGGAAAGCTCTGTGACCCCATTATACATGATTCAAGGAAAGCTGTGTGACCCTATTATACAGGATATCAGGGAAGCTGAGTGACCCCATTATACAGGATGCCAGGGAAGCTGGTGACCCCATTATACAGGATGCCAGGGAAGCTGGTGACGTCATTATACAGGATGCCAGGGAAGCTGAGTTACCCCATTATACAGGATGCCAGGGAAGCTGGGTGACCCCGTTATACAGGATGCCAGGGAAGCTGGTGACCTCATTATACAGCATGCCAGGGAAGCTGGTGACTTCCAGCTGGCAGTGATAGTTACCATCCTCCTGCTGTGTGTCTCCTCCTCTGGCCCTGTGCACTCTGCCATGAGCGAATATCCCACCCGCGGTGGGCGCTGGGGGAGGGGATTGCCGCAATGGGGCGCGGAGCTTAGCGGAACATCCCGGGACTGTTCCACTTGTGGAGAGGGGGACACTGGTGCAGGACACTCTGAGCTTGTGTCAGGGGGAGATGCGGAGGTGTTTAAGAGGGGATTGCAGACGCTCCCTTCTGCGTCTCTGACAGGGTGCTTTACTATCAGTAGCGTAGCTACCTTGAAGACAGGGGAGATGGGCCAGGCGGGCCCCCGGGCCCCCTGCAGTGCTGGGCCCCATAGCAACTGCCTTCCCTGCCTTCATGGTAGCTACGCCACTGATCAGCTGAAGTTTCTGTGTTAAGGCCCTTTTATACAGGCTGATTATCAGCCAAAGGAGCATTTCCTTGCCAATACTCACCCCGTGTACTGGCCTCAAGGCAGAGGCAATGCAAGCTGTGGCAAACTCTGATTTACTAGGTCACAACCTTTGCCACTCATGACATATGGTGACCTCCATCATCATCACAAGAAAGGGAAAAAAAGGACCACAGACACTAATGACAGAAATAAGTGTCCACTACCACTACACAAAGAACAATAAAATGGATAATACATAGGTGCCCTGGAAAGTATTATCATACTGCCGACTATAGTACAGAATACAGAACTGATCAGATGCAGTCTCAGGCCATGTTCACACTCAGTATAACACCGGCTGTTCTGTAACCGGCTGGATGATCTTTATTTCTACTGAATTCGGATGCGGGCACACACGGGTGCGCCCACACCCGAATTCGCTGCTGCACACAATGGAGTGTGGCCGCACTCTCCATTGTGTGAACTGACATGTCTTTGCGGCTGCTATTAAATGAATAGCGGCCACAGAAAACTGACATGTCAGTTTCTCGTGCGGCCAGATGGAATCCTGGCTGGAATGCAAACTTTGGGGGACATTTATTAAGTCCGGCGTTTTCTGCGCCGGACTTAAAAATGTCCCCGCAGCTCTGCCGGTACGGAGATTTATGAAGAGGTGCATTGCCTCTACATAAATCCTGCGCGTGCCGGTGCGCACGGCAGGAAACCTACGCCAGCTGAGGGCTGGAGAAGGTTTACTGCGTATTTTTTAGCGAAACTAATGCTGAATAGAGCAGACTCTGAGTCCGCCCCCCTGTTCCGCCCCCTCCCCGCCCTCCTGGCTTACCTGGTGGAAAGTGCTGATTTGCGATTATTTTATTCGCAAAACAGCCATTTGAGAATAAAATTATTCGCAAATCGGCACTTTACGCCGAAAAAACTGATTTCGCCACTTGATACATGTCCCCCTATGTGTATACGCTCCAGCCGGGATTCCATTTATTCACATACAATGTATGTGTTGTATAAATCATGGCCGTTGTTGCAATTTGCTGTGATTTATACAACACATATGTTGTGTGAACATGGCCTCAGGCAGAATGTGCTATTATAGAGAATCTGCTACCTTTCTAACCGCCTTATTCAGTGACACCTACCTATGCACATTCATTTATGCATAATCAGGCAGGTCTCTGATGCACATGTGCATTAAAGGCCTGCTTGTTTATGCAAAAATGAATGTGCATAGGTATGCGTCACTAAATAAGGTGGCAAATTGGGCGAGGGGGTGCTCAGGGGGGCCGAAGAACACCCGCAGTGCTCCTAACTAGCTGAATTGCATATTTTCTTTTTGTCCAAAATGACAGGACCTAGGGAAAAGAGTCCAGCAGCACAGACATGAGGTACACAGCTAAAGGGGGACATCAGTGGGTTCCCATTACCTCCTATTGTTGTGACCTCTGTAGGGACTAATTCAGCTTCCACAAGAGTCATGTCACTGGAATGACAAGAATAGGGAATGAAATTACCACCCAGGGTCACTACTCACCTCTGTATGGATATGGTGGGCAGAATTTCAGCCCCTATTCCTGTCACCTGGGCTTTTTTTCAATATGCTCCCATGAAAAACTGCAGTGCAACCAACTCACCACCGACTGGGAAGCCTGGGAGCACCTGAGGGAGCTGAGGAGCACCTGAGGGAGCTGAGGAGCACCTGAGGGAGCTGACCTGCTGCTAGAAGAAGATGGGTGATCCGGCATTATCCTCCACTGCATCGCGGGCCAGTGCAGGGGCGTAAGGTCAGGAGGCGGAGCTCAGGACCTTGTTTGAAAATCGGCCTCTGGTACATACCTGGGCCACAGAATCAGAGGAGACAGAGACCTTACAACAAGCCCACAGAAAGCTGTCTGCATGGGAAGTTCACTGCTTCAGTGTTGGGTCCCAGAGCAGCAGCCAGCACTTCTTTTCTGCTTGGCTTCAGACATGTAAGGAGACATAGAGGCTGCAGACAGCTCTGCCTGTGCCCTACTATATATTCAAAAGCTTATCCCATCCTCCTCCTCCTGGCCGTCAGCGACAGCACTGCTCTGCTCTGCAGCATCCAGCAGCCCGTGAGTGCATCACTGCTGTGTGACAATGATGACACACTCAGCAGCCGTGGCCCTCAGTGTCTGGCTTTCAGAAGCAGCTCAGCCGCTGGCGGCTGCTCTGCTGTTGCTCTACAGTAATACAGAATTTTAATATGCAGTCCAGGCGGACGCCAGGATTGGCAATCAGGGCAGCCCATCGGGCATTTGCCCGGTCTGCCAGATTACCAATCTGGGCCTGATCCAAAGTTACGTGATCTAGTAAAAAAAAATCTAAGAAATTAAATAAGCATGATCTTCTTTTCTCACTGTGTGTTGTGACAGACATTATAGCAGCTAGTCTCTACCCAAAGAAGCTAAGCTCACAAAAAACAGAGGAGTATGATGAGGGAGGAAGAAATACTTATGCCTGCTCCTCATGTACACGTAACAGTTTATTCTGAAAAGTTACTGATGCTACAGGTCCATGTTCCATGTTAAAGGGATTGTACAGCATCAGGCTAGGTTCACACTATGTAACTGTGCGGCTGTATTTGCGGCTGTAATTGTGCAGCGGTATTTTTGGTGCTTCATGCGTACGCTGGAAAGTATACGATATACGGCTGCACAGTGCACACTATGTATGAATCTACGGCCCTATCGTAAACGGACCCGTAAAAAATTAACAAGACCATTGTTTGCGGCTGGAAATGCGGCCGTGGATTGACAGGCGGTCCGTACGGAGTACTTCAAAAATAGCCGGCAATAATGCCGAATGCCGATGCCTCTAATAGTTAATATATTAAATTAATAAAACACATTTTCTTTGTAATAAAGTCCCTTTCGTTGTTCAATAATTTAATTCTAACGAATCCATCATTGTGCAATTAAATATACTGTTAAAATAAATATATATATAAATAAATGTATATTTATATATATATTCATTTTTTGACAGTATATTTAATTGCACAATGATGGATTCGTTAGAATTAAATTATTGAACAACGAAACTGATTTTATTTCAACGAAAATGTGTTTTATTAATTAAATGTTAATTAGTACAGGAAGCTCCAGTAAGCCGTTAATTCATATTGCCGGCAATAGAGCTTTCTGTACTAATCATCACTTTACTTTAATTAAAACATCAAATGTTTCTTCTAATTATGTTATCACAATAGCATTATTAGAAGAAACATTTAGAATTATATTGTAACAACAAAGCAAAGAAAAATTCAGCTCACCCAAATCCTCAGACCTGTAAGTGTCAATCCTCGGTGGAGCACGGATGGCAATGGGCCGACTCCCATCCACAAATACAAATGCAATGTGCCAAATGGCAAAAAATGTAAATCCAGCTCCAACCAGTGCAATAAAAAAATCCAAATTTATTATAAATGCATGTTAAAAATTACATGGACGTCCATACAAAAGAAAGAACCGACGCGTTTCAGAGCCTAAGCTCCTTAGTCATGGCCATGACTAAGGAGCTTAGGCTCTGAAACGCGTCAGTTCTTTCTTTTGTATGGACGTCCATGTAATTTTTAACATGCATTTATAATAAATTTGGATTTTTTTATTGCACTGGTTGGAGCTGGATTTACATTTTTTGCCATTTGGCACATTGCATTTAGAATTATATGTGCGCTCAGCTGATTGGCTGATCGGCTCAGCGCACATATAAAGCCGGTCCGCAGTACAGTGACTTCATTGTGCTGCGGACTAGCGAAGAGACAACATCGGGGTGAGTATAGAGCTCTCCCCACCCCCTCCCCAGCACTGCACCCCTCCCAGCAAGGAAGGGGGGTCACTTAACCCCTTCCTTGCTGGGATGGGTGCAGTCTGACATCAGTCTGGCCCCCAAGGGTTTAAGGGGGATACAATACATCCTCCCTAAACCCCTTGGGGGCCAGACTGTAAGCAGCGATCTGTAAAGATGCTGCATACTGTAAGGAGCACAACACCGCTCACAATGATGGGTGTTGTGCTCCTGTTTGTGTGTTTTGTGTGTGTTTCTCCCTTTTTGTTTTTCAGATATCGGTATCCTGTGGATTACGTCGGATTCCGTGGACTACGTCGATGATTGTTGTTTGATGGTTGTTTTTTTTTTTTATAAAATGGTCAATGAGGGGTGTGGGGGTGTTTTTATTTGAATAAAAAAAATTTTTAACTTGTGTCTTGTCTTTATTTCTTTACTTTATAGACTTAGTAGTGGAAGCCGTCTAATAGACGGAATCCATTACTAAGTTGGGGCCTAGTGTTAGCCGGTATAAAATGGCTAACACTAACCCCCTATTATTACCCCAGTACCCAATGCCACCAGGGGTACTGGGAAGAGCCGGGTGCCAGTGGTCCCGGAGCGTCAAAATTGGCGCTCCTGGACCGGGCGGCAGCAGGCTGGTAAGATTTAGGCTGGGGAGGGCCTAAACCAATGGCTCTTCCCACCCTGGTGTTACCAGGCTGCTGTCGTTTGGTTTTTAACCCGGCTGGTTATAAAAAAAGGGGGGACCCTATGCGTTTTTTTTAAATTATTTATTTATTTTAATAAAAAATCAGCTGAGCGCACATATAATTCTAAATGTTTCTTCTAATAATGCTATTGTGATAACATAATTGGAAGAAACATTTGATGTTTTAATTAAAGTAAAGTGATGATTAGTACAGAATGCTCTATTGCCGGCAATATGAATTAACGGCTTACTGGAGCTTCCTGTACTAATTAATATTTTATTAATAAAACACATTTTCGTTGAAATAAAATCAGTTTCGTTGTTCAATAATTTAATTTAAACGAATCCATCATTGTGCAATTAAATATACTGTCAAAAAATAAATATATATATAAATATACATTTATTTATATATATATTTATTTTAACAGTATATTTAATTGCAAAATGATGGAATCGTTTAAATTTAATTATTGAACAATGAAAGGGACTTTATTACAACGAAAATGTGTTTTATTAATTCAATATATTAAACATGAGAGGCATCGGCATCGGCATACTGCAGAGGATCGCAAACCCCGGTAATAGCAATTCATGTAAACCATGGGTCTCAAACTCGCGGCCCTCCAGCTGTTGCAAAACTACAATTCCCATCATGCCTGGGACAGCCAAAGCAAGCTTTGGCTGTCCCAGGCATGATGGGAATTGTAGTTTTGCAACAGCTGGAGGGCCGTGAGTTTGAGACCTCTGATGTAAACTGTTTCCCTGCTTTCCCAGATGCATCCAGAGGTGTTTGCATCACTTTCTTAAGATTTTATTTGTTATTTTTAGTTGAACCAGATTTCCAAGTAAATGACCGTATGTTTTCAGCCACATGTCTATTTTTTCCCACGGCCGTAGTTTCATCCGCACATTTACAGCCGCATAAAAAATACAGCCGCACAGTTACATAGTGTGAACCTAGCCTAAACAAGTAATGTATGATGCTGTAGGGGCCGTGTCCTGCACCACCTGCAACCCCCCGCTTTTGTCAGTGGATGTTGTAAAAAAGAAGTGAAATTTTGTGAAAAAGACTGCGGCAAGGTGGGGGGTGGGAGGGGGGCAGCGGCGGTCCAGTAACAGAAGGCTGTGGTAGAGGGGGACAGTCAACTATACGGCAATGTTTTGTCCCCTACTGCCCCGGCAGAATTATACATTAGTCATTTATGTTGGACAACACAACTAAAGTGAATGTACTACTTGGTGTATGAAATTAAAAAAAGTTCATGTCACCAGGTCAGACAATTTTTCAAGGTAAGGTAATATGGGAATATTTACCAATTATAATTATGTGCTTCTCTTGCTTAATTTCTTTTCTCACTGTGTGTTGTGACAGACATTATAGCAGCTAGTCTCTACCCAAAGAAGCTAAGCTCACAAAAAACAGAGGAGTATGATGAGGGAGGAAGAAATACTTATGCCTGCTCCTCATGTACACGTAACAGTTTATTCTGAAAAGTTACTGATGCTACAGGTCCATGTTCCATGTTAAAGGGATTGTACAGCATCAGGCTAGGTTCACACTATGTAACTGTGCGGCTGTATTTGCGGCTGTAATTGTGCAGCGGTATTTTTGGTGCTTCATGCGTACGCTGGAAAGTATACGATATACGGCTGCACAGTGCACACTATGTATGAATCTACGGCCCTATCGTAAACGGACCCGTAAAAAATTAACAAGACCATTGTTTGCGGCTGGAAATGCGGCCGTGGATTGACAGGCGGTCCGTACGGAGTACTTCAAAAATAGCCGGCAATAATGCCGAATGCCGATGCCTCTAATAGTTAATATATTAAATTAATAAAACACATTTTCTTTGTAATAAAGTCCCTTTCGTTGTTCAATAATTTAATTCTAACGAATCCATCATTGTGCAATTAAATATACTGTTAAAATAAATATATATATAAATAAATGTATATTTATATATATATTCATTTTTTGACAGTATATTTAATTGCACAATGATGGATTCGTTAGAATTAAATTATTGAACAACGAAACTGATTTTATTTCAACGAAAATGTGTTTTATTAATTAAATGTTAATTAGTACAGGAAGCTCCAGTAAGCCGTTAATTCATATTGCCGGCAATAGAGCTTTCTGTACTAATCATCACTTTACTTTAATTAAAACATCAAATGTTTCTTCTAATTATGTTATCACAATAGCATTATTAGAAGAAACATTTAGAATTATATTGTAACAACAAAGCAAAGAAAAATTCAGCTCACCCAAATCCTCAGACCTGTAAGTGTCAATCCTCGGTGGAGCACGGATGGCAATGGGCCGACTCCCATCCACAAATACAAATGCAACAGCTGGAGGGCCGTGAGTTTGAGACCTCTGATGTAAACTGTTTCCCTGCTTTCCCAGATGCATCCAGAGGTGTTTGCATCACTTTCTTAAGATTTTATTTGTTATTTTTAGTTGAACCAGATTTCCAAGTAAATGACCGTATGTTTTCAGCCACATGTCTATTTTTTCCCACGGCCGTAGTTTCATCCGCACATTTACAGCCGCATAAAAAATACAGCCGCACAGTTACATAGTGTGAACCTAGCCTAAACAAGTAATGTATGATGCTGTAGGGGCCGTGTCCTGCACCACCTGCAACCCCCCGCTTTTGTCAGTGGATGTTGTAAAAAAGAAGTGAAATTTTGTGAAAAAGACTGCGGCAAGGTGGGGGGTGGGAGGGGGGCAGCGGCGGTCCAGTAACAGAAGGCTGTGGTAGAGGGGGACAGTCAACTATACGGCAATGTTTTGTCCCCTACTGCCCCGGCAGAATTATACATTAGTCATTTATGTTGGACAACACAACTAAAGTGAATGTACTACTTGGTGTATGAAATTAAAAAAAGTTCATGTCACCAGGTCAGACAATTTTTCAAGGTAAGGTAATATGGGAATATTTACCAATTATAATTATGTGCTTCTCTTGCTTAATTTCTTTTCTCACTGTGTGTTGTGACAGACATTATAGCAGCTAGTCTCTACCCAAAGAAGCTAAGCTCACAAAAAACAGAGGAGTATGATGAGGGAGGAAGAAATACTTATGCCTGCTCCTCATGTACACGTAACACAACTAAAGTGAATGTACTACTTGGTGTATGAAATTAAAAAAAGTTCATGTCACCAGGTCAGACAATTTTTCAAGGTAAGGTAATATGGGAATATTTACCAATTATAATTATGTGCTTCTCTTGCTTAATTTCTTTTCTCACTGTTAAAATAAAACATTAAAGAGCTCAACAATCTCCATCCTCCCATATACTGACAGCTATCCATCTATAGCAGGCCAGTATTTGGCCTAAAATAACATCCTACAATATTATTAGATAATTAATATATGTAGGATCCAGTGGCGTAGCTACCAGGGTTGCAGCGGTCGCCACTGCGACCCGGCCCGCTACGAGGGGGGGCCCGCGAGGGCCCCCCCTTGCCACTGCACTGCTCACCCCTTAAATTACTCTTGTGACCGCAAGCATTGATTTGCTTGCGGTCACAAGAGCGTGCTCGTCCGGGCCCCCAGCTGATGCGCAGCTGCCGGGGGTGTCCCGTCCTATCCCCGGCAGCGCGGCGCATCAGTGAACTGCTTGGGGCCCTGACTTCCGGCACAGGAAGCGCACATCAGAGACGCTTCCTGTGTCAGAAGTCCCATCCCTGGCGTACAGGGAGCTCACTGATGCGCCGCACTGCCGGGGATAGGACAGGACACCCCCGGCAGCCGCGCATCAGCCGGGGACAGCGCCTGAAGAAGAAGAGGATCGCCGGGGGAGCGGGTTGTCAGGTGAGTTTGTGTGTTTTGGTTTTTTTTTAAATACTGCTTAGCATAGAGGAAAGGGGGGGGGCATTTATAATGGGGGGAAGAGAAGGGGGGCATCTATAATGGGGGGAAGAGAAGGGGGGGCATCTATAATGGGGGGAAGAGAAGGGGGGCATCTATAATGGGGGGAAGAGAAGGGGGGCATCTATAATGGGGGGGGAGAGGGGGGGCATCTATAATGGGGGGAAGAGAAGGGGGGCATCTATAATGGGGGAAAGAGAACAGGGGGGCATCTATAATGGGGGAGGGGGGCATTTAAAATGGGGGAGAGGGGGGCATCTATAAGGGGGGAAAGAGAACAGGGGGGCATCTATAATGGGGGGAGAGGGGGGGCATCTATGATGAGGGGAAGAGAAGGGGGGGCATCTATAATGGGGGGGGGAGAGAAGGGGGGGCATCTATAATGGGGGAAAGAGAACAGGGGGGCATCTATAATGGGGGTAGAGGGGGGCATCTATAATGGGGGAGAGGGGGACATCTATAAGGGGGAAAGAGAACAGGGGGGCATCTATAATGGGGGGAGAGGGGGGGCATCTATAATGGGGGAGAGGGGGGCATCTATAAGGGGGGAAAGAGAACAGGGGGGCATCTATAATGGGGGGAGAGGGGGGGCATCTATAATGGGGGAGAGGGGGGCATCTATAATGGGGGAGAGGGGGGCATCTATAAGGGGGGGAGAAGAGGGGCCATCTTCAAGGGGGGGAGAGGGGGCCATCTATAATGGGGGGAGAGGGGGGCATCTATAATGGGGGGAGAGGGGGATCTATAATGGGGGGAGAGGGGGGCATCTATAATGGGGGGAGAGGGGGGCATCTATAAGGGGGGGAGAAGAGGGGCCATCTTCAAGGGGGGGAGAGGTGGCCATCTATAAGGGGAGGGGGTATCTATAAGGGGGGGAGTGGGGGCCATCTATAAGGGGAGGGGGGCATCTATAATGGGGGTAGAGGGGGTCATCTATACGGGGAGGGGGGCATCTATAATGGGGGGGAGAGGAGGCATCTATAATGGGAGGGGGGGCATCTATAATGGGGGTAGAGGGGGTCATCTATAAGGGGAGGGGGTCATCTATAAGGGGAGGGGGAGAGGGGGCCATCTATAAGGGAAGGGGGGTGCAACATGCAGTGGGGGCCATCTATATATACTATACCTACTAAATGAGGGTGTAAAGGGGACAGTACAGATGTGCAGTGTGTATAGAGATGAGGATGGTGTTAGTGTGAGAAGACTAATATGTCTGTCTGGCAGATTCTGTGGATTTGTGGCTCGGAGAAATTCTTATAATGGCCCAGGGCAGATGGAGAAGAAGATGAAAAGGAAAGAACTCCGATCAGAGAAGACGTCCCCTGTGAGTCACCTGATATATCTGCGCTGTAATGTATATGGTGTATACAACCTGTGTGGAGCTGCTTCCACCTCTATATGAGTGTATGAGGTGATAGTGATCTGTGTACAGTGGATCTTATTCAGTAGCAGCAGTGGTGGTATTAGTCAGGATGTGGTGGTAATATTTGTTACTTGTTATCTGGTACTGTGTTTTATTGGTCTCAGTATACTGGTTTTGGTCAGTAACAATATGGTGGTGACGGTTGTGGTGTGGCGTTAATATTTGCCCCTTGTATACTTGTATTATTGGCAATATTGGTCTCAGTATACAGTAACAGTATGGCGGTAATGTATATGGTGATAATATTTTCACTTCCTATATACTGGTGTTATTGGTAATATCTGTCTTGGAGTGTGTGTATATATATATATATATATATATATATATATATATTTACATACACACACATACACCTACCAGTAGCATCACTTGGTCGTGAAAGGGGGGGGGGCCCAAGTTGACCTCTTGCACCAGGGCCCAGGAGACGTTAGCTACGCCCCTGGTAGGATCTCTATATAATAGCATGGACCCTGTCAGGATGGTTTTTCAGGGAGATGTTAACTGATTGCCTATGCTAGCATGCAGATGTTCTTTACTGATCACTCGGATAGAAAGATATTATTTAGCAATCCCTACTAACAGAAGCTCAAACTTATTCGAATATGTGATTAGATGCTGTTATGGTGACATCTAATGGTCTATCAATGTCATGTTATGCAGTTTATGTGGAAGTATAAGCAGTCAAAACTGATACTATAAAAGCTATGCAAAAAGCTATGCAAAAATACTATATGAATTCTATCCATACTTTATCTTTTAACTATAATAACATAGCATACATGTGCAGATATCTGCGTTGCTACTTATCATGACCACTTTGTACAGGTAAGCACCAGAATATTATGAGTTATAAGACACAGACACATTTACAGCTTTTTTTTCTGCATCAGACAGGGTTTATTTTTATCTTGTTTCATATTTTACTTTTTACAATTTAACTTTTATGATTATTCAATATTTAATTGTAAAAAAAAAGGAACATTTTTGTTTGTTAGGGTTTGCTGTTTTTGAACACAATATAACCTATTTAAAGTCATTGTGGAAGATTTATCAAGACTGGCTTATTCAGACATCCCATCTAGGGATGGTCCGAACCTGCCGAGGTTCGGGTTCGTGCGAACCCAGACTCTCGGCAACGATTCCTGCTGTCTTAAACCTCCGTGCAGAGGGTGGATACAGCGGGAGGACCGCCTGGAAAACCGGGATACAGCCACAGTCATAGGCTGTATCCCAGTTTTCCATGCGGTCTTCCCGCTTTATCCACCCTCTCCACGGAGGTTTAAGACAGCGGGAATCATTGCCGAGAGTCCGGGTATATATATATATATATATATATATATATATATATATATATATATATTTATATACGTTATAGTGGGTTTTAAAAGGACACACCCACTTTTCAGTTTTAAAGCACACAATATTAGTAAATATGGTTTAACAAGAAACCGACAGGGAATAACTATTAAAAAAAAACACTGTGTTGCTATATTATTAGGGATTTTGGTAAGGTTAATTTAAAGCGACTCCGTACCCACAATCTGACCCCCCCAAACCACTTGTACCTTCAGATAGCTGCTTTCAATCCAAGATCTGTCCTGGGGTCCGTTCAGCAGGTGATGCAGTTATTGTCATAAAAACAACTTTTAATCCGGCAGCGCTGTGTCTAACGGCCGGGGCTTACATTTGTATATGCATTAGGCTGGCACAACCCCTCTGTCCTTCCTCCCCACCCTCCTCATCATTAGGAATACTCCAGGCAGATTGCTTCCTATTCCCTATCTGTGGCAGCCCAGCACATGGGCTGGATTGTTAATACACCTGTGCAAAGCTCTAACAGCAGTAAATGTTCCTGGATCATTCCTAATAATGAGGAGGGTGGGGAGGAAGGACACAGAGGTGGTGCCAGCCTAATGCATATACAAATGTAAGCCCCGGCCGTTAGACACAGCAGTGCCGGATTAAAAGTTGTTTTTATGACAATAACTGCATCCCCTGCCGAACGGACCCCAGGACAGATCTTGGATTAAAAGCAGCTATCCGAAGGTACAAGTGGTTTGGGGGGACAGATTGTGGGTACAGAGTCGCTTTAATTAATGAGGGTGGGGGATGAGAAGAGAGATTTTTTTTTATTTGCTTATTTATTTAAACAAAAAGTACAGCAAGTCTCCCAAATGGTCCAGAGTTTTACGGATCTTTAAAATAATGTTGAAAGCATTCCTATAGACAACAGTGTGACTGTAATGCATATGTGCTTTAGTTCTATTCCTTCTTATAGCTGATTCAGTACTGTTTAAAACATCATAACAAATAACACTAGTACAGAAGAGATCGTAGAGGTTACAGCTTAAAGACCCAAATCCATATAATGTATCCATATCTTGAACATTTTTAAGGTTTATAACAGTTGTCTGGCTGATATATATCAGCCCGTTTACTGCTTTTAGAGCAGAGCAGTGGAGGTAACCAAGATAACGACCTGTAAACAAGGGTAGGAAAAATTAGGCATAACAGGAGAAAAAGACAAATTTATTAAAGAAATATATTTGCAAAAATATTTACTTTGATGACACCTACAAGTTTAGCTATGTTAGTTAAAATGGTAATAATATCCTTCACGAACATTGGCGGTTAAAGTAATATTCACTATAATTTGTTCCCTTTTAGCTTTTGGGAGCCCTGTGTTACAAAGGTCTGATTGTTGAGTAATTTAATAAAACAAAATGTAATGAGTGCAAAATATATTGAAATAATGGCCATTATCATTAAGTAAGAATTATAAGATAGCTTCTAGACGAATATACAGACTAATATACATGGCTTCTCAAACGCCCTACTGGTCATCTCTATAGGTGGAGACACAAAAAGTTACATTTTTAATTCTGACATGATTTCTACCACAAAATTCCCATGCCCAGGGTTTAATTGGCTTTCAAGTGATTCTAGGACAAAACTAGTTTAAAGCTAAGACTTTTTGGAGGGCATTAAAGTGGTCCAGCAGGATTCCTTGCTGAATCAAATATAACTGTACCGTTATTGTAAACATTAAGTGCCAAAAATAGCCTGTGTCTATTATATATATGTGCACTTAACAAAGGGTGAGTCACACAATGTGTGTAACCTCGTCTGCACTGGCGCTCACAGAATATAAAATTCCAAATAAATTACTGTGAGATATTTCCTTTGTGCATTTCTTCTGGGAATTTACAGCTGTTTTATCGTACTTTGGTAAGAATATGTCATTACCATAGAGACCCCGACACTACATTGTATAGAGCTATCCATAATTGTAAATACCACTGAGACTATTGGAGATGCAAATCACCTCTTCCATTAATACAGTGGATTGGCCTTGAACTGCGTTGGACTTAAGCTATAGCATGTATTTTATTGAGTACTGTCCCACACTTCGGCTTTTGGCAATTTGATTTGTTAGACCATAGCATCTTTCCACATTAACTTAATGTTTCCCACATCACTAAATTAATAAAATGTGTTTATGTGTGTTTGCGTGGACACACTAGGGTCATCATTCAGCTCTTATTTGGATTTTTGGTTAGAAGAAACATAAAAATTTTTGGAAACTTTGATTGCAAATTCACAAAGGTCAAAGAGATTTTTTTTAGATATAAGTGATTCCATTCTGGACAGACATTGACTCACTTTGAGACATGAGAAAATGTCCGTCACCATCTAGAGTGGGCTCGCCAAGTGGATACCATGTTAAGAGCCTGGCTGAGGTGTAAACTTATTGGATGTAATAGATGGGGCAATTATAAAACCAATACCCCTATTTTAAAATTTAGAGAATTTACCAGAACAAAGACCTTTAGTAATAGCACAATAAGACCTATACAGCAGTTATATGTTGTGGAACAAATGTTGTGGAACAAACATCTAAAGCACTAAATTCATTGTCTAGTATTGCCTAATATTGTATGGGTCACCCTCATGCAATTTTACATGTTCGACATCCACGTAAATTCTAGGACCCAAGGTTCCCAGCGGAATAGTACCCAGAGCTCAAGAGCCTAAGGTTTCCCACCAGTTTGGCTTCTTCCTATTGTAGATAATGGTGGCCATCTTCCCCAAGTAAGAAGCACACTGAACCAGCTATTCACTTGAGATGAAGGAAAATATATTTTGTTAAAACAGGCCACCGACTTCCATTGCAGTCTTGTTTTAATGTTTAACACATACCTGTCATTTATTAAAAAAAAAAAAACATTTAAAATGCCACAGAGACATGTCAAAAGTTTTGATTGGTCGGGTTCCGAGTGTTCAGACGTCAACTAATCAGTATAAGGAGCTGGAAGAAGTCCACGTGCAGCATGTTCTCTCCCAGCTTTGTGTCATGTGACCTTGACGATCGCAATAATGTCTATGGGGCCATCCAGGTGAGACAGAAACTAAGCATCGAGAGGAATGCCCAGCAGCAGGAACTTCTCCTAGATATATTATTATTATTATTGTTTATTTATAAATATGCAATAGGGCAATAAAACGTATAGAGGATGCACACTTGTGCGCCAGCTGTCCTAAATGAAACTCACAGATATAAGAAGGTTGAACAGCATCCAAAGGTCATGCAAACTTCTTCAAACTTTATTGCATAGCCAAGTATTTAAAATGAGACATTTCAACCTTATTATGTCTTTCTCAAGCATGCTGGAGAAAGACCTATTGAGGTCAAAACTATGCATTGTACCTCTTGGTAAATCTTCCTTGTCTCTTTAATAGGCTATTTTGGATTCTTAAGTAGGCAATTGTCATTAAAAGAGAAATTTGTGAAAGGTATGCTTTACAAACTCACAATGTAGAAAATATGTGCAAAAAAAGAGAGTTTTCTTGGTTCTAAATAAAATGACTAAAGGGGTGGTCTCCTCAGTCACAATGCAGTCACCAGGATCGAGGAAAGTCTTGGGTCCGCTCCCGGCACTTCCAGCTAACAACTGCAGTAGTTACACATTAGATCATTTCTCTTGAGAAAAAAAACTCTTAAACAAAAATGCCTCACATCATTGTTCTGTCCATGTGTCTAACACTGGGACTACCTTTTCTTTTCCTAACTCCAATGATATTCCCACTAAGAGAAAAAACTACTCTGGTAAAATGATCAGTTCCTGTGGGCAACAAAGATAGTTTTTCTGCTAGACAGATTGATAAATCCGGGCCTTTGACTTTAAGTAAGACACAGTACAGCCAATTAACCCAGTGGTCACATACCAATATATGTAGTTAACAAAACATTAACATTGGCACTAGTCATTCTCTAGATATGTAGAGGTGTCAATTGATTCTCCATATTTTTTTGTCTCTTTAGTTTGTCGAATTATATGTTGCAGATAATACTTATTCCATATGTGTGGACCTCCTTTATTAGCTTTCACTATGACTTGACCATCTATAACATTACAAGCCATGTTATACACTACTTTTGTGTCCGTCAAAAAAAAACGGATCCGTTTTGATCTGGGGTTTTTTTTATAATGGAAGTCAATGGAAGAACGGATGCACACAAATGCATACGTTTTTTCATCTGTTTTTTACAAAAAAACGGATTTAAAAAACGCAGTGTGAACCTAGCCTTACCCTGATACCTTTTTTCCATATTGGTCATTCTAGGATGATGCAATATACCAGTTGATGATGCAATACTGATGATGCAAACTTTTCCCAGTATTGTATCACAGGCTATGAGAAATATAGAAAGAATGTCTATATCTAGAAAATTTGAGCCAATTTCAAAATTTGAACATCATTTTTGATTTCAGCACCCCAAAATTAGTTAAGATCAACTGTTTTCATGTCGGAACCTTTTTGGCCGTTGACCAGATTATCTGCCAAAGATTTGAAGCCAAAGCCAGGAATGGACTTGAAAAGAGGAGAAATCTCAGACTTTCCTTTATGACCTGATCTTTGTTTATAGTCTGTTCCTGGCTTTGGCTTCAAATCTTTGGCAGATAATCTGTCAGATAATCTTTCTGTGTAAATGGACCCTTAGCGATAATCATTCGGTTGAATAGCAGTTAACGATTAACGACCGAATGAGAAATCGTTGATCGTTTAATAAGACCAGGACCTATTTGTATCGTTGCTCATTCGCAAATCGTTCGCATTGAATAAGACGTTGTTTGGTCGTTCACAGTAGTGACAAACAAAATAGCACTGACAAGACGACTGCAAGAACGATCAAAAGTAACAATTATCATTCCATGTGGTGAACGATTTCAGGTCTTTCGCAATAGCGGTCGTTTGGATCGTTTATCGTTAACAATTATGGAAACAATAATCATCCCGTGGAATAGGGCCGTAATGAAACAGCTGTCTGTGGATGGATACCTGGCTTTGGTATCTCCCTGGTAATATTATCAGACTCATAATTGAGATGGATATTGACTGAAGTGGCCACTTAATATGGTGGTTTTGGTGGTTTCCTTACAGGAGCCACCCCTTTGCTGGGTCCTTATCTGGCTACTCCCTTGTTTTGAGACTCGTAACTGAGGCTCTGTGGACTCTTTTTACATATTTATGTTTCCTAGGGGGCATTTCACCTAAGATTTCACTGTATTGAGCGCTTTAACCACTAGCCAACAGTTTCTTGCTTAGCTGGTCTCCCTGAGATCAGTGATCTGTTTACTGTATTTTAAAATAGTAACATCTCACTTTTGACTACAAGTCCTTAAGGTGTGCTCTAAACTACCAAATACAATACCATTTTCTGCATAGAGAAACTGTATGCAAATTGCTGTGTTTTTATGATAAAAGCTGCCAACGTCATTCAGCATATGGCAATATACCCATATGCATCAGCGTTAGGGGGAAGAAGGCAGTTATTAGACTCCAGTGTGATATTAGCAATAGTTGTGATAAAAATCATAGTGATTTACTTTAATGAAATCTATAATTATTTCAAAATGTATGCTTGGACTGAGAGAGTGCCTGTTGGTACTGACAAAGTTATTGCACACGGCCGGACTGACAAACTCCTTACTTCTCTTAATGGTTCATTTTCCTTTTTCTTCTCAAATACAATGTAACACTTGGAAACAACTAGTCACACATTGGATGGAACTCCAAATGATTATGCTTAAGTACCCTGACCTTTGTTCTCCGAGTTTTGAAAGCTGTGCTGGATGCGTTTCCACATTATGTAAAATCAAAACTCGTTAACATTAAGAAAGAGCAGGCTACAAGAGCACTCAGATTAATCTGTACTAATAATAAAAAGCATAGCAAAATAAAAACCATGGCTGTGGATAAGAGAGCTCAATTCACTGTCTTGGACAGACATGGAATTTTTGGGGTGAGCTTCAGCATTACTTGGAAAAAGGCTGGAAAAAGAAAGAAGGATTTTTGAAATGCCTGATTTTCCAGGAGATTGGTCTTTCTGCTTATACATAAAGTGCATATGAGTCCTGGGTTTTTGATGTGGCTGTTTTATTGATGTAATTCTATTTTCTCTAAGAAATCCACCACATCACACAGAACAGCTCCCCTGTGAGATTAGTTTAATAGAAATAGCCCATTTATTAGTAAATGGTGATACAATCCCTTTTATAGTTTTTTTTTAAGGTACTTTTTCCATTGAACCGCTTAGTGCTGTCTATTGGAAAAATAAAAAATAATAATTTCAAAGAAGACAGAGAATCTAGGTACTGTACTTAGATGAATTTAAAGGGAACCTGTCACCCATATTATGCTGCCTCTACTGAGGACATTGTAATATAGAGACAGATGCACTGTTTCCAGCGGTCTGTCTGTCTCTAGTCCCAGTATGTAAAACAGGAAAGCTGCCATTACACTTTAATGCCTGGAATGGTCTGACATATAAGTCCTGCGTATTCATTAGGTGGCACTGTTAGGCACCAGTGATTAACAGTCTTCTCCATATGCACATTGACAGAGAAGTGTGTTTCTAAGGAATATGCAGTACTCATTTTTAGAGTACTGGGTGCTCTCAGTGGGCTTTACTGTTTTACAGACTTGGATAAATTACAGATAGTTGGAAACAGCATGTCTGTCTATATATTATGCTGCCTTCAGTGGGGACCTGCTTTAAAAAGGTTGTCCAGTGAAAATCTTTTTCTTTCAGATCAACTGGTGTCAAAAAGTTATATAGATTTGTTTTTTACTTCTATTTAAAAATCTAAAGTTTTCCCATACTTATTAGCTACTAAATGTCATGCGGGAAATGTTTTTTTTCAGTCTGACACAGTGCTCTCTGCTGACATCTCTGGCCGAGACAGGAACTGTCCAGAGCCGTACCAAATCCTCATAGAAAAGCTCTTTTTCTCTCTTTACCTTGTATATTATCTTTACTGACAAACCAGTATACTTTACACCAATTTTCTCAGGAGGTGCTACACCTAATGTCATTCTACCATGCTGAATGTATGTTACCACAATTTTATATCTATATAATATACTGAATGTTATTCCTGTTGTTTCTAAACATTAACTATACTGTTGGCACTAAAGTCCGTGCTCATAGATTTTCTCTCTTGTAATATGTTCTTAAAAAAAAACTAATAAAAACATTGAACCAGAAAACTTCTCCTGCTCTGGACAGTTCCTGTCTCGGCCAGAGATGTCAGCAGAGAGCACTGTGTCAGACTTAAAATAAAACATTTCCTGCAGGACATCCAGTAGCTAATAAGTATGGGAAGACTGGAGATTATTAAATAGAAGTAAATTAACAATCTATATAACTTTCTGACCTTAGTTGATTTAAATGAAAAAGATTTTCACTGCACAACCCCTTTAGGTCTTCTAACCTGCTATCATGTTCCAATAACACACAGAATGCTGTGAATGAAGATAATTGTATTACCTTCATCCTTATTGCCATTTTCTTATTAAGATTTTTTAGTTTGAATAATAAGCAAATTAGATAGTTTGGCGCACTGGGGCAGGACTTCAGCCCTCCAGTGCACCAATCTAACCAGCAGCCTGCTTCTTCTCATGAATATTCATATTGCATTCTGCAATGATGAGTATAGGAGTGAAGTTTTGACCCCTTACTGACCGGCCTATTTTGGGCCTTAATGACCAAGCCATTTTCTTACCTTCCAAGAGTCGCAGTGTTACTTTATTTTTGCCCACGTAGCCATATGAGGTCTTTGTTTTTGCGG
This sequence comes from Dendropsophus ebraccatus, assembly GCF_027789765.1. Lineage (NCBI taxonomy): Eukaryota > Metazoa > Chordata > Amphibia > Anura > Hylidae > Dendropsophus > Dendropsophus ebraccatus. The sequence goes on from NC_091463.1 coordinate 47,095,840, forward strand.
GTAACCTATACTTTTTAATGCTGCCATTTTCAGATTCATAAAACCTATTTATTAATTTTTATTAACCCCTCTTTGGAGGGATAATAGAAAAGAATGTCAATTATTTTAAAAAAAATTTTTTATAAACTTACGCTATCCAGTGTGCAGTAAAAATAACATAATAAATGTATTCTCTGAGTCACTACGGTTACAGCAATACCAAATTTGAAAAGTTTTTTTTTTTTTAACTATTACCATTTTAGCGCAATAGAAACTATCTTCCTAAAAAGAAAAAGAAAAAACATTGCAAGATCCATAGCATTCTTATTTTTTGCGGGAAGATGTGTACTTTTTATTGATACCAAGTTTTATGTATACAGTGGTACCTTGGTTTATGAGTAACATGGATTAAGAGAGTTTTGCAAGAAGATCTCAAAGTTTTTTAAAATTGTAACTTGGATTAAGAGCTCCCTGTACTGGGTGGGAGGGGGAGTGGGGGAGGGGCATGGTCTGCATAGCGGGGTCTACAGCACTTTAATCTGAACCAGGAAGTCTCTCTCCCCTTCCAAATCATAGCAGATCCACTTCAGGCCGGGGCTTGCATCAGGGGACAGGACTGTCAGGGTAATCTTTTCATAACCGTACCCCTTCTGTTTTCATAGCTGTAAGCCCTTATGTTTTCCATCATCTCCATTCCTGCTATAATGTGCCGGCACTCACACTTAGCCATTCACACTACTGTTTCTGTCACTCTTCTGCTGCACAGCTCAGTGATTCTCAATTCCTGATTGGTCCATGCTGAACACACCCCTTTCCAATTGCTGTCATGTGACCACACAGGCCTCTGACAGCAGCCCTGCTTCTGTATTCTAGCCTGTTGTACTACACTACTGCATTATGGGGATCGGCAGCTCTATCCTGTATCTACAAACTGCTGCTGCTGTTTATGCACTTACTATACATTGCTTTACTGTACAGTAACTTATAATATTACATATTCAGCTGTTTCTCATAGTTTTTTTCATCTATTCTACATGTTATTCAGAATAAAAAAATCATTATTTTGTGGGCATGGAACCAATTGTCTGCATTTCAATGATTTCTTATGGTAAAATTTTTGTTTTGGTTTAAGAGTGGATTTAAATTACAAACACAGTCCCGGAACGAATTATGCTCATAATCCAAGGCACCACTGTGTATGACTTTTGGATCTCTTTTATCATGTTTTTTCTTAGGCGGATTGACACAATACAGTAATTCTGGTGCTGGTTTATTTATATTTATTTTACAGTCTGCGTCGTGCGGTATAAATAATGATATAGGTTTATTATATTATTATTATATTATTATATAATATATATACACTCACCGGACACTTTATTAGGTACACCATGCTAGTAACGGGTTGGACCCCCTTTTGCCTTCAGAACTGCCTCAATTCTTCGTGGCATAGATACAACAAGGTGCTGGAAGCATTTCTCAGAGATTGCAACGATGCTCAATTGGTACCAAGGGGCCCAAAGAGTGCCAAGAAAATATTCCCCACACCATGACACCACCACCACCAGCCTGAACCGTTGATACAAGGCAGGATGGATCCATGCTTTCATGTTGTTGACGCCAAATTCTGACCCTACCATCCGAATGTCGCAGCAGAAATCGAGACTCATCAGACCAGGCAACGTTTTTCCAATCTTCTACTGTCCAATTTTCGATGAGCTTGTGCAAATTGTAGCCTCAGTTTCCTGTTCTTAGCTGAAAGGAGTGGCACCCGGTGTGGTGTTCTGCTGCTGTAGCCCATCTGCCTCAAAGTTGGACGTACTGTGCGTTCAGAGATGCTCTTCTGCCTACCTTGGTTGTAACGGTTGGCTATTTGAGTCACTGTTGCCTTTCTATCAACTCGAACCAGTCTGCCCATTCTCCTCTGACCTCTGGCATCAACAAGGCATTTCCGCCCACAGAACTGCCGCTCACTAGATGTTTTTTCTTTTTCGGACCATTCTCTGTAAACCCTAGAGATGGTTGTGCGTGAAAATCCCAGTAGATCAGCATTTTCTGAAATACTCAGACCAGCCCTTCTGGCACCAACAACCATGCCACGTTCAAAGGCACTCAAATCACCTTTCTTCCCCATACTGATGCTCGGTTTGAACTGCAGGAGATTGTCTTGACCATGTCTACATGCCTAAATGCCATGTGATTGGCTGATTAAAAATTAAGTGGTAACGTGCAGTTGGACAGGTGTACCTAATAAAGTGGCCGGTGAATGTATATTATTACATATTTATTATATTATTTAGGTTACATTACTGTACTCTAGTGTATACTAATCAGTGATCTGTTGATCACTGATACAATACAGTGCACTGTACTGTAGTGCAGTGTATTGTCTTTGTCAGCATTGAGCTGACAGGCATGGCTGACTGTATAGAAGAATATCTTGTAGAAGCAAATACTTCAAAGGGCCTCAGTGATTACCATGGAGATAATCAGGAGCCCGGACCTCGACGCGGGACATCAGATCATGTGATTACCGGCCGGCCACCAGAACCAGTTACATGCCGCTGACATGATTTCACAATGGCATTTAATGGCTCTTCTGGCTAATGGTTTTTCCCCCCGACACCTTAATATTACAGGCTTCTTTGGTGGGTATCGCCATAATTATTGCATACATAGGTGAAATGCTTCAAAACACTCTTTTTTTAACTCTCTTATCCTCGTATTTGGGCAATGCTTATTAAATCTCTTTCTTAGGGTCATTGTCAGGGCCTGACTGGGACTGAAAATCTGCCCTGGCACTATATCCTAACAAGCCCACATATCTATCTATCTATCTATGCCGAGACAATAAACAATTCTTGCACTTTACAGCAAGATCGATCAATAAAATATATTTTTTAATAGTTCAGACATTTCTGCATAATCCAACCAATATCAGCATTGTAGATTTTCCTAGAGCCTGCAGGGTTTCAACAAAGTGGATTTATTGCATATTGTGACTTCCCCATGAAAAGTAAAGGGGAAAATCTGCAATAAATCCACTGCAGCAGATATGCCACAGGTGACCCTACCCTAAAACATGCCTTCCTATCCCTAGCACACATAGGCAAAGACAGATACATACACATACCTCCCAACTTTTTAGACAGCTAAAGAGAGACACTCATGGTTCACTCTAGGAAAATATTAGACTTTTCTATACTTTTTAATTCAAGGATGCAATCACATACAGGATCTGCTGCAGATTGATATCTGCAAATCTGCAGCAGATCCTGTATATGTAAATGCATCCTTGGGTTCCACTCACACATATTAAGGCCGAGTTAACAGCGTGAAACCTGATGATCTTGATTTCTGTTGAATTCAGATGCGGGCGCACCCGTGTGCGCCTGCATCCCAATCCACACTGCACACCATGGAGGGTGCGGCATTAGCTGCACTCGCCATTGTATGTACTGGCATGTCTATGCGGCCGCTATTAATTGAATAGTGGCCACACAAAGCTGACATGTCAATTTTTCATGCAGCCGGTTAGAATCCAAGCCGGAGCAAATTGCAACAACAGCCTTGATTTATGCAAAACATACGTTGTGTGAACATGGCCTAACCCTGTATGTAATCACGGACCCGCAACTGCGGACAGGATGCCAATGTGTTTCAGTATTTGTCCGCATTTTCAGGGACCCACTGTCAGATAGGTGACATTGACACACAATGGCTTAATAATTTTTTTTGCGGTACAGATCATGTTCCAAAACAAATTTGTAACATCTACAGATGTGTGTATAGGGCCATATGAACTGCATGTGTGAAATGATGTGTGAAAGGGGCCATAATGTCACATGATTCATCTGAATATAATAATTTTTAAAATCTAACTTGCACCACATAATGGAATAATATGCATGTTTGGGCTTAGTATACAGTAAGAAATCAGACACTTTCTAGAGCAACATAATGGGGGGGATTTACGAAGACTTGTACGCCGGTCTTATATTAAGCCCCGCCCCCTTTCCCCACCAGGATTCACTAAGAGGCCTGCGAGCAGGCGTAAATCATGATAAATGAGACGTGGGAGGAGGCCACGCCTCCTCTCCGCCTTGTTACACACCCCAAGCTCCGCCAGCCGCCCACCGGGTGAGCCAGGCGTACGCCAGGGAGAAGGGGTGTATCTGCGTACCTTTGATAAATGGCCCCCAAAAAGTTTATTAATGGAAATCTAATTCCTAGGTCAAAAAGAGAGACATGTAAGGTGCAAAGAGGGACGTGGGTCAAAAGTAGGGACTGTCCTTCCAAAAGAGGGACACTTGGGAAGTATGCATACACACAACACTTGCATACAGACTTACACACAAAATGCTAACACATATGCATTTATACACAGTCACACCATACACTGACCTCTGTATGGATCTGTCTGTCAGGCAGCAGTATTTTCACCAGTCAGATCTTCTCCCTCTGCCCAGGCTGCTGTGGAGGGGTCAGGAGTAGAGAGATCCTGGAATAGAGCTGGGAGGAGAAGGCAAGGGATACACAGCACAGGCAGCACTGTGGTCAGGCTTCTGGGCCCTGACCTGTTGTTTGGCCTCTACAGGCTGCGGCAGTGAGTCCTACCCCCCTCTCCTCTGACCCAAGGCTGGTGGAGTAAAGACAGCGCCACCTGCACACAGTGCAATGTCTGTGACAGTGTGTCAGTCACAGTCATTGTCAGTGTATGTGTGTGTGTGTGTGTGCGCGCAAGTGCTGTGAACAGATCTTAGTGGCCCTCTCCAGCTGCGCGAGTGAACCGCAACCCTGACTTTTGCTACTGTACAATGTGATGTGATGATGTTCAGAGGGAGACAGTCAGAACACGGACGGTTTGCCGGATTACCAGTCTGGGCATGACCCAGAGCGTAACAGCATGAATGGCACGGAGTTCAAAAGCAGCCGGCTGACAAGCAGACCGCCAAGCCTAGCGAAGCGCTTGCTAGTACTGTGATTTCGCTTCTGTCTAGCATCCACATTTCACATGTGATTATACTTTATTGTACATGTTTGTGTTATACAATATATATGCACTTCACGTTGCATGTTATATAATATATGCAATTTATGTTGCATGTATATTTTGCATGGTTGTCTATATTTTACATGTAAAATAGCCTAGACCAAACTATACCCCGGGTATAAAATAGCCTAGGCCACAGTATACCCCAGTGTGTAAAATAGCTTAGGCCAAACTATACCCCGGTGTGTGAAATAGCCTAGGCCAGACTACAACCCGGGCTGTAAAATAACCTAGGCCGGACATGTGCACCTGAAACTACGGTCGAAGAAATATGGCCATACGGTCTAGTCGTGAAACTACGGCTGTTGTTTAATTTTGCTTCCTAGCTTGTTTCTAGGTGGAATGAAACAGGTCATTCATTTGGAATTCTGCGTCCAGCCAAAATCAAGCTTAATTCAGCTGAAATAAGTATTCCGTGCGTGGCTGCATTGAAATCCACGGCCGTTGTTGGAGCATTACCGGCCGGAAATAATTGACATGTTCATTTTTCACGGGGCCGTATAAACAATGGCCGCTGTCTGATACGTAGTGTGCATTGTACGACCGTAGTTCGTATATATTGCAGCCAAGGCATAAACCTCAAGACAACAGCCGTAGTTTTGCAGCGAGGACTACGGCAGTAGTTTTACGTAGTGTGAACATAGCCTGTGTGCAATGTTCCTCTTGCTAGTGACTGACAGTCTTCTCCTAGTCACTGTGCGCGTAGTGTAGCCTCTCAATCACTGTCAGGAGCACAGGGATAGTGCCATCTAATGAATACACAAGACTCATCTCTGGTGTCCAGTGTGTGCTGCAGGTCTTATAAAGTTATGCGGCTTAAGTGATTTACACAGCGAGGGCAGCATTATGGGTTACTGGCTCCCTTTAATCAGGTTGCCTGTGACAAAGCATACTACAGATTAGAGAAAATCCCTGAATAGGTGTGATCCCAACGACAAAAACAGACAGGCAGTTTGAAAGGACTAAAAGTCAATGTTATTACATCCCAAAAAAAACACCTAAAAACACAAGTGCTTCTCATTTAAAGACGTATAAATACAATTGTACATAAAAGTGTATTTATTGGATGTTGGTGACCACATGGAGAAGGGAGAGTCATCATGGGACCGTGCGCTCACTGTTTAAGGATCTGGGAAGGGGTGCTAGATGGGGATTTGTTGCTACGGGCAAAAGATAATATTATTGTAGGAGGTTTATCAGACAGTACAGTAGGAATTGGCTTTGTTGCCCTTACCGACCCATAACAGCTCAGCTTTCATTTTACCAAGGAACATAAGTATTTTAAAGCTGAGCTGTGATTGGTTGCTGTGGGCAACAAAGTTAATTCCTAATGTAAGCCTGCAGTGTGAACACTCTCATCATGCGCTGCTGGGAACATGGTCAGGCTGTGGGTATTCCTTTGCTCACACATGGTTCTTTATCTGCTAGATCTTGTCTGAGTGAAATGTGTTATTAAAGGGGCAGTGCAGCGTTACTTGGCCGTTATTCACTAAATAACACACATTACAAAGTTATACAACTTTGTAATATGTGTTATTTAAGTGAATGGCCCCTTTCCCCGTGTTCCCCCCACCCCGGAAGTGTGGTGCAGTATACTTACGTATTCGCTGTCGACCCCGGCCGCCATCTTGTAAAATGTAATGTGTGTTATTTAGTGAATAAATATTAAATGCTGCACTACCCCTTTAAACTATTAAAAAAATATTATTTGTTTAATTGTGAATATCCATGAAAGGAATTGGCTGCAGTAAAGGGGTCATGTGACCAGTGTACTGCACAGTGATTGGCCAGTGTCTGGGCTGTTATGATTGAACTGGTTTGTGAGGTCATCAACCAACTGTCATGACCCGTACAGAGAACAACAACAGCAGGAGCAGATCCTCCTTCTCCTCCAGGGCCTCCTGGTTTCTGAGGAGCCATTTTCTGATTGACGGCTCAGGCCTCCTGTACTCCACTCATCATCTTTTGGTAAGAGCTATATCCACATTGCACACTGTAGAAGGACAGATGGAGGCACTGTTTAGGTTAAGGGGCCATGTAACTGGCTGCTATAAGACCGATCTCTACATGACATAGGTGACATTAGTACTGGCGCTGATGGGCATTTTAAAGGGTAAAAATTGAGAAGCAGAAGCCAGTAAACTGTTGGGTTATATGGCCGCCATTCAGCTGATACATGGGGCTTCATAGAGTTACATATATAGATGTGGATAAACAGCTGTATGTGGATGGTTACCTGGCCTTGGTTTTTCCCTTGTTATTACATTGACTTATCAGGCCACTTAATATGGTGGTTTTGGTGGTTTCCTTACAGGAGCCACCCCTTGGCTGCGTCCTTCCCGGAGGGATATGTTTTGAGACTCTTTGATGAGGCTCCACAGGCTCTTCTTTTGCATATTCACCTAGGACTTCACTGCATTGAGCGCTTTTACTAGCAGCCGGCAGTGTTGTCCTTTGGCTGGTCTCCCTGAGATCAGCGATCTGTTTCTCTTATATATAGACGGAGACATCTGCAGCCTCTTCAGTGACAGATGGGTAAAGAAAACGGCTGTATATTGGAGAATGTAAACCCCATATGTGCCCATAATGTGTCAGGATAAAGAAACCGGCTGTATATTGGAGAATGTATTCCCCATATGTGCCCATAATGTGTCAGGACACGGCATCCGTGTATAACCAGTGTGAGTTGATGTTTTTCCTACTTCAATTTTTTCTTTTGGTTCAATTTTTGCTTTTGGTTCATAAATAATGGAAGGTTATTGGGGGAAATTTATGGTCCTGTCTTATAATGAGATTCTCTTTGTTGCCATAGCAACAGCTCAGCTTTCATTTTACCTGAGCAATATGAGTAATGAGAGCTGAGCTGTGATTGGTTGCTATGGGCAGCAAGACCATTTCTACTGTAAGACTGCAGTGTGAATACTCTCATCATCCGCTGCTGGGAACATGATTGGGCTATGGGCATTCTTATGCTGTATTTTGATGTTTTTCTAATTATTTATTTTTTTTGCTTTTTGTTCACAACTTTGGGAATTTTATTGTGGGAGATTAATGACGCTGTCTTTGTTGCCTATAGCAACCAATCACAGCTCAGCTCTCATTACACATACTGCTCTAGTTAAATGAAAGCTTCACAGCTAGAGGTCTTCCTAGTGTCATTCTACCTCATATTGGCAGAAGGTTATCAACCCTGGTGCAGAGGTCTCTGAGAAATGAAAGTTGGCATCTTATTGGTTGCTATGGGTAACTGCTCCTCTGTACAGGGTATCCTCGTTCTTGGGGGGGATGGGGCCTGCATTTCCATGTACAGGGTTTGTTTAATTTAACTTTCCTTGTTACCCCTATCAACCAATAACCGCTTTTATTTCTAAAGGGCAGTCTACAAAATGAAAGATGCATAGTGATTGGTTACTATGGGCAACCTGGATTATGGCAAGAGCAGTGGTGACCGTGAGTAGTATGATGTATATACTTATCATGTGACTGTACAGTATGTTATATATATTCAGCCATATGTGGTACCGGTGCAAGCTTGTGGGTCCATAGGTGTCTAAGCTTCATGTAAAAATAACAAAACATTGTCTAGGATCCTATAGAACAAAGTAGGCCTGCTAAATATAAGTAAATCTTTTGAATTGGGCTACAACAAATTGTATAATTCATACTATGTCACTTTGCCTTTACACGCGCCATCTAAGTAGTGAGGGCCCTGAGCACAGGAGCTTAGAATCTATAGCAAAAGGTAAATGTGCTTTAAAGTGTCACTGTCGTGAATTTTTTTTTTGCAGAAATCAATAGTCCAGGCGATTTTAAGAAACTTTGTAATTGGGTTTATTATCCGAAAAATGCATTTTTATCATGAAAAAGCAGTTTGAAGCTCTCCCCCCTGTCTTCATTGTTCTCCTATGGAGAGAGCTAAAGAAAAGACCAAAACAGGACAACAAAGAGTTAATCTACAAATCCCTCACCCGTTATCTGTTCTGACCATCACCAGTGACCTGTCTGAGCTCGGATTACAGCTGTCACCCAGCTCCGTGCCTGTAATCCTCTGTTATCTGCTTTCTGCTGCCGGCTAACTCCCTCCTTCCTCCTCCCCCCTCCCCTCTCCCTAGAGCAGACAGGGGACGTCTCCTGCAACAAGTCACAATTTTCAGATTTTTCAGAGTGGATGAAAAAGAGGAAGGAAGGGGGGACCTGGGAAAAGGCTTTTTACATGCAGATAATGGAAGATTTGGCTAATAAACCCAATTACAAAGTTTCTTAAAATCGCCTGGACTATTGATTTCTGCAAAAAAAAAAAAATACGACAGTGACTCTTTAATACAAATAGATAAAGGTGCTTGCTTTTTTTTCCCTTTTTTCAACAGGGGTCTTTTACTGTCAGTCAGGAACCCCCATGCAAGACACAGCTGGGATGTGGCCTCCTCAGGTACCTGATTTCCTATGACTTGCTAGCAGGAGTAAATTATGTCAAAAATGTTCACCAGATCTAGAGCTAGTATAGGTTTCTGAGAATGCTGCACGACAGCCTCAGATTTGCCAAAGAGGCATGTCCTGTTCAAAAAATCCGGTGTGGGGCATGGGGCAGGGATTTAAGTAAAACCAGCATACATATATGCCAGTCTTGATAACTCCCTCCAATGTCCTGACTAGTGATGAGCGAACGTGCTCGTCCGAGCTTGGTACTCGATCTACTCGATCGAGTATTAGGGTACTCGATGGTACTCGTTACTCGGATGGGCATCTCGCGATACTCGAGAAAATCTCATCATCCCTTTCCTGTAAGTTTGGGCGCTATTTCTCAGCCAATAAACATGCAGGAGACTCTTTGGTACATCCTGCAATGACGTGGGACCCATACATGTCGATAGCAGCAATTAGTTGGCCAGATCAGATGACCCTGCCATATAAAACTCGGCGCCGGTAGTACTCGCTTCAGACGTGTGCTGGGAGAGATCAGGGACAGAGCTGCTGCTGGTCAGGGAGAGCGTCAGTGTAGGATTTAGCATTCCAGTAGGCAGGGAATACTAGCAATACAAACAAACAGCCCTTTTAAGGTATTACTACAGACTGCTGGCTGGGAGTTGCAGTGCTGCTACCACGATTTCCCCAGCACACTGTGGAGCGGGACTGGTTGCCGGGGGCCCGCTCATCAAGCCCCCGCCAACCAGCCAGCTGTTTTATTTTATTTTTTTGGTCTAGCCGTGGCTGGGGGCTCACCACCCCCGTTTGAGAGGCATCAAGTGTACCCTTGATGGTGAGTGGTGACTGACAGCTGGCCTAGCCAGTTAGCTGTCAGCACCCGGGTTCATGTCCACTACATATCCCAGCCCCTGGACTCACTCCAATTTTTGGGTGGGCTCACTTGCTTCCTCACTCACTTGTAATGGTTCTCTGTGTGCTCAATGCCCTGCAGTGTCTGGCCTAATTTTGTGGAGGTTCAGTTGCTTCCTCACTCACTTGTATTGGTTCTCTGTGTCCTTACTGCCATGCTGTGTCTGGCCTAATTTTTAGGAGGCTCAGTTGCTTCGTCACTCACTTGTAATGGTTCTCTGTGTGTTCAATGCCATGCTGTGTCTGGCCTAATTTTGGGGAGGCTGACTGGCTACCGCTTCTACCTTTTTCACTCTGTCCTCACCGCCATGCTGTGTCAGGCTGAATTTTTGGCTGATTCATGAAATGCTACCTCTGTTTTAATGGTTCCCCGTGTTCTCAAATTCCAGGGCCTCTTAAGAAGACTATATTGTTCTATGTGTCCTCACTGCCTGACGTCACACTACGTCTGCGGAGGAGCTGGACTGGTTGCCGGGGACCCGCTGATTGCGCCCCTGCCAACCAGCTAGCTGTTTTATTTTTTTTTTTTGTCTAGCCGTGGCCGGGGCCTCACCACCCCCGTTTGAGAGGCATCAAGTGTACCCTTGATGGTGAGTGGTGACTGACAGCTGGCCTAGCCAGTTAGCTGTCAGCACCCGGGTTCATGTCCACTACATATCCCAGCCCCTGGACTCACTCCAATTTTTGGGTGGGCTCACTTGCTTCCTCACTCACTTGTAATGGTTCTCTGTGTGCTCAATGCCCTGCAGTGTCTGGCCTAATTTTGTGGAGGTTCAGTTGCTTCCTCACTCACTTGTATTGGTTCTCTGTGTCCTTACTGCCATGCTGTGTCTGGCCTAATTTTTAGGAGGCTCAGTTGCTTCGTCACTCACTTGTAATGGTTCTCTGTGTGTTCAATTCCATGCTGTGTCTGGCCTAATTTTGGGGAGGCTGACTGGCTACCGCTTCTACCTTTTTCACTCTGTCCTCACCGCCATGCTGTGTCAGGCTGAATTTTTGGCTGATTCATGAAATGCTACCTCTGTTTTAATGGTTCCCCGTGTTCTCAAATTCCAGGGCCTTTTTAAGAAGACTATATTGTTCTATGTGTCCTCACTGCCTGACGTCACACTACGTCTGCGGAGGAGCTGGACTGGTTGCCGGGGACCCGCTGATTGCGCCCCTGCCAACCAGCTAGCTGTTTTATTTTTTTTTTTTGTCTAGCCGTGGCCGGGGCCTCACCACCCCTGGTCGAGAGGCATCAAGTGTACCCTTGATGGTGAGTGGTGACTGACAGCTGGCCTAGCCAGTTAGCTGTCAGCAACCGGGTTCGTGTCCACTAAATATCCCAGCCCCTGGACTCACTCCAATTTTTGGGTGGGATCACTTGCTCCCTTACTCACTTTTAATTGTTCTCTGTGTGCTCACTGCCATGCTAGGTCTGGTATAATTTTTGGAAGGCTCACTGGCTACCTCTTCTACCTTGTTCACTCTGTCCTTACCGCTGTGTAAGGCTAAATTTTTGGGTGTTTCTTCATATGCTACCTCTGTTTTAATGGTTCCCTGTGTTCTCACTGCCATGCTGTGTCAGGCTGAGTTTTTGGGTGGTCCATATGCCTAACTCTGTTTTAACCAGGCTGTTGCACAGAATTAGGCATAATGGTCCCATTAGGCAGCATCAGAGGCATGCATACATGCTGCCCCTGCTGTTTCCTGTCCATTTCCGTGGTGTTTCCATCATTTTCTGAGGTTGACAGGTTTTCACACAACCTTCCCCCTACCAAACTTGGGTCCCCTGCAAAAAAGCTCAAGTCTCCCATTGACTTCAATGGGGTTTGTTACTCGAAACGAGCACTCGAGTATCGGGAGATATTCGTTTCGAGTAACGAGCACCCAAGCATTTAAGTACTCGCTCATCACTAGTCCTGACTGATCACAGGTCTCACACTAACATCATCATGGAGATCCCTGATACTTTCTATTCAGATCATTAGATGCCATTGTAGGAATTTTGTGATACTAAACTTAGCAATAATAATTATTAAAATTCCAGAATTGTAAAAAAATTAATTTATATGTATATGTTATAAATGTAATTTTATATATCTGTACCTTACATGATCTGTATCTGTATCTTACATGACTAACTTATTGTTAGAGATGAGCGAACCTCGAGCATGCCCGAGTCGATCCGAACCCAAACGTTTGGCATTTGATTAGCGGTGGCTGCTGAACTTGGATAAAGTACAACCAAAAAAGAGAACAGATGCTGATTTTTCGTAGCAAAAAACTTTTATATCTTTATTGAATATATATTAAAACAATTCATATAAAAAAGAGAGACAAACCAAACATTAAAAAGAACATCGACTATCCTGGAGGTGTTTCAATTGTGACCAAATCACATGTGCTGGAATCCCTGACCAACAACCTACATCACATAACAGGGGGATATATTCCAAAATATCATACAATAGGACACCATAATAAATATGTTAAAAATAAAGTGCTAGTGCATTCAATTCATGGAGTTAACCTACAACCAGTTAGTAAATCTCTTATCCACCCTTCATCTAATATTATTGCCCCACCACATCTAGAGATCCAGCTAGTCAAATACCTTTTGCAGTAAAATATAGTGTGTATCCTCCAGGACGCCACCACCCCGACGCGTTTCGTTGCCTTCGACCGGGGGTAATGACGTCCCATCCGATAAAGGTATAAATAGTATCATCCCACCAATCACTCTCCATTATTACTTACTCAACACCTGTGGCTGGTTCGGCGCATGCTCCATCCTCCATCTCCTCACTGCGAGTGCGCCGCGGCCCGACCGGAAGCAGCGTCACGGCCCCAATCACGTGATCCGTGACTTCTAAGTGGGGTTGCACTCCGTGTGGGAAGTGCGTGGCATGTCCGAATATTGAAAGGGCAACAGACTTTACTGACTCCTCTGGTCAATGGACGTATGAAATTCGACAAACAATCACGTGTGACACAAGGTACGTGATTTATTATGCCACATGTCCTTGTTCCAAAATATATGTCGGACTCACTAGCCGGGCTTTGAAGGTGCGTGTCCGGGAGCACATGAGAGACATTGAAGCCGCACGCGGTGAAAGCATGTATGTAAATGTAAAACCTGTGGCACGTCACTTTAAGAAGTACCATGATTGCAATCCTCGCCTTCTAAAAGTCAGAGGCATTGACAAGATGAATATAGGAGTCAGGGGGGGAGATTGGAACACTCGTCTGGCTCAATGTGAAGCCAAGTGGATTTGGAAGCTAAAAACAGTATATCCCTTGGGTATGAATGAGGTTCTGAGCTTCGCTCCGTTTCTGAATTAAGGTGCTAGATCCTAAGTTTTCTTCTCCAAGTCCTATTCCGTTTTTAAGTCTTTTAATGTATTAATCATTTTTAATTGAATCATTTTTCTTTTTTCTCTTTCTCTTAGTGTAGAACTGTCTCTCCCACCCTCAATCTTGCAGCATGGATGTTTGTGATAACATGTATGGAGCTGAATAAGGATTGAAGAACTCCCCTCAAAGAAAAACTTTTTTTTTTTTTTTCCTCATTCACATTATGCGTTTTTTTGCACTTGATGCGTTCTTCACTTTTTTGGGATGCTTGCACTGCACTTTCACTTTGCACATAATATGATGAATTGTTTCCTCACACTTTATTGATTTTGCACTTTGATCATACACACTTTCAACATATAGATTACTCACACTTAACACCGTTTTTTAGGTCACATGCAATATACACAATTGTCATAAGTTTTTTATTACACAGTTATTGTTTTGTATTTTATATACTTTTTATATTTATACCCATATTTATTTATTTTGGAATGCGCTCAAGCACTTGTTACTAGAGCATGTTTAAATAGCGATTTGAATTGATACTTTGTTTACACTAATATTTATTTGTTACATATATATGATATAAAAGATTATGGATTTAGTCTACACAATCACCAGTTTTTATATTTTGTTTACACTAGCACATAATGCACTTTACCGGTCACAATACAATATTCTCACAATTGTATCACAATAGCACTGATTGTATTTGTATTTTCAATGAGGGGTTATCATACATCCTGCCTGCATATTTACTCCAATAGATTATCCGTGGCAGTGCGCATGCCCGAAGGACTACTCTGTCTGCGGTGCGCGGCAGCCCACGTGACCGGCGGCATGGTCATGGTACCAAAGGATCATGTGACTGGCATTGCCGGATCACGTGATTGGGGCCGTGACGCTGCTTCCGGTCGGGCCGCGGCGCACTCGCAGTAAGGAGATGGAGGACAGAGCATGCGCCGAACCAGCCACAGGTGTTGATTAAGTAATAATGGAGAGTGATTGGTGGGATGATACTATTTATACCTTTATCGGATGGGACGTCATTACCCCCGGACGATGGCAACGAAACGCGCGTCGGGGTGGTGGCGTCCTGGAGGATACACACTATATTTTACTGCAAAAGGTATTTGAATAGCTGGATCTCTAGATGTGGTGGGGCAATAATATTAAATGAAGGGTGGATAAGAGATTTAATAACTGGTTGTAGGTTAACTCCATGAATTGAATGCACTAGCACTTTATTTTTAACATATTTATTATGGTCTCCTATTGTATGATATTTTGGAATATATCCCCCTGTTATGTGATGTAGGTTGTTGGCCAGGGATTCCAGCACATGTGATTTGGTTACAATTGAAACACCTCCAGGATAGTCGCCGTTCTTTTTAATGTTTGGTTTGTATCTCTTTTTTATATGAATTGTTTTAATATATATTCAATAAAGATATAAAAGTTTTTTGCTACGAAAAATCTGCATCTGTTTTCTTTTTTGGTTGTAGTCTATAGTAGCTGTAGTAGCAGTATAACGACTGTTTGCAATAGACCTGAATTGATTGATACGTGTGCTTTACAGGAACGCAGGCATTGCAGATAGACAAAACCGTGTATTGAACTTGGATAAAGCCCTAAGGCTATGTGGAAATTATGGATATAGTCATTGGCTGTATCCATGTTTTCCAGACAACCTTAGAGCTTTATCCAAGTTCAGCAGCCACCGCTAATCAAATACCAAACGTTCGGGTTCGGCTCGCTCATCTCTACTTATTATCCCTTTATGTTTATATGAATGTATCATATATGTATGGGTATTTCTATTTATTAATATATAGAATATAAGATATAATATATACATGCAAATACATAAAAATATACATTTACATATGTATTCAATAGTTTAACATATAACAACACTGCACCCCTGCCACCATTGTGTCATAGCGCCACACAACACTGCACGCCAGGCACCCTTGTGTCACAGTGCCACACAAAACTGCATGCCAGGCCCTGTTGTGTCACAGCGCCACACAACACTGCACCCCTTGCCGCTTAGTGTCACAGTGCCACACAACACTGCACAAAAGGCCCCATTGTATAATAGCGCCACACAACACTGCACACCAGGCCCAGTTGTGTCACAGCGTCACACAACACTGCACGCAAGGCCCTATTGTGTCACAGCACCACTCAACACTGCACACCAGGCCCCGTTGTGTCACAGCGCCACACAACACTGCAAGCCAGGCCATGTTGTGTAATAGCGCCACAAAACACTGCTAGCAAGGCCCTGTTGTAACACAGCGCCACATAATACTGCAAGTCAGGCCCCTTGTGTCACAGCGCCACATAACACTGCACACCAGGCCCGGTTGTGTCACAATGCCACACAACAATGCACGCCAGGCTCCGTTGTGTCACAGCGCCACACAACACTGCACCCCTGACCCAAATGTGTCACAACACCACACAACACTGCATGCCAGTCTTAATAATACCCCCCAATGTTCTAACCGATCCCAGGTCTCACACTAAAATCATCGTGGAGATCCCTGATACTTTCTGTTTAGGGGATTAGATGCGATTATAGGAATTTTGTTATACTAAACTTGGCAATAATAAATATTGAAATTCCAGTATTGCAAAATAATTAATGTATATGTACATATAATAACTGTATTATATATCTGTATGTGTGATTATATGACTAAATTATTTTACCTCTGATTATAAGAATGTATCATATCTTTATGAGTATTTCTATTTATTAATATATAAAAGATTACATATAATATATATAAGATATGTATTCAATAGTTTAAAATATACATAACACTGCACCCCTGCCTCCATTGTGTCACAGCGCAACACAACACTGCACGCCAGGCCCCGTTGTGCCACAGCGCCACACAACAATGCACGCCAGGCACCGTTGTGTCACAGCGCCACACAAAATTGCACGCCAGGCCCATTGTGTCACAGCGCCACACACTGCACGCCAGGCCCCATTGTGTAACAGCGCTACACAACATTGCATGCCTGGCCCTGTTGTGTCATAGCGCCACACAACACTGTACGCCAGGCCCCGTTGTGTCACAGCGCCACACAACACTGCATGCCAGGCCCGTTGTGTCACAGCGCTATACTACACTGCACGCCAGGCCCCGTTGTGTCACAGCGCCACACAACAATGCACGCCAGGTACCGTTGTGTCACAACGCCACACATCACTGCATGCCAGCCCGCTGTGTCCCAGTGCCACACAACACTGCATGCCAGGCCATGTTGTGTCACAGCGCCACACAACACTGCACGCTAGGCCCTCTTGTGTCACAGCGCCACACATGACTGCACGCCAGGCCCCGTTATGTTACAGCGCCACACAAAATTACATTCCTGGCACCATTGTGTCACAGCACCACACAAAACTACATCCCTGGCACCGTTGTGTCACAGCACCACACAACACTGCACGCCAGGCCCAGTTTTGTCACAGCTCCACACAACACTGCACGCCAAGCCCCGTTGTATCACAGCGCCACACAATACTGCACCCCAGGCCCCGTTGTGTCACAGCGCCACACAAAACTACATCCCTGGCACCGTTGTGTCACAGCGCCACACAACACTGCACCCCAGGCCCCGTTGTGTCACAGCGCCACACAACACTGCACGCCCGTCCCTGTTGTGTCATAGCGCCACACAACACTGCACGCCAGGCCCTGTTGTGTCACAGCGCCACACAACACTGCACGCCAGGTCCCGTTGTGTCACAGCGCCACACAACACTGCACGCCTGGCTCATTAAGTCACATCGCCACACAACACTGCACGCCAGGTCCTGTTGTGTCAAAGCGCCACACAACACTGCACACCAGGCCCCGTTTTGTCACAGCGCCACACAACACTGAACGCCAGGCCCCGTTGTGTCACAGTACAACACAACACAACACTGCACGCCAGGTCCCGTTATGTCACAGCGCCACACAAAACTACATCCCTGGCACCGTTGTGTCACAGCACCACACAAAACTGCACACCAGGCCTTGTTGTGTCACAGCGCCACACAAAACTGCACGCCAGGCCCCGTTGTGTCACAGCGCCACACAACACTGCACGCCAGGTCCCGTTGTGTCACAGCGCCACACAACACTGCACGCCTGGCTCGTTGTGTCACAGCGCCACACAACACTGCATGCCAGGTCCGGTTGTATCACATCGCCACACAACACTGCACGCCAGGTCCTGTTGTGTCACAGCGCCACACAACACTGCACACCAGGCCCCGTTTTGTCACAGCGCGACACTCAACACTGAACGCCAGTTCCCGTTATGTCACAGCGCCACACAAAACTACATCCCTGGCACAGTTGTGTCACAGCACCACACAAAACTGCACACCAGGCCTTGTTGTGTCACAGCGCCACACAAAACTGCACACCAGGCCCTGTTGTGTCACAGCGCCAGACAACACTGCACACCAGGCCCGTGGTGTCACAGCGCCAGACAACACTGCATGCCAGGCACCGTTGTGTCACAGCGCCACACAACACTGCACGCCAGGCCCGTTGTGTCACAGCGCCACACAACACTGCATGCCAAGCCCCGTTGTGTCACAGCACCACACAACACTGCACCCCAGGCCCCGTTGTGTCACAGCGCCACACAACACTGCATGCCAGGCCCCATTGTGTCTCAGCGCCATACAACACTGCACGCTAGGACCGTTGTGTCATAGTGCCACACAACACTGCATACCAGGTCCCGTTGTGTCACTGCGCCACACAACACTGCACCCCTAGCCTCGTTGTGTCACAGCGCCAAACAACCATGCACCCCTGGCCTTGTGTTGTCGTAATCCTTGTGTAGGTATTTGGGAGGTTGGTGGGGCTACTTCTTTGTGCCTTCACCTTGACCTGGTGAAGGAGCTTGCGTGCCTTTGTGGTGGGGTTACCCGTGCCAGACAGGTCAAAGGGGAGAGGCCAGACTAAGAAAGGCACCCATAGGTTTGGACTGGCAATGTTCTTCAGTACCTTGCCACTAAATTTCAATGGTTAAAGGGGAAGTCCGGGGGGGGGAATTTAAGATATGTTATTGCCGAACAAAAGTTATGAAAATTACTAATAGACACTTATTATGGGGAATGCACCTATAGTGCATTTTCCCTGCACTTACTACAACATGGCGTGTTCAGGTCTCTGTAAAGTTGGTGACATCATGTCACATAAACTGCCGACGCCTGCTGCAACTTTACAGGGACCTGAACAAGCCATGCTGTAGTAAGTGCAGGGGAAATTAACTATAGGTGTGTTTCCCATAAAGGGTGTCTATTAGTAATTTTCATAACTTTTGTTCGGCAATAACATATCTTAAAAGTATTTTGCTGGGACTTCCCCTTTAAATATAGAAGTGTAGGTTTGATGACTAGACTGAGAAGATTGGTCTGCCAAATAAGACCCATGTACTGAGCAAATTAATTTAGACATTCTTAATAAGAAGAAGCTATAGCAGCGAAACGTACATTGGGTCATGGACCCGAGACCCTCCATTAAAGATTCACAGGTTTGTGGCAGGAGAAGTGTGACAGGTTTACCCAGCCTTACAGTCAGCCCTCCTGTTTTAGTGTTGTTCCATACTCCCTTTTTTTCTCCCTTCTAAGCAATTTTTATTGGTTTTGTTACTTGCAACAGCACTTGCACTTTACCTGGATATACCAATTTCCATTCTTATATGCTGGGGGGCATACTGCACAATGGTAACATCACTACATTAACTTTACTTATTTGGAGGTGTCTCGGTGTCCCGTTTTTGTGCATTTGTGTGGTCATACGTGTCCTGTCTATAATAATAATAATTTCTTCTTATGTGATATTACACAGACCATGGTACAGGTCTGTGTTTGTGTATGTCTTTATCCTTTTTATTCATTAAATAAAGATTATTTATATTTTCATTATAGACGCCTTTTCCTTAAGAGTATAATGACAAGAAAGAATATGTTCATGTCTCAGGAGTCTCGTGTAGCTGTCGGAATACACAGGTTATCCTGGCTTAAAACAACATGGGAACTTTTTTTAGAAACAGCACCATGCTCGGATTGGGTGTGGCATTACAGCTTAGCTCCATTAAAGTGAATGGAGCTGAATTGTAATACAACATACAACCTAAGGAACCTAACAGCAATGGTGCTGTTTTTTGCAATAAAGTAGCTGGGTTTTTTTTTTGGTCCTGGACAACTTCTTTTAAGGGGTTGTACCAGGATTGTGGGAATTTTAGATGCTGTATGGTGAATATACTAATGCTATGTTCACACACAGTACAATACATAGTGACACTTTTACACTAGCCGATTATCAGCCAAAGGAGCATTTCTTTTTTTCTTTCATATATTCTTTATTTAAAAAAAGCAACACCTTTGACAGGTCTGCATAGTGAGGACATCCCCACCATATGACAACAGTAGAGAGCATAACAAATATTTAAGTACATATAACAGAATGTAAGAACTGACAATACCATATAGAGATGCAGGGTACAGTTGGAGAAGCCTCCACTGCCGACCACCAACCCCACGTTTTCCATTAACAAGAACAAAAGATTAAATGGGGGAATATACACAAACACAACCCCCCCAGCCCCCTTTTGTTTGAGTATCTTCCCCCCATTTGCTCTCTTCTTCTTGTTAATGGAAAACGTGGGGCTGGAGGTTGGCAGTGGAGGGGTGGGTTAGAAAGGGGTGTAGAAGGAAGGGCAAGAGAAAAGAGGAAGCGAAAGAGAGGGATGGGAAGGAGAGAGTGAGTGAGGCAAGTAGGGAAAAAAGAAAGAAGAGAATGGTGGGAAGGAATGAAGTACAAGAAGAAGGAGAGGAAACACCACATGAGACCACCAGAAAGAAGAGGAGTACTCTGAAAGGAAGAGAGAGCATCAAAGTGCAAAAGAAAGAGAGGGTTCCTGCAAGGATCCAGAAAAGGAGACAGGAAAGCCTAGTTGTAGAAAACCACAGGGTTAATCCTGGACCAGCAGCACCTCATAACCATCACTGGATAATAATAATAAAAAAAAAATAAAAAATATATATATATATATATATATATATATATATATATATATACAAAAACCATTGATACTAATATAGAAGCACATCTGGCTTACGCTTCTGGCAACCCAGCCATCGACTGTAAACTCTGACCTCCTGCTGCTGTAACATGACATAAGAGGGAACGCCGGATACCGCTTTGTGGTTTTATCATATGGAAGCTCAACCAAGTTTAAAGACAAAGTATGCTTAAATGTATTTTTGGGATTATGGTCTTTCTATTGTTTCCCTTTGATGTGCAAATGTAATTTATAAGCTTCAGTTATATCATGATGAAAAGCTAAAAAAAAAAACAAAAAAAAACCTCACTGGAGATGATATAGGGTGATCCCAGGAAAACAGGACCAGGGCAACAACTTAAACCCACCAACACAAACCCTGAAATATTGGGAAGAGGAGGGATGTGATAAGAGAAATTATACAATCCCATATTATAAGATTTATATCACAACTGATCCCCATAGAAAAAAAAACTTGTTACACCATAAACCAACCTAGAACCAACTTAATGTGTCCAACATGGTTTACTCTATAATGCCCACAAGTATTGAGGGAGTCCCACTCAGTGAGGAACATACAGAGTGTACCACTTCTTTACAGGGGTAACGTGTGTATATAAGGGTATCATTGGAGGGAAGGAAAGATATAGAAAGAAGTTGAGAGACTTCATGGAGAAGGGGCTTTTCTTAATAAAGCAGAAGATCCAACGCCTCTCTAGCCCACAGCGACAATGGTATAAGGATAGCCCCCCCCCCCCCCAACTCTAAATCATTAAAATTGAGCTTGCATGTGGCTGTAAGGGCCCAACTTAAGGCAGTGGAACAGGGTCCGTTACCAGGCAAGGTGGTCTACATACCCTTCCCAACAGGCATTCAGAGCAGTGTGACTCCCACATAGTAGACAACATAAGAGCAGTAGAGTTACAATAGTATGTAGGGAGAACCAACTGCTGCACGTCCAACATACAGCCAAGGTACTAACCAGAGAGCAACAGCTTCTCATGCGGCTGCCAACACAGGCTGTAGTAGGTGCCTCATATACAGGGTGCATGCTAAAATATCGGGAAACAGGCACATCTGTACTTCGTACTGCACTGTGCCCGAGTTCCGCACCGCTTGCAGAATGACTTTAAAAAGTCCCATTGTTGTGGCTGTGCGACTCTATGGACCTGAAAAATAGTAATGGGGGAGTCCAAAGAGCGGAAGGCAGCCATGTTGAATATTTCTGTCACCCTGGTAGATCATCCTCCTGCTGTAGATCTGGGAGACCCTTCAGGACGTTGTTTCGTCTCCAGCTGTTACCCTGATCATCCAGAAGCAGGAAGAGTTGCTGTGTGTGCGCTTGCAAGCGTGCCATGTCATGCTCCAGGGGACTGAGTCTGTTCTACATCGTGGCAACAGTGTCTTCAGCTGAGTGAATTGTTTAACGTCAGATTGAACCAATTCAATGGTTTGCTGTTCAATTCAGATCGTATCTGGTGGGGAGAGCCTGGATTTACTCTCAGCATGCACAACTATAGTTTGTTAGGGTTCCACTGGAAGATAACTGAGGCACTGGGGTGGTAACGACTGGGAGAGGATCAGACATGAAGATGAGTCCAGTGGCTCTTGTGAAGCGCCCAATTATGCTATACTATGTTGGAGCTGCCTTGTAGGTCTCATGTGGCCTGCTGATTAGGCATCGCCACTATGTTGCTCTGCACTGTCTGGTCAGGCCCTGTGGCATGTAAGAAGCAGTCAATCTGCAAAACAAAGCCTGAGAAGCGGGTCACCGGGTAGTGGGAGGAATCCGCTTCTTTGTCCCTCTTGCCACAGCTTTATGGGTAAGCCACGCCTGAAGGAGCGTTTCTGGCAACGCTCGTGGCTGATTATTGTCCTGTGTAATGGGGGCTTAACAGTTTGATGTTACCAGTCTAGCCTAAGGATAGACCATCAATATTCTAGTGCTGGAACACCCCTGTATGCAGTCTTGGCTCTAGGGTGTTAATTTTTGCCTACACTGACACACTGTAACAAACTATAAGGATAATAGATATGAAAAACAAAGAAGGAACAAGCACCTACAATATACCATAATACTTTAACAAATGCAATGGTTACATTACTGTCCCTTACATGTATTCTTACTAGTAACCCTTCTAACAAGTTAAAGGGGAACTACAGGTAAAGGTAAAAAAAAGAACCTTCTGCAGAAGCATATAGCATTACTTACCTGTGTATCCCAGTTTTGAAACTACTTAAAATCCATTTGTTTGGGGGGGCTTTATCCAATATTATCTTACATGGCATATACTGTTTATGCCTTGTTTTTTGTCCAGGTGGGATTGGCAGTGCCAACTCTGATCCTCTGTGCTGTTTAGCATCAGTTAATTGTGTTACTGCATCATTTCTGTTAAGACGCTGCAGTACTGCAATGAAACTCCAACATGTGTGGACATTGCCCTAATTTCACTGCAGACTTTTGCACAATCAGTAAAGTTGCAGCAGCTGCTTATGGCTGGTCAGAGATTGTGAATCACTCAGGGGATTGGGGGATCCAGCCAAGCCTCCTGTGACATCACGCCCTGCCCCCTGTCTGCATCATCAGCCTGTGCTCAGCAAACACACGCAACATGAGACAGAGGCATGGAATATTGGTCTCCTAAGGTGGAAGAGCAGTGGGAGCAGGAGAAAATGTGAATTGGCACAGAGGTCATTTTTCTTCACTTCCTGGATTGTAATCAGCTACCAGTGTGGCAGAAACGCTCAGATATGGTAATACATTAAAAGTTATATAGATGTGTATATATAATGTACTTAATAGAAAACCAGTTTTCCTTATGCTGAGTTCCCCTTTAAAG
The DNA here is from genome assembly GCF_027789765.1 of Dendropsophus ebraccatus. Lineage (NCBI taxonomy): Eukaryota > Metazoa > Chordata > Amphibia > Anura > Hylidae > Dendropsophus > Dendropsophus ebraccatus. Next base: position 47,119,483 of record NC_091463.1, read on the forward strand.
TGAATGTACCACATGAATGCATAAATTAAGTCACTACATGTCTTCATGTTGGTTGATCATGTTGAAATATCATGATCACAACAGCGACGGTCTGCTTCACGTCGCCTGTGATCTAAGGTTCATTAAGGCAGCCACTCCCACAGCTCCTTGCGCCCACGCGCTTCTCCTGCTCGCCATTTGTACATATAAAAGCACAGGCAGCGAGTGGGGAACAAGCAGGAAGCGAGCGCTGGCCTCAATATGTAATATGGTGTTAAATCTGCAGCAATCTGTTGACATCCCGCTCCCCCAGTTCAGCTCTGTGTTTCCCATTCTGCAGCAGAATGGGGACACACCCAGGAAGGATTACAAGATTGAACAGGCGGAAAGCAAGGGGGTTAAATATGACTTGGTTGTTGTTTTATGCCATGGGAAGGCAGTATACACGGTTTAGGTTTTCCCTGGAAATCCTCCTTAAAGCTGGGTTCACACACTGTATACTTCAGGCAGTATTTGGTCCTCAAGTCAGGTCCTCATAGCAACCAAAACCAGGAGTGGATTGAAAACACAGAAAGGCTCTGTTCACACAATGTTGAAATTGAGTGGATGGCCGTCATATAACGGTAAATAACTGCCATCATTTCAATATAACAGCCGTTGTTTTAAAATAACAGCAAAAATTTGCCATTAAATGACGGCCATCCACTCAATTACAACATTATGTGAACATAGCCTTTCTGTGTTTTCAATCCACTCCTGGTTTTGGTTGCTATACAGCCTCACAAATACAGCCTCAAATATACATAGTGTGAACCCAGCCCAAGGGTGCCTTCACACGTGTGAAGCTCCTGGCTCCCCTCACTCCTCATCAGCCAATCAGTGGACGGCGGCAGCACTGATTGGCTGATGAGGAGCGAGGGGAGGCAGGAACTTCACACAGCCGCATCACCGAGCAGGTAATGTATGCTTTTGGGCCGGGGCTGTGGGCGGCCGGGGGTTAAAGGGGCCGGGTCACATACTGTATCTGCAGCATAATGAAAACTCCATAGACCCCATAGGCCTTCATTATACCAGGATCCGCAGCGGAAACTTGCAGCGTAAAATCCGCTGCGGATCCGGTACATGTGAAGGCACCTTAAGGCTTTGTTCACAAACTGTTTATTTAGTTTTATTTTTTGCAGTATTATATAACTGTAACGAACAGGTGACTGTTGAAGAGGGTGGTTAACCCATGAAACGCATAGCACTACGATAGAGAATATATCTGATTGGCAATAATATCTCTGCCACTTGATTGAAGTGAATGTGGCCGGAGGTTTGAGCACCAAAGGATCCACCACTTTTGCAAGGTTATGTGGAATTTGGTCCCGATCCCACAGCCAGGGAAATTGGAAGGTGGAAGGCAGCAGCCCTCTTTATACACCTACAAGCCTACATACAGTACGTACAACCTAACCAGGTGAGTGTGCATTTGTGTAAATTTGCACATACATATCTCACAGGGTTAATCCACCTGCACATGCAGCGCCACTGTGTTTCCTTTTTTTCTTTTCATGTGCAATATTTTACTATTGTGTCCTATTGACTCCACAACTAATGCTACTGTTATTGGGTATCTATAATGCTCTTCCAACAAATCGCATACTCCTGTGCAAGATTTTAACAATCACCAAATTGGTTCTTAGAAGGTACTGAAAAACATAGACCATACCTAATTTGTCAGAAGTTACCCAATCTATTACCCTCACATGTAAATATAAAGAAACAATAGCATATGGCAATAACTACAGTCCCTCTTTCTACAAAATCTGGTCCCCCTGGAGACAAAGCCCCCACTACCTCATGTAGATGGTTTGCCCTTTTAAAACCCAACTACGTGATTCTTGCTAATTGTTACAATTTTTACCTTTTCTTTCTAATGCAGACGTTTAAATAATGTTCTTGTTCCTAATAAGTTGGTTCTAAAGCTACCACTTGTTAGATATGTTTTTGCTTGTTTCAATCAGACAACTTGACTTCACTGTATTTCCTAAAATATATCTTTACTTATGCAATTTTGTGTTGTGATCTCATGGGCATAGGCCTCTTTCCAGTTTTCATTTTGAAAAAAAACTTCATACTTACCTTGTCCCATTTCTATGGCTCTCTTTAGGCCTAAAACCTATGAGTCATAGGAAGGTATGGGATAGGTAGAGCTTAGGTAGAGCGTACGTGCTAGAAGGCACGTATTGACATCACACAAGCTCTCTGGCTTCATATTTTCACACTGCACTGATATTTTTCCATACTTTCATAGACTGCCCTCTATGTTTTCCGTATGGGTGGAAGCCGGACAATGCCCCAACTGCAGCACAGCCTGTCTATCTTGGGCTAAATTTGCACCATCTTGCAGTATAACAGGAACTTGCTAATGATCATGTGTCACTGTATCTCAGTAATAGTTCATATGCCCCTGAGGCTACTGATTTGCTGGTACAAACGTGTTGGCTGCAAGTAAACCTAAAGCTTAACTTTAGTCCTAATACATTTTATACTGATTTCAGCTAAACCTACAGCTGGGGGAAGATTCGGCCATCACTGACAGGTGATGGGTGTGATGGAATTTCACTGCCAAACCCCTTCGTGCTCAAATAGATAAGCCGACTTCCTACAGAGAACACATTAAGGTTCATCTGTGCCAAATGTTCATGTGTATGGGGAGGCGGAGATAACTGTCGGCTGAATGATCAGCCACTTGTACACTTGACTAGTATGAAATTTAAGAAGTAAATAGAGGTAAATCATTTGCTACTTTGGAATTTTTGGGGTTGGATAACCCCTTCAAAGGAGATCTAACCTGCTGCTGACGTGCGTCTCCCAGTAAATCCATCAGGGTGAATGGGGACGGGGCTTTATTTAAGACCGATGTATGATTATGCCAGTCTTGATAAATTTTTTACCTTTATACTTATGTAGGACAAATCTACTGCTCACAGCAACCTTAAAGTGTCACTGTTGGTATAACTTTCTGGGGCTAGGTTCACACTATGTAACTGTGCGGCTGTATTTTTTATGCGGCTGTAAATGTGCGGATGAAACTACGGCCGTGGGAAAAAATAGACATGCGGCTCAAAACATACGGTCATTTACTTGGAAATCTGGTTCAACTAAAAATAACAAATAAAATCTTAAGAAAGTGATGCAAACACCTCTGGATGCATCTGGGAAAGCAGGGAACACAGTTTACATGAATTGCTATTACCGGGGTTTGCGATCCTCTGCACTAATGCCGATGTCTCTAATGGTTAATCTATTAAAATAATAAAACACATTTTCGTTGTAATAAAGTGCCTTTCGTTGTTCAATAATTAAATTTAAACTAATCCATCATTTTGCAATTAAATATACTGTTAAAATAAATATATATATAAATAAATATATATTTATATATATATATTTATTTTTTGACAGTATATTTAATTGCAAAATGATGGATTCGTTAGAATTAAATTATTGACCAACGAAAGGGACTTTATTACAAAGAAAATGTGTTTTATTAATTTAATATATTAACTATTAGAGGCATCGGCATTCGGCATCATTGCCGGCTATTTTTGAAGTACTCCGTACGGACCGCCTGTCAATCCACGGCCGCGTTTCCAGCCGCAAACAATGATCTTGTTCATTTTTTACGGGTCCGTTTACGATCGGGCCGTAGATTCAGACATAGTGTGCACTGTGCAGCCGTATATCCTATACTTTCCAGCGTACGCATGAACCACCAAAAATACCGCCGCACAATTACAGCCGCAAATACAGCCGCACAGTTACATAGTCTGAACCTAGCCAAAATCAGCTAAGAATGTGAAATAAAGCATGCTTGACATTTACATTTATTATTAATTTTTGTTATCATTAGAGATGATCGAGTAGTGAAATATTCGACTTTCTAAAATTCGAATCGAATAGGCACCGAGATTCGACTATTCGAACGAATATTCAATCCCATTATAGTCTATGGGAAAAAAATTCTCGGCACTTGGAAATCCACATTCGACCACTTGGAGGTCCCCAAGTCCGCCATGAAACCTCCCTAAACGATGCCAACACCTCCGGAATGACACTGACATCAGGAGGAGCATGCCTGGGTGCACCCAACACCCCAAAATCTCAGTATAATGCCACTCTCCGCAGTTGCGAATGATAAATATTTAGAAACGCTTTACGAATGTTTACGGCAATGTTCACACATTTCCTTCGTATTTCTTGCACGAATGTGCGTCCATAGAGTGTCACATTATTCGCGCGCATCACCCATCATGCTGTACGAACATTACTGGAACAGTATGTATGACGTGCCTTTTACTAGGCTACTGGAACAATAGCTACACATGCCTTTTACTGGGCAACTGGCACAATATGTATCACTTGCCTTTTACTGGCCAACTGGCACAATAGGTATCACATGCCTTTAACTGGGCAACTGGCACAATAGGTATCACGTGCCTTTTACTGGGCAACTGGCACAATAGATATAATGTTTACGTGCCCTTAGTGGGCTAAACCAGGGACACTATAAGTCACTTGTACACAGTGGAATGAATACAGCTGCTGATGCTGCTGCTGTTATATCATCTATGTCTTAGCACTGAGAAGTGCTTTGGATTCCAAGGTGACTTTTTCACTGGATATTAGCCCTGAAAATGACTTTTGGGTTCAGTAGTAAGCCTGCCTAACCAAAACGCTACTAAAACCTATCTCTCCCTGCTCCAAGATCTTTCCCTGGCTAGGTTGAACGCGCATCTGTGGTCGAGAGGCGGAAGTCAATTATTAAATATTCAAGGTCATCTGGTTCAGCCATCCAATGAGGGTAGACACCGTTTTCGTGCTGCGTGCATACTCCCAGGGTCCCTCACGGCCTCCCTGCATGGTGATTGGATTAAAAAAAGCGCCAACTGCGATGGGAGGGCTTTCGAATGTTTCCCGCGTATTTGTCACACTACTCGATTGAATTTGAATCTTTCGAATGCCTCAATATTCTATCGGATACCATCTCGATCGAATTGTATTCGCTCATCTCTAGTTATCATGCTTTGAAATAAAGCTATACTTACTTGTATTCAGGTCCAGTCTCCTGTAGGCAGCTTTTTAGTCTTGTGCTGATTAAAAAAAAAGGACCAAATGCAGGAAGTCCCCGCGAGTACAAAGTTTCACAACTCGATGCATCTGTCAATCAAATGACTGCTGTCTCTGTGAGTGTGCAGATGACTACGATTTCTTGCGTTTAGTGCTCATTTAAGGATGCATTCAGGTCACAAGAACTGTAACAACTACTGTTTTTAGCAATAGCAATGGTGGTATTTTCTTTCCCTTTAAACGAGTATTCTCTTATTGAAAAACACAATAATTATGCTATTTAGAAGTCTAAGTTCTTTTTTATTAGTATTCTCATTTAGGGTGTTTTCCATTTTGATGTACAGGTCTTTAACTTTACCATGACCATTATAGTGATTATTAGAAAATGCCATTCAGATTACGTTTTATAACAGATTTTATCAATTATAAACTTTTTGTTTATCTCTTAAATAAAAGAAAACATGTTTGTATTAACGTCAATGCATCTTCCATTGTGTAAGCAGCTGATTCATAAACCTTGACTAACAATGGTAGGAATGTCCACATTTGCAGTGGAAATATTTTTTGTCAAGAGAACTGATGTATTCCACAGTTCCTGTGGGGCCCTAAAATAGCACTACCTCGACATTGTAACATTAAAGCAAAGTTGCTAAAATTAATAAGCCTTTTATTGCACAGAGAACAATTTCCCAGCTGTTTGGAACTTTCCGTTGGAAAAAAAAAAGAAAAAAAAATCCCTAGTGGGAGGTTTTATTGGTAACTTACATGAAAACGGATAACCCTGATGAGAAAGCAAGCGTCATACGGCATTCGGAGGCCTGGTGAAAAAATTACTTTTAAGCTCATAGGGTTTGTATAAAAGGCAATTTTTCACTACACTGTACAGTACTTTGCAAAAGCTAGACCACCCTTTCATTTCCAGTGCTAAAAAGAATATGACTTATTTATTATTTAGTATCAGAGAACAAAAACAATCGCAAAAAGATCAGCAATAATAATGTCAGCTTTTCAGAAGTTTAGCTGTCTAGAATTTGTCTTTATTACAACTCCTATTCCTTTCAGGAAACTTACCTTCAGATTTTCTTTAAAAAATGATGTATTGTTCATTGTTCAAGAGTTGGATATATGTTCTGCTTCTAGTATTTTAAGTACTTTCAACCGCAGTCTGGGCTTTAGGATGACCATGACATTGTTCGGAGTACATATTGGTCTTCACAAGATGATAAGTACACATTGGCCTTCTCAGCACTAGGCTCAGGAATGTAATCTTTTTTTTTAGTCAAACTGTAAATTTTTTCCAGGTTCCTAAATAAATTCCTGTCCAGGATCCTACAGTGTTGATCTCTTGTGTCATTAAAGTAATCAGTCAGCAATGGCCATCATGCCCAGCTCGTAGCCCTTGTGTTTCTATAGTGTTTAAGTAGTAAATGGACTCAAATTTACAAAATGAATCATCTAATAAGACCTGGAATGTTGTGGTAGATACCGTATTGTGCATCCAGCCTTTCTACAGGATAAAGCCTAACAACCAATATGACCGCCACAGTGGTTGTCAGGGTCGCTCAAGGGGAACCTGCAGCAGTCATTATAAAGTCATTTAAGACAGGTACTTATGGATAACTAGAAAATGTACCCGGCGCTGCCCGGGTATAAAGTGTCAGTGTGTTAATTAGATTTGTTCTAAGGTGCCCAGGAGGCCAAGCTAAAGGTATTGTTTCATCTGAGTTAATCAGTGGAATTAGTGTATACCTGTAGTGCATAGTTGGAGGGGTTCTGTATACCCACAATGTATAGTTTTTAGGGGTCTCGCATATTTGTAGTGCATAGTTGGGGGGGCTGTATACCTATAGTGTATAGTTGAGGGAGGTCCTGTATACCTGCAGTGTACAGTTGGTGAAGGTCCTGTATACCTGTACTGTATAGTTCGAGGGTCCTGTATACCTGTAGTATATAGTTGGTGCTGTATACCTGTAATGTATAGTTGGTGGAGGTCTTGTATACCTGTAGTTTATAGTTTGAGGGTCCTGGATACCTGTAGTGTATAATTGGTGGAGGTCTTGTATACCTGTAGTATATAGTTCCGGGGTCCTGTATACCTGTAGTAAATAGTTTGAGGGTCCTGTATAACTATAGTATAGAGTTGGTGGAGGTCCTGTATACCTGTAGTGTATAGTTTGGGGTCCTATATACCTGTAGTATATAGCTGGTGGAGTTCCTGTATACCTGTAGTATGTTTGGGGTCCTGTATACTTCTAGTATAGAGTTGGTGAAGGTGCTGTATACCTGTATTATAGAGTTGGTGTAGGTCCTGTATACCTGTAGTGTATGGTTTTGAGGTCCTGTATACCTGTAGTGTATAGTTTGGGGTCCTATATACCTGTAGTATATAGTTGGTGGAGTTCCTGTATACCTGTAGTGTATAGTTTTGGGGTCCTGTATACCTGTAGTGTATAGTTTGGGGTCCTGTATACCTGTAGTATATAGTTGGTGGAGGTCCTGTATACCTGTAATATATAGTTTTGGGGTCCTGTATACCTGTAGTGTAAAGTTTGGGGTCCTGTATACCTGTAGTATATAGTTTTGTGGAGGTCCCGTGCACCTGTAGTGTATAGTTTTGGGGTCCTGTATACCTGTAGTGTCCTGTATACCTGCAGGGTTGTATTTACCCATATGGCACTGTTATTCAGTCACAGTGTGTCGGTATTGGTCATGTCTGGTATGGGGGTGTTATCCAGTCACAGTATGGCAGTATTGGTCAGGTCTGGTGTGGCGGTGTTATCCAGTCACGGTATGGTGGTATTGGTCAGGTCTGGTATAGCGGTGTTATCCAGTCACAGTATGGCAGTATTGGTCAGGTCTGATATGATGGTGTTATCCAGTCACAGTATGGCGGTATTGGTCAGGTCTGGTGTGGCGGTGTTATCCAGTCACAGTATGGCGGTATTGGTCAGGTCTGGCAGTGTTATCCAGTCACAGTATGGCGGTATTGGTCAGGTCTGGTATGACAGTGTTATCCAGCACAGTATGGCGGTATTGGTCAGGTCTGGTATGGCAGTGTTATCCAGTCACAGTATGGCGGTATTGGTCAGGTCTGGTATGACAGTGTTATCCAGTCACAGTATGGCGGTATTGGTCAGGTCTGGTGTGGTAGTGTTATCCAGTCACAGTATGGCGGTATTGGTCAGGTCTGGTGTGGCAGTGTTATCCAGTCACAGTATGGCGGTATTGGTCAGGTCTGGTGTGGCGGTGTTACCCAGTCACAGTATGGCGGTATTGGTCAGTTCTGGTATGGAGGTGTTATCCAGTCACAGTATGGCGGTATTGGTCAGGTCTGGTATGGAGGTGTTATCCAGTCACAGTATGGGGGTATTGGTCAGGTCTGGCAGTGTTATCCAGTCACAGTATGGCGGTATTGGTCAGGTCTGGTATGACAGTGTTATCCAGCACAGTATGGCGGTATTGGTCAGGTCTGGTGTAGCAGTGTTACCCAGTCACAGTTTGGTATACCTGTTGTGCCCTGTATATACATGTACTGTATAGATGGAGTAGGGGGTCCTGTATATACATGTACTGTATAGATGGAGTAGGGGGCCCTGTATATACATGTACTGTATAGATGGAGTAGGGGGTCCTGTATATACATGTACTGTATGGATGGAGTAGGGGGTCCTGTATATACATGTACTGTATAGATGGAGTAGGGGGTCCTGTATATACATGTACTGTATGGATGGAGTAGGGGGTCCTGTATATACATGTACTGTATAGATGGAGTAGGGGGTCCTGTATATACATGTACTGTATGGATGGAGTAGAGGGCCCTGTATATACATGTACTGTATGGATGGAGTAGGGGGCCCTGTATATACATGTACTGTATAGATGGAGTAGGGGGTCCTGTATATACATGTACTGTATGGATGGAGTAGGAGGTCCTGTATATACATGTAATGTATAGATGGAGTAGGGGGTCCTGTATATACATGTACTGTATAGATGGAGTAGGGGGTCCTGTATATACATGTACTGTATAGATGGAGTAGGGGGTCCTGTATATACATGTACTGTATAGATGGGAGTAGGGGGTCCTGTATATACATGTACTGTATAGATGGAGTAGGGGGTCCTGTATATACATGTACTGTATAGATGGAGTAGGGGGTCCTGTATATACATGTACTGTATAGATGGAGTAGGGGGCCCTGTATATACATGTACTGTATAGATGGAGTAGGGGGTCCTGTATATACATGTACTGTATAGATGGAGTAGGGGGTCCTGTATATACATGTACTGTATAGATAGAGTAGGGGGCCCTGTATATACATGTACTGTATAGATGGAGTAGGGGGCCCTGTATATACATGTACTGTATAGATAGAGTAGGGGGCCCTGTATATACATGTACTGTATAGATGGAGTAGGGGGTCCTGTATATACATGTACTGTATGGATGGAGTAGGAGGTCCTGTATATACATGTAATGTATAGATGGAGTAGGGGGTCCTGTATATACATGTACTGTATAGATGGAGTAGGGGGTCCTGTATATACATGTACTGTATAGATAGAGTAGGGGGCCCTGTATATACATGTACTGTATAGATGGAGTAGGGGGCCCTGTATATACATGTACTGTATAGATGGAGTAGGGGGCCCTGTATATACATGTACTGTATAGATAGAGTAGGGGGCCCTGTATATACATGTACTGTATAGATGGAGTAGGGGGTCCTGTATATACATGTACTGTATAGATGGAGTAGGGGGTCCTGTATATACATGTACTGTATAGATGGAGTAGGGGGTCCTGTATATACATGTACTGTATAGATGGAGTAGGGGGTCTACCAGTTATTACTGTGGATGTGAGGCAGCTTCCCTAGCAACCATTGCTCCCTGTGAAAATAAAAGCAGTAATCCTATTGGTTGCTACGGCTCCAACTGCCGTGTCTGCTGCAGCTAATTATATCACCTGTGTTTGCAGTGAGGAGATTTTCCCATTCATCTCTATGGGGCGCCTCTCTTTCCCCTCCCCCTCCCCTCCTGTACATCTGGCGGGGACGGGACCTTCGCAATAACCTTCCTGGGCACCCAATGTATCTGTGTGCCAAATTTGGGGTCAAACGGTTCAGGCGTTTGGAAGTCTATAGAGGACAGACAGACAGACAGACAGACAGAAGGACAGACAGACAGACAGTCTTTGATTTTTATGATATAGATAACACAGACCAAACATAGTATGAAATAATGAAAATTGCCTGACTAATCTCAGAAATAATCTTACACATCATATTTAAAATTTATAACTAATTGCATCCATTTTTTAAATGAATTATACTGTATGTTTTGCTCGTGACACAACTTAAAGGGAAACTAAGAGCAGGTGGGGTAGGCATGGGGTAGGCCAGTGAGGCAGATTGGTGCAATTGGAAGGTAGTCCCACCCTCAGTGCACCTAGCCACCTTATTTGCATATGGAATAAAAACAAGATTTCCACAAAACAATGCAAGGGGCATTTGAAGCCAGATGAAGGTATTTCCTCATCTTTTAAGTCTCCTCATTTTGCTTACTAAATTGGTCCATGATTTAACCCTTAGGGGACACAGCCAGTTTTCATTTTTGCGTTTTCGTTTTTCCCTCCTCGTGTATATAAGGCCATAGCGCCTGCATTTTTCCACCTAGAGACCCAAATAAGCCCTTATTTTTGGCGCAACTAATTGTACTTTGCTATGGCAGATGTAATTTTTGCCTAAAATGTGCCGGGAAACCAGAAAAAAATTATATGTGTGGCGAAATTAAAAAAAAAAATATATTTTTTTTTTATTTGGGGGGGGGGAGGTTGTTTTTACTCCGTTCGCCCTGGGGTAAAACTGACTTGTTATATATGTTCCTTAAGTTGTTACAACGATATGTAACATGTATAACTTTTATTTAATTTGATGGCTTGTAAAAAATTAAAACCTTTTAAAGAAAATATATGTTCCTTAAAATCGCTCCATTCCCAGGCTTATAGCGCTTTTATCCTTTGGTCTATGGGTCTGTGTGAGGTGTCATTTTTTGCGCCATGATGTGATCTTTCTATCGGTACCTTGATTGCGCATATACGATTTTTTGATCGCTTTTTATTACAATTATTCTGGATTTGATGCGACCAAAAATGCGCAATTTTGCACTTTGGGATTTTTGGGCGCTGACGCCGTTTACCGTGTGAGATCAGGAATGTGATTAATTAATAGTTCGGGCGATTACACACGCGGCGATAGCAAACATGTTTGTTTATTTATTTATTTTTATTTATAAAATGGGGAAAGGGGGGTGATTCAGACTTTTATTAGGGGAGGGGATTTTGTGTTATTAAAAATAAAATTTTCTTTTACTTTACACATATACTAGAAGCCCCCCTGGGGGACTTCTAGTATATGCACTCTGATCTCTCATAGAGATCCATGCAGTATAGTTATACTGCATGAATCTATGAGATCGGTGTTCTATTGCTTTTGGCTGCTGCAGCCAAAAGCAATAGAATGCCGAGCCGGGATCAGCGCCATTACGGCGCAGACCCCAGCCCGGTATGGATGCGGGGATCGCCCCCCCCCCCCCGCAATCGCGCCGCGGGGGTGGGGGGCGATCCCCCCACTAGACCACCAGGGATGAATATGAGCAAGTATTTAAAGGCAGCTGTCAACTTTGACAGCTGCTTCTAAGTACTTAATTAGCGGGCACGGCGATCAGCTCCCGATCGGTACGGGTCTAAATATTCAGACCAGGACCGATCAAAACTTTTGACATGTCAAAAGTTTTTCTAACAACAGTGACAACTCTTTTGTGAGGAGTACAGTGAGTTCTGATCATCTGATGGACTACTCTACCAAGCTACTGCTGCTTAACACAGGTTTGATTAATTAATTACATTTCATTAATTTGCACTTGATTGATACATAGTATTGTTTCAGAAAGGTTTTCTTGCTGAAATGTCACAATTAAGCGGAATAATTCACTTGGACATGCTGTGTCAGATAGCCTTTATTTTTGGAACAAAACAACTGTATCTAGTCAAGTAAGGTGAACATGCATAATTTTTTTTCCAATTTATCACTCATAACCAGGTGCATGATTTTGCTGTATTGCTATTTTTTGTAACATGTTAGCTTGAATAAATTTTCTGCACTTTTCACGTTATCCAGAGTGCCGTGGATGATCACTTATACTTCATAACCATTGTTGCTATACTTTTAATATATTAAAGAAATAATAGTAACAACTAGCTAGGGTTAGTCCTTGTATTTTTTTCCTGCTTTATTGTTGACTGCCATCATTCATTCCCTAACTTCAGGTTCTCGTTACCTATCAGCGAGTTGCTTTTCTTGTTGTTACCTACAAGTATTTCTATGTGCTTTGTATGTTTTACTTGCAACTGTAAGCTTTGCATACTACTTGACTATTATATGACTTCTCATACTATTTGACTGTCCTGTAAATATTTTATTATTATACAATCATTTATGTTATACATATACATAGGTGATGTTATACATATACATAGGTGATTGATGATTTATTTCTCATTCAATCTGGACTGACATTATAATAGAATAAAGCCTATAAATAAAGCGGTCGGGGAAGATGGCCTGCTATAATGTATAGCAGGCCATCTCTGCTCATTGGCACGTGCCAACGATCGCTGCTATAGCAGCTGAATACAGCTTTCCTGGTCATCGGTGACCCGGAAAGCAATGGCGATTGGTGCTGTCCAAGATAGCAACAATCGCCATAAGTGTCCAGTACCGTACCGGCCGGCCCATCACGGCGATCTAACAGTTAAAAAGTGTCCGGCCGGGTTCTGCACCCCTCAGCTAGGTAGCTGAGGGGTGCAGCACAGGTGTGTGTGGTGCAGGTGTACTATACTCACCTGATCCTGGCCTCCGGAGCGAAGATTCGCGGTCCCGCGCGTCCTCTTCTCCTCTTCGCCGCCACTTCCGGGTTCGTTCGGTCTTCGGAGGGAATCTTCGGCTCTTCGGGCTTTTCCGTCGCCTTCATCTTCGTCCATCTCCGCCAGCTCCATTCTACTGCCCCCTAGCGGCTGATCAGTGTATATTATACACTGATCATTTTTGGGGGGGGTTTTTCCAAATTTTTTCTTTTTCTTTTTATTCGCCCTAACGCCGCTGAGTGCTGATCAGCATCGCACGTAAGTGCGCAGCTGATCAGCAACTCCTTCTTTTTGGCGTAGGGGCGTTTTTCCCCCCTATATCCTACTGCCACTGTCTGCTGATAAGTACCGCACATAAGTGCGGCATTTATCAGCAACTTCTTTTTTGGCATAGGTATATTTTTTCTTACTGTCAAAAAAAAAAAACGTAAAAAAACACTACATTACACCACACTACACAAAATAAAGTTTTACACTACAACAGAACACATTTACATACCCCATATACTAGTCCCGGTATAAAGATGGCCCCCAGGGTGTTTTCGGCGTCGGACGCATACGCTATTATTGCCTCCGACACTGAAACAGCCAGTGAGGATGAATGGGGGGATCCTTCGTTCCTCCATTCATCCTCATCATCCTCATCATCCAGTGACGTGTCTGGGGGTAGCATAGCGTACGCTGCCCCCCAGACACGTCTTTTCCGTCAGTACCGTCCCAATAAGAGATGACGGTATGGCGTGAAATTCTCCAAACTCTGTGAGCGTACCTCAGGGTACACTTACAGATTTAGGGTACGTGCACACTGCGGAATGGCGAAGGATAACCCTTTGTGCATTCCGCAGCTGGCACCCGCTGGCGGACTGATGGAGGCGCGCGTCTCCGCCCGTGTCATAGACTCCATTCTATGCACGGGCGGATTCCGTTGTCCATCCAAAGAATGAACACACGCCTGCATCAGTCTGCCGGTGGGTGCCAGCTGCGGAATGCGTGAAGGGATATCTGTCGCGATTCCGCAGTGTGCACGTACCCTTAGAGTGTATGAAGGAAGGGACACCCAAATCCTGCATACCCCCCCCCCCTCCCATCCTCAGAGTTAGTGGGAAGATCGTTCGGGAACTTATCTTCCCACTGCTGGATAAAGGTCACCACCACCTGTACGGGGATAACTTTTATACCAGCACCCCCTCTTCCGGTCCCTCACTGCCCGAGATACTATAGCTTGTGGCACGATCCAAAAATATCAGAGGCAGTAATAGAGCCCTAATATTTAGCAGCCATGGAGCGGACCCAGCACTTCTGGATATGAAGGACCCCGTATCGCACCAGGGAAACATTTTCCAGGTGACGTCCCCCACACTGGAAAACAGGAGACCCCAGAAGAAGTGCAGAGTGTGGCGTAACAGGGGGATCAGGAAGGACACCATTTTCCAGTGTGACACCTGTCCTGATCACCCCGGCCTCTGCATACAGGATCGCGTCAAGGCGTACCACACGTCATTGAAGTTCTACATTTTCTAAATTCTGTCCCTTATTCCTATTTCAGGGGTCACGTTGATACGGAGATTATTCTGATCGCCATTATGGAGTCGGGAAGGAATTTTTTCCCAGTGATGAGGCTACTGTTGTCTACCTCACAAGGGTTTTTTGACTTCCTCTGGATCAACACAGGTTGAATTTGATGGACACCTGTCATTTTCAACCTTATAAACTAATAATTGGCCTAATACCCCCAAATAAATTAGAATTGTCCCTTTTCCCCAGCTAAATAGGTATGGCCGCCATTCCCATTAGAGGATACCATGATTCAATTACAAAGCCTCTGTGCGGCCAGGACAGTAGAAACCCCCCACAAGTGACCCCATTCTGGAAACTACACCCCATAAGGAATCTAACAAGGGGGGCAGCAGGGATATGGCCCCCTGGTGACGGCCACATTTGGGACGTGAAAATGAAAAAAATGGTATTTTTTATTTTCCTGGCACATGTTCGACAAATTTGCCCGTCACTAGTGGGGTCCATATGCTCACTGTAGCCCTTGTTAGATTCCTTATGGGGTGTAGTTTCCATAATGGGGTCACTTGTGGGGGGTTTCTACTGGTCTGGCAGCACAGGAGCTTTGTAATTGCGACATGGCCTCCATCCTCCATTCCAGCCTCTAAATGGCACTCTCTCCCTTTGGTGGCTTGCCCTGTGCCCATATGGCACATAATGTCCACATGTGGGGTATTTTCGTACTCAGGGGAAATTACTCTACACGTTTTGTGTTCATTTTCTTTTTTAACCTCTTGTGGAAATGGAAAAAATCAAGGCAAGACCAACATTTAGAGTAAAAAATGCTTAATTTTTACACTAAATCATTGATCTTGTCTTTATTTTTTGTATTTTCACAAGGGGCTAAAAGATAAAAAAAAACACAAAATATGTAGAGCAATTTCCCCTGAGTACGAAAATACCCCACATGTGGACACAAAGCACCATGCGGGTGCAGGGTAAGCCTCCAGAGGGAAGGAGCACCATTTGGTTTTTGGAGGCTGGATTTGGAATGGAATGGATTTCTTGGGCCATGTTGCATTTAAAAGGCCCCTGTGTTGCCAAGACCGTTGAAACCCCTCACAAGTGACCCCATTATGGAAACTACACCCCTCAGGGAATGTAACAAGGGGTGTAGTGAGCATATGGACCCCACTGGTGACGGGCAAAAATGTGGAACAATGTGGCGTGAAAATGAAATATTACATTTTTTACACTATAATGTTGGTTTAGCCTTAAATTTTTATTTTCACAAGGGGTTAAAAGAGAAAAAAACACACAAAATGTGTAGAGCAATTTCCGTAAATACCCCACATATGGACATAAAGCGCCATGTGGGCGCAGGGCAAGCCTCCGAAGGGAAGGAGCGCCATTTGGATTTTGGAGGCTGGATTCGGCCAGAAAGGATGATGAACGCCATGTCGCATTTACAGAGCCCTCGTGCTGCCAAAACACTGGAAACCCCCCACAAGTGACCCCATTCTGGAAACTACACCCCTCAAGGAATCTAACAAGGGGTGCAGTGAGGATATGGACCCCTTGATGACGGGCACATTTGTGCCGTGAAAGTGAAAAAATGAAAAATTTCCCTTTCACGTAACATTGTTCCACATTTGTGCCCGTCACCAGTGGGGTCCATATGCTCACTGCACCACTTTTTAGATTCCTTAAGGAATGTAGTTTCCAGAATGGGGTCACTTGTGGGGGGTTTCAAGTGTCTTGGCAGCACGAGGGCTCTGTAAATGCGACATGGAGTTCATCATCCTTTCTGGACGAATCCAGCCTCCAAAATCCAAATGGCGCTCCTTCCCTTCGGAGGCTTGCCCTGCGCCCACATGGCGCTTTATGTCCACATGTGGGGTATTTCTGTATTTGGGAGTAACTGCGCTACACGCTTTGAGTTTTTTTTTCCTTTTATCCCATTGTGAATATGAACAATTGAAGGCTAGAACAACGTTATAGTGTAAAAAATACATTTTTCTTTTTTCACGCCACATTGTTCTGAAAATCTGTGAAGCACCTGTGGGTTCCAGATGCTCAACGCACCCCTTGTTACATTCCTTGAGGGGTCTAGTTTTCTAAATGGTGTCTCTTATGGGGGGTTTTTAGGTTTTGGCACCCCAGAGCCTCTGCCAACCTGAAGGGGTACAGTCAGAAATGACCAAATATAACGGAGCCATTGAAATTCACTAGGCGCTCCTTTGTATCTGGGGCTTGTGGTTCCGTCAAACAATGCATTAGGGCCACATATGGGGTATTTCTATAACCTGCAGAAACGGGGCAATCAATATTGGGGTGCATTTCTCTGGTAATAAGTTTATAAATATGAAAAATATTGGATTACAATAAAATCTCAAAAAAAATTTCAAATTTCTTACACACTTAGCTTTTATTTCTGTGACTCTCCTAAAGGGTTAAAAAACTTTCTGGATGTGCTTTTGCAGAGTTTGGGGGGTGCAGTTTCTGAAATGGGGTGCTATTTGGGGCTTTCTAACATACAGGCCCCTCAAATACATTTTAAATCTGAACAGGTCCCTAAAAATATCTGATTTTGAAATTTTACTGAAAATTTGGAAATTTGCTGCTTATGTTTTAAGCTTTCTATTGTCTAAAAAAAATTAAAGATCGTTTAATAAATGCTGCCAACATAAAGTAGACATGTTGCTAATGCTATTTAATATATAATTTATGTGGTATAACCACTTTCTGTATAAGCAAAAAAGTTTCAAAGTTGGAAAAATGCATTTTTTCACAATTTTTCACGTTATTTGGGATTTTTTCATAAATATTCGTTATAAATATCGACTCCAATTTACCAGAAATGTAAAGTACAATATGTCACGAGAAAACAATCTCAGAATCAGCCGGATAGGTAAAAGCATCCTGAAGTTATTAATGACTAAAGTGACACAGGTCATTTTCATAAAATTTGTCTCTGTCATTAAGGCCATATCAGGCTCTGTCCTTAAGGGGTTAAAGGGGTAATCCAGAATTAAAAAAAAAATGTTTCTGCATTTACCTAGAGAATGTGCATATTTGTTTTAATAGACAGAAGATAATGAGACACTTTTAAACACCTTTGGCAGGGGCATACCACCAACAAATTTGTATTTCCAACAATAACTGCCATTGGGAAAAAGTGAAGAGACCCCATACATATTGGACATTGCTAGGTTTAGCTAACTTTTATCTACTGTGTAAGGCCAATTGATGAAAACAATCTCAGCCACTCCTGACACCATCATAATTCATAAAGTAATATAAAAATGAAATGTCGAGAATGGTTGTAGACATTTTTTATTCAGCTATGATTCTTGTCCCTTATTCTCAGAACTAGCTATTTTTTTTTTTTTTTCATGTAGAATATTCACATTCCAGTTAAGATCATCTGGTTGTCAGTAAAACTTTATAAATTCATCAGTACAAAAACATAAATTTTGGCAACATTTTGTCCTCTATAAATAAAAAAAAGGTATCACTTTCCTTTTCAATTTCTAAAGCGGTGCGTGATTCTGAGTTGTGTCTAAAGCATTATCAAGATACAAAAAGAGCTTTTTATAGAACAGAATTGTGTGCCCAGTGCTAGCATGCAAAATTTAACAATCATTCCCTTAAAATCTCATTGCCAGGAAAAAAAGCAAATTATCCCATGACATGCAATATTCAGCTTGATTGGCACATCATATTTCAGGATGGAAACTGTTACAAAACCAGCACCTTTTAAATGGCTTGTCCTCTTCTTTCGAAAAGGTTGAGTGCTGAAGCATTCTTGTCAATTTATCTCACCACATATCTGCGTTCTGGATTCTGCAGAATGCAAACAATATTTACAGCCGATTATTGTTTTGTTTTTTTCTTTTTTACTAAAATCTAAAAGCAAAACCAGACTCTTCATTTAGAAGATTTATCATGAGTCTTTAGCACACAGTTAAGTTTGAATTTAGTAACATCTATAGAGTCAAACAAATTATATGAAAAAACTTACACACTATATTGAGAAATGACTCATGTCTAGGATCAGACAGTTTAGAAGAGCAGAAAACACATGGGGATACGTTCAATTCACTAACCACCTTAATAATTTTTTGTAACTATTAGTCTCAATGATACAATAAAATACAGACATACAGTAAAAAGAACGTGTATTATTTAAATAATAGTTACTGAAACACATGAATGAATAATAGTTAAATGCAGGACTATAAATTCCCAGCCGTGAACAAATGTGAACCATTTCGAACTTTTTATATTTGTGCATGAATTTGTCTGAAAACTATGGTAAAGTTTATAAAAATGCTAAAAATTTTCTTAAATTTTTCACAAGCCCAGGAAAAGTAACACATTTTTTTTTTAAATCGAAAATGTTCCTGTAAGTATATGTACCCATAGTATCTGTGAAGACCTGCAAATCCACATGAACAATTTATTGTTTCAAGAAGCAGGAAATGCCATTCTATGTATACAAATTTAACTACCAAATCCTCTTAATCTTATTGAAAAGGATAAAGAGAGATGATTTCACAGTCCTAACAATTGTGCGTACAAAGCAGAGCTTATCATACAGTAAACTGAGGCTGTATTCACACACCTGTAGTGCAGCCCGCGACCCGCACTATGAATGTGCATCCTATGAATGTGCATCCTATGTTCACACTTCATTACTCTAGCGATCCCTGCCGCAAAAAACGGTCCGCATTACAACATGTCCAATTTTTTTGCGCCACGGATCGCCGCCCCATATACACATACAGACGTATGAACGGGGCCATTGAATAACATTGGTTTTATGTTATGTCCGCAATTGCGTGCCCGCAATTGTAAAAGTATAATTGATCTAATGCTTGATTATAAAAGTCTCCTATAGGGACTTAAAAAGGTATGCCCATCTCAACTAATATAGTATTACTGACCACCTATAAAAGCAGTGGTCAGACTGAACAAATATAGATAGATAAATAGATAATACAAAGAAATGAAGCAGCGTATAACGCGTGTGGGGGCGTATAAGACGACCCCTGACTTTCAAGAAGATTGAAAGGGGTTTGCCTTATACGCCGGAAAATGTTTACCCCTGCCTGACCACAGCCCTAAATTAAAAAACAAACAGTTAACTCACCTGAGGCCAGTTCCCGGCCTCCGCATGCCTCCTGTCCCGTTCCCGACACAGGCAGTGTGATGCTCACTGACTTCATCGGGAATCCACGAAGCTCTCCCGAGCAGACGAGCGTCTCATCGGAGAAGCCCAGAGAAGCTCGGCTGCCAGGAGAGCTTTGGAAGAATGACAGAGGCTTCGGATACTTCCATGTCATGAACAAAAAATGGTATCTAAATATCTTCCAAGAGTTACTTCTTCCAGTGATCTAGGAGCAGTTTGGTGATGTATAATACTTTTTTCCAGCATTATGGAGCACCATTTGAAAAAACTGATAACTTAAAAAGGGAATCTGTCCCTAGGTTTATTCCGCCTTAAATGAGGGCAGCATAAGCTAGTGACAGAAAAGCGGAACAGATTGGTGTATTATCTACATCATTCTATGCACCTGTTCTCCTAATATGCAGGAAAATAGAATTCTTGCCACACCTCTCCCCCCGCTCTCCAGCTGCTGATTGACAGGTGACTGCCTGAGGACTACTGAATGTCCATGTATTTAGGAGGATATCACTGAATCAGCTGCACAGAACAATGCAAGTGATACATCATTCTGTTCAGCCTCTGTCACTATTTTATATTACCCTGAGATAGGACATAAACCTGCATAAACCTACTGACAGAGTCTCTTTAAGTGTCTTAGTGAGCAAAACAATTAAACAATTGAATCCATTGCCAAAAAATTCCCTAGATCTCAATCTCATTAAGAATCTTTGGTCAATCATCAAAAAGAAATTAAATAAGAATGAGACAGATGCTGGGGAGAACTGCAGAAGACTTCATAGACTTTGCATAGACTTGATGTTTCAAAATGTATAAAGTGCTTATAATTGTTCCTTAGTATATCATATAAATATCAATGAAGCAGCACAATTTGTGTTGATCTTTAAACCTTTGGCCACAGTTATAAAGTCTGATATGAACTACAGTAACTTCTAAATACTTTAATGTTCTAAATTATTATGGTGTTGGACCCCAAAAACATGTTTTGGACTGAAACAGCAATTACAATTGTCGAAATCAAAAGTTTACTGTATTTGTAGGAATGTTACCAGGCTGGCCTATAATAGTAGTAGTACTGTATGTTCTTTAACCTCACCAAGAACCAGAAGTTGAAAGACTTGAGGTAATTATGTACGGAAAATTTTATGGGAATCCTTTCAGCTACCCCATTGTGTATAAGCCCTCTTCAGTACCCTGTAGCTGCCTGGTAGAGTTCACACGCTCTGTCCAATAAGTTTTCTACAATGCTGCATTTTCATAGCAGTCCCAGTGCCTGGTAGGTAGGCATGGGGGGTATCGGGGGGGGGGGGGGGTCGGTGTATCGATCCTCACTGCCGGGGTTATCTATCCTCACTGTACATATACCATCATACCGGGGGGCATCTATCCTCACTGTACATATACCATCATACCGGGGGCATCTATGCTCACTGTACCTACACCATCATACTGGGAGGCATCTATCCTCACTGTACATATACCATCATACCGGGGGTATCTATCCTCACTGTACATATACCATAATACTGGGGGGTAATTGTCCTCACTGTACATATACCATCATACCGGGGGCATCTATCCTCACTGTACATATACTATCATACTGATCCTCCCCCATCCTCTGTTCCCCTGGCTCGACCTCTGCAGCCACATAAGACTGATGTTACCCAGGCCAGAGCAACATATAACAGGAGAGAGAAGAGGAGGGGGAGATGAGGGGAGGGTAATCTCGACATGACTGATCACAGAAGAACAGGACATAGCTGCCCTCCACTCCTGCTCCACCTTACACAGATCAGTGACACAGTACACTCACTTGCTGTGACTGCTGACTCTCTATTTTCAGAAGAAATGGTCAGCCCTGTGCCCCCTGCAGGCTGGGAGGAGCCATCTAAGAGTATGTTCACATCTCGTTTTTGGCCCCATGTCGGGCTACACGTCAGGAATCAGTGAAATAAGGATGCGGACGTGCAGCCCAACGTGCCTTTCTGAAGACTTTTCTGAGTTTGCTCGTGTTCTGCTGCCTACAGACAGAATAAAAATTCTCCCTTTGTGGTATTAAGACCCTGGAACCAACTCATTGCCACAGTCATAGTGTCTATGTGGGGGTAATTCATCAGCTGAACTTTTTTTTTAATACATCAGCTAAAAAAAAATTAGAAACCTCTTCAGAAGTGCAATCAGCAGAACAACTTATAGAATTCAATGTGACACAATGTGGAGCATATTGAGGTTCTCACTTGACCAATGCTCGAGCAGACCAGTCAAACACTGGGTTGTGAAGATCCAACCAGGGAAGTCCCAGAATGACAAATTTGTTCTTGAGAATTTGTTCTGAGAATGAATAAATCCCACTTGAACATAAATTTGAGGTCGGGAATATTGGATTTTACTGCTGGCCAAGGTAAAAACCGCTCCTGTCACTGAAACTCCAACATAACAGGTTGAATACCAAGACTAGTTAAAAAAGAGGAATTGATAAAAGCAGAAGCCCAAGAATCAACATGAGCAAGACCTGACACAGATTTGTTGCCTGCTGACAACATAATGGGCAACATAAGTTTGTTACATATCTCGGAAGATATGTAACATCATCACTCAGGCACTGGAGTTTTCCTGCCGGCTTGCAGGGGCAGTCACAGTCCTGATTTACTGCAGTACATTTACAGATTGTTCAGAAGGTAATGGGCATACCAGGCTTTAGTGCCAATAGCCCCAAGCTGCATAGGCTCCTCTCCAGTTACAGGATTGGAAGAGCTTTTTAGAGAGGAAAAGAGAGGACAGCTGGTTTGGGCATGTCAGGACACACTCTCTCTTTCTCTCCCTAAGTCTCTGGTTAATCCTGACATCTAACGTCATGGCCAGCTCAAGAGACTTGGGTTCAGGATGTCCAACCCTTGCATTCTTAATAGTATCTGATAGCCCTTGCTTAAATGGGGCCTTCAGTGCCTGCTCACACCAACCCGTCACGAGGAAGTACTTCCGAAACTCCATGCA
Organism: Dendropsophus ebraccatus; assembly: GCF_027789765.1. NCBI lineage: Eukaryota > Metazoa > Chordata > Amphibia > Anura > Hylidae > Dendropsophus > Dendropsophus ebraccatus. The sequence continues at coordinate 47,142,192 of NC_091463.1, forward strand.
GTAATCCTCTGCTACCCACTTTCCCAGCCAGATAGTCAGAAGATGGGTTTCTGTAATACTGACTGCCATAATGGGGTTGGGAGTAAATAGCTCACAAAAAAGTGATCCAAGCTCCCCCATTCCTCCACCAAAGAAGGAAGTTTAATTGCTCAGGCCTGGGGATCGCCTTTCAAGAGGGACACCACTATACTTACCATCTCCTGAGTAGCAAAATGGTTTGCCCGAAATAGAGACAACAGGACTCTGGACATCCCAAATTTGGCCCGGTTGCCCGAAAACCTGTCAGGGAGGAGCATGGTATAATAGGTTTAGAAGACCTAATTATAACAGGGAGTGTAGCTACACCCGAGCGATTCTGTGCTGCCTTGGCCTGATTCACAGAAAGCTGATGTACCTGTTGAGCTAACTTAGTCACCAAACCTGCCACCCCCTCTATATGGTTCACAAGGTCCAGAAGCATAGCCATGCCACCGAAGGGGGAAGGTAATTGGCTTGCTTTTAGGTTATGACTTGGTCAAGGAAGAGATGGGGAAGACACAGAAAGAGGACCCTGCACTTTTCCCTGCCTAATTGCCTCTATCAGCCCTAAATGGCTACGGACAACCACAGTCACAGTCCCTAACTTATGTACAGTGGCACACGTAACATAGTCAAGAAAGACAAACACAATGGTGCAGTGTCAGGAAGCCGGGTCACAACCAGAGGGCAGCAAGGTACAAAATCAGAGGCAAACAGATAGTCAGGTCATGGAGCAAATGGTCAAGGCAGGGGGAAAGCAGCAAGGAAAAAACAGATAGCAAAGAAAGCAGATAGAAGGGAAGACACACCGAGCTTGCTATGGAACCTAGACTTAATAGCCAGTGCGAGGTTATTACACTGGGGATGTTACATAGGAGGTCAGCGGTCTGGTCCAGAATGTGATTGGACCCGCCCCCTGATCTCCAACCACAGACACCTGATAACATTGCACACTGACTGTCAGAGAGACCTGCCAATCACAGAATCACCAAAGCACAATAAAATTAACTGTGAAGTAGGACAGTGTTCAGACAAAAGCAAAAGAAACACAAAAAAAGCACAATTATATTGTTAAAAGAGCAGTGTCGGTTATTTTCTACAATCCGAGGACCATGCCAAGATCCCATCAGGTACAGTCTTTACAGCATCACTCTAAATTATGTAAAAGAAAAACTGCAACCAGGCACTCCTGGCCTCTTTACTTATCTTGGGACAAACATTTAAAAACTGTAATGTTCCTTGATATTGTGGACAGTAAAAGAACACGTGGCCTCAACAAGCAAGAGCAAACTATAACTTGGATTTTTGTCTTTATTTTGATTTGTTTAGCAATTGAAATACTTTCTAGGATGATCTTTATGTAATAATTGGTATAAAACATACTGCAAATGATTTACAAAGCTTGTGGAGTCAAAAGTAATGTTATTAGCCTCCAGACAATAGAGTTCCCTTCATTTGGCTTCTCCCATAAGACTGAACTGTGGCATCTGTGGTCGGTGTACACATGCTAACACAGTTTGTTGGCTTGTTATGACTTTAACGTTCTTTGTCACAGCAAAGCGCCTCACCCTAATTCAAACCAGATGAGTGGAATCATGTCATACTTGGACATGCACCAGCTGAGCAAGACATAAGAGGGTGGGTAGACCTTGCTTGTTTTAACAAATTTTAAGAAAACATTTCTAAGGGGATATTCCAGCAAAACACTCACCCAAAAAGACTTGCAGCAGATGGTTCAATTCATGTTTAGCATTGCTTCATAATATTGTTATAGAATTCAAATAGGTAAAATCCCAAACAAAGTTTAGTGTTACCACAACATGACCATCAAACCCTCAGTATTGATCCTCTAGCAGTGTATCAGTTCAGTAATCATCTTAGCAGCTGGGGAAAAAAAAGTGTCTGTGGGCCCCTTGTACTTTTTGGTAAAACTTGGGTTATTTTAGCTGCCCTATATTGTTAAATGTCAATAAATACAACTAATTTAGTAAATTCTGTAAGCACATATCTATTCTAGAAAATCTCTATGTTCCTTTTTTTATTTTTTTTAGAGGGGATAAGAAATTAAATTACCTTAAGCGGATGTGTACTTCAAAACAATAGCTGTCACTTTTCCAGCATTGCCTCACTCACCAGAAGGCAATTCAAATTGTGCAATATAAATTATCTTCGGAGGGCACTGTGCTTTTTCTGCCCTATCCTGACATGCATAAAACAGCACTTTATGTGCCATGAAGACCTATACAGCCAATTACAATCACTCAATAGTGATGCACCACTTAATTACATTAAGTTAAAGGAGACCTGTCACCCCCCCTGTGCCATTCATTCTCCATGGGCGTCGGTATCATCATAGGAGCACACGCCCATGGCTTCCCGACGGTATTATCTCCATCTCCAGGTGCGAGACTTAGAGAGAAGGGGTAAGTATAAGGGTCTCTAGCAGAGGGGTCGGACGGGCTTCACCCCGGCATCGGGGTTGACAGGTTTATTTTAAGGGGTACTCCACCTTTAGTTAAAAAAAAAACATGCTGCAGAGATATATAACATTGCTTACCTGTCTGTCCCCATTCTGAAATCACAAAAAATCTGTTTGTTTTATGGCTGTGCAATCCTATCCACAAGCAAGTCCCTAAAGGGGGTACTGTTACTGGATGAGGCACTTGTAGGGTTACATTACTCAGTGGGGATGCTCAGGTTACTGGGCAGACAACACAATGAATGTGTGGAGGGAACTATGTTGGCACCACTTCTAAGAGGAACACTTTCGCTGTGTGTGGTTGAACTATTACTATGGGGAAATTAAGGGGCAACCATTACCTTGGAGGGCACAAAGGGGGACACTGCTACTATGGGTGTGTGTGTGTGGGGGGGGGGAATAAAACTAGTATGGGTCACCAAGGAGGACAATATTACCACGTAGAACATAAGTTGTAGCCTGTACACACAATCATGATTCTGATCATAGAAGATATTACCTGTCACCAAGGCTGATTCAGCCAGGAGGCCACATGAGTATTGCTCAGGCAGCTTTGTAAGGGTGGCACGTTATATGGAGTGTTCATAAATATATACTTTACACATCACTTCACAAGTGATCACTACCCCTTTATAAATAGCACAAGGTGCAATGATAGTATGACTATGAATAAGATCACCATAGGAAGTCATAATATGTGACTTTTGTATATGTCAAGTGCTTTAATTTTGGAGAATCAATAAAGGTTGAAGAATTGTTTGCACACTTGTGATATTGAAAACTTTGAAACTTTTTCTGTCCTGTGCTCACCCAGCACCACTGGGGGACACCATTTCAGGTTTCACCTCAGGCAGCAGAAACCCTAGAATCAGCCTTGCTGTGACTCACTGGATGTAGCTGTACTGTAATCACTTGTATAAGGTTAAGAGTGTGAATATGCCCTGCAGAGCAACAATGTTGTTCTGCTTTATATGGACTGTATTGTGATATTATCTTCTTCTAAAGCCACAAGTTTTATGATATGGTGTTTAAAGTGACTCTGTACCCACAATCTGACCCCCCCAAACCGCTTGTACCTTCAGATAGCTGCTTTTAATCCAAGATCTGTCCTGGGGTCCGCTCAGCAGATGATGCAGTTATTGTCATAAAAAACAACTTTTAAACTTGCAGCCCTGTGTCAAATTGGCATGGCGTAGAGTGTGTGTGCCCTAGACCTGCACCATCCCTCTGTCTCTCCTCCCCACCCTTCTCATCATAAGAAATGCCCTGGCCAGTATTTTTCCTATTCATCACTTGTGTGAACACTGCACATGTGCCTTAACGATCCAACACATGAGCAGTGTTCACACAGGTGATAAAAAGGAAAAATCCTACCAGGGCATTTTTAATGATGATGAGGGCTGGGAGGAGGGACGAAAAGGCAGTGCACAAACACTCTAGGCCAAGCCAATTTGAAAGAGGGCTGCAAGTTTAAAAGTTGCTTTTATGACAATAACTGCATCACCTGCCGAATGGACCCCAGGACAGATCTTGGATTAAAAGCAGCTATCTAAAGGTACAAGCAGTTTTGGGGGTCAGATTGTGGGTATAGAGTCGCTTTAAGGTAACATTTAGAAGATTGCGTTGAAAAGCGGTCTTATATAAACCTGTTATGTTATAAATGTTGTTTAATAGCGCTCTTTTTCATAATTTTTTTGATGCCGTTGGAAGGAGGCAAAACATATGCCTTAGGGCTCATGCCCCTGATCTTTCATCATAGCAATGTCTCTGAGGTAAAGAGATGGAGATACTGCCACAAACATCTGCCCTCTAGTTGTAGCTAATAAGCCCAGCAAACTAAATCTCCTGGCACATTTGCTCATCTATTATAGTGTGAAAAGTATAAAAAACAACAAAAGACATGGATTTTCTTTCATTCGCAAAAGCAGACACTGTTAAAATGTGCTCAAAGCAAAGAGCAATATTTCTCGTCTTTACTGCCCCAATTAAGTCTACACACCATAGGGAATTATCTGTGAAATATGAAACAAGAGAAGTAGAAATGGCATGTAGACAAAATGTATTTTCTTTGGATCAGCTGAGCTGCCATGTTTCTATCAAGAGGTCATACACTGCAGCTGGAGGGTAGCAAGCTGGGAAATTTAAAGGCAACACAATCTACAGAAATGATCTCCGCTGAAATGATAAATATATTTTGAAAAACTAATAAGAAATTTAGATAAACAGAAATGAGTAACTTTGAGATTCATTTTTCAAACTATTACTAGTATTGTATTTATGCTACTGCTCTCCCTATAATCATGCCTGAAAAGGGGCTTTCCTGTGCAATGATGCAGACCTTGATCATAGTGGCACAGTACACGGCAACATTAGAACAAGCCTACCATAGTTGGGTCATACCTTAAAGGAAGCCAATCAAAATCGCTTACACTTATAAATAAGCTGTATTGTAATCACATATATATGGGTGAGAGAGTACCCCCCAGCATATAAGTAAACGCTATAAGCATTACTTGCATGCCCTGAAAAAGTACTTTGTAAAACTAACTCATATAGGCATGTGGGTGGCCTGGAGCTCCTAAATAATCACAGCTGGCGGGAAGTCTTGCCGGCAATCACGCCTCCCTCGGAGTATCGACATATAGGAGCCAGCAGGGTCACAGAGAGGAGTGATTTCCAGCAAGATTTCCTGCCAGCCATAACTATTTAGGAGCTCCAGACCGCCCACATGACTAAATGATCAAGTGTTAAAAAGCACTTTTTCAGAACAAATAAGTAACGCTTATAGGGATGACTTATATTTTCCCCAAAACAGTGCTGGGGGGAAACACAGGGACTTATTTATAGCTGTAACAATGAATTTTGCATGACTGGTTCCCTTAAAGTGACTACTGTTACTGTTAACTGCTGCCAGCAAGGTTTATTTTATACAGCACTGAGTAGCTTCAGCATGAGCTGCCTGTGCTACCTTAAGAGGCCGCCTTAACAAAGTTTACACCTACCCCCTTTCCCTTCAGCTTAGGCTGTGCAACTTCGTGCTGAAGTAATGACATCAGCAGTCCGGACTAGGGGGTGGGGGGAGGGGCAGTAGGTCCCCATTAGAGATGAGCGAACCTCGAGTCCATCCGAACCCGAACTTTTGGCATTTGATTAGCAGTGGCTGCTGAAGTTGGATAAAGCCCTAAGGCTATGTGGAAAACATGGATATAGTCATTGGCTGTATCCATGTTTTCCAGACAACCTTAGAGCTTTATCCAAGTTCAGCAGCCCCCACTAATCAAATGCAGAAAGTTCGGGTTCGGATGGACTCGAACCCGAACCCGGTTCGCTCATCTCTAGTCCCCATTGATTTCTACCAGTCTGCTCATTACTACTTACAATCTTGGGTGCTCGCTTCTATCCTCAGCCCCCTGACATATTCCTTAGTGGCTGGATCTGAGCCTGCTCTGATCACAAGACTTAAGCATCCACCACTTGCATTTCATAGCTATATGAGGGCTTAAAAACACAAACCTAGTGGGTGCACAATATGGCTCCATTGCATATACCAGATAGCTAATTGTTTAGGGACCACTGAGTATGGATACTGAAATAAAGAGCTCTGTCCTGCTGAGACTCTCTGCAGGACTCCTATGGACCTTGACTTAATTAAATCAATTCTGTCAGCTTTTGAGAAAGGTAGGAGGGTAGAAGGGGTTTGAAAACCACTGGTGGAAATAATATTTTGTTCAAACCACCTTGAAAATGTGAGACTTTTGCCTGCCCAAGCTTGCCAAGTGGGTGGACCATGTGGCAGAAATTGTGATTTTGCACTAGGGGGCATGGCCACCTCCAAGCACCAATTTACTACAATTTACACCTGCTTGTAGTGGGCACCTTGATAAATCTACAGTAGTTCAAGAATACACTTGTGGTCGTTTAGTCAACACTGGCATATAAAATGGTGGTCTTAGTAACCCCCCTCCCGCATTTCTAATTTTGGATTTGGGTCTAGTTCTCTATTAGGCTGGGTTCACACTATGTATATTTCAGGCAGTATTTGGTCCTCATGTCAGGTCCTCATAGCAACCAAAACCAGGAGTGGATTGAAAACACAGAAAGGATCTGTTCACACAATGTTGAAATTGAGTGGATGGCCGCCATATAACAGTAAATAACGGCCATTATTTCAATACCACAGCCGTTGTTTTAAAATAACAGCAAATATTTGCCATTAAATGACGGCCATCCACTCAATTACAACATTATGTGAACAGAGCCTTTCTGTGTTTTCAATCCACTCCTGGTTTTGGTTGCTATACAGCCTCACAAATACAGCCTCAAATATACATAGTGTGAACCCAGCCTCAAACAGTAAAGCTCTCTCCTAAAATAAGGACTATATTGAGCGGCCCTACATAGTCTGCACTGTGTAAGAAAATAATCAGATAAAATGTTGACACCTGAACTATAAAGGAATCTCATGAGTTAATAGATGTCCATTTTAAGGTAGCCCGGCTTATTTTTCTTCCAGCCCAGAACGTAGCTCAGTGTCATCCATTATAGTATGAATTGCTATATCTGCCAAATTGTAGCAACTAAGTGAAACTGGATAACTCCGCACTCCACAGGGAAACAGTAATGGTTGAGGAAAATTCTATTTACATTGAAAACCTTCAGAAAATAATAGAGTCCCCAAAGAGGCATTTGTGAGTTTAATTTGCTGTCCAGATCAAACCTAGTTAGCGTGATGATCATATGCTGGAAACCTACAGAACCTTTCTGATGTGTCCGGAGAAAGAAGACTGCTACAGCTGCAGAACATGAGAAGATGATCACACAGAGATCATTACACTGGCTGCACTGTCTGATGGGATAGGCATTACTGGTATACAGTATGGAACAGGACTTGACACCACTGTCATCATAGTTATATGTACATCACTATACAATCTTTCCTGACTGTTTGCCTTCTTGAGTTGGCATGTTCTTTTCTGCCTTTACCTGCTGTTACATTTGATGGACAGCAGTGAACTGGTTTGTAGCTGAACAATCAATTGAAGTATTGCTGGTTGCCAGCATAGTGTTTTCAGGAACCCGGCAGCAGACTTTGCCCAGGCAGATCTTGTGGCATTGGGTCAGCACTGGGTCAGCACTGTGGCATTTAGCTCTTGACTGTGGCGCTGTTACAAGAAGCAGTTGGGAGGAGGAGATTAAGGAGGTGATGGCAGGACATGGACAGGCAGTTTGCAGCTCTGACAGCATGTGAGGAATGGTCTCAAAAAATAAGTATGCCTGATTAAGTTCTCTCAAGATGAGTCTGTGGGAAAAAGATAGAAACTCCTGGGCTGAAGTGTTTGGACTGAGAGGATATTTATCTAGGGAGCTAAGGGGACTAACCAGTGGCGTAACGATAGAGGTCACAGCAGTCACAATTGTGATTGGTTCCCATATTCCAGGGGCCCTCTTCCACATGAGATAAGGAACTGGCAGGGGCCTCTACCGCAAGAGGTTCCCCATAAGTGCATGATTCAATTGTATCTTATGTAAATACAATATAATATGTAAGTGACATCACTAACTGAGGGGGTACAATAGCATACTGTAATTACCCACTTGAGGACATATGTGTTGTGTTTAAGGCACATTATGTGGCAATATTGTATTCAGGGGAACAGTATTGGGCAGCATTATATTTAGGGCACAATATGTAGCAGTTTTATATTTGGGACATAGCACATGGCAGTATTCTATTTAGGGGGCATCATGTGTGACAGTATTATGGCATTTTGGGCTGAATGGGAAAAAAGAAAAAGAAAGGTTTTGATTAAAGAATATGTCACCTGTGAGTCCCTGGATAAAACGGCTTTTTCTGACTCATCTGACTGTGTCTGATGAAAGCTGGGAACGTTACCAAGGGAGAGGGGGTACAAGCTGAACATTTGCACCATGACCCATAAGCATTTAGCTACACCTCTGGAGCAGGCCACTCATCACCAGACAGAGAGAGCATGTCTTTTGGAGAGTGACTGTAAGACTAACCTGTGAAGACTCCCAATGTGTATGGCTGGTGGAGAGAAACAGGGACAACGTCTGGATAAATGATCCCTCCTCCATGATACCAGAGTGAACAGTGGAAATCCAAAGTGGCATGATAGGACAGACTTACTATTCAGTTACTATAGAAAGTCATGCCTCTAATGAAACTCCTTTAGTGTTCTTTTAGCCATAACTGGCATATGTTCATTTGTTCCAGATGAGGGTGTCAACTAAGTATAGAGGAACACATTAAATATGTTGATTCTGCATTTGTACAAAATGATTAAATGAGGCCTAGCTGTATAATTTGCTTAAAATGTTAGTCCTGTTTGCAGCATTTCACACCACATGCTATTCAGGTTAATTCTTTTTTCCTCTCAATTGATGGTTTTTCATGTCCTTACCAATCAGAGCAAATGTACAAATGTACAGAGCATAATATATATTACACACAAGACATTAACATTCCTACAATATAATCTACAAACAGTTACTATAACTGCATCAATATTGACAGAACTCTTAAAGGGTACCTCATCAAGTGTGAAAAAAAATCAATCCACGCAGGCTTGCTTCGGCAGTGTCTGTAATCCCTCCTACACCCTTTTTTTTTTTTTTTAACTCTTTTGCTTTGGCAGCAATTCTCCTCATCCCTCTGCTCACCTAATCTGCAGTTCTTCTAAACTGTGTGGGCGTGTATAGGAAGTGATGTCATCTGCCCTTACAGCTGCCTAGTATGGACTAGTATATGGTGTTGTATAGAGGGCTACATACTCTACAGACTACAAAGCACTCTGTCTAACATCTGTCTTGTTCAAATGTAGCAGAGCTGAGAATGTAAAGTGTCTGTCTCCTTCAGCGCACCTATGTAACCAACATATAATTAGTATCACCAATATTATAAAATAAACTCAGCTGCACTATTTATACAAACATGCACATGTCACTGTATAATAATGTATTGTATAATGTCACTGTATAATAATGCCACACTGGGACCACCACCATTACCATTGTATACTGTAACACACTATATACAGTATACAGCAAGAGATCAGTGATAACCGGCAGGGGATATGTACAATGCTGGGGGGAAAAAGGGGGGGTCTCTGCAGGGCCAGATTAAAGGGAGGGCACCAGGGGCACTTGCCCCGGGGCCCCCACCACTTGGGGGCCCCCACCAGCCTGAACCCAAAAGCAGGCTGGTGTATCTATAGCCATTTACAGCAACCCCCAGCGGAGCCCAACCGGTGGGGGGTGCGTGGGGGCCATGGTGTCGCGAGGGGGGGATTAGTGATGCTCCTGTTCCCCGCATCCGTGTCCCTGGAGGTGCGTGCAGGTCTTCTCCTGCAGGCTGCGCGCTATGAAATGACGTCATCACGCAGCCCGCAGGAGAAGATGTGCGCTGCTCTGCCACACAGGAGGCCCCGGAGATCAGAGCTCCCTCATCTGCTTCTCCTGCATGTGGCTGAACCAGACAGGTTAAGCCACATGCAGGAGAAGCAGGTGAGGGAGCCCTAATCTCTGGGGCCTCCTGTGTGGCAGAGTGGCGCACGCTCCGTCAGGGACTGCAAGAAGATGAAGAGGCCTTACAGCGTTGGAACGTAGGACAGGTAAGAGGGACGTTTATTATTTTTTTTACTTAGCACAGACCAGATGCATTTATTTGGGGGTCCCCTAGTGGCATCCTGGGGGGGATAACTACCATACTAGGGGCATCCTGGGGGGGATAACTACCATACTAGGGGCATCCTGTGGGGGGGGGGGGATAACTACCATACTAGGGGTATCCTGGGGGGGATAACTACAATGCTAGGGGCATCCTGGAGGGGGATACAGTGGAGTGGGATACCCCCCAGGATGCCTCTAGTATTGTAGTTAACCCTTCCACTGCCAGAATGCCCCCTAGTATTGTCCTGGCAGTAGAGTGGTTAACTACAGAACTAAGGGCATCCTGGCAGTGGAGGGGTTGACTACAATACTAGGGGCATAACTACAACAGTTATTTTTATTATATGGGGCACAGCAGGAGACATTACTATATGGGGGCACAGCAAGGATATTATTACAATATTGGGGACAAAGCAGGAGGCATTATTACTATATGGGGGCACAGCAAGGACATTATTACTATATGGAGGGCACAGCAGGAGGCATTATTACTATGGGGGCACAGCAGGGGGTATTATTACTATTTGAGCGGGCACAGCAGGGGACATTATTACTATATGGGGGCACAGCAAGGACATTATTTGTATATAGAAGGCAAATCAGGAGGCATTATTACTATATCGGGGCACAGCAGGGGGCATTATTACTTCATGGGGGCAGCAGGGGGTATTATTACTCAATGAGAGGGCACAGCAGGAGACATTATTAATATATGGGGCACAGCACCAACATTATTATTATTTGGGGACACAGCAGGGGACATTATTACTATATGGGGCACAGCACCGACATTAATATTATTTGGGGGCACAGCAGGGGACATTATTACTATATAGGGCACAGCACCGACATTATTATTATTTGGGGACACAGCAGGGGACCCTACATACAAGGGACAACCCACATACTGTACCTACTGACTTTACTAGACATGACACCAAAAAGCGGAATTACTACTGTTTGGAACCTTATGGGTGGGGAAAATGGGAAGGAAGTTGCTGGAAAAGTGCTGAGTCTGAGATGTTTGTCTGGCAGGTTCTGAAGAGAAGAATTGTAGCTGCAAGAAATCATCATGTTGGTCCAGGACAGATGGAGGGGAAAAGGAAAGTGACGCCTCAGATCAAAAAAGACGTCACCTGTGAGTCACTGAATTATGTTTTTTTTTGTATTTTGTAGAACTTTTTCCGGTAGGGATGCTCTGAGGTAAAAAAAAAAAAAGGTTGGGCAATACTGCTCTCAGCCATAATACCCACACTGCTTATTCTTAGCAAAATTTCCCCCCAGATGCACAGGCTGAGATAGGGTCCTATTAGATAAGCCAATGTCTGCACAATCAATAATGTAAATAAGCGCTGATCTACTTGATCAGCGCTCATTTACTTAGCCTATTACACGGCTCGAAAATCGTTAATGAGGGGCCCCACACAAAATTGTCGCCCGGGGCCTCCAACAACCTTAATCCGGCCCTGGGTCTCTGCACTTTAGAGAAGGTATATACAGGGCTGGGGAGGGGATATATACACTGCTGGGACTAGGAAAGGGGGATTCTGCAATGTTGGAGAAGGTATATATAAAAAGGTGGTATATACAGTGCTGGGAGGAGGGAATGGGAGGGGGGATTCTGCACTGTGAAAAAGGTATATACAGGGAAGGGGGTATATACAGTGCTAGGAGGAGAGAAAAACATCCAAATGACCCTGATCAAAAGTTCACATACACTGGTGATTTTGATCTGATAACATGCACAGAAGTTGACACAAATTAACAAAAATTTATCCATAACTGCCAGGAAAATTGTTTGGGATGCAAAGAAAATCCACATATAACATCAGCTAAAATACAGGACTCTTTGAAATCTAGCAGTGTGGGTGTTTCAGGATGCACAATAAGGAGGCACTTGAAGTAAAGTGGTCTGCATGGTTGATTCGCCAGAAGAACGCCATTACTGCACAAATGCCACAAAGTATCTCTTCTGCAATATGCCAAACAGCACAGAGACAAGCCTCAAGACTTCTGGAAAAAAGGCATTTGGAGTGATGAGACCAAAATCGAACTTTCTGGCCACAACCATAAACATTACATTGGAGAGGTGTCAACAAAGCCTCTGATGAAGGAACACCATTAATTCTATAAAGTACAGAGGTGGATCACTGATGTTTTGGAGATGTGTGAGCTACAAAAGCACAGGAAACTTGGTCAAGGTTGAAGGAAAGATGAAAGCACCACATTATCTGCAAATACTGTAGGCAAATTTGAGCTCATCAGCCCGGAAGCTGCGCATAGGGCGTACTTGGACATTCCAACATGACAATGATCCAAAACATCAAGTCAATCTGTCATTGGCTACAGCAGAATAAAGTGAAGGTTCTGGAGTGACCATCTCAGTCTCCTATCATTGAGCCACTCTGGCGAAATCTCAGGTGCACAGTTCATGCAAGACAGCCCAGAATTAGGAGGCTTTTTTGCCAATAAAATTGGGCAGCTTTACCGTCTGAGAAAATAAAAAACCTCATTGATGTTACAGGGGCAATATACAGTATAAAGAACTGAGGTATACGGTATCAAGAACTGGAGTATGTAAACTTTTGATTAGGGTCATTTGGATGTTTTTGGTTGTCATTATAATTTAGAAAGAGAAAACACAGAAGTCTGACAATAAATAGCTTCACCCAACCACTAACCATGAGTGGGAAAAAAAGTTTTCGTATTGCCATTCATATTCTCTGGGGGAAAAAAAGGACAAGAAAGCAAAAATTCTGCCTGGGTATGTTAACTTTTGAGCACAACTGTATATCTGATTACAAAGCTGACGTTTGCAATTAACCACTGGACATCAGGGATCATGTTTAACAGATACCCCTCCCCTTTACAGGAATTACAAGCATTTTCCACAGAACCTAAAGGCATAATTATAAGACCTTCAAAGGAACACCATGAAATATAAGATCATTTAGCACACTAGGGATCAAGCCAAAGATCCTACCAGGGAGCAGAATGTTCCACATCACACTCCATGCCAGACAAACTGAACTAGTGACCGCAAAGTACTGCACCAGAAAACAACCCACACGTGACTAGGACTGAGTACAACCAAAGCTATGCACATTTAGCAATAATGTTGTAGTCAATGGTGACCATGCGGCCTGAGAAAATAGAGTGAAAGTGGCACAGTGCTCTATCACTTTATTGTTTAAATTGGGTGTCGGAGCAGACACATCCATTTCTTACTCATAGGCATAAATGGCATATACTAATAGGATGGCCATGGGCAAATAAATAAAACGACAAACAAAAATAAAAAAATAACCAATTGCAGCTCAGCTTTCATATCCTTATAAGCTCTGGTAAAATGATATCTGAGCTCTGGCTGGTTCCTATGGACAAACCAGACACTTTTATCTCACACTCTTTTTATTGATGTCCTCACATTGGTTTCATAAGATAGCCAATGTAAGCCCTTATTGTCACTGCCAGATTTGAACCTAAGGCCTGAGCCAAATATTTGAAATCTGACATGAATAATGTGTTATTATCTTGTAATGACCATTTACCAATTTAAAGGAGTAATCTGGTGTCAGAAAATCAACTGGTGTCAGAAAGTTATATAGATTTGTAAATTACTTATATTTAAAAATCTCGTCTTCCCGTAGTTATTAGCTCCTGTATGCCCTACAGGAAGTGAGGTTTTCTTTCCAGTCTGAAACAGTGCTCTATGCTGCCACTTTTGTCTGTGACAGAAACTGTCCAGAGGAGTAGAAAATCACCATAGAGAACCTCTCCCGCCTTGGACAATTCCATCCACAGCAGAGAGCACTGGACTTCAGAACTAGTTTACAAATTTGTATAACTTTTTGACTCCAGTTGATTTGTTTTTTAAATTCCCTGGGTATCTCTTTAAGTGATTCTGAGATCGTTCTTTGTGACATATTGTACTTCATGATTGTGGTAAATTTCAGACAATACATCAAGCATGTATTCCAATTTTTTTAGGGACCAATTCAGTTCTGAAGTGGATTTTAAGAGCCTCTATTTTAGCATTTTACAAAATGCACTTCTAAAGTATTCCAAATGCCATTTGGGACATCTATTCACCCTTGTGTGTTAAAGAAATTAAAGTGGATGGAAAGCAGAATTTAAACATTTATTTTATTCTTTCATTTTTTTTGTTTGAGAGCAATAAAACTCAAAATGTATTACCATGATTCCAAAGTTTTAAAGCTATGTTCACACATGAGGTTTATTATACTATTTTACCTTGATCGCCCATTTCATTCTAAGGCTGTGTGTGAACACAGCCTAAGAAATAATCAATATCTGGCCCTAGAATGCCACTTGACTCAAACACAGGCATCAGACATGAAGAAATAGCTTGTGGATTTTGTGGCTTTGTTGTTCTCCTGGTATTGACCCATGTTTTTCCTATTGCATTCTGATTTGTGGTCTGACATTCCTGTACTGGACACAGACTGACTACTCTCTCCTCCTGACAGGCCCAGCACCTAAAATGGTGCACATTATTCTTTCAGTTCACTGATCCATGTTTTAGGAAGACTGTAAAAGTGTCAGTAGTCTTTGTTACTGATAGGATCTGAGGATGAAGGTTGTCCACCTTTGAAATGCGTCATCCAAATAAAGATTCTCACTCCTGGTGTCTGTTGAATGTCGCCAACCCAATCCTGATGAAAGACACTGCAGCTGGGTAAGAGCACTTCTCCGTTGATATCATTGTTTACTACATGATTAGCTTTGTGTATGTATAGGGAACAGTGATGTATAACTTCAGGGAAGTATACAGTTAAGACCTGGGGTGTTTCGATTGGAGTTTGTGCACGTATGCCGGCCATTTAATTCTGAGCATGCACACGCTTATCCATGTATTTGCTGGATCACTATGGTGGAAGCTGGAGGTTATCAGATAGCTCTTATAGGTCTATTTTTTATTAAAACTTCTTGTCTCCTGAAAAACCTTTAAAATCTTGAAAGAAAGGCGAAACATGTAGAGACAGTAAATCAAATTCTATTCGAGATGGATAAGTTATCATCATCTAATTATATTTTTTCATTACATTATGCTTGTGATTAGCTAGGGTGACACTAGATATTTTTTATTCAATGGATGGGAATGCCCTTGTTGGGACAGTGTGACATGCTTCAGACAGGATCTACATGAGTGGAATGTGACTGGCTTACTGCACTAACGTATAACTAATCTGTAGTACGACATTTATTATATACCATATATATACTAACTAGTAAGTAGCATTGCACCAGTAAGTGTTTTAGATATTGTTTGTATCTATCTACTCACCTTAAGTCTGTTGAATAGATTTCTGCTATATTGTGAGAGCTGTGTACATTTTTTTACTCCGATACTCTGGCTGTATTGTATATCTGTCAGCGGTATAGGAGAAGTGCGCCAATCCATGTCATATGTTTTATTGAATCTGCCATACACTACTAATCTCTTTTCCCTAACAGTTGTAACGTGATGATAAGTCTGATTTAGCCATATTTATATTGTACAATAATTTACCCTCACCAATCCAGTTCATTTAGGGGAGAGTATTACTTAGTTTTATTACATCTATATAAAAGCAATCGTTTTTAAGATTATTCATTCTTTGAGCGGAGAGCAGAGGCACATTTGAGAAATTCCATTGAAGCAATAAGACAGGCTTGACAGGAATGCCCTTGTCATGATTGCAATACTCGTATCTTGAGTTAGACATTGACAAAAAGGGGCCACCCTGCTATTTCCCTCTTTGTGTTCCAATACTCGCAACCGAGTGGGACTTAAGGGGCTATTTATCAGGGGGGTGTGGTGCTCTCCCCATCATGGAGGCACCCCGTGGCAACAGGCTAGAGATATCTGGCTAGCCTGTGTTTTGAGACTCGCAACCGAGACTCCACGGACTCTTGTTTTGCATATTTAAATTTTTGGGGGCATCAGTGGAGACTCTTGATTAAGTACTTCATTGGATTTTTCTTCACTGTTTTCCTTAAGTTCAGTGATTACTGTGTTTTGTTGGTTGATTTGTTATTGCCCCAACTAGCCAGAATCCTACTCCACACTGACGAGGGGCAAATACCCCAAAACGGCTGTCTGTGGATGGAGGCCTGCCTTGGCAAGCCCTTGTCATGATTGCAATACTCGTATCTTGAGTTAGACATTGACAAAAAGGGGCCACCCTGGTATTTCCCTCTTTGTGTTCCAATACTCACAACCGACTGGGACTTAAGGGGCTATTTATCAGGGGGGTGTGGTGCTCTCCCCATCATGGAGGCACCCTGTGGCAACAGGCTAGACATATCTGGCTAGCCCGTATTTTGAGACTGGCAACCGAGACTCCACGGACTCTTGTTTTGCATACTTGACAGGAATGACAAGTGGAATCCACCGCACGGACATCCCAGAGCTGCCACAAAGAGATTGATTTCTCATAATTGCTGGTGGCCTTCCTTATCTCAAGATGGGGGTTCCTACGTGGCAGTTTATGAGGTCTGTGTTCCTGCTAAGGTTCCTAGAGTTCATCCAAACAGCGAACTTTGTCCTGGCCTGAGCACCTGTGGACCTACATCTCTATTGCAAACCTGTTAGTTTTTTGTTAGTTTGGTATCAACTCCACTTCTGTTTAAAACAAGAAGAACGACAAGTACCAACCTTGAAGCATGAAGATGGAAACACCATACTTTGAGGGTGCTTTTTGGCAAAGGTGACAGGACAACTGCACTTTATTAAAGGGAAAATGGATGAGGCCATAAATCACAAAGATCTTGGCCAATAACTTCCTCCCCTCAGTAAAAGCATTGAAAATGGATCATGACTGGGTTTTCAAGCATGACGATGACCTGAAACGTACAGCCAGGGCAACTAAGATGTCGCCTAGCCACTCCAGACCCCCTAGCTTGTCTTCAGACCCGAACCCAATGATAAATCTTTGGTAGGAGCTGAAACTTAATGTTGACCAGCCACAGCCCCGAAACCTGAAAGATCTGGAGATCTGTATGGAGGAGTGGTACAAAATCCCTGCTGCAATGTATGCAAACTTGGTGAAAAACAACAAAAAACGTCTGACCTATATAATTGCAAAAAAAAGGGTTCTAAAGCAAATTTTATGTTCTGTTTTTCTATTGTATCAAACACTTATTTCATGCAGTAAAATGCTAAATAATTATTAAAAAATCAACTAATGTTATTTTCAGGAATTTTTTTTAATCAAATATTTATTTTCCACGCTGTGTGTGTGTATGTTATATATATATATATATATATATATATATATATATATATATATATATATATACACTCACCGGCCACTTTATTAGGTACACCATGCTAGTAACGGGTTGGACCCCCTTTTGCCTTCAGAACTGCCTCAATTCTTCCTGGCATAGATACAACAAGGTGCTGGAAGCATTCCTCAGAGATTTTGGTCCATATTGACATGATGGCATCACACAGTTGCCGCAGATTTGTCGGCTGCACATCCATGATGCGAATCTCCCGTTCCACCACATCCCAAAGATGCTCTATTGGATTGAGATCTGGTGACTGTGGAGGCCATTTGAGAAAAAGTGAACTCATTGTCATGTTCAAGAAACCAGTCTGAGATGATTCTAGCTTTATGACATGGCGCATTATCCTGCTGAAAGTAGCCATCAGATGTTGGGTACATTGTGGTCATAAAGGGATGGACATGGTCAGCAACAATACTTAGGTAGGCTGTGGCGTTGCAACGATGCTCAATTGGTACCAAGGGGCCCAAAGAGTGCCAAGAAAATATTCCCCACACCATGACACCACCACCACCAGCCTGAACCGTTGATACAAGGCAGGATGGATCCATGCTTTCATGTTGTTGACGTCAAATTATGACCCTACCATCCGAATGTCGCAGCAGAAATCGAGACTCCTCAGACCAGGCAACGTTTTTCCAATCTTCTACTGTCCAATTTCGATGAGCTTGTGCAAATTGTAGCCTCAGTTTCCTGTTCTTAGCTGAAAGGAGTGGCACCCGGTGTGGTCTTCTGCTGCTGTAGCCCATCTGCCTCAAAGTTCGACGTACTGTGTGTTCAGAGATGCTCTTCTGCCTACCTTGGTTGTAACGGTTGGCTATTTGAGTCACTGTTTTCTTTCTTTTAGCTTGAACCAGTCTGCCCATTTTCCTTTGACCTCTGGCATCAACAAGGCATTTCCGCCCACGGAACTGCCGCTCACTGGATGTTTTTTCTTTTTCGGACCATTCTCTGTAAACCCTAGAGATGGTTGTGCGTGAAAATCCCAGTAGATCAGCAGTTTCTGAAATACTCAGACCAGCCCTTCTGGCACCAACAACCATGCCACGTTCAAAGGTGCTCAAATCACCTTTCTTCCCCATACTGATGCTCGGTTTGAACTGCAGGAGATTGTCTTGACCATGTCTACATGCCTAAATGCACTGAGTTGCCGCCATGTGATTGGCTGATTAGAAATTAAGTGGTAACGTGCAGTTGGACAGGTGTACCTAATAAAGTGGCCGGTGAGTGTATATTATATATATATATATGATTTCTTTTCTTTTTTTTGGGGGGGGGTTACATTTACTTCCTATCATATCAGCTAAAATCTATTGTTGACATGTGACTGGAAGTATACTGGAGGGGGTGTACATCTTACCCAGGCTGCTAGCTAGATGGTAAATTCCAGGAAAGCTATTAGGTTTAGCAGAGCTATGCTGCTGAACTGTTGCTTAGTATTTCTGGGCCTGGATTTTATTGAAATGCCAGATAGGTTTGGTAGTGGGACCTGCCATTTCTTTCCTACTCTAGTTCATATCTTGTGCTCCAGTTTAATCCTAAAGTGATTACTACCATAGAAAAGGCAGCTCAGAAGGCTGAATGTTGCTGAGAGCCTGGAGGCCACTGACCTGGTCAGACACTGCTGTGAGCTATTTCTGTTGAGTAATGGGCCTATTTCACGGGTCATTTAGAGGAGCAAACGAGCGCTCTCAGCGCTCGTTTGCTCCTCGTTCCCCGCTCGCTGCCGCCGCTATTCGACGCGGCTGCAGCGAGCGGGTGAGTGCGGGAGGGGTGGCGGGGAGCTGCGGGGGGGCTGCCCGGGTGATCGCTGATCGTCCGGGCAGCCCACAGGATATAGCAGCGTCTGCTGCCGACGCTCCTATTCAACGGAGGGACGGCAGCAGATCGCTGCTATATCAGTCGCTTGTTTTTCAACATGTTGAAAAACAAGAGACTGCAACGATCAGCCGACATGAACGATGTCGGCTGATCATTGCACTCTATTCCAAGGGACGATTATCGTCCGTAGCGGCCGATAATCGTTCCGTGGAATAGGGCCTTAAGGTGAGACCTGTGTTTGGTTAGAGTCCAGTCCGGCAGGTATTTGTTTTGTATCCTGTTTTGCACAGTGTGACCACATTTTGTCTCTGCCTAAACTTTTATATGCCACAATAAAGCCAAGTTGGAGTTAAATTGGCATAAGGACTGCTCCATTCCACGCTACCCCCTACTAGAGATCCCCACACTATAATAACATGCAATATGGCTGTGGTACAGTTTTCTCCATCTGTGCACAAATTATGTCTTACCTCTATGTATATCATGTTGACAAGAGTCATTGGAACAAAACATCTGACATTTGTATTACTACACTACTACTATTTATCTATACTTATCTATACTTTATCTATACTATCTAATTTCATTACAGGATGATGGTGTCTGGTGGTGAGACCATTAGAAGTACTGTCCGCCCCCATATCGCCGATCTGACTAACCCCCTCCATTCAATATCATTAGAAAGGGGTGGCCTGGCTGGGGGCAGATCAGCACTCTGGGGGCAGGCACTGCTCTTAACAGCCCTCCATTGCTTCTAACACTCTGGCTGTAAACCGCAACACTCTGGCTGTAAACCGCAAGCCGAGGACTGCACCAAGGTCCTAACAGGTATGGGCATGACACCCCAATAGAACATGTAGAAAAAAAAGTGTTCCTCATCGTTTTGAGGTTCTTTTGTAGAGAGATTTTGTAGAGTAATCCTAGGAGTGTGTGATGCAATGGAAACACATTGGCTAAAGGAGGTAGCATTTTTAATGACTGCACAGTGTACTATTTAACCCTCTCCCTACACTGCACAGCCTATGCCTGATGCTGCAGTTATGTTAATTATCGATACTGGAGGACACAGGCACAGAAGCTGTGCCCATGTCATCCGCAACGGGTCCCGGCTGTCAGTGACAGACGGGGACCTGCCGCAACTGTCAGGCTCCGGTGCTGACAGTTAACCCTATAGATCCTGTAGTCAGTACAACCACAGCATTTATAGGGCAATATGATTGCAAAGCCCCAATGGTAGCCATGGAAACCAGAAGCCTCAGGCTTCCGGTTACCTGGCTATGGAGGCCGGTGGGAAAGGGAGGTAAAGGCCGGCGCGTGGGCATGAGCTATGCCCCCTCTCCTCTCTCTCTTCCGCTGTTACAAGCTTCGAACTACGTCAGGGGACAGAGGAGAGGGGGTAGAGCTAGGGACTTTAGGACTTTAGCTTATGGGATCATTATGATCCCATAAGCTGAAGTTCAAAAATGACCCGGGCATTGATGCATCAATGACCAATGGTCATGAAAGGGTTAAAGAACTTGAAATAAAGGTTCCTAACTTTTGCGCCATATGGATGCTGAATCCTTGTGTCTGGATTCTGTGGTGTCATAATACCTTGGCAGTTTAATATTATTCCTTAACTTTACTTCATCTTCTTCTTTCATTTTAAGTAAATTTTTACACTTTAAGTATTATATAGTATAATTATTGATATGAGCTAAATGTCAAATAACTAAGATAGCATCATAGTACTGGCACTAAATGTCAGATTTATACTTCAGTAATGTACTTGATCCCATTGATCACTAATTGTTTATACAATTGCATATAGTAATAATCTGCAGTCATATGTAACCTCTTATAAAGTAATGAGTACCTACAAGTATTGAAATCATTTTCCTATTAGTCATTACATGACATCAATGAATCTATTTTACAGTAGACATTGTTTTTCCTCGCCTGTAGAAGAATGTCTATAGTCAAACAGAGTCTGACATTCAACTTCTAAGAAAGAACAGAAGAATCGGTCTGGGTGCGCCCTACAATTACTTCTACAATTAAAGGTAATTTTTAAGGAGCAATAATGTTTTGCTTTGTGCCTCACAAATTGTGATACCAGTACATGGAAATGTCAGGAATACAGATGTAGAAAAAACAGATTTGTTATGTGAATGTCTTCTTTTTTATTTTTGTAAGGCCGAAAAAGAAAAATGTCCATCATATGTTCAACCTAATATTGTATAGTGTTAAGCCCCTATTACATGGCCCGATGCCTAACCTGAAATTAGGGATAAGCAAATGCCTATCTGCTAGATCGGCGCTTGCTTACAGAGCCATCACACGGCTTGACCATTGTGCAGTTATGGCTGCACAGACATTGTAACTGATATCCATGTAGCCCTTGCCTTAAGTGTAAAATAATAAATGTTACACATACCTGACCACGCTCCCTGTTCTCCAAGCTTCTCCCCGCAGCCGCCACTGGAACTTAAAGTGAATCTGTTACTAGTTTTGGTTACCTTAAATGAGGGCAGAATAAACTAGTGACAGATTTAGATTAATGTATTACTTACATTATTCTGTTCAGCCATTCCTCTAATATGCAGGAGAATAAGATTCTTGTCACATCCCTCCCCCTGCCCTCCAGCTGCTGATTGACAGTTGACTGCTTATACACAGCATGGATAGATAACTACTGATAGAGTCTCCTAAAGGGGTAGTGCGGCGCCCCCCCCCCCCAAAAAAAAAACAAAACATAGACATAAACACTGTCTCGCCCGGTGATTGACTGAACGGCCTGTCACTTCCAATATCGGCTCTGAAGTTTCAGCGGTGGCTGTGGGGAGCAGGCAGAAGCTTAGAGAACACCGGAGAGCGTGGTCAGGAATGTATAATGTTTATTAATTTTAACACAGTCATCAGCCGTCGCCCATGCATCACTATTACACATAGCGATGCATGGTCAATGGCTGATGATTTATCAACATGTTGGAAGAGAACAATAAGCTGATGATCATTTCTTCAGCTTATTGTTGTCTTTATCACATGGAGTGATAGTCTGGCGAATCTGCCCTTTCTAAATAATATTGAGATGGCGCTTTGTAGTGAGGTCCGATACTTGTCACTGCAGAGCACCAGATAAACATTATTAAGGAGGGGCGGGCCAGCCAGTCGAGGCGTATCGGTGCAATGAGGGTAGTAGTCCCACCCCCAGTGCACCAAACCTCCTCATTAACATATGGATTTTGTTAAACAAACATGAATAAATTCCTCAGTTATGTCCTCGGGGTCCTAGGAAACATACTTTTAGGCGGTTTTGTATAGTGCAGACCTATGAAGGTTTCTTGACACAACGTGGTCATGTTGCAGTCTTTGCAGTAACTTTTCAAAGTCACAGCGAGGCACTATTTATGACCACAATGTAGTAATAATGCAATAATGCAACTTCATTCACATTATAAATTGGTATAAATCTATAGGAAAAGAACAATTTAGCAGTTAAGTTTAGTAGTACAGTCCAATTTTCTAAATATGTCCGTTGTAAAAGAGAAACCCTTTGTCACCTAATAAACAGGAAAATGGGAACAACCCATTATAAACCCACTCTATACAGTGGCACAGACAAATTATGGTGCTTCTTTCTCCAACTCGTTTATTTGATTGGCAGTACTGTTTCGGTGAGAGATTTTGCAAGGTAATGTCAATGTAAATCCCATATATTTTAAATGTAAATGACCCTTCATAGATGTTATTTATTTCAATTCATTGTTCAGCTTCAGGTGTAACACTCTAGATGCATTCTCAGCATAAATTATTTCATTTATTGTATGATGACAATTGCTTTTGCACACCCACCTCACCTGCCTCTCTTTGGCTGGAGACTCCTTCATTCCTTAGGCTTTAATCCATATATACCACATGTTCTCAGATGTTTGACAGTGCTTAATGTACCATGAGCTCCTTTCATGCTATAATGAAATTACAGTCATTAGCTAAAATCTTGTTGATATATGCCTACCATAAACCAATGACTATGTAGTAGTGACTTCTTTAACCCTTTCCACAAATATTCTGCCTAGTGTTCTTTATTTGGGTACTCTAGAGACTTTGTACACACTTCGTAATATAACTTTATTTATTATTTTATTTACATATAGTTTTCTGATGCCTGGCACAAGTAATGGGCAACACAGCCTCTTCTGCTGCCACCGTTTGTGTCAGAAGCGGCAGGGCTCTAAGCACTGCAATTCCCGATCCCCCTGCTCTGTTCTAGCGCTGCCACACAGTGGTAGCAGGGTCCTGTTCCCCCATGTACTGTATTCTAATATAGAGGCTGTCAGAAACAGCAATTATGTAGGGCAGCCTACCCTCTGTGTACTATATATAAGAATATACAGTACACAGGGAGAAGAGGAACCTGCTCTGCATTGTGCTATGTGGCATAGCTAGAACAGAGCAGGGGATGGGGAATTGCAGGGCTTAGCGCCCTACAGTTCCCAATACAAACATCGGTGGCAGCAGAGGGGGCTGTGTTGTCACTTACTGCTGCCAGGCACCAGAAGTCTACATATAAATAAAATACACTACATTTTTTTTTATAAAGTTAGATTACAAAGTAGTATAACTTAATTAGAGCAATGTATCAGCAAAAAAGATACAAAATAACATATATGCAGTGTTTTAAGGGCAATAATGGTGTGTGCTTACCTACTTAGGGTACGTTCACAATGAGGAAAAGAGGCAGAAATTCCGAGCGGAATCCATGGCGAGGACTCTATTTCCAGGTCATTTCATACCTATACTTTTATGTAACTGTAATATGGGACATGAACTTCTACAATAATCGCTGCTTATTGTTAGCTATTCTGTTACCATGAATACCATGTAAACATTGCTGCTTTGTATTTGGTGATGGTGTATAATTTGGTTGAGCACATGTATGTCATCCATTACTGAGGCCTCTGCTCTGTGTATAGTACTTCATTTCTTATGGCGTAAGCTGCATCCAATGTAATCAGAACTAAAAATTAAAACACAGAGTGCTCATTGTGTATTAACTTCAAAGGCTCGCCTCTACTCTGGGTTTTTCAACAACGTTCCCGCATAGCTCACTTCTGCTCACCTATCAAATCCTTCCAAAATGCTTAGCAGGAGGAATATGTGCCCTATGTGTAATGGTCTGCAGCACGTCAAGTCCCAGGGTCAGTTCTGTATGTGGCAGTTGTCCTTAATAAGGTGCCTCACTTAGGGTTGACACCACAAAGAGGCAGAACTAAAGGAACTGGATATAGCTTTACTGCAACAGGAGGGGCAATGCGAGTTACAGTGAAATTGAAGCTTAGTAGTTGCTCACAAATACATCCAGGACATTACATACAGACATCCGTAACTTGTAGTCCCCAATTGTTTATCCACAATTATGGACAGTAGAAGACTCATTATAGTCTATGTGCCAATGCGCACTGCCATGGATGCCACAGACCCCTCCACAAGTGCATGATCCGTGATGGTGGACAGCACACAGTGTGATCTGTGGAAAGTCCACAATCATGGACCATCCATTATGGAGGCACACAGTGGCGTAGCTACCATAGAGGCAGGGTAGGCAGTTGCTATGGGGCCTGTGCAGGAGGGGGGCCCGGTGGAGAAGGTAAGAGCTTGTGTCCTTCTGTTTAACCCCTTATGTACTGCAGTGTGTAAGTGACCCAATGTTAACTTACATGCTGCAACACAAAAAAAGGGTTAACAAGAAGAATACAGAGATCTCTGCTTCACTGCACTGATAACTTCTGACCTCTGTTCTCTGTCTGTGCAAGTAGGAAAGGAAAATGTGCAGAGCTTCGTGCAGAAGTCAGGGGGTTATCAGTGCTCATGCTGTAAAGCAAAGATTTCCTTGTCTTCTGAAAATCGGGTCTATTACACACTGCAATAAATAATGGGTTAAGCAGAAGGTAGTCTGCTCCTGAACCTATGTATTTAACCATAAGGGCTCCTAATCGGTCCCTATAGGTGAAAACAGTAAACTGTCATAGCAAGCAGCCATTGGCTCTCTGCTCTGCCAGTCACTCTTGTGGCTGCAGCCAGGATTCTGCCTCTGGCCACTAGAGAATTTATTTTTTGGCCACATCACAGAGCATACACTATATATAAATATATGTATATATTGTCACATTCGCGGCCGCGGCACATACCTCTCACCGCGCCGCTGCTGCCCCATCTCCTGCTCTGTGCCGGGGCTCCTCCTCCTCCAGTTCCCTGTCAGCCCGACGGGCGCGTCCCCGTCTCCTAGGGAGCGCGCGCGCGCCAGCTCTGCTATAACTTAAAAGGTCACTGTGCCTTTAATTGACTGCTGCTCTGCTCTGAGACTCTCCTATAAATTGCAGCCCTGCCCCACCACAGGTGTTGGAGCCTCTGCATGCTTCCTAGTGTGTTTTGTCCCAGCTGCCTGTTGCTCCTGCCTGTTGTTCCTGTCCGTTGTTCCTGGCCATTGTTCCTGCCACTTGCGATCCCTACTCGTGACTGTGCCCGTGTGTGCCGCTGCCTGCCTGTTGCCCCACTGTTCCTGCTACACATCGTCCCCCGTCACTGGCAAGCCAATCCAGGGGTAGCGACCTGGGGTTCGCCTGCCGCAGCAAGTCCATCCCGCCTTGCGGTGGGCTCTGGTGAAGACCAGCGGCCCCTTAGACTCCGCTCCCTGGTGCGGTTTACGCCATCGCTGGTGACGGTCCAATGGATCCACTACTCCAGTCATTACATATATGCAGTGCTTTGTGTTGTGCGTAGGGGAGGGGGGCCCTTAAATTTTTTTTACTATGGGGCCCCGTGAATCCTAGCTATGCCCCTGGAGGCACACATTGATTTGTGTACAGGGCCAAAGGTGCAGAGTTTGGGTCAAAGGTGCACAGTCCCTTCTTGTGTAGGTCAGTAAAATGTATGTCCATAGGGGTGTGCACCTCTCACTGCATCTCTGGAGGTAATTCTATTCAGATGCAGTTCAACAAAACACATCAGTTGGAGTACATTGCACCTCAACACCTTGCCTCCTTGCCTCCTGTCAGCAGCGCTGTTCCCTAACTGCATGAGGGCAGCAAAGATGCCACCCCCTGTGTATTTCCACGTGGTTTTGCTGTAATCTCACCATGACCTAAGCAGAACTGGATTGTTTCTGATGTGGTTCTATATAAATAGTAGTAAGACCATTGTGTTTTTGCTGTGATTTTGCACAAACTGCAGCGAAACCGCAAAAAGATGGGATATATGTAGGCCTTAAGTTACCTCATGGTCACATTACATAGGTTAGGGTCTAAATTTATTTGGGGTCTGATTAGTTTAAGAGTTGGACAAATATAAGCGACTACATACTTTATGCCAGCACAATGTTATCCCTGCTGCCCCCAGTATTAGCAAAGTTAACATTGACACCAGGCATTTTACATCAGGACGTCAGATGATCGTTTCCTTGGGCCATCACTTGATTTCACCACTTTCATGCAGGTGCGCCCAGTGCCCAGTGCCCAGTATGCTTGGCTGTGACCCAATGTTAAAGCTATGTTTTCTTTACTAAGGAGTCTAATTTGTGCAACTATTCTAAGGCTCCGTTCACATGGAGGAAAACTGTTGGAATTCCGCTGCGGAATACTGGTAGTGTATAGGAGACTCACATGTCTCCTCTCATCGCGCTGAAGAATGGACATGTCCATTCTCCCACGCGGAGAGAGGAGGCGCGCGAGCCTCCCATAGACTACCAGTATGGCACAAAGGCTGGCGGGATTCTGTGTTGGAGAATTCCACCAATTTTACTCCATGTGAAGGGAGCCTAACAGGGATTGGTGTATATTTTCCTTCATAATCTTGTGACTGATTTATTCAAATATAGCACTGCCATAGTGAATATATCTAAGTAAAAAGTTGCTGAATTCTTGCAAAAAGTAAAAAATTGTGCAAACATACTCACCTGATACTGACCAGAGGTAGACCTGTACCAGTTTGTGCTACTTTTGAAAAAGTTGCAAATTATAAATTAAGTGCTAATCCTGGATTATGCAAAGTTTTGGGTGGATATTTAGAAAAAGTTACATTTAAAATACTGGTTCATAAATAGACCAAAAATGGGTGAAAATCCAATTATTCGGCTAAAAATAGGTGCAAAGCCCTTGATAAATTCCCCCTAAGGTTTTCTGCCCCAAATAATCTCGGTAAAAACTTTCCAGATATCTCAGCTAAAGTTACCCCTAACTGACCCATCCTTCCTAATAGGAATGCTATAATTTATCCTGATCCATGCAAGTTTACTTTTTACTAGTTCTAGGGTGATGGTTGAAGTGCACCAGGATTTAGTAATGGCTATATTTGCTGCCAAAAACATAAACAAAATTCGTTTGTAGATTGATTTTAGTATATCTGGTATTCATTTATTGAGCAATGCTAGTATGAGGTGATTCTGGTTGGAACCATGTACCATATTAATAAAACCTTATGTGCCACTCACACAAATGAGGTGTTGAAAGGTACTTTCACTCTGGAAAGTGTACATTCATGCCAGACCTTTTACTTCTATCTTGTTCTTCATTACATTTTTTGTTATGTATATTTTATTGGCAATTCATGGATAATTTATGTAGTCAGTGTTTCAGTGTAGTCATTGTAGAAAAAAAAATCTCTCTACATGAAAACCATCAACAAGCTGTTGTTGCCAGTTTGTTTTTGTCATGTGTTTATCTATTTTATTACACTAAAGAGTATTTGTCACTTCTGTTTTTATGCATTCGTATTGCACATCAAATAATAATTTTGGAGTATCTTTTTTTTTAACACTGTAGAGTGCCATTCCTTACTTCAGTGGTCAGTGTGACAACATATGAACACCGGAATCCAAGTACAAGGAGACAAATTTGTTTAAATGGGCACAAGACTAAAAAGCTGCCTTCAGGAGACTGTACCTGGATTTCTGGTAAGTATAGCTTTGTTTTACAGCATGACAACTAAAAAAAAAATAATGAATGTAAATTACAAACTTGCTTTATATCACATCTACTGCTGATTAGATTTTCAAAGTTATAACGACAGGGACACTTAAATCATGTGTACAACATAGGATGAGCCACAGATATAGGGACCATAGACTTTACGGGATCAACCAGATAATAGGTGGTATGCTTTGTCCCCCTTAGGAACATCATTGCATGGAATGCCGTACAGGCACGGAAAAGTGCCATTGTTCTGTGTGGCCATGTTTATCTATACCACATTTTTTAACAAAAACATATCTTCTTTATTTTCATTGAGAGTGTTTTGCAGTCTTTGTTAAGGTTAACCGTAATCCAGGCCCTTAGAGGCATGTACCTGGTAGTATTATAGAGTTACAGAGACTGATATATTTGTCTAGATAGCTATTTTGTATTTACTGTATCTCATGTCTATCTAATATCTACTATATATATATTTCTAGTAAACATCCTCTTAATTTATTTCTTTCCATTAGACAACCATAAGTCAAGTAACCTGTTTTATTATTATTTTTTACTTTTTTTTTTAAACATTTTTTCTTCACCATCTTTCTCCAGCAGATTTATAAATGTGGCCTGGCAGAAAGCAGATGGTGCATTGTATATTTCTTGTGCTTGCTTCTAACACTTCATTAACGGTTTTACTCACCAGCTAGGATGATAGTGGCCAAACAAGACATCCTCTCTCACATTAAACTCATTCTTATGAGTCTTTTGGAAAGCATTATGACATTAGCTGGCATATCCTATGTGCTGTAATTACATCTTATGAAGAATATTGTTTAATATGACTCGTTCCATCAATTTGTCTACTATTAGACCAGGGGCGGATTAACTTTACCATAGGCCCCGGGCTGTTCATTAAGCTTGCAAACCCCCCCCCCCCCCCCCCAACTATGGCTTGGTGCTCATAGTATGGGATGTATAATGTTTTATTGACAATGTACCTGTAAAGTGATTATCGGCAGAACTGTGCTTAATTTCTAAATTACTTCCATTTTAAATTTAGCGCCTAAATATCTTAATGGCGGTGCCATTGTCTCAGCTCCGTGCTGTTTGTACCTGTGAATTAGGAGGCGGAGCTTCCTGACCCACCTCCAGCTTGCGCCCCAGTGTAATATTATTCTATGACGCATTGATGGAGACAGGTGTCATATAAAACCATGTTTTATATAACCAGCCCTTAGTTCCTTAGTCTTATGCATAAGTGCATGAAATAAGGAATTGCTTTAACTTATAGTTGTTTTCTAATATATAGAAAAATTGAACATGATCTGTTCCTGAAAGCAGTTCCAGAAATCCATTCTGGAAAGCAGTTTTAGAACTGAGTTGTGTGTTACCATAGGGAATAATGTAAATGTGTGATTTTTACAAACAATGGGTCAGATGCAGAGCTCGGCCCAAGGAGTGTAAAGAGTTAAGTGGTGATGCAATAACGACTTACCTCCTCTGGACTAGAAGTAAGTAGTGTTGCATACTGTACCACTACCTACTGTAAAGAAGCAGGGATTTCCGTCAAAATGATGGAAATTCCCACTCTAAACTGGTGGGCGGGAGCCAGAGAGGAGATCCTCACTGGGCATTTCTGGGTGCCCTCGGCAAATGGTGATATCCTCTCTCTTCAGGCGTCTAGCGCTCTCAGCTGCATAGGAGACACGCCAGACGCCTGGGGAGGCAAGATGTTACTTTGCACAGTGCTCGGGTCACCCCCAATACACTGGCCAACAGCCGTCTAGCACCCAGCTGGCCACCAACACTTGTGTGCTGCAGTCACTAAGGAGCTTCCCTTACTGCACTTCTGCCCTTACTAGACAGATAACATCACTTTCTATACACGCCCCCAGCGGTAAATTCCCATAGAAAACCTTTACTGCTCTGGACAGTTCCTGTCTCTGACAGAGATGTCAGCAGAGAGCATTGTCAGACTTAAAAGAATATAACATTTCCTGCAGCACATACAGCAGCTGATAAATATAGGAAGACTGGAGATTTTTAAATAGAAGTAAATTACAAATCTATATAACTTTCTGAAACCAGTTGATTTGAATGAAAAAGATAACCCCCTTAATGTTTCGTCGACCCCAAGCCTTGTCGCTCTGCTTACTTGCTTTGCCCTTCCATTGCGCTTTCCAATGCCCCACTCGCTGGGGTCCAGGAAGCGCTTATGCGCTGCACCTTCCTCCCCGAGCCGTGACGCTTGGCAGCCCGCACCATGTGACATCCTTGTGCTGCTTCAGAGTACTCCTCGCTGGGTCTCTATTCTGACGTCTCACCAGCCCTCCGCTCTCCTGGCTCCTTTCACGAACTGCACCTCACTGTATCCCGGGCAGCTCCACGTCATAAGCTCCTCCCAGCCATGCAACACAGGGAACAAATCTGCACCACTTGCAGGTAATATTCATCAGCTTTCTTTCCCCCTTCAGGGCTCTGATTAAGTTCAGGATCACCTTCGGGTTGGCACATACACCAAGGTCCAGCAGACAGCACATGCCTTAGCTCTGCCCCATGCTCACACCGACATGTTACTTGTATGGAATTAAACATGATAAAAAATTCTTATGTACTCCAAAATAGTACCAATAAAAATTACTGCTTGCTCCCCAAAAAAAGAAGCCATCACACATTGAAGGAAAAGTAACAATAAGTTATATGGGTCAAAATATGGCAATTCAAAACAAATTGTAAAAAAATGTTTTAATAGTAAAACAACAAATATGTAAATTTGGTTTCATTGTAATCGTACTGACCTTTAGAATAACATTTATTACACTTGGTAAAATAGTTGCATTCATCATTGAATGATGAATCACTATGAGGGTATGTGCACAATCCGGAATTTCTACAGAGATTTCAAGCAGCTTCTGCTGTTCCCCCAAAGAATTGACATGTCAATTCTTTGGGCGGATAGCAGAATTCGCCAGCAAATTTCATTGAATATATGGAACGGGCGAAACTTCAAGCGGAGGCTACCCAGCGGAATCTGCTTGAATTGTCAACGGAAATTCTGTAGTGTGCACATGTGGTGACCCACCACGGGTGTTGCTCGTAGTTCCACCCTTCACAAAAGCCTGTACTTATTGTAAGTAAGTGGTGATGGAGTAGTGTTAAGTTTCGACACAAGATGCCGCTATTGCAAGTGTATATACTTAGTTCATGCACAGCTGCAGAACTTTAAGGGTTATTATTTGTTAATATGTCACATGGATCTGTAAATCAATAAGCATGTTCTCTTCTTCTGTCCTATCCCTTCTTCCTTTACTTCTTCTGTATGCACTCTTCACCCATTCACAGCACACCTTATAAGGGGCTGTAGATAGGAAGTCATGTGGGTAGAGGAAGTGTCTTTTGTCATTAGACGCCGTAGAGAAAAGATGCAGCTAACGTTTCCTTCTTCAGTAACTCTACTCAACACTATGCAGTGTTAAATCTTTCCTAGAGAGGACAAGTCAGAAATCATCTCACCCATGCTGTGGACTAGGAGAGTCACAGTGCAGGACAGTATCCACAAAAGCAGAAGGCTAGGAACTGATCTGGATAGAGTAAAGTTGCTAGAAGCCTATGAACTCTATCTTGCAATGCAGTTGTCAGCAGGGAACCCTCAGCATTCCGCTCATCCCAGGTAACAAGGTCTGGGGCTTGTGTCACCTGCTAGGATGGGTCCCCTGACACTGGTAGGGCAATAGGTGGTTCATTCCGACAAGAGTGGATGCACGGGCACAAGTATTCTCTCTTAAGTATTCTTCTATTTCTACCTTATCCTCCAACATCCTGGCAGAGCACAGTACTAATTGGGTTGGGACTCTCATAACATCCTCCTCTCCACAAATCTGACTCTATACTACCAGCACGCAACTCAGTCCACACGACTGTACAACTTCTCCCCTGCTCACTACAGATTTGGATCCTATCTTATCAAGTGTCTTAACAAGTATAAAGTGTCGCTTCAAGGTACAGCTGTATGACCTGCTGTACATACACATTCTCCAAGTAAAGCGGACCTTATTTATGATAAAGAGACTCAGTGATTTCTCACTCCGCACCAACACAGTACATGAACTTTCCTTGGGTTCTCTCCCCTGTCTGTGGGTGGCAGTGCCAACAGTCCGGGTGGGTCATTACTCCACTACAGACCACCGTGACTACTACCCAAGGGACCCTGCAACAGCCCAGCAAGTCACTGACCACAGGGGAACAAGGTATAACCAGCCCTTTAAAATAAAAGAAGGTGTGCCACCATATCTGTGTGCCCAAACGGCACTGGTGTCACAACATAACATCACTGGGTCCGGCTATATCTTGGCAAACCACCATAGAGCTGGCGTCACACTTTACCATCTGGCAAGTGACCGGCTGTACCTCCGCCACACCACCGCGGGGGGCATACCACACACATACCCATAAATAGCAATTTCCTAACAATATGGCGTCTTATAACCATGAAACAAAATAGTCAAACATGCATCTACTGGTAGACTTTTACCATACATCATTAGAATTACAAGGTTGGGACTATAGTAGAAAATTCTAGACTTTTTATTAAAACAATATTCCAAATATAATTATTATAAGGTTCCACCCTGATCTTAAAAGTATTTTGCTTCCCAAACACAACAGGCAGGTGCTCGTGTCTACTGAACTACGTACTTTGGCTATTGAAGTTTTCCTACTGGTTCTACACGGTGCAGATATTTCCCTTACCAGACCTCTCCAGAAATGAAGACTACGGAATCACACCCTGTTATGTTTTGTAGCCCGCTCTGGCATAAATCAATAGAGACATTCTTTAAAGTTGTAATTTAATGTCAAATCCCTTTGTTATACAGCCAGCTAATGTGCTTCAATAAACCATCAGTACAATTGAAGGGGGAGGTATAAGACATGACATGCCAAGACTGAGAGTCACCCAGCTCTCCCAGGAATAACCGCTCCACGTGTCTCTGATGTTAGGTGGAGACCTTAAGCTGAACAAACACCATGCATAGGATGTGCTTGGAAAACATAGGTGGGCTGTTTTGCATTTTTTAATAGAGCATAAAACCATAACTATTAGGAAAAATGGATGTATTCTTATCCAAAGCAATTAAATACAATCACTTTTTCCAAAAGGTACATTGTTCTTTGCTTTGGATTGTTTCATAAAGTAGAGATGAGTAACTGTTGGATGTGGATATCCCAAGTATCTTTATTCTATAAAGTGCAGTTTTTTCCACAGTCTTGTTTGGGGGTCTGTTAGTGAGACATTGCTCATTCGGAAAACAGTGTCTGGAAGAACTAAAGTACAATGCAAATTCCATTTAGTCTTAAGTACTTTTGGCTAGGTCCACTCAAAAGCTGTTTTGCAACAATATTCCTAACTATTCTAGAAACATGCAGATGGTATCTACTTTTGTTGACAACTATTGGTGGTGGGTCATGAAGCCCTATCACAGATCCGAATTATTAGACATGGTTATATCAGTCTGGGCTGGGTGGACAAGAGAAGGGAAAAAAACATTTACAAGCAGAGATGTCACCTGTAGTAACCGAATTTAATAGTTATATATTCTGAGACTACATCAGATCAGACCAAAACAAAACATGGAATAGGATTTTTTTTTTATTAATAGTTACTTTGTTTTTATTTTTTTGTTTTTTTACAGTAATTTTGGGGACTAGGGGACTCCTATAAGAAATACACTGGTTGCTTATAGGGATCAATGCAGTACACATATACTGCATTGATCCATGTATCTGGGCTCTCATAGAGATGTATTGGAGATCCTGACTTCTGGGCCTTAAAACATACTGTAGAAAGAAGAGGGGTCAGAAAAATTGTAACATCATTGCCAGTGGAACCTGAACAGCACCGTAGGCCCGTTACGAAGCCGCACCGCAGGACACCGCAGTGGTAAGGACAGGTGCCAGTCTGCAGCAGGGGGAGGAATAGAAAGAAAACTGGAGTGCTTCTTTAAGGGTCGTATTAAATTACACATTTCTGTAGAATAAACATTAATCAGCCTAGATTGCCTAAAATTGACGTGTCTAAGTGTTAAGGTGTCTATAAGATCTCAAGACTGATATTACCAATATAGGAAATATTGCCACCATACATATTACCGCCATACTGTCACTAACCAAATCCTGAACACTGAGACCAATATTGCCAATAATACCAGTACACAAGGGGGAAATATAACCATCACACCACTACCATCACCATCATTTTGTTACTGACCAAATCCAGTATACTAAATCTAATAAAACACAGTACCAGATTACAAGTAACAAATAATACCACCACATACCGACTAACAGCGCCGCATACTGACTAACACCACCGCATACTGACTAATCCACTGTACACAGATCACTATCACCTCATCCAGTCATATAGAGGTGGACGCAGCTACACACAGGTTCTCTACTCCATATACATTACAGTGCAGTTATATCAGGTGACTCACAGGGGACGTCTTCTCTGATCGGAGTTCTTCCCTTTTCATCTTCTCCATCTGCCCTGGGTTATCATAACTTCTCCGAGCCACGAATCCACAGAGAAACATATTAGGCTCCTCACTCCGGCACCATCCTCATATCTCTACACACTGCACATCTGTATTGGCCCCTTTACACCCTCATTTAGTGGGTAGGCTGACTCTATGTGACCCCCCTTATAGTATATGCCCCCCTCTATGTAGCCTCCTTATAGATGGTCCCCCCTCTGTATATCCCCTATAGTATATGCTCCCCTCTGTGTGGTGCACTATAGTCCATGCCCTATTGCATACACCCCCCCGTGTAGTCCCCCTTATAGATGCCCCCCTGTGTTGTCACCCAGATAGATGGCCCACCATGTTATCCCACTTATTGATGCCCCCCCCCCACGTTATCCCCCTTATAGATGCCCCCTGCATCCCTCTTATAGATGGTCCCCCGCTGTATCCCCCTTATTTATGGTCCCCCCTGTACCCCCCCTTATAGATGGGTCCCCCATGTATCCCCCTTATAGATGGGTCCCCATGTATCCCACTCATAGATGGTCCCCCCCCTGTATCCCCCTTATAGATGGTCCCGCATGTATCCCCCTTATAGATGGTGGTGGATATATGTGTGTATGTCAGTAGTGTCTGTAACACTGGTGTATATGTAAGTAATGTCTGTAACACTGGTGTATATGTGTGTGTGTTTGTGTATGTCAGTAGTGTCTCAAGTGATTGACAGGTTTGCTCCCAAAGATGTTCTGCAGCAGCTTCTATTAATGCTGGGCTCTAATAAAAGAACCCACCATTAAAAGAAAATACAGCAGATATTTCTAGTTCAGTATTTCTTATTACACTGAGATGATTTCCCTGTGTACAGTCTACTCATGGTGTATACATCAGCACTAGTGTAATCACATTCTAGTGTGAACGTGTATATGCCAGTGGTGTATCTGTATATATGTTATTGGTGCCTCTGTGTGTATATACTGTATATGCGTCATTGTGTGTGTTTGGGAGTTGGCCATAAATGGTGGGCGTACAGGATTCATGGGGCCCCATACAGTTTTTTGCTACGGGGCCCCATGAATCCTAGCTACGCCCCTGACTAACATTGTTGAGTTTTCAAAATCCCAACACATTAGGGTTTTAGATTTTTATCCAGCTAAGGGTGCCCTCACACAGCAGACAGTGCATCCTCACTTAACCCCTTGTGTGGTAGACTGTAAGCAGCATCTGCCAAGATGCTGCATAACGTAAGGTTCAGAACACCTGTCACAATAAAGGGGGGTTTTCTGCTCCTGGCCTTTTTTTTGCGTTCTTCTCTTTTTTTCCAGATATTGGTATTGTTTTTTTTATAAAATGGTCAATGAGGGGTGTGGGAGTATATCAGCGCTCCTTTGCTCCACGTTCCCCGCTAACTGCCGCCGCTACTCCACGTGGCAGCAGCAAGCGGGTGATGCTGCGGGGGGGGGGGGGGGGCAGCCCAAAGTGATAGTGGCGGTCTGCTGCCGCTGCTCCTATTCCACGGAGCTACTGCAGCATATCGCTGCTATCCCAGTCGTTTGTCTTTCAACATGTTTGA
The DNA here is from genome assembly GCF_027789765.1 of Dendropsophus ebraccatus. Lineage (NCBI taxonomy): Eukaryota > Metazoa > Chordata > Amphibia > Anura > Hylidae > Dendropsophus > Dendropsophus ebraccatus. Next base: position 47,178,522 of record NC_091463.1, read on the forward strand.
AAGACAAGCGACGCAATGGTCAGCCGACATGAATGATGTCGGCTGATCGTTGCCTTCTATTCCACAGGACAATTATCGTTCCGTGAAATAGGGCCTTAACCCCCTTTTTCTTTATGTTGTCATGATGAATGGCATTAAAATAAAAAAAGTTAGAGGCTGTGAACGTTCTTACCACAATGTGTCCTATGCAGGTCCTGCTGGATCCCTCTACATGTCTTTTCGGTGCATTGAGTGAAGAGGTGTTGTCCCACCATAATATCATATTTCTGAGAGAAACATTGTTTCTAGCATGCAAAGCCATTGCGATGCGTTGGATAGATAAAAGGTCACCCACAGTCCCCATGTGGATAAACATGGTAAACACAGTAGTTTCTTATGAACGTTTGGTTTATAAGCATAGAGGTTGCCCTACCAAGTTCGGGAAAATCTGGGATTCCTGGTGTCCTTCCCCCCCAGGCCCGGACTGACAATCTGGCAGGCCGGGCAAATGCCCGCTGGGCTGCTCAGATTATCAATCCGAGGGCCGCGACCAACCCCCCTCCGCTAGCCCTACCGGCCGCCGCCGTCGCACAGGTCAAGGAGTTGGTGCGGCCGCTCTGCATCTGCTGCTGCTGTTGTCTGCTTACATTTTCCGTCATCAGCAGCCCGATGCAGACCGGCCCCGGAGTCTCCCAGCTCCAGCCCCGCGGCGCCTGCACCTCTCTCATCTACTGCTCTGTGGCCGGCAGTAACGGATGACGTCACACGTCCGCCGACGTGCAGTAGATGAGAGAGGTGCAGGCGCCGCGGGGCTGGAGCTGGGAGACTCCGGGGCCGGTCTGCATTGGGCTGCTGATGACGGAAAATGTAAGCAGCTAACGGCACTGGACCAGAGAGGACCAGGAAGAATCTGCTGGATCCGAGGTGAGTATACTTTTGTTGTTTTTTTTACAATGTGGGGGCTGTACAGGGGGAAATGCCATGTGAGGGCTACAGAGGGCCACATATACTATGTGGGGGGCTGCATGGGGGGGGGATAATATGTTGGGGCTATACTATGTGGGGGCTGACTACACAGGGACCGATACTATGTGGGGGGCTTCACGGAGGGGGGGGGGGGATAATATGTTGGGGCTATACTATGTGGGGGCTGACTACACGGGGACCTATACTATGTGGGGGCTACACGGGGGGGTGGGGGAATTATATGTTGGGGGCTAAACTATGTGGGAGCTGACTACACAGGGACCTATACTATGTGGGGGGCTACAGGGGGGGTAACATGTTAGGGGCTATACTATGTGGGGGCTAGCTACACAGGGACCTATACTATGTGGGGGGGCTACACGGGGGGGGGGGGTTAATATGTTGGGGCTATGCTATGTAAGGGCTGGCTACACAAGGACCTATCTTATGTGCGGGCTACATGGGAAGGGGGTAATATGTTGGGGCTATACTATGTGGGGGCTGACTACACAGGGACCTATACTATGTGGGGCCTACGGGGGGGTTAATTTCTTGGGGGCTATACTATGTGGGGGCTGGTTACACAGGGACCTATACTATGTGGAGAGCTCCAGGGGGCGGGAATAATAGGTTGCGGTTATACTACGTGGGGGCTGGCTACAAAGGGACCTATACTATGTGGGGGGCTACACCGGGGCGGGAATAATATTTTGGGGCTATGCTATGTGGGGGCTGGCTACACAGGGACCAATACTATGTGGGGGGCTACATGGGGGGGTAATATATTGGGGCTATGCTATGTGGGGGCTGGCTACACAGGGTCCTATACTATGTGGGGGGCTATATGGGGGTAATATATTGGGGCTATGCTATGTGGGGGCTGGCTACACAGGGACCTATACTATGTGGGGGGCTACATGGGGGGGTAATATATTGGGGTTATGCTATGTGGGGGCTGGCTACACAGGGACCTATACTATGTAGGGGCTTCAAAGGTAGGATATACTTTGTGGGCTACACAGGGGAAAGGGCTATATTATGTGGGACTGCACAGGGCATCTATATTATGTGTGGGGGGCTATATTTTTTATGGGCTACATATGGGGACCTGTGCTATATAAGTTCTGCTCAGTGGGACCTATGGTATATGGGGACTGCTGCTCAGGGGAGCCTACTATAGGGGAGCATTGAAGTTGCCTATATAATGACATAACACAGAGGGTCTAATACTATATAGGCACACAGAGCTGTTTGACTACTATCTGGAGGCACATATTGGGCCTGACTGCTTATGTGAGAGCACAGAGAGGGCACTGTTACTGTGTAAAGCAATGGGCAATATAGGGTTATGATGAGGTATAAGGTTAGGATGATGCTGGAGCGTGAAGCCTAAAGTATTTGTCTCGCAGATTCTGGGGAGAAGAGTCATGGCTGGAGAAATCTTTATGATGGGCTGAGCCAGATGGAAAGAACAGACAACTTTGACTACCAAGAACGTCACTTATGATTCATGTAGGAAGACGCCTCCTGTAAGTCACTGGATGTAACTGCACAATCATGCATAATCACTTTTTGGGTGCATTCACACGTACAGGATCTGCTGCATATTTGATGCTGGGTTCCGTCATTGAGTAACAAAGATATCTGCAGCATGAAATCTGCTGCAGATCCTATATGTGTGAACACACTCTTAAGGCCTGTAGATCCATTGTATAGCTGGATCTTTACCTCTATGTGGTCACGGCTAGAGATGAGTGACCTTACAGTAAGTTTAGGTTCACATTAACCCAAATCCTCTGAAATTCATCTCTAGTCAATGCTGAGGTAGAATATTGCATTTTATATACTGGTGCTATAAAGGAAATATTATTAATAGACAGTACAGCAGTATTATCCAGTCACTGTATGGTGATGACGGCAGTGGTCATGGTATTATTTGTCCTGTGTATACTCATTTTATTGGTAATACTTGTGTTCACATAGTGGATTTTCTTCAGTGACAGCATAGTGGTATTAGTCATGTTGTTGTGATGATGGTAGTGGTCACAGTGTTGAGATATTGTCTGTGACTTGTATACTGTAATAATGGTAGTATCAGTCTCTTTATAAAGGATTGGTCAGTAACAATATGGCGGTAATCTGTATAATGATAATATGCGCTTTCTGTATACTGATGTTATTTGGGAACTATGACAGCTATTTAGAGATATACAGTATTATCATGCATAGAAAATTGTCTTACCAGTGCTAACATTATACAGGATATGTGTAATATTATTTTACATATCCTAAAAATTTTCCTAGGACCCTACTTACACCTCTGATTGCTGCTGTAGCCTGTTGTTGCATAATAGATAGATAGATAGATAGATAGATAGATAGGAGATAGATAGATATAGATAGGAGATAGATAGATAGGATAGATAGATAGATAGATAGATAGATAGATAGATAGATAGATAGATAGATAGGAGATAGATAGATAGATAGGAGATAGATAGATAGATAGATAGATAGATAGATAGGAGATAGATAGATAGGAGATAGATAGATAGGAGATAGATAGATAGGAGATAGATAGATAGGAGATAGATAGATAGGAAATAGATAGATAGGATATAGATAGATAGGATAGATAGATAGGAGATAGATAGATAGATAGATAGATAGATAGATAGATAGATAGATAGGAGATAGATAGAGAGATAGATAGATAGATAGATAGATAGATAGGAGATAGATAGATAGGAGATAGATAGATAGATAGGAAATAGATAGATAGGATATAGATAGATAGGATAGATAGATAGGAGATAGATAGATAGATAGATAGGAGATAGATAGATAGAGAGATAGATAGATAGATAGATAGATAGGAGATAGATAGATAGATAGATAGGATATAGAGAGATAGATAGATAGGAGATAGATAGATAGATAGATAGATAAATAGATAGATAGATAGATAAATAGACTTTGCACCATTCCCGTCAATGGAACTGAGCTGCAATACAACACAACACAACCTAAGGACACAGTGTGATATGGTATGTGGGCTGGAGGGGTGTGAGTGCCAGGGCTGATTTTCAGTCCCAGTCCGGCCCTGTTCCCCCCTGACACTTGTCTCATAATCCGACATATCTGTGACTTGAATTATCTTTTCTGTTAGGAAAGACTCCACACTCCTTGCAACATTAACAGTTTTGCTCCACTGTTTGTCATACGGTTTGCTAGAATTTCTATGAAACTTCTTATAGTGCGTCATACTGGATCCACTGACATGAAGGGGACTCTGTGACATATTATATCTTCTATGTATCTGCTTGTGTACTTTTCCATGCATGGACTTCTGTTTATGTGACGTTCTATATGTATCTCCAAATAAAAATAAAAACGAGTTAAAAAAAAAAAAGTTACAGAATCATGTCACTTTTTTTTTTGCTTTGTTTTGTTTTATTGTTTGTTTTGTTTTTATAACACCAAAGGGCTTACGGCTTTGCTATAAAACTACGAAGCAACACCATAAGGGCTACGCCTTTGCTATAACACTATGAAACAAGCTCAGCTCCTCATAGAGGATGAGGACCACTTACAGTCAATGACAGACAACAACGATCATGCTGCTTTCTGTTATTTATCTCTTTAAGTGTCAGTGACAGGAGGAGTTCCTGTCACTGTCCAATCAGAATCCCCACAGTGTGACAGCAGGGTCCCTGATGGGTTTCCCTGACAGCCAGATTCTAATACTTACCTCTATGCTGTCTGATTGGTCTCAGTCAGACTGCAGTAGCAGATTGTCATATTACTGATTAATGCTATGCAATTGGCATAGCATTAAACAGTATAACCTTAATGATTGCTTATAAAAGTCACCTGGGGGGACTTAAAAAATTTTATAAAAAAAAGTTTAAATGTTTTTGAAATATTACGGCGCCCTTCCCCCAATAAAATAAAGATTATTTATGAATAAACTTATTTGGTATTGTAGCAAGCTCAATTGTCCAATCCATTAAAATATAACAATAATATTCCTGTACGGTGAACAGTGTAAATGAAAAGAGTTTAAAAAAAAACACCAGGATTGCAGATTTTTTGTCACATTATATGTCAGAAAAAAATATTAAAAAGCAATAATAAATTCCCATGTACACCACTATACTATCAATAAAAATGAAGATCATGGCACAAAAAATGATCCCCCAAACAGCCCCATTGATGGAAAATTAAAATGGTTATAGGGGTCACAATAGGCTAATTGTAATCATAATCATTTGTAAAAAAAAAAAAAAGTTTACTGTTTTAAAAATAGTAACATATTAGGAAAGCTAGGGAAACATGGCCATCATTGGACTGGCCTACGGAATAGAGATAACACATCACTTTTACCATGAAGTGTGTTGCATAACAGACAGAAACCCATCACCAGCACTAAAAAATTTTGCTAAATTGCATTCTTTTCCCATTTCACCCCATAAATAATATATTTGGGGTTTCATCATATATTTTATGGTAGATTGAAGGGAGAAAATTGTTCCTGCAACATAAAAGAGTTATGGCTCTTGGAAGGCGAGGAGGAAACAACGAAAATGTGAAAATGAAAATTGGCCTGGTTATCAAGGCCAAAATCCACAGTGCCAAAATCTACTGGGGTTAATTTCACACGAATTAATTAAATGTTTTTGTTCTTGTTTGGTTTTGGATCACATTTTTCTTTGGAACGCAAGCCCTTATATGGTTCTGTCAAGAGAAAAATAATTGGTGTGGTCATTAATAGAGTTGATCGAACCTCGGAAAATCCTAGGTTCGATCGAACTCGAACATTCCTGAACCTTCCGCATTAGATTGCTGATGTCTTCTCGGTCTGTGTGGAAGGAGGAGCATGCCCAGGGACCGTCTGGAATTCTGGGATTCAGCCTATTACCTTCCGCACGGACCGTAAGGACATCAGCAATCTAATGCGTAAGGTTCAGAAATGTTCCAGCTCGACCAAACCTAGGATTTTCCGAGGTTTGATCAACTCTAGTCATTAATGGGTCAAAGGGAATCTGTCACCAAGTTTCTGTTGTCCTATCTGAGGAGCCTTCATCATTAATATAGGTACCAAGCCGCTAGTACAATCCTTGGTGGTGAGTATCACATAATTTTCATTTGTCTTTATGCCATCTGATTAAAATATAATATTTTCTCTGTTTACTCATACATTTTTATGCTTATTGATGTATTTTATACTTGCTGATGACTTTGTAAAAGGCTTACTGTTTCATCTCTACTAAATATATTAATTAACCTCCAAGTGGGTAAAAATTGTTGCTGCCCCAAGTGGAAGTATGCAGGCACTACAGATTTCATAGCAAGCCTGTCAAACATTACGAACAGCTGCTAGGCTGGATCCTCCCAACACTGTATGCTTTGGCAATGCTCAGATGCACAGGAGCGAGGACTCTTTGAAGTCTGCTTGGTGATGTTATATTATTCTTGGCTCAGGACAGTGCATTGCAGCTAGTTCTCATCATAGCTGAAGTGCAAAGTTTTTCTCAAGACCCTAAAAGGATGGTTTTAGCATTACATTATACTATAAATCACCTTGACTCATTTCACTGCTGAGACTGTGTTATTTTATTAAATTCCTGTTAGGTTTTTCCTTTTGTTTTTTAGGTTGGAATCCATTGCACATTCATTTATTGGGGTGTTTTGAGGCTCTACAGAATGCCTGTCATAGTAGAGAAATGTTATACAATTTGGTAGCGTCATACGGGTGCAAAGGAATATCAAGATTTTACACCTTCTGTCTAATGACCTAATAAGTATATACCTATACTACCATTGCATATGGCACACTTCCACCACTAGTAACCTACGATTCATCATCCTTTATGTAAACAAGGGCAATAAAATTGTAGTTTAATTGTACAAATAAAGAAAATTGCCATGTCAGAGAGATATGTCAAAAATTTTGATCGGTCCAGACCAGTGTCCAGACCACGACCAATTAGGAGAAAAACGTAAGAGGACTCTCACTCGGTACACAGAGCAAGAGAACTGCAGCATGGTCCTCTCCAAACTTTTGACATGTCTTTCTAACTTGTGAAAAGTTTTTTTTTTTTTTTCGTGACAGGTACTATACACTTTAAGGCTGGGTTCACACTATGTATATTTGAGGCAGTATTTGGTCCTCATAGCAACCAAAACCAGGAGTGGATTGAAAACACAGAAAGGCTCTGTTCACATAATGTTGAAATTGAGTGGATGGTCGCCATATAACGGTAAAGAACTTCCATTATTTCAATATAACAGCCGTTGTTTTAAAATAACAGCACATATTTACCATTATATGGCGGCCATCCACTCAATTTCACCATTATGTGAACAGATCCTTTCTGTGTTTTCAATCCACTCCTTATTTTGGTTGCTATACAGCCTCAAACATACAGCCTCAAATATACATAGTGTGAACCCAGCCTAAAAGGGAACTCCAAATAGAGAAATTTATTTTCTTTATAAAGTATTACACTGTCTGCTGCACTAGTAGTTGATTGTCATCCAAGAAGTAAAAAAAAATGGTCTCTGTGCAATCCACTCTGTCTCCTGCTCCTTCTGCTGCCTCCCCCCCTCAGGGGACAAAGATCATGTGACCACTGTCTCATAATTAGTTTATTAACTGAGCATGCAGATGTGACAGGGGGGAGGCAGGGGGTGTGGTGTGGGTGGAGAGGGGTAGGGCATAGGTGGGAAACAGGACACTTTGAGCGTGCAGGGCAAAGACTATTGGGAAATGTGATCTGATAGCAGTGCACAGGAAGTGGAACAGCAAGAGAGATGGAGAAGGCAGAATACTACATCAGAGGAATGGGACTACTGGAAAACCACAGAGTGTTAGGGGGGTAAAAACCTTACATTGTTTAGAAGTTGTTTTTTTTTAACAAGGCTGCTTGGAGTTCCCCTGTAAGCATGGTAGGAGAAATTTACTAAGTGCCTTCAGTAAGCTGAAGTTTTTTTACTGAAGTACCACAATTACAGTTCTTATGCCTCTCAGTTTTGAATAGTGTCTAAAAAGGTGGAGCGGTTAAACAGAGTTGTAAAATGCGCCCAAGTTTTTAATGGCGAAAGCCATTATTCTGGCATAGACTATTGGTGTAAAGTAAGCCAGCCAAAAGGTGGCGTAAAAGAAAGTGTCTAACGTGACCAGCAAGGCGCGCCAAATCTATTACACAGCATGTGCCACTGTGTTAAATTTGGCACAGCCTCTGCCTGTCTTGTCTAGTTGTAAGCTGTCTAAAGTTAAATCTGTATACATAAATCTCCCTTTGTGTGTTAAATCCAATGATCTTGTCATTATGCGGCTTTAGCCAATTAATATGTAATACTGTTTACTCTTGTATAATCTTGCATAACTTTCTCAGTTTAGACAGTGTGAAATACGCCAGCTTGGGCAGGATTGCTATGATAACTACAGTAGACTGCACAGAATTACTTCACATCTTACTCTTAATGTATTTTTCTATAAGAATCGAGGGCTTCTTTATCACATCCCTACAATATCCAGATGCAGGTGGGCAATGGTCATTAAATTGTCCATGGAGGTCAGTGGTAACAATAACACTAATTGTTCATATATGTGCCTGGGATATACAATATGAGTATATAACAATATAGAATATGTTTCTGCTAATAAAGAATAAATAGTAAGTAGTCCAGGCCCATGTTATTAGACATCTATACTCTCTCAACCCTAGGTTAAGGGAAGCCTAGCTACTATTTTGGTGGGGAAAAAAAAGTAAAAACTATGGTTTACTTCTTAAAAGGCAAGCTGAGAGTATTTCTCAACTCTAAGTACATTCGCTTTAAGATTTTCACATGGATAGAAAAGCGCTGGTGCGGGGAAGCCAATGCCATGGTCCTTTTTTTTAACAACAACGCGGTGGGAGGAAACCCCTAGCCATCCCCCAGTAGGAGGAAACTCACTGGGGGTGGGACGGGAATAGAACGACTGTTGTTCAAAATAGAACGACGCTGTCCAAAAAAAGGACCGTCGCATTGGCTTTCCTGCACTGGCACTGTTCTATCCATGTGAAAATCTTAAAGCGAATGTACTTCTGGTACATTTGCTTTAAGGGGTTAATTGCAGGCAGCTGCACCCCCAGTGCTTCACCCCGGCTGCTGCCCAGGAACGGCACCGTATGCAGGAACTGGGCCGCAGTTCAAGAAAAGTACTGCTGGTACTTTGCTCTCAGGCAGACGCAATGTACAGATCACACATAGTACTGATCTATGCTATCCTAAGGCATAGAATTAATCAGTATATGCAATCTAATGAAATGTATAAGATATATATATATATATAATTTATTGTTATTTTTTTAATATAAAATAAAAAAAACATATTTATTATGTTTTGGACTCCTGTATGAAGTTTATAAGTGCACTGTCCATTCTATGAACTTTTCAGGAAAATCTTCCAGCATTGTTTAGTTTTGTAGAATACAGGTCTGCCCATTGTTGTGATCATTGTGTAATAGTGGTGTTTAATAATTGTAATGATCATTGCAAACAATCTATATGATCAAAGCCCAGTATATAAGTATTGATATAATTACAGGAATGATACACTGCTGTGAAGGAGAGGTCTTAGCACTTCTAGCCATGCTTTTCATAGTTAATATGATGTTTTTATTCACCTCATGAGAATTACAGTGTGAGAAATGATATCCATAAATGTTCTAAGCAGTTACAAATACTACCACAGTTGAGAAAAGGAAGGATCGCACCCTGCTGGAAAGTCAGCAGACACTAGATTACTGTTTCTTGGACTTGCTTTGTCATTAGTGAAGAAGACACTAAGGAAATCTTTTTATGTGTGGGGGTACTGTAAGGCCTTATTCACATGTGTTCAATGCTGTCCACAATTACAGACCTGTGATCACGGATCCACCACTATGGATAGCAGTTTGTGTCTCCGTAGTGATCCATAATTCATGGAAAGCTAAATTTTAGACAGTGACCAGTTCTGCAATTGCTGATTCACACTACAGCATGTCCTTTTTTTTTTGCAGCCTATTCACAGATCCAGGGCCATATTAACAGCTGCTGCTGCCCTAGGCACTAAACCTGAGGACGCCCATCTTCATTTACCAATTATCATCATGATTTTCTAGTTTCTGAACATCATATTGATATCTGATCAGGGCTAGGCCAGATTCACGTAATTTCACAGGTTGGTAGTTAATAGCTCCAGGCGTCACATTTAACACCGGCATACCAGTCCTGACCAATACCCCCATACACCCCACCACCCCACCCCACCCCAAAAAAAAAAAAAAAAAGATGACACCAGATTTACTGGCAAGTCTGAATGGGAGATGGGAGACTAAAAAAATAAAGGCAAGCAAGAAATCCTTCACCTTGCTCCCTGGTGCTGCCCTAGGCGTAGGACCACGGGTGCCTAGTGGTAAATATGGCCCTGCATAGATACGCAACAATTGCGGATGTGTGAATAGCCACATTGAAATCAATGTGTTTTAACTTTGTCCATAATTGAGGATCCGCAATTACGGACAAATTTTGTGGACGTGTGACTGAGGCCTTTCTGTGAAGAGGGCACAAAGTGGCAATATTACTGTTAAGGGGGCACAGAGTGTGGAGAATAGGTGGGGAGAGTGCTGTAAAAATGAGCAGTCAAGGAAATGTGGGCAGAAAAGTCTGCAAGTTGTGAATGGAAGAACCCTTATGGTGTTCTGAGCCAGATGGAGATGAAAAGGAAAAGTGATTGTTTACAGTCAGAAAGGATGTCGCCTGCAGTCACTGGATGTAACTGCACTGTAATTACGTGCACAATTTGCAAAGCACTTGTGTAGAACTGATTGTGATGCTCTTCTTCAGTTGTAAACATACTTTACCTGTGTTATGGGCCCACTCATGCTTTGGATGTATTTTGCCTCCCTGAACTGTACCCCAAGATAAACGTTATGATCACAAATTATAGCTATATGCCAATGGAAGCCAAAAGGGAGACTCCCCACCCACCCCCTTACTCAAGGCTCCCTAAGGGGAGCAACTCCAGCAGGCTTGGCAACCTTCAAACATTGTAGTTATGTACCACCTTATGTCTCTGTGTCTACTTCAAAATATCCAAATTAATGTAAAATGTTAAAATGTTAGAAAAAAATATGAATATATTTAATATACTATGAATCACATTGGTTAAAATAAAGCAAATTAAATGCCATGCTCCTCATCTATACAATGACAATTCTATACAAAAACTGCAATTTATTTGCTGTAGAGGGCACCCAGCCAAATTACACAAGAAATGAATGAGGTAATGAATTCTACCTGTCCATCTGTTAGAACTTTGCCTTTACAGTATTTAGAATACAAATTTAATTTCACGTCATTTTCTCTGACATTGTTTACAGTGCCCATTTGTTTATGTCGCACTAAAACTCAGATCACTCTTCCAGTTAATTCATGTGTAATTTTTGATTGATATTGAACAAGCCATTATACATTAAACTCTTTTTGGAAACTGCCCCTCCCTAAATAAAAGGTAATGGAAAAAGAGGTCTGTAGAATTATAAGCAGACTTACTTTGTACTTAAGTAGAAAGGTGGCATACAGTTTTAGGGGTTATGCTCAGCTTACTCTAATTTCTTCATCACAAAACAGCACACCATACTGTATACACTGTATAATTATGAACTTTATGGAGGTTACCTTTTGGGGAAGGGAAATCAGAATAAAAGCATCTACTTTTATTAAAGGGGTTATCCAGGGATAAAAAAAAAAAAAAAGCGATGGGCCTAAGCTAAAAAACTGAGGACAGGGGAGGTACTGTTTCTAAAAAAAGGATCCAAGTCTGAATACATTCTTTAAAGAGACAATACTACTCTTGATCATAGGCTGTGTTTAGTGTTGCAACTCAGTCCCTTTAAATGGGTTATCCAGGCTTTTAAAGGAGAAGTCCGGCAAAATTTCTTATTAAAGTATTGTATTGCCCCCCAAAAGTTATACAAATCACCAATATACACAAATTTACAAATTCTTATAAAGTGCTTTTTTCCCTCCACTTACTACTGCATCAAGGCTTCACTTCCTGGATAAAATGGTGATGTCACAACCCGACTCCCAGAGCTGTGCGGGCTGTGGCTGCTGGAGAGGATGATGGCAGGGGGACACTGAGGGATACAGGGCACAGGAGGGACACTGAGCATCCCTCTGCCATCATCCTCTCCAGCAGCCACAGCCCGCACAGCTCTGCGAGTCTGATCGTGACATCACCATTTTATCCAGGAAGTGACATCACCATGTTATCAAGGAAGTGAAGCCTTGATGCAGTAGTAAATGCAGGGAAAAAAGCACTTTATGTGCATATTTACGTAATAAGTGAGGATTGCATGTTGCGAGTTCTTCAGCGAAATCCGCTGCAATCCTGTGTCCTGTCATTTTCTATGGCTTTACATACTCGCAGTGGACTTTTCATTCTGCTGTGAGTATTTAAAGCCCTTCCCATTTAACCCACGGTTGTTGGGCTAATACATTACCTGCCCATGCTCCTGCCTGCTTCTCTGGTTCCCACCTCCCTGATGTACCGCTCAGCCAATCAGTGGGTGCAGTGGAGTAGTGCACTGGCTGAGCAGGACACCACGGAGCCAAGAGCCTAAGTGTCGCTATGCAGGGGATCATGCTGTGTTAGGGTTAAATGGGCACTAGCACAACCAATACCTAAGGGTGGGGGGTGCAAATCTGATTCTTTGCCCCGAGTGCAAGAAAGGCTAGCTACGCCTCTGAATAAAGGCCTCCATCATCCATAGCAACAGATCAGCATCCTGTGATTGTGCTGCGGGAGTAGTTAAATTGTTAAGAGGTTAATAGGACAACCAATACTACAGGTACAGAATATACAAGGATAAAGGCTGGTAAATATTAAGGATACTGTGACATGCACAATTATCGTATCCTCTTCAAAGCAGCATATGTACAGTTCATTACTGTTTACTGTAGTGGAGCAGATTCTATATAATCCAAGATTAATCCAAATTTTATGTAAAATTCTGAACAATTTAGCTCCAAATCGATTCTCTTATCTCTAAGGCTATGTTTAGACAATGAATAACTCTGTCCGTTGTATAGCAATGGAAGGCGTTATACTGCTGGCTGCCGGGCAAGGTCCGGCACATTCCTGCAGCCAATAATGCTGTATCGGCTGCAGGAACATTATTTTTTTTACAACTGACTTGCAGGCACCGTTGGGTGTGCCCGCAAATCAATTAACCAATCACTATAATGTAAAGTATGGCCGCTGGCTATACTTCACATTGTGTGAACAGCTATTGTTTCTGGACGCCGTTCAGCGAACAGCACCTGGAAATGATAGGCGTATTCTTTATTTTAACGCCCATCGGAACACAGCAGGCGGGATTGCATTGCATTCAATTCATTGAATTTGATGCTTTATCTTGCACAATATTGCCCTTTTCAAGTACAGTGGTGCCTTGGATTACAAGCATAATTTGTTACGGGACCGTGCTTGTAATCAAATCCACTCTTAAACCAAAGCAAATTTTCCCATAAGAAATCATTGAAATGCAGACAATTGGTAACATGTAAAACAAATGAAACAAACATTATTATTATATAATGTACAGTAAGGGCATAAACCTGATAATACAGCAGCAGCAGCTTGTAGATACAGGATGGAACTGCAGATCCCTATAATGCAGTAGCGTAGTACAAGAGGCTAGAATAGAGAAGCAGGGCTGCTGTCAGAGGTCTGTGTGGTCACATGACAGCAATGGGGAAGGGGGGGTTCAGCATGGACCAATCAGGACTGACAGAGACTGCAGGGAGCATGAAGGAATGAGCAGGGCAGATGTGGGCACATACATGAAGCACTTTCTGTCCGGGAAGAGAAGGGTTACAGCTATGAAGAAATTACTATGTGTATACGCTCCGGCCGGGATCCCATAGAATGTTCATGCAGCGTTCCACCCATATAAAGTACGGCCGCTGTTGCGTACTTTTACGCTGTGTGAACATAGCCTCATAGTACACAACATATTGAATGCCCTAATGCATATGGCCTAAGAGTATACAGTGGGCTCTTAACTTTTAAACACTTACCTCTACCTTACCTTTTAGTTATAAAATAAATTAGTTTAACTAAAGTAACAAATGTAGATCTAATGTTTTTCTTTCTTTTTTTATTGTGCTTTTCGAATGATACAATCTGCACCATGTAAACCTCATTCTGTAGGGTTCTAACCATGTAGTCATTAGAAGATCCTTTGTGTCATCACTCACTAATGATGAAGAGCTTCTGTTTTTCCAGTTAATTACAAAATGTTTACTGCGGACTTTGACAAAGTTGGTGTTGAATGTTTCACTCTCTGGAAAAAAAAAGACTATAAATATTCCATCCTTTCCACTTTTTCGTATGCATTATCATAAAATTGTTCTTCATGCAAACCTACAATTTTGCAGATTAATGATAATAGGGCAGCATGTAGCATCCTGTCGATGTGATATAGAACAAAGGCATGAGCGAACTTTCCTTTCATGGTATAACTACTAAATTTCTGTTTCAAAGGTTTAAGAATATAGCAACAAATGTTTATGGGTGATGCCACTTGGAGATAATAAATGTTCCTTTCCATTGCACAGATGTTCAAGGTGCAAGGAAAATACAGTGATGAAAACAAATCAATCTTATGGCAAAGCTAAGAGGTCTTATTTTTGGCAAATTATTTTTGTTATGCTTTACATAAAACATTATTTTACATGAATTCACTTTTTTTTTACTTAATGTGTACCTGTCAATTCAAATGATTTTGAAATACCCGCCTGGTTTTATTAAACTATACCTTTAGAGTGGTGACAATGTGGATTTAGTGCTCTCACTGCTGTTATTGAGCCCCTGAGAGTCCCCTCCATTTGGCACTACTCTTTCTCATTCTCTACATTCAAGAGGACTGGACCAGAGCTGGGCTGCTTGCCAGTAGCACACATGTGGCCTTTCTTTCCCTTACTTCTCTGGACAATCACAGTTTCCATACTCCTCTCAGCTATACCATGACATGCTAAAGAAAGTACCGTGGACTGAACAGACCATTATGCTGGGGGATGGTTTACACAGTGCACCACTATAGATATCAGATGGTAGGAGAAGAGGTTATTGATGCACTGGCTTTACAAGGTGCTATGTGTGCAGAAATATCGAAACTAGCAGCAGGGTCACAGAAAGGCAAGGGTTACACTTCAACACTGTGGATATTAGACATACATCAGTGGGTACATTGGTATTTACACAGTTGCCTTAAAGTTTATTGGTGGTCAAGGAAGCGAAGAAAACCTTGATTTACCTTTGAGGACTGCAGGTACACAGTCCAGGCTTTCTTAGACTCTCTCCTGCACAAAGTACATGTTAAATCCTGTCCCACTTCATATACACTAACTTGTCCTGATCTAGCTGTTATTGGAGACACATTTCTCCTTACAATAAGCAGTGGACAGCAGATTGCAGGAAAGGGTGACACCTATTGGTAAAAGACTTTAGAGATTTTTTTCTGGAGTAAACTGTTGTTTTGGGGTATTGGAGTGATTTACAAATGTAAGGTAGTTTGGCTTGAAGGGAGGGACGTTGTTTAAACAACAGTGCCTATTTAAATGTTGCTCAGAGTATAGCCTCCCCTTCCATGTAGAAAGACCATGTCACATGTCAGGTCACAGAGCATACCTAGTAAATGCTCCCATATGAATAGGGTCTGCTCCAGACCATTGTGTCCATACGCATATGCCTGCAAGATGGCTGCCTCTATTATAAAGTACTAAAAATGAAATAAAAAAATTACAAACAGAAACAGATTGAAAAAATGAACATTACTGGGCTCTATCAGTAAGAAAAACAATTAAAACAATTAAAATATTTTGTACAATAGTGTAAAAAATGTGTTTTTTGATAGTTTACCTTGAAACTGAGTTCACATACATGAGAAACACTACCACTTCTATATAATGTCAAATGATATTGGGAAACTTGGAACTACGTGGCTTAGAACTGAGCCTCTGAGAGCTGTGATTGTGCTAGACGTTAATATTTGTAGTTGGCCTTAGCTACATTGTCTACGAATTGTAGCTTTTGGCAAGGATGAAGTGTGATTAAGCCACATAGGAAAGGAAATACATATGTTTCCCATTTCTCAATACAAAGCCATTTTACAATTAATTAATGACTTTATTAAAGATAGGGTTTAAAATTAGAACCATGTAGCAAAGCGGTACATTACTGTATAGAAGATAATAGAAAAGGAAACTTCTAATATAAAAGTCTCGTGTTTTACAATGTATCATGTCCCAGGACAATAACCGTAACATCCTCTACCAGTAAAATAAGGAAATTAATAGGAAAGTATGCTTTTATCATATCTAAGTTACAAAAGATATGTGTTTGGAGAGTGATGCAAGACCAAATACCAATACTAAACATGTAACATTGTTCATACTTTCCAATGTCTGGGAGCTCCAGAAATCACCAATTCCTTCCAATATAATAATACAGAACCCAACGTGTGGAACCCACCCCATTATAACATTCTTAGACTTGATGTAAATGACGCACATGTCTAAGTGCTTGGGCTGCTGACCGCTCCTATATTGCTGGCTACCAACAGATCCAGTTTTGCAACTGGTCTGCTCAATATCACAATGAAGGATATGTGTTTATTTCCCTGCAGGTTGGGCCCTGCTTCTCTCATCAGGTGCAAAATAGAACAGATGATGTAGAAATCCATAGGTCATGCTGGAAGCCAACCAAATGTACAACAGACGTCTAGTGCAATCAGTTTCACAGGGTGCCTAACGCCTAGAGGATATCAATGGAGAGTTTAACATTAACATTTCTTAAATAGAGAAAAATAAAGACATTACTGTTGGAATGTTCCTATTAAAGACATAACCTTTCAGATTTTATTAAATAGTTACATAAGGAGCTAAATTAAAGTAAGAATAATAGAATTTTAAATAACATGTAACGGATTAACCTCCGTTTCTGGGGTACGAGCCTCCTTTAAAATCTTTTGGGCCATGGAGTGGACTGCAGTTCCAAATCAATGGGGTGATCAATGGCTACTGTGACTTGTAGCTCCAGACCACTAAAGCTGAAAGCAGTCAAACCAAACTCCATTTTGGCTCAGAAACCAGTATGAGGTCAGTATGAGGCCAGTATGTGGTCCATCAGCTGGTCATGTGATGGAAGAGGGGAAAAAAAGGGTGTAGCAGACAAAAACCCCTAAACCACAAAAGAGATCGGTCACACTTAAAGTGAAAAACAGGAAAAAACACGAATGAATGGAAAAACGCATTGGCATTTTTTTTGTCGGCCTGAAAAATGCCAAACAAAAAGTGTGTGTGAGGACACCCTGCAAAATAGTATAATGAATTTCATAAATGTTTCATAAAACTGTGCAGCGGTTTATTTGGAAAACTCTCACTGCAGTTTTTGATCAAAGCCTGTAAATAATTTTTGGGAGTCACTGCAGTTTTTGAGCTAAAACTACAAATGGATTCAAAAGGAATGGAAAATATAGGGAGGACTTTATACCCCTTCTCCATGCGGGATCCACTTCATGCTTAGGCTTAAAGCAATGGCCTTTTTCCAGAACAATTGCCATGTGTGACAGAAGCCATATGGTGGTATTATTTAGGCACTGAAGGGGATATTGGCAATGTGATTACAATTTTGGTACGGTATGCCTTAGGAAGCACCCTTTTGTAGGTGGTGCAGTCCCCCTTTAGTTTTTGGTTGGGGGGATATTATGTGATCACAGAATTGCACTTCTATGAGTGGAACTATTTGGGTCTTTTTGTTAATGCTTGCCATTAGTAACTAGACACTGTTATGTTCTATGAAGATTTTATTTGCCATTCTTGTTTTCATACATCTTAACTTATTTTTATTGCCACTATGTTAGCATTATTTGGTCATTGTACAACTGTATAGGTTGGCCCTATATAACTGTTTTATGTAGAAACTGTATGATGGTATTTTGTGGGTATTGCATGGTGGTACCATCTGAGCACTGGTGGTATTAAATGGTCAGTGGTCTTACTTTAGCACTATATGGCTATATTTCCTATGTAATTTAGCACTGTGTGTCCAGAAGTAGACGCTAAACTGACGTATAAAAATAAAACACTCTTTAGGGTGGGTTCACAATCCGCATCAGATTAGATGGTTCAGATTTGAAATTGGAGATTTAAAGCAAATCAAATCTGGGCCATCCAATCTGTGGCGGATCCTGTAGATGTAAACACACCCTTAGGAGTCAATCTCTGTTATCATTAATGCAAAACTGCAACATAAATGGAACATGAATGTGAAATGTAGTAAATATGCAATTCATTGTGTAAAAATGTCCTTTAAAAGGGTACTCCGGTGATTTTTTTTTTTTTAAATCATCGGGTGTAAAAAAAATTATACGGATTTGTAAGTGTCCCTGCAGGAAGCTGATTTTTCTATCCAGTCTGACACAGTGCTCACTGCTGCCACCTCTGTCTGTGACAGAAACTGTATAGAGCAGGAGAGGTTTTCTATGGGGATTTGCTTCTGCTTTAGACAGTTCCTGACAGGGACAGAGGTGAAAGCATAGTGCACCATGTCAGACTGGACAGAATACACCACTTCCTGTAAGACATCCAGCAGCTGATAAGTACTGGAAGGATTTACTTTTTTTAATAGAAGTAATTTACAAATCTGCATAACTTTCTGACAGCAATTTAATTTAATTTATATTTTTTTCCCTTATGGAATACCCCTTTAAAAATAAATTCCTATGTCAACTAAAAAGAAACAGTTTAAATCAATTGAAACATACAAGCTATCACCACTTACCAGAAAAACTTTGCACATTTCTGTAAATATTAACCTTTTTGATGGCTTTTCCTGTAAACCTTGAAGGTGGTAATACATTTTTGATGAATCTAATGTGTTGCTGCTTGCTGTGTGTGGTCAGCTCCTGCCTTCCCTCCAGAGAAGCCATAGTACTAATGAGGCTCTATTATCGATCACAGATTCATTAATTGTACCTGGGAAATGCCCTGACACAATCCAGAACACCTTATTCTGTTACATTTCTAGATATATGGAATTCTTCATAGGCTAAAAAATGAAATAAACAATGATGGGTAATGCAGCATAGAACAAGGCAATAAAGCTAAATAGCGCCCTCTACTGTTAAAACATGTAAGAAAACATTGGAGATTGTCTTGTTATCACTATAAACTGTGTTACACAGCCACTTTCTATTAACAGTTATTATGTTGCTATTATATGTTGCTTTCTATTAGGGTGTGTTCACATATTTGGGTTTTTAATTGCAAATAGTAAATACGAAGCCAGAGATGGATCTAAACAGAGAAGTTTCAGTATTTCCTTCATCCATCTCCTCCATTTGTGATCTGGTCCTAGATTTCTATTCAATAATTGCAATTAAAAACATGAGTGTGTGAACACACTCTTATCAGACTGGCTTCCTTGCAGCCTGGCTTTTCCACCAACTGCTACTTAGTTTCCTTATGCACCTAAAGGGGTCTGAAAGAGATTCAGGTCTCCCCAAAGAAACTTTCTAATATATTCTCCTGACCAATGCTTCTTTATTCATTTGTCACTCTATGTCTGCCATGCATACTGGAGACATGGCAGGTGACGAATAAGGGCAGTTAATGTTAACCAAAATGAATAATTGATGACTAGTCATGTTAATGAATTATCCTGATCTCATGGGCACATCTACTTGGACAAGAGGTATAGCATTTGCCATGTTGCCCAGCCAATAGAAGGAGATGTACCCGGTAAATACTTGGCGAGATTAATTAATATCCAGAAGGGTAAACGTATGATTGTGGCAATCAAAGATGGAGATAGTAATTATACGTCAACAGATGCAATCTTAAAAGTTTTTGAGATCTACTATAAGAAACTATATACATCTGAGTGTGAGCATGGTGATGGTGAAGTTGAAAGGTATCTGGAGAATTTATCATTACCATGTATATCCCCACAGGAGAGAGATAGTCTAGAGGCCCCTTTTACTAAGGCAGAATGTATGAAGGTGGTGGGGGAGATGAGTGACGGTAGGGCTTCGGGCTCAGATGGTATTCCTAGTGAAGTTTATAAGAAGATCGGTGGTAGATCAGTGGATGAATTACTGGAAGTCTTTAATAATTCATATGAAGTAGGTATTTTACCAGACTCTATGCGTGAAGCGATCATCACCTTGATTTATAAAGAAGGGAAGGATGCGTTGAGCCCTGAGTCCTACCGTCCCATCTCCTTAATCAATACTGATGTTAAAATATTGGCGAAATTACTGGCTAACCGGTTAGTCACGGTCATAGATAAACTTATTCATAAAGATCAGTCGGGCTTTATCCCCTCCCGAGGGGTCTATCACAATATCCGGAGAACTTTTACTAATATACAAGAAAGTCGCAATTCACTGAATGGTAAGGTGATTATCTCATTGGATGCCACCAAAGCATTCTATAGAATCGAGTGGAGTTTCTTGTGGGTAGTACTCAGGAGAATGGGTTTTGGCGATATATTTATCCGCTGGATACAGTTACTGTATAATAAACCGTCGGCTAGGGTATTGGTTAATTCTTGTTTGTCACCCCCGTTTTTGTTAACAAGGGGAACCCGTCAGGGGTGCCCTCTATCGCCCTTATTATTTGATATTGCTTTGGAGCCATTAGCCACGGGCTTGAGAAATTGTGCCGGCGTGGAGGGATTTAAATATGGTGATGTAGAGGAGAAGACATCCATGTTCGCTGATGATATGATGCTTTTCCTCTCCAACGCCCAATTCTCTTTAGGCAAGCTTATGGAATATATTGATAATTTTGGTCTCTACTCAGGGTTCTCTATCAATTGGTCCAAGTCCTCTATTATGTTTCTTTGTGATGATGATAGAGATGATTGTGGGAAGCTGAGGGTTGTACCAGTTGGAGGGACCTTCAAATATCTTGGTATCGAAATAGCGTCTGATATAAATAGATAGCTGGAAATCAATCTGCTACCTGTAATTGATAATTTATATAAAAAAATAAAAATATGGAATAGACTTCCGTTGGGGATGGCATCCAGGATAGGAATAGTTAAGATGGTAATTCTCCCAAAGATCCTCTATGTGTTATATAATTCCCCAATATGGATAAATAAGCACTATTTTAAACTAATTGTGAGAATGTGCAATGCCTTGATATGGAAGAACAAAGTAGTTAGAATAAAATATGATACTCTAATTAGTGGGAGAAAGGAGGGTGGTCTAAGATTGCCCGATTTTGAGAGATATTTTCTGGCGGCGCAGATGTCCTACATTATTAGATGGAGAGATTTTGATTTTGCTAACAGGTGGGAGTGTAAGACCGATAAATATTGCCC